>NC_138768.1:660130881-660870881 GCF_965119305.1 Pelophylax lessonae
GCAGGCCACTTTTTTTTCTCGAGCCACTGACCCATTATTTCTTATATCTTGTCTGAACACCTACAGCATCAAAGTTTTCCCGTTTGCCCAAAGTCAGGCAGACCTTTGTTAATTTTATATTTATAAAAAGATATGCAGCACCTTAAAATATAAATATAGCATGCAATTTACTAAAGATAGCATCCATATAAGTGCATCAAGAGTGATAGATCTGCACAGAGGGGTTCCAACACCAGCTTCAGTGCAAGAAAGTTACACTCGGCACCATCGTGATACAATCTGCTTATACGATAGTGTAGACCCTCAAATTATAGAGTGGTCTAAAAACGCCTTTTAGATGTTTATTGTAGGGATTCACATATCCTCCAATCTCAGACATAAACCCGAATATCCTCTTGGACCCAACGGTAACATCATAACACATGGGGTCTTATATGGTAAGCTATGCTTTTAAGAGGGATCACTATGTCTTCCACCTCAGGTAACCACCATTCATCTGCAGGTCAAACCATTCAGGACATATAGGATAACACTTTATAAGAGTGTAAATTAATAAACTACCATAGTGTGAATACCAGGGTGCAAATTGTGTAAAGGGGTACCTACGCTCTAATCTATACGTAAGGAAAGGAGAAATAGAGGCATGATGGACTTTAATGGTACCATAGACACTGGACATGAACGGGGAATATCAATTTTGTATAAAAATATAAATTTATTAAATCACCATAAAATCATTTGTGAAAAACACAAGATACATAGACAAATCATATATAAACAATTATACATCACATCTGGAGAAGCTCTGAAATACTAAAACCACGGATGGGACAAACAATATACAGTATAATAACTGCAATAAGCGTCATCCTAGTGGATCCTGCCCGACATGTTTTGCGGGGTTTACCTGCTTCCTCAGGGGCTTTTAGGGATCTTTTTAAAAGAGCTTGCTTCAGCATTTAATATAAAGAAAAGGGCAAAGTTTAAATTCAAATAAAACATACAGAACAGCAGAGGTACAATTCACACATATACATGATCCCCACCAGAGCCTTCTTGGCCAGTTGGGAGGTACCAATATAGGGGGAATTTATTTTGTTTTGATCTTCCATGAGTGGTGTGAAAGAAGCTTTAGAGGGGGAAAATGCATAGTTTAGTATGACATTCACAAAGCAAAAGTAGCATTGGTTGCATCTGCTTGGGTCTGCTTGGTCCCTTGTTTTGAATATGAACTAGGGAACCCTTAAATTGTAATGGGGCACTGTAGAGTCTGCCTACCAATTTTCCACTCTAGGTATATGGATTGCCATCAGAGCTGGAACCTGACAGATGATCCTTCTGTATACAGCCTACTGATCAACAATGGGATACATTTTCAGTAAATATCTGAATCTGGTGGTTGACTATTACACTGGGTCAGATATAGACATGTGCATCACAAAAAAAGTGTTTATTTTCGTTTCATTTCAGTTCGTTATTTGCATAAATTCTTTTAGTTACATTTTTTTAATTCATTTTATTCGTTTTTGGAACTTGTTTAATTTATTTGTATTCTAATTGGATTTTCCTGAATTAGAATTTGAATAGTTTTTAAATTAATTTAGAAGTTTGCAAATTCAAAAAATTTTTAAATTCGAAAAGTTTTCGAATTTGACAAGTTTTCGATTTGTTTTCCAATTTCCAAAGACAATAAAATAGAAAAGAAAATAAAGGAATAGAAAAGAAAAAAATAGAATAGAATAGAATAGAAAATAATAAAACAGAAAATAAAAGAGTAGAATATAATAGAGTAAAACAGAACAAAATAAAATAGAAAATAAAAGAACAGAATAGAATAGAATAGAAAAGAAAAATAATAGAATAAAATAGAAAGAATATAACCATCTTCTGAAATTCGAATAGAAAAGAATAGAATACAAAAAGAATAGAATTAAAAAAAACAATAAAATAGAATAGAAAAGAAAAAAATATAACCATTTCCCAAAATGTAAATAGAATCAATTCAAATTTGAATAAAATGGAAAAGAATAGAGTAGAATAGAATAGAAAATAACAGAATAGTATAGAAAAAACAATAGAATAGTAAGAATTCTAATCTATTCTAATTAAATTTTGATTGAAAATTGATTATATTTAAATTTGGGAAAATTATTATATTATTTTTCTTCCAATCTATTCTTTTCTATTATTCAGTTTTTTTAATTATATTCTTTTTCTATTTGTTTTAATTATATTCTATTTTATTCTATTAATTTCTATTCTTTTCTATTCTTTTATTTTACATATATACTTTTACAATATACATTTATATACTATTCTGTTATTTTATATTCTATTCTATTCTTATCTATTCTTTACTATTCTATTCAAATTCGAATTGATTCTATTTGAATTTTGGGAAATGGTTATATTCTTTCTATTCTATTATATTTTTTTTAATTCTATTCTCTTTTATTCTGTTATAATCTATTATATTCTTTTTTTTTCTATTAAATTTTTTTCTATTCCATTCTTTTCTTATGTATTCAAATTTATTCTATTTGAAATTCGAATTTCAGAAAGTGGTTATATTCTTTCTATTTTATTCTATTCTTTTTTTTCTATTTTCCATTCTATTCTTTTCTATTCCTTTACTTTTTATTCTTTTTTATCTCTTTGGAAATTAGAAAACAAATCGAAAACTATTTGAATACTTTTTGAATTTAAAAATCTCTTCGAACTCAAATTTGGTATGACACATGAAGGACAGGGTAGGCCATGCAGTGAAGTCTGGTATGCCACTAGCCCAGCCTTTTTCAACAAGGATGCCGTGTCAAAATACCTAAAAATTGCCCCAATTTGCTTAAAAACAGACCAGCGAGTAGAGCAAGCCTTTATTGTTACACAAAGCCACAGGTTTTATTGTGCAGCAATACAACCTTGTCTGTGACCAGTGGCGGCTGGTGCTCAATATTTTTTTGTAATAGGCATTGCTTTGCGGCAAAAAACGCTGTAAAAAATTGCGTGACTTTGAGGTCGCAAAAGTGTGAAAGCGGCCTTCAGTAATTAAGGTATAGTGTGCCCCCTTTCAATGCAGAGAGACCAGCGTGCCCCCTTTCAATGCACAGTGACCAGCGTGCCCCCTATTAATGCACAGTGACCAGCGTGCCCCCTTTCAATGCACAGTGACCAGCGTGCCCCCTTTCAATGCAGTGACCAGCGTGCATGCCCCCTTCAATGCAGTGACCAGCGTACATGCCCCCTTCAATGCAGAGATTAGCGTACATGCTCCCAATGCAGTGACCAGCATACATGCCCCCAATGTAGTGACCAGCATACATGCCTCCAATGTAGTGACCAGCATACATGTCCCCAATGTAGTGACCAGCGTACATGCCCCCAATGCAGAGATCAGCGTGCGTGCCCCCAATGTAGTGACCAGCATACATGCCCCCAATGCAGAGATCAGCGTGCGTGCCCCCAATGTAGTGACCAGCATACATTTCCCCAATGCAGAGATCAGGGTGCGTGCCCCCTTACTTACCTGGAGCAGCAGCAGTGGCGATCGGCTTCTCCTTAGTCCCCCGAACGGCGTGCGTGCCCCCAATGTAGTGACCAGCATACATGCCCCCAATGTAGTGACCAGCGTACATACCCCCAATGCAGTGACCAGCATACATGCCCCCAATGCGATCGGCTTCTCCTCAGTCCCCCGATCAGCGTGCATGCCCCCAATGTAGTGACCAGCATACATGCCCCCAATGTAGTGACCAGCGTACATGCCCCCAATGCAGTGACCAGCGTACATGCCCCCAATGCAGTGACCCACATACATGTCCCCAATGCAGTGACCAGCATACATGCCCCCAATGTAGTGACCAGCATACATGCCCCCAATGTAGTGACCAGCGTACATGCCCCCAATGTAGTGACCAGCATACATGCCGCCAATGCAGAGATCAGCGTGTGTGCTCCCAATGCAGAGATCAGCGTGTGTGCCCCCAATGTAGTGACCAGCATACATGCCCCAAATGCAGAGATCAGCGTGCGTGCCCCCAATGTAGTGACCAGCATACATTCCCCCAATGCAGAGATCAGCGTGCGGGCCCCCAATGTAGTGACCAGCATACATTCCCCCAATGCAGATATCAGCGTGCATGCCCCCTTACTTACCTGGAGCAGCAGCAGCGGCGGCGGCGATCGGCTTCTCCTCAGTCCCCCGAATGGCGGCTTCTCCTCGGTCCCAGCGGCGCGTCTCCTCCAGTCCTTCCGCTCCCGCCTCCTCCTCGGCCAATGGCATGGGGTTTGCCTTGTGGCCAATCAGGAAGCGCATATTGGACGCGCTTCCTGATTGGCCAGGAGGAGGATCGGTGTGACAATAGAGAATTTTAATTCGCTATTGTCACACAATGGGTGGGCTCGGGACGCACTGCTCTGCGCCCCGGGTCCACCCTTTTCATCGCCCTATTAGAGCCTCTGGCTCTAATCAGGTGATGCAAAAAAAAAAACCCCATTGAACTCCATGCGTCCGGCGCCCCTGCATGCAGATTAGGGGGCCGGATGTATGGATGGGGGGGCGGTGCCCCTGCGCCCCTAACGAACCGGCCACCACTGTCTGTGACAGTCACTGATATCCCAACAACTGATGAAGTCATTGGTTTATAAGGAGTACGTCAGTGCCTGCATCATTGTTTGTCACTTCCTGACCTCTCTCCATCAGCATGGGCATCACATTAGCTCAGTAAGGGATAGAAACTGAGGCAGAAGAGAAACGCCTGAATAATATTGTCAGTACCAGTGTGCAAATGTGTATTTGCTTTGTAAGAATAAATCACCTCTAATGTTGGGTGTCCTACATGAGTGGATGTTGCTGCACTATTAGTTTAGGTTTTTACATTTTAGGATGGGGTCCCTCAAGATTGTACAGAGTTTTAAAGGTTGCCCTGACTGAAGAAAAGTTGAGAAACACTGCACTAGCCAGATAAGGGCAGCAGTGATGACTATATATATCTGGGATCTGCTGTGACATAGAGAAGCAGTACAGCAATTACACTGAACCCAGTGTCTGGTATGAAACTAAGCAAATGGCTGCAGTAGTGAATATCCAAGGTCTGTGGGTTTGTGAACTGAGCTTGTCTGGTATATGCAGGGTGTAGCCACTTGTTGGGACTGTGCCTTATAATCCAATCTTCTAGTGTCTCAAAGTGCAGGAACACCTTAAACAAGCAAGTTATATTTTATACAAAATAATTTAATTAGTCTCAGACTGTCATGATATACTGTAGGTAAACGAATTAACAGTATAACAACTGTCAATAAAATATATAAATCGCACATATGGAGATTCTACAGTGTATGGTCTGACTGTATTGCAAAAATTCTGGTATATGTTTCATATTCAAATTTTTGATACTGATTCAGCAAACTAGAATCCTAGCATTAATTGTGTGATTAAATTTGTGCTACGTATAGCCGAGTATTATGCACTTTCTTGTATGTCCTCACAGCTGTTATCCAATCTTTTTGTTTAATGTTTAGTGTAACTCTTAATTATGCACATTTCTGTAACTCCACCTTATTTTCTCAGAGCAATCATTTGCTTGTTGCCTATGATTTTCCTCTTTCCAGGAAAATTCCTATTATATTTTGTTTCCGTTCCTGGCAGTTTTCAATGTCTTTTTACTCATTGGAAACACTGTAAAAAAAAAAAACTGCTTTATGACATCATTTTAATTTCAGTTGCAAAATGAATTAAAGTTATCTTAATATTTTAAACCTTATACAACTTTCACATTAAAGGTCCAGTATGCCTGAAAAACATAGTTAAAAAATAGCAAGTGAGCATATACGCGTAACTGCCATTGAGAACAGGAGTTCATTGCCTCCGTATATCGGCCAGGAGACAGTTGCCGGTGGAGGCTGTGGTCCTGTATGGGGATTCATGAGTTACTCACGTCTTTCTACCTTTGTCCATGGCATAGCAAGGAATGTTGTTATATTTACCTGCTAGTTCACAATGTATTACATGATTCGCTTGTGTTCAGATGGGAGGGATCTGCGGCGGTCGATATTGATCGGCTCGTGTGGGTATACCCTCAGACAAGTACCATATTGATCAGTTAAGCGAACTATGATGCTATGTTATATTATAGTTGATGTACCTTTGGCATGTCTTTAAATAAAGAATTTACAAAAAAAAATGGCTAGTGTAAAAAACAAAAAAAAAAAACATTCACAGATAAATAAATAAATAAAATAAGTAATTGCAATGGCAAGCATTATAGTTAAATTTACAATTTATTTTATGTACAGTGACCCTATAGAATAATACTTTTGTTATTTGTCACCTTCAATAACAGCCTGTAATGAGCAATAAGCTACACAGCAAAGATACATAAATGTATTATCAGGATTTCTGCACAGGTCTCAGATAGCATGGGTGATGAGTTACTCACGTCTTTCTACCTTTGTCCATGGCATAGCAAGGAATGTTGTTATATTTACCTGCTAGTTCACAATGTATTACATGATTCGTTTGTGTTCAGATGGGAGGGATCTGCGGCGGTCGATATTGATCGGCTCGTGTGGGTATACCCTCAGACAAGTACCATATTGATCAGTTAAGCGAACTATGATGCTATGTTATATTATAGTTGATGTATCTTTGGCATGTCTTTAAATAAAGAATTTACAAAAAAAAAATGGCTAGTGTAAAAAACAAAAAAAAAAAACATTCACAGATAAATAAATAAATAAAATAAGTAATTGCAATGGCAAGCATTATAGTTAAATTTACAATTTATTTTATGTACAGTGACCCTATAGAATAATACTTTTGTTATTTGTCACCTTCAATAACAGCCTGTAATGAGCAATAAGCTACACAGCAAAGATACATAAATGTATTATCAGGATTTCTGCACAGGTCTCAGATAGCATGGGTGATTGTTAATGTTATTAGTTGTTCTTTCACGTAATATGTAGTGATCTTATATCCCTTTCGTAAAATTCCTGAAGATACAAGGTATGATTTATTCTCTGGATTTCTTCTTGTTACTCCTGAAGGCTTCAGGGACCCTGTGATGGACCCTTCAACAGCCAAGGTGCAGCATCCAACATCTACAGGAAGTCTTGCTGGCACTGCACACTGGACCCTCCCACAACATAGAAAGAATAACCAGGTCCTGATCTATTACATGATTAGAGTTGGTAAGTAATATAATTGAGACTTTTAGGTAGATATCTTAAATTTTAAAAATATATAGACACGTGAGGAGATTAATCTTCATATTTTTAGCGGCACAAATTACCATTGTGAGATCCAGGAAATCTGCCATAATTCCAGTTGACATGGCTAAAGCTAAGCTATTTTGGATCATCGTAAACAAAAGACTTTCTGCGCTCTTAAATTACAAAATGAAAGTGTTTGAAAGGATTTGGGACTATGGATTAATTATCTTTCAGGACATGCCTGATGACCAAGCCAATCCTGGAGCAGATGGTCTCTTGATTTTACTTGTCACTCTCCTTTCACTCTCTACTGTTTTCTCTTTTCCTTTTCTTCTTTTCCCTGGGGGGGCGTGGGGGGGGCTGTCCTCCAACCCACTTTTGTGTCTCATGACAGATAGAGCCTAGTTCTTGAAGTGGGGCGTGGCAGCAGGTAATACACCCTTTCACTGGATTGTTTTTTTAGTTTGCCTAAAACAGGCACGTTTGAGCTAATTTAGAGTGTCACATTGAACTGAGAATAATCCTTTAAGCATACGGTTTGCGGTTTCTATGTTTCTATATGGATGTTCGATGCCTCTGTCCAAATATCTGATGTTATCTAAGCTGACCTATCTGTTACCACACGTGATTAGAATTGAAAAATGGGACTTATAACCTTCCTAATCCTCTCTATGTGACGCATTGGTTTCTGTTTTTTTTACATGTTAGCGGGAACTTTGTACTTACAGTGCCTTGCGAAAGTATTCGGCCCCCTTGAACTTTTCGACCTTTTGCCACATTTCAGGCTTCAAACATAAAGATATAAAACTGTAATTTTTTGTAAAAATCAACAACAAGTGGGACACAATCATGAAGTGGAACAAAATTTATTGGATATTTTTAAACTTTGTTAACAAATAAAAAATTGGGCGAGCAAAATTATTCAGCCCCTTTACTTTCAGTGCAGCAAACTCTCTCCAGAAGTTCAGTGAGGATCTCTGAATGATCCAATGTTGACCTAAATGACTAATGATGATAAATAGAATCCACCTGTGTGTAATCAAGTCTCGGTATAAATGCACCTGCACTGTGATAGTCTCAGAGGTCTGTTTAAAGTGCAGAGAGCATCATGAAGAACAAGGAACACACCAGGCAGGTCCGAGATACTGTTGTGGAGAAGTTTAAAGCTGAATTTGGATACAAAAAGATTTCCCAAGCTTTAAACATCCCAAGGAGCACTGTGCAAGCAATAATATTGAAATGGAAGGAGTATCAGACCACTGCAAATCTACGAAGACTTGGCTGTCCCTCTAAACTTTCAGCTCATACAAGGAGAAGACTGAGATGCAGCCAAGAGGCCCATGATCACTCTGGATGAACTGCAGAGATCTACAGCTGAGGTGGGAGACTCTGTCCATAGGACAACAATCAGTCGTATACTGCACAAATCTGGCCTTTATGGAAGAGTGGCAAGAAAAAAAACATTTCTTAAAGATATCCATAAAAAGTGTCATTTAAAGTTTGCCACAAGCAACCTGGGAGACACACCAAACATGTGGAAGAAGGTGCTCTGGTCAGATGAAACCAAAATCGAACTTTTTGGCAACAATGCAAAATGTTATGTTTGGCGTAAAAGCAACACAGCTCATCACCCTGAACACACCATCCCCACTGTCAAACATGGTGGTGGCTGCATCATGGTTTGGGCCTGCTTTTCTTCAGCAGGGACAGGGAAGATGGTTAAAATTGATGGGAAGATGGATGGAGCCAAATACAGGACCATTCTGGAAGAAAACCTGATGGAGTCTGCAAAAGACCTGAGACTGGGACAGAGATGTGTCTTCCAACAAGACAATGATCCAAAAAACATAAAGCAAAATCTACAATGGAATGGTTCGCAAATAAACATTTCCAGGTGTTAGAATGGCCAAGTCAAAGTCCAGACTTGAATCCAATCGAGAATCTGTGGAAAGAACTGAAAATTGCTGTTCACAAAGGCTCTCCATCCAACCTCATTGAGCTCGAGCTGTTTTGCAAGGAGGAATGGGCAAAAATGTCAGTCTCTCGATGTGCAAAACTGATAGAGACTTACCCCAAGCGACTTACAGCTGTAATCGCAGCAAAAGGTGGCGCTACAAAGTATTAACTTAAGGGGGCTGAATAATTTTGCATGCCCAATTTTTCAGTTTTTTATTTGTTAAAAAAGTTTGAAATATCCAATAAATTTTGTTCCACTTCATGATTGTGTCCCACTTGTTGTTGATTCTTCACAAAAAATTACAGTTTTATATCTTTATGTTTGAAGCCTGAAATGTGGCAAAAGGTCGGAAAGTTCAAGGGGGCCGAATACTTTTGCAAGGCACTGTATGTGTCAATCCTGCCATGTTTTGTACATTTTTTTAAAAAAATAATAAAAATTAATAAAATTATAAAAAAAAATCTATAGATTAGGTATAGGAGTGGAATAGGAAAGGGTTTTTTTCACCCTGAAGATCCACTTTAAGCTTGATTATCATCTATGCTACCTTTTTCATTTGTAATAACATTAAGGTGTCCTTTTATGAAACGGAGATGAGCAGTGATCCTGCTGATCGCAGCTCATTTCCGATCATTCTCAGTTTATGAAACAGAAATGATCGCAGGAGAACATGTTCTCCGCTGATCATCTCTTCACACGGGAATCTGTCATTGACAGACACAGAAATGGCCAGGCTATGAAGCTGCGATCCCCGCACTTCACTGGCGATCTGGGTCAGAATTCACACTCCTGGGTTCACCAGCCTGGAGCTTGTGAAGCGGGGAGTGAAGACAGAATCGGGGGAGAACTGAGGGGGAAAAAGGAAGATTATCGACTTCCTTCTTCCTTGTTCAGACCCCCCAACACAGTAATCATGTCCCCCTGCCATATTTATGTATATATATACATGTATATATATACACACATACATGTAGATATATATTTAATGTGTATATATATATATACAATGTATGTGTGTGTGTATTCAGTGTATATATATACATATTTATGTAAGGGGACTATTATTTATAACCTCGTGTACTCAGCAGTGATAATTTATCTCTGCTTGTTAAAGCGCGCGAGGGATTTTCATACTACTGTAATCTCGCTTTGTCTCACGAGATTACAGACACTCCATTGACTTCTACACAGATCTCCGAGAAAACTGTTCTCCTCTGATCACCCTGGGCGAACTGAAGTTCTCCGATTCATAAAATGGGTGCCAGATGTGATCATTTTCCCCGGAGAACTGTAGAGAAGCCAACAGAGAAAAAAATTCACCCGTTCATAAAAGGACACCTAAAAGTTTCAGAATAAGCTTTTGGAGTATGCTGAAAATGTATCTGTTATTGCAAATAAAAAACGTATCACAGACAGTATTTAACTATGCTGTTGCAAGGGCACTCATATGGCTACAATAATCTTAAGCATGAAAATGGAAGATGATATTTTGGCGCTTGTATCCTTTCCCTCTATTATGCTCCTTTATCAAGCAAAAGGTTTACTCACTGAAGAATTTACACAGAACCTGCAGGGCTGCTCCCCATCGCATTTTTTGTTATCTTAACAAAGAAACCATTTTAGCAATATGTCAGATCTGATAGCAATATAAAAAAAACTAGATAAGAAAGAGTGCAAAGTTGCAGCATTCAATGATGGCTTTCTGTTTTTTACGATATAACCTAGTATCTGATTTAAAATGTCTGAAAGCTTTTCATGTTTAAAAAAAATGTAAAAATTAAAGTGAAACTAAACCTACCATTTTAACTGTTTCCCAAAGGAAAGTAGAAATGATATCGCTCAATAAATGTTATTGAATTCTTATACGGTCCAACCGAAGAACACAATATGGCAGATCTATTGATAAAACTGGACAACCCTACTACTCATCGGATTCATCTTCATACAACTCTGGCCCTGAACAATACAGAAACAGAAGGGGACCTCCTAAACAACAGGAACCCCAACGAAGAACAGACAATGAAAACACTCAAGAGACTGAACCTCAAGGAACTAACCCAATAGATGAACAGACAATACAATCGGCGAATTCTGACCAACCCTCCAAACCTTACAATATGTTTACTAGATCCAAAGTTGATCCCAAACAGGGTGTTTTTTTAGGGAAAACAAACCCAAAACCCTCCAAAAAACACCAATCGGAGAAGAAACAGGAGGAAGAAAAACGGTGATAAATTTATCACCTCACATACTAACCGAAGATCAAAAAGAAGTGCTATCCTTAGGACTCTCTTTTTGTCCCAATACACGTATTGATAGATTTGAAACAATCAAAGACGTCAATCTATTCGCCAGAAACCTGTTACTTAAAACTCTTTATCAAAAACAACCGCAACCACAAACCACACCTACACTCACAGCGGCCGAATTCAGAGCCATCCGTGACCTCAACCTACTACTCCAGGAAAGCGACTTAGATGACTGGGATGATCCCATTGAACCGGACCAAGACCCCGACAACGATGAACCTGAAACCACTTCAGACATACCGACATTCAAAAAGAAGTCCAACAAATTCCCCTCCTTGAACACAAATCCTGCCATTGCACTATTTGTGCGACAAACTACTAAAGACATAGAAGCCATCAAGGAACACAGATATGTCGCAAACCTGACTAATAACCAAAAACGAGCACTTCAAGAACTCAAAAATAATGATACGATCATTATCAAACCTTCAGACAAAGGAGGAAATGTAGTAATTATGAGTAAAGAAAAATATAAAAACATGTGCTACACCATACTCTCCAATACCAAATGCTACATACAAATCACTCCTATAATGATTAAATCATACAACGAAATCTTTTACACCAAAGTTGACAATGCATTCAGGAACGGCACCATCTCCCAAACCTTATGGGAATACATAAGGACCCCTCATCCCAAAACCCCAACACTATATGCACTACCAAAACTGCATAAAAATATCAACGACCCACCCGGAAGACCGATCATATCAGGAAATGGAAGTATCTCGGAGTCAATAAGCAAGGTTATTGACAGATACCTACGCCCTCACGTAAAAGGATTACCCTCCTACACTCAAGACACTCTGCATCTTCTCAGAATACTGAACGACATCTCTATACCTGAAGAAACTTACCTAGTCACGATTGACGTGGAAAGCCTATATAATAATATACCCCATACCAAAGGGATACAAACAGTGGAAAAAACACTTTGCAGCCTTAGTGAACGTGACCAAAACTTCAATTCCTTTATCCTTGACATGTTACAATATATACTGAACTACAACGTTTTCACCTTTGGAGGCAACTACTACATTCAAACCTGTGGGGTGGCGATGGGAACCAGCTGCGCCC
Source organism: Pelophylax lessonae (assembly GCF_965119305.1). Taxonomy (NCBI): domain Eukaryota; kingdom Metazoa; phylum Chordata; class Amphibia; order Anura; family Ranidae; genus Pelophylax; species Pelophylax lessonae. Next base: position 660,143,434 of record NC_138768.1, read on the forward strand.
CCTCCTACGCCAACGTCTATCTAGGCTCATGGGAACAAGAGTTCCTATCTAATGAAGACAATACCATCTACACGGACAGGATCCTCACATGGCAAAGGTATATTGATGACATACTGATCATATGGAACGGGCCCGAACATATGATACCTCAACTACTAAACAGGATGAACCAAAACGAATATAACATGTTCTTTACAATGACTTACAACAAGCAACAAATACCTTTCCTTGACACCCTAATATACAAAGAACCTACCGGAAAAATCTCCACCACCCTCTACAGAAAGGACACAGCAGGCAACTCCATCCTCCATGCCTCCAGCTTTCACCCACCACCCCTCATTCATTCCATACCCTACAGCCAATACCTAAGATTAAAAAGAAACTGCACTGATCCAGCCAAATTTCAATTGGAAGCTGATGCACTAACCTCCGGACTTTTACAGAGAGGCTATACAAAAACATCACTACGCAAAGCATTCAATCGTGCCAACAATTATGACAGAGAAACACTCCTCTTCAAAAACAAGGAACCAACCAAAACGGGATTGGATACCCGTATTATCACTAGATTCACCAATGAACATCAAGAAGTCAGAAAAATTCTCACAAAAAATTGGCCGATCCTTATGGAAGAACCAAGCACCTCCAAGCTTCTACCACAACACCCACTCATCACCTTCAGAAAGGCAGGTTCCCTACAACAGAAACTTGTACGCAGCGAATTTCAGGAAGGATCTACAAAAGATCCATGTAAAAACAAAGGCACCTACCCTTGTGGGAGTTGTGCCCAATGCCATGTCATCCGCAAAACAACCAATACCATCCTACCCAATGGAGAACCATACCAAGCAAAACATTTCTGCAATTGCAAAACGAGAGGGATAGTATACCTGATGACTTGTGAATGCGGGTCTTTCTATGTAGGAAAGACCCGACAAGAGTTTGGCAAAAGGGTCAACCAACATCTTCAAACCATGCAGGTTGGCAACTTCTATGTACCGCTAGGTAGATACGTGAGAGACGACCATAACTATAAAATACCAAAGATCAACTTTATGGCACTGGACAGGATTCACATCCCCCTACGCGGTGGTGATTGGAACAAAACATTGCTGCAATTGGAAATGCGATGGATTACACATCTCAAGGCTACCATTCCACCAGGATTAAACGAAGCACAAAGCTTCCGCCCCTTTCTTCCAGGCTTCTCATCCGGAAAAAAAGATTAAACCCCAAAAATCCAAACCTTTCCCCCCCCCCACCCTTTTGTCTCCCCCATCAACTCCCCTTTACCTACCAAAAAACTATCACATACCATTTAATCGTTTAGATTGCTCAAATTGTCCAAATTTATCACCACTCACCATCCAATCCCTTTTTCTTTAAAAACCTTTTAAAAAACTTGCCACACAATTGGCATATGCCTGACTCTGATTTTTTCCCCCAAAACCCAATCTAGACTCTCCCACAACTGTGTCTCACATTCCACCACTATATTGCTGCATCTTCTATACAAGTTATAATTCATATCTTAATTATACTGCCTATTATACTACTGTACTTTAAGGTGATTACTTTTAAGTAAGTATCACCTCAATACAAGATTGTTCAATCCATTTTCCTTTTTTGTTTTTCCCGCATACTCCGGGAACTCCCGGCACGGTAAGCCCCGAATCCTCCCTGGATCGGGGCATTTCAAAGCCGATCGGTCGGTCTCTGACCTTCCACCATCCCCATTGGGGATCTCGGCTTTCACTCCGTGTCGGCGGCCGTCTGGGCACGTCCGCACGGTCACAAGGGATGCAGCTCCCGCATCTCGCAGGCGCATCCCCCACCTGACCACGCACGCCGCTCATTGGCGTCACGCAGCGCACTACCGCGCATGCGCGACAGCCTTTAAAAGGCCAGGGAACATCTCCGAGTCCTCAGTCTCTCCCGGACCAAGGGAGGAGAGGACCTGGAGACTACGTGCTAGGATACCTTATTTGAACCACACATCAAGCAAATGTAAGTATAGACTCGGAGAAGATTATCACATATCTTCTGACCAAGTCTAACTACTTACCTCTACTTTGCACCTTACTCCCAAACTTGCACAACTTAGAACCCATGATGTATTACTCATCACAAGTACCATTTTTATACCCTTATACCTTTATTATAGAGGACCTTCATCGATGTGGACTCTCACCTATCCTGACCACATTGCATCTTGGACCCCTAAAAAGCGTGGCCCAATAAGTAAAAATACTAAAATTTCCTTTATACTTTTTACTCCCAATTTGCTCAAATCTGGTAAACTCTAATACACATCCTCTCATCTAATACAGCACTGTTCCTGCAGCTCCCGGAGACATCCCGGAAAAACAATACTTTAGGAATTGGACAAAAAATATGTATGTAACAACACATTTTTATGAACAAATTAATGTTGATTACAGCCATATACTGTTACCACTGACATTATTTTCATTTACTTCAGAATCGGTAAAAAATCCTTGATAAAGGCCGCTACAGGCCGAAACATGTCGGAAATACCGATCAAGCCCGTTCTCTGCAATCATTCCTAGTCTTGGATATGAGGAGCAGCAGAACAGGACCAATTATCAATTGTTTCTTTAAAGTCACTCAATTCACGTTCAACACAACTTATTATTCTTCTTCACTATCACTATGGGACTGTACCCATTTATTCACCTATGTTATGTATAAAACCTCAACATGGAATAAATTTCTATTTTTTTAAAATTGTACTACTTCTGTGTATTTGTTTACTCCTGCCCTTAAAATCCCATACTTGACTTGAGGCACCACAGACGGACATACAATGAATTCTTATACAAACATATCAATGTTTCACTTTTATTAGGTCAGAGCGCATGAGCAGTAAATGCTACATTCAAGGCATGTCTCTGATGATAACTATCACAGTAGCCAGTGTGCTTGTGTGAGCTTTCAAACAAACTTTCAAGTCCACAAATGCCTGGTGTCATAGCTGGTGATGTGTACAGCAACATGGAAACTTCAGAGCTAAATAGTGTCTGAGATAGTGTCATGCTCATCAGATAGGAAAACAAGAGGATTTAGTTCCACATTAACTACTTTAGAGATTTACTGCTTAACCCTCTCAGACGATTTGAGATATTCCTTCGGGAGACATCACATGTAAGGTTGTCTTTCTGGTGGCCATTATGTCTTGTCTGTTAGGCATATTTTTGAGCTGGCTGTGCTTTCTTGTAAAAAGCCATTTCTTGTATTGCACATAAGGTGGTCTTTAGACTAGGGTCTTTTTTTCTCCCTTCCCTCTGTCCTTCTGGTATTAAGGGCTTCTGTTTGAAAAACAGAGTATCTTTTTATAAGCTCCCCCAGGCAACATTCTGCCTCCTGCTCCCCCAATTTCTGGTGGATTAAACAACTTTTTTCCAGGGCCTGCACCTTAAGGAATGGGTTCACCTTTTTCTATCATAACTCATTACACCAGATCTGTTGGTGTCTCTTGGATTTTCCATCTTCGAGTATCTGTATTCCAGATTTGCAAGATCTCCACCTATTCCTATGTTTACACACACACAGGTTTTACCAGGTGGATGTTCAGGCCTTGGCTTATGCAAGCTTCAGCTGAAAGGTGCCCTCTGAATGTTTTCAGGTTCTTTTCTTGTTTTTTGTGGTCCTCTTGGTAGTTCAGTTTGAATTGGTTTTGCCCGTCTCTTAGGTTATTTTTTTTTTTTTTTGGAACATCCCATGGTCTATGGATACAAGTCCTGTGTCCTTTAATGTATGATTAAGAAAGTTGGAATTTTGAGTTACCTGTAACATCCTAATCTTGAAATACATTACAGGCCCCTCCCCTCTGTCTTCTGTGGTTACTTCTTATTGCTTACATAAAAACTGGGGTCTCATGAAGTATTAAAATTACATGAGTGTGCATTAGGAGCAGTCCTAGCAAGTTTTTTTGCCAGTGTCCTCTCACATAAAGGTAGCCTGCATATAACTCAATGTAAACACATGCAAGACTCACCTAAGCTCTACTGCCGTATGAATGATACATGAGTACCAGTGCTCAGGCTGAGAAGTCCACAACAGATTATTCCAACAAAAAGCCGGCCACTCAGTGCTTTGGCTTTTTGTTGGAATAATATAACCCAATGTGCCAAGATTGGTGCATCAGCACTGTTCTTCCCAGTGTACACCAGTGGGTGTGTGTTTAGCATGGTTGTTGGCGTGAACGAGCCCATGCAGAGTACCTAGAGCACCAGAGATACCAAGGTGAGAGGGAATCAAATTTGGGGATTTATATGAGCAACTCCCTGAAGAAAAGTCTTTGTGATTGTGAAGCAAAAGTTTTCTGAAAGGGATAGATAAGACAGAAACTTGTCCTTTAAGGGGACTCAGGACAAAATATAAACAACAGAGTATTCCCTGGGACTCAGCTGCCTATCCTCGAAGCAGGCAAAGTAGGCCATCCATGTGTGATGGTAGGTCTTGTGGGAGGGGGATTTTCTTACTTAGCCTTGAGCTAGAAAGTCTGGTCTGTATGGGAGAGGAAAAGGCTCATCTGCCAGGAGTATGAGTATGTCTGTATACCAAGTCTTTCTGGGCCCTTTCAAGTGTGCTATTTGCATTTGGAATCTGTTGCTGTCAACTCTCAATATGAGATCCAAAGAGCTGTAACTGTCAGTGAAGCAAGCCGTCATTCGGCTGAAAAAACAAAACAAACCCATCAGAGACATAACAAAAACATTAGGTGCGTCCAAATCAACTGTTTGGAACATCCTTAAAAAGAAAGAATGCACCGGTGAGCTCAGCAACACCAAAAGACCCGGAAGACCACGGAAAACAACTGTGGTGGATGACCAAAAAATTCTTTCCCTGGTGAAGAAAACACCCTTCACAAAAGTTGGCCAGATCAAGAACCCTCTCCAGGAGGTAGGTGTATGTGTGTCAAAGTCAACAATCAAGAGAAGACTTCCCCAGAATGAATACAGAGGGTTCACCATAAGATGTAAACCATTGGTGAGCCTCAAAAACAGGAATGCCAGATTAGAGTTTGCCAAACAACATCTAAAAAAGCTTTCACAGTTCTGGAACAACATCCTATGGACAGATGAGACCAAGATCAACTTGTACCAGAGTGATGGGAAGAGAAGAGTATGGAGAAGGAAAGGAACTGCTCATGATCCAAAGCATACCACCTCATCAGTGAAGCATGGTGGTGGTAGTGTCATGGTGTGTGCACGTATGGCTGCCAATGGAACTGGTTCTCTTGTATTTATTGTTGATGTGACTGCTGACAAAAGCAGCAGGATGAATTCTGAAGTGTTTCGGGCAATATTATCTGCTCATGTGCAGCCAAATGCTTCAGAACTCATTGGACAGTGGTTCACAGTGCAGATGGATAATGACCCAAAGCATACTGCGAAAGCAAACAAAGAGTTTTTTAAGGGAAACAAGTGGAATGTTATGCAATCACCTGACCTGAATCTGATTGAGCATGCATTTCACTTGCTGAAGACAAAACTGAAGGGAAAATGCCCCAAGAACAAACAGGAACTGAAGACAGTTGCAGTAGAAGCCTGGCAGAGCATCACCAGGGATGAAACCCAGCGTCTGGTGATGTCTATGTGTTCCAGACTTCAGGCTGTAATTGACTGCAAAGGATTTGCAACCAAGTATTAAAAAGTGAAAGTTTGATTTATGATTGTTAATCTGTCCCATTACTTTTGGTCCCTTAAAAAGTGGGAGGCACATTTACAAACTGTTGTAATTTCTACACCATTCACCTGATTTGGATGTAAATACCCTCAAATTAAAGCTGAAAGTCTGCAGTTAAAGCACATCTTGTTTGTTGGTGTATAGAGCTAAAAAGATTAGAATTGTGTTGATGTCCCAATATTTATGGACCTGACTGTACCTACTACTGACCTCTGTACATTGCCCTCTATTCGACTAACCTCTGTGCACTGATCTACAGTACATACTGCTGACCTCTGGACACCGCCCTACCTACTACTGACCTCTTTACCCTGCCCTACCTACTACTGACCTCTTTACACTGCCCTACATACCTACTGACCTCTGTACACTGATCTACATAATACTGACCTCTGGACACTGCCCCACCTACTGTTGAGCTCTACACACTGCCCTACCTACTACTGACCCTTGGACACTGCCCTACCTACTGTTAACCCCTGTACACTACCCTACATACTGCTTACACTAGCCAGAAATCAGAGCAGATTGTCGGGCCCTGAAACTAATTAAGCAAATCAGCCTGCAGTACCAAATGTTCTGCCTTATAATGGACTTCAGCATCAGCCTTGGGGGATGACCAATTACTCCCCAGGCATGAAAAAAGTGGATAAAATTGAATGCAAAGTTTCTCACTGAAGCTAAATTTTAAGGTAGGTTAAGTTTATATTTCTAAGTTTTTGTCATGCCGTCTTTACTTTTATCGAGGCTTGCTAGTTTATTATTTATTAATTTTTTCAAAAGGATGCCCAGCCCTGGTGATTTTTGATCTCCTCCATGTTGTCCAGGTAGTTCTCCACCTCTCAAAGGTTGCCTACCCCTGCTTTACAGTGTCAACACAAAACAGTAAAACACAAGGGCATTAGCTACAATTTTTCTAAAAGAACAAGGTCAGCAAAGACAGATTCATGGTCTATATTAATTTGTCTTGTCCAGTTAGCAATAATTTGGCAAACAGACATGGCAGCAATGGTCATCTGCAGGGTTAGACTTATGCTGGCCATACACTACACGTAAAATCAGCCTAAATTCGGTCATTTGGACAATTCGTTCATTTTTCAGCCAGTTGGGCACAAATCGGTAGTGATGTTTTTGGGCCCGAAAAAAGGACAAGTTTGGAAATTTTCTGCCAAATGAACGACAAATTGAAAGGTTAATGTGTTTCTCGTCCAAACTGTTTGCACTAGGTATATGTGAAAAAAACAAACAAAAAAACTGATTCATTTATGTCCATTGAATGATTTATCGGTCATTACATAATGGCACAATCGGTGCTCTCACGGCCGGGTGTTTGTTTTTCGAAAATTAGTTTGAACAATTTTTTGTATAGTGCATGGCCAGCATTAGCCTTATAAGGGCTCCAAAATGCCTATCAACAGAATGCTTAAAAGAGGGAACATCCTCAACAGCAATTGTAGGATATTTAAAAAAAGCTGAAATCTACTACCAGAACAGCCCATTTTTTCATAATATCCTCTCTCATAGGATACAGTTTAGCAAACCACTTAGATGAGCCCCTAACGCAAAATCCAGTTCTAAAAACAAACATTACAAGCCAGCCACACACAGTGGGGTTAAGGTATGGTCCCCAAAGTATAACCCTAAGAGGTAACCATCCAAAAACTGCTAGTTAGCTCAGGGCAATAAGCAATCAGATCTTGATAGAAGTGTCATAAAAAAGTTCTCGAAAGACGAGGAGGTCCATCACGTAAGGACACTAGCAAAAACTGGTGTCTCATAGAGTGGTTGGGACAGCTCTAGCATGCTTTTTTATAAGGGCTCAATTGCCTGAAGGTAGCCTGCATAAAACCCATGTTTCCTGTACTGTATGATTAATAAAGATTTTTCATTACACATAAATAGCAAAATGGGATTATTGTACTTACTGTAAAATCCATTACTTGAAGTTCATTGAGGGACATGTGAATTCAGAGACTGTTGTGTTATACTGCTGCTTGGAATGAGCTGGGCAGAGGGATGGAAGAACAATTTTCTAATTGAGATGAAAGGCCAAAACAACCTTGTGAAGGCCAACACCACCCTCTCCCTGTTAGGACCACAAAGGGAGCTTTACACGTCAAAGCAGCAAGCTTAGATACATTTCTTGCAGAGGTGATGACAAAAATAAACACAACTTGGAAAGAGTGAGGAAAGGGAAAATCCCTGATAGGTTTAAAAAGGTGTTTTTGAAGTGCCCAGAGAACCAAATTTAGATCCCATGGAGAGAAGATACTGGTGGGTTGTCACATGAGATACATCCTGTACAAAAGTCTTAATGCTGATCCAGGCACTTTTGCAGAAAGGTCAGAAGTCATCCAAGGGAGAATGTGATGAGTGACTTGCCACGCACCAAGCAACATATGCTTTCCATGTGCAATTGTAGATCTTTGGGGAAGTAGACCTTCTAGCTTTTAGCATTATGGGAATCATTGATTCACAGATGGCTCTGTCCTTTAAGACATTGGCTTCCAACACCATGCCATTACAACTAGCAACTGATAAATATGATGGTAAAACAGTCCCTGAGACAGAAGATTCCAGTGATTTGGATATGCCCATGGATTTTCTGCCAGATGTCTGATCAAGTCAGAGTACTACATCTGCTTGGGCCAGTCTGAAGCTATAAGCCCTCCATCCCAAACCTGTTGGGGAACTAAAGGTTTTGTGGTCGATGTACGTGCCATGCTAAACCTGCCAATATATAAATATCTTATGCCTTTGTGAGCAACAATTTCAGCCTAAAATGGAGTCAAGAATAGGGACACTGAAGCTTTATTAAGAAGACCCTGCAACTCAGAGGGTTCTGAGGAAAAGTGGACTCAATTAAAACCAGAAGGAGTTCAAGCTTTATGTCAAGGAATAGAGTATAGACCTAGAGGGGCAGCAGGGGCTGAAGCCATTGGAATCTCCTGTAATGTATTAAATCTGTTGTTAACAGCAGGAATTGGAGTTGAGATAGGTAGACATTGAGAAGTGGAGCTATGTTTAGAATTGGTATATACAAATTCTACAGTAGTGAGATAGTCCACCAAGTCATCCTGAAGATAACTAACAAAACATCAAAGATGGTGATCCAGCATTTGATTGGTCCTCCCAGTCTAACCATTAGACTGAAGATGAAAAGCAGAGGACAGAGTAACACCTAAAGCTGAGAAAAAGTTTTTCCAGAATTTTGATGTAAACTGTATTCCTTTCTCAGACACTACTTTACCAGGAATTCCATGGAGTTTAGAGACTTCCCAAATCATTAATTCCCCAGTTTTATCATAAGCGGGTACCCCCTAAACTGGGATAAAATAAGTCATCTTCGAGAGACGACTGACAACTACCAAGATTATGTTAATTTCTTTAGGGGAAGGTAGATCAACCACAAAGTCCATAGAAATTGACTTCCATGGTCTTGATGGAACAGGGAGTGGCTGGAGCAACCCCAAAGGAGATAATTGGGGTGTCTTATTGAGCGCACAGGTCAGGCATGAGGCCACATATCTTTTAACATCTTTCTTGTAACCAGGCCAAAAGGAAAAAGTTCTTCTGTTTTATAAACCCCCAAAATGCTCAGCAAGTTTAGAGTCATGAACCGCCCTAGGGGCTTCTTCCTGAGCAGATTCAGGTACTTAGAGACAATGCAGATAAGTCCAAAGCTATTCTTATAATCAAGGATTGTGACTAAGAAGTGGTTCATTATTGTAATCATCTTAAAGAAGATTCAAGATTGTCTTAGAACTTGTGGCCCCTAGGAAGCTCCTTTGAGACAGGATCATACATTCAGAGCTGCATTCCTGGAAAGGCCCAGACAACATCGACGATAAAGCATCAGCTTTACCATTCCTTGGCCTAGGTCAAGGTCAATACGAAATAATAAAGCTGAGCCTGGAAAAGAATAGCAACAAAAAGTGCTTGCCTAGAACACAATCTCTTAGCAGAAAGCATTAATTCTAAATTTTTATGATCAATGAGAACCGATGCATGATGATTACCCTCCATTCAGAAAAACCTTCTCTAATTGCCAGCAGTCCCTTATTCTCAATGTAATAATTTCTTTTGGCTGAGGCCATTGAACAAGAGAAATAAGTGCAAGGATAAAGCAGCATCTTTTCTCCTATTGGCTGAGCACCTATGGCAGATTCTGAAGCATACACCTCCACGATAAAAGGTAGTTCAGGATTGGGATGTACCAATATTGATGCAGAAGTGAAGAGTCTTTAGTTTGCTCAGGTGACTACACAAAAGTTGACCCTTTCCTTGTCAGCTGCATTCTATGCATTAAGGTAAAAAATCTTCTGCAAGCCATCCCTTATATTTACCTGAGCCCAATCTTAATCCAGTGATGTGAACTAGAGCAGCGGCTCTCTCTCCTCTTAGGATAGAGAGGCAGCAGTGAGAGCCTTTGGCTCCTGCTGCTGTCAATCACAGCCCGTAAAGAGGTAGCACTGGGTGGGGCTGAGCTGAGATCTGTGTGTCAATGGAATGTGTCAAGCCGCATGCTATAGGGGCATTAGGCAAAGGGGAGGAGCCAGGAATGTTGACAAGGGACTCGAGAAGAGGAGGAATGGCAAAATTTTACAGCGCATGTAAGTATAATATATTTGCTATTTTGTAAAAAAAATTAAAAATACCTTTAGAATCATCTTAACAATTTTAGGGGCAGGCCAATCCACCATTGCTGGGATCTTATCAGGATTCCTTCTAAATCCTTCATGAAAAACTAAGTATCCCAAGAACTGGATCTGGGTTTTATAAAATTCACTTTTTTCCAATTTAATGTACAACTGATTCTACCTTAACCTTTTAAAGACAGTGGAAGCATGGTTGTGATGCTCCTTTAGACTATCGAAAAAAATAAGGATATCTTCCAAGTATGCAACAATCTAGTCCAACAGATCCCGCAGCACATCATTGATTAAAATGCTGAAAAGTTGGGGGAGCATTGCAAAAGCCAAAAGGCATAACCAACAACTCAAATAGTCCATATCTTGTCCTTGACAAATGCAGACAAAGTTATACGTTCCCCATAAGTCTAGCGTGGTAAATACTTTGGCAGGAAAGAAGTCCTTCTGAAATTTGAGGAAATAAGTGAAGTAGATAATGTTTTTTATTGATACTTTCATTCAAATCCGATGCATGGACGCAAGGTGGAGTCTTTTATTTTTTTCTTTTCAACAAGGAACAGAGCTGCCCCTGCAGGAGATGTTGATTGTCTGATAAAGCCCTTCTTTAAGGAAGAAAAACTTTTATTTTCTCATGCAGTGGGGTTGTACCTGCAGTGCATGGGTTAACTGCTCGATTTGTCCAGGGGCACAAAGAAAAGCTATACTCCGATCCTCCGCCACGCCAGGTGGTGGACTGTCCCCAGTCGTCCTTACGTTTAGAGCTGATCTATTCTATATCCACTCTTAAGACCGCTAGTGTGTGAGGGGGCAGGAGCAACGGGGATCGGTCGTGTACTCAATCCAATCCAAATGAATACTCCTTCAGCTCCCCAAATATTTCACCACAATGTTCTGTGCTTACATGGAGAAGAATAAAGACTCACCAAAATATATTGAACCCTTAAAATGCGGCAGGTCAGATAACACTTTTCCCCAAAGGGTTTGATATACAGAATCTCATGTACATTTCCTCTTTTAGATCCGATTGGACTTTGAAACAAGTTTCCCACTCTAATACACTCAGGATTGGAATTAGAACGGAGAAACTCTCATGGTGTGTAAGTCAATATTCCAATAATTATTATTTTAAAAAGCTACTCTGAAATTATATTATTATATTATAATATTAATAAATCTTCAAATATGTAATATCATTGAGGTTCACCAGACTTGAAGGGCCCCCTTCTTTAAATTTAGGTGAGTCAGTAATGCTCCCCAAAAAAACAGGATTACCATCTCTTTAAATGAACTGCAAAAACTCACCAGAATAAACTGACCCCCTTTAAATAAAACTGAGTAAAAAATCCTCCTTTCTAAGCCTCACAGAATCCCCTCCAGTTTCACTTTGGTGGGGGGGAGTATGTAGCCAAGACTATAGTGGAACTTTGCTTTTCCTCTTGTTCTTGCTGCATTATTCTTCTGTGGAACTGACAGAGGTAGGTTAAACAGTTTTTTTTGTGTAAAAATGTAGCAGTCATCTTTAAGAAGGCCATCAGTTCAACATTTAATAATACATAAAAGTGACGGCCATCTTTAGGCAGACCACTTGGGGTAGCAATTTTGGTGGTGTCTGATTCTATCTAAGAAAAATATATACTGTATATGTGAGGAAACACATAGTGAGAAAGTGCAGGAGTGTGCAGGGACTTAGCTGCCTTTCTGCAAGGTACCTCACTGCAGGAGAACTCCCCGCCCCCCCCCCCCCCCCGATTACAGTTGGAATTCTCTTGCGGGAGACAGTAACTGTACCCAGGACCGTGTTGTGCTGTTCAAATAAATTGTTGCTGTTCAAATAAATTGTTAAAACGCCCAAGGTGTGTCAGTAAGTGCTGGGTGGGCCAGGCATGTCATCACCAATTATATACAGCGGCTCCTCCAGGGGTGGCGCTACATGTTCATTACCTATAGCAACAATGGTAGGTTAGTGTGTGGGTACCTCAGGTATACTAAGTTTAATTCTTATATTGAATTACTTTTAATCGCTGTCTAGTGAGGAATTTTACTACTTTTATTTTATTACTTCATTCATCCTGCCCCTCAATATGTGAATTACGTTTTTTGTTTTTCACACTTAAAAAGGTCTAGTAATTTGCCTTCCCTAAGTGACCTTTACAGTCTTTCTTACTTCAAACTACTTCCGTACGTCAGTAATTATCTTCCACATGTAAAAGCCAAGGCTGCTTTAATCATCTTCTCCATTGCTCAATGCCCAGCTGCCAAAGATTAAGAAGTCATATAAGAGGAACAGACTTTGCCATGGCAGCTAACATCTTTAAAACATATGAGTTCAATATGAATATACAGCTATGTTCCATTTCTCACTGACTTTTTCTCTGGAAACTGGAAAGTATTAATTAACAAAACAGCACAATACTTGCTGGAGTAGTTGTGCTGCTGGCACTAACAGTCACAAAATGAAACACAAAATTAAAGTGGAACTTTAGTCATAAAATTAAGTCCCACTAGATCACTTCAGGTTGTCCCGTTTATCATGTACAGCTATGTAAAAGTAAAAATGAAAATCCAGTAATACAATGTCTCACCCTGCTCTGCACATGCTCAGTTGCCCTCTATTTTAGGCACTGCCGAATTTGTAGAGGTCAATCTGCTGACAGCCTTAAAGTGGAATTAGACCTTCCTATCCTTCACAGCTAAGGACGCTGCTTCTGTTTGATCTTCAATTGCCATGGTGCTGCACATGTAATTAAATATGACACCAGCTGTTTGATGGTTTGACAGTTTGGTCGAGGAAACAAGCAAATGTGCCAGTTAGCATTCCCGGCATTCCAGGAATGAAAATGTTTTTTGAAACCATTAAATCGTTGAGTTTAGTTCCAATTTAGGATTTACTGCTGGGGCTCTGGGCTTCAGTAAAATGGCAGCCTCCAGCATTGCTCCTGTTTCTTCTTGCTGGAGGCTGCAATTTACAGCACACACTAATTTTGATAGCATAATTCCTTGCCAAAGAACATTATTTTTTATCAAGTTGTTATGGGTAAAGTTCCACTTCAAGGAACTTTCAGAAATTACTGTTTATAGTAAGACAGTTTGATGAACCCAGGCAGCTAACACAATTCTCCTTTTCTTTAGCCAACATGTTAAACCTTTTTTAGGTAAACGTTAATTCCTATTGCACCCATGAATTGGTAGATTTCCATAGACCCCCTGCTCATAGAAACAATGGAAGCCTGCATAAAGAGCAGCATGCAGAAGATATTGTCAGAACCTCTGATTTGCATACTTGCTTCAACACCTTTAAGTACTGAAGCATAAGGATAAGTATGACAGACAGGCACCTAGTAGTTTCAAAAGAAAAGGTCAATGACGACAGCCTCTGTACAGTTGTGTACAAAAGTTTGCATATCCTGGCATAAATTGTGAAATGTTGGCATTAATATTGAAAATATGACTGATCATGCCAAAAAAACTGTCTTTTATTTAAGGATAGTGATCATAATAGGCTATTTATTATCACATATTTGCTTGGATACTTTTTAAATCATAATGATAACAGAAATCACTCAAATGGCCCTGATCAAAAGTTGATATACTCTGGAATGTTTGGCCATGGTACAGACACACAGGTTAATTTCCCACATTGTGGCTTTTTAAATTGCAATTAATGTCTGTGTATACACTGTAAATAGTTACATAGTTAGTCAGTCCATCTAGTTCAACCAATAGTCAATGAGTTTGTTAGCTCTCACGTTGATGCACTGAGCAGGCTAGATACAGAGCCATAGGGAACAGAATAGAACTGTCAAAAGATCTGTGTAACAAGGTAATGGAACTTTAAAAGAGAAGGAAAAGGATTAAGAAGTGGACTTTGCATGGCCTAGAGGCATTTTGCCAAGACGAATGGGCAGCTATACCACCTGCAAGAAATTTGGGGCCTTATAGACAACTATTACAAAAGACTGCATTCTATCATTGATGCTAAAGGGGGCAATACATAGTTAAGAACTAAGGGTATGCAGACTTTTGGACAGGGGTCATTTCATTTGTTTACTTGTTGCCATATTTTGTTTATTGATTGTGCCATTCTGTTATGACCTACAGTTGAAAATTAAGCTACATTAGCTTCTTTATTAAGAAAACATAGTCCAAAGCAGGGATTCCCAAACTACGGCCCTCCAGTTGTTCAGGAACTACAATTCCCATCATGCCTAGTCATCTATGTGAATGTCAGAGTTTTACAATGCCTCATGGGATGTGTAGTTCTGCAACAGCTGCAGGGCCTTAGTTTGGGAATCCCTGGTCCAAAGAGTATCATCATGATAATCTATTGTTATTCAGAAAACATTATATTTAATCTGTGTTAAAGGCTAAATAATACGCCTATGTTTTTTCCCTGTCTGATTGCATTTTTCATTGTAAACAATACTTGTTTTCATTGCCATTTTCTTCTTCTGGTTCGTTCTTTAGTTTCCGTTCTTGCCCTATCTTTTACACTCAAATTCTTTCGTATGAACACATAATAATCATAGATCTGTTATCTGACTGGAAAAATGTTTGCTCATGCTCCTTTGGAAACTTTAGAATGAACAGTCGTGATCAGCTGTCAGAAGCTCTGCACTAATGGTCAGATTATCGAACGACCACTCTGATTGCGGTTATTTTCATCTGATTTTCTCATCATGTGTACTGGACTTAAGAGTTGGGGTATTGCTCAATATTTACCATCGGCAATCAGCTATGTTCTGCCCTACTTCCTTGTAACCTTGTTGTGCGTCACTGGCTTTGCCCCTAAGGTTATTGGTGCCCCCGTTTAGATATGTATTTTACTGACTCAGCATTGTGTGCTAATACCTGGACCTGCTCTTTTGATGAAAGAATATTGGTGCTAGAGCAATCCCATTGAAACCCCTTTTTCAGGTTGTGCGATCATGATCCCTCCACCACCAGAAACATTTCTTTAACTGGCTCGGTTTTGTTAAAGAATCCAAAGATTTGGCCAGCCAATCCTGTTGGAGGGCGCAACATGTTAATAGCAGACATTTCTGTACTGTTAACCACTTAAGCCCCGGAAGATTTTACCCCCTTCCTGACCAGGGGGTATTTTGCGATTCGGCACTGCGTGACTTTAACGGACAATTGCGCGGTCGTGCGACGCTGTACCTAAACGAATTTGACGTCCTTTTTTTCCCACAAACAGAGCTTTCTTTTGGTGGTATTTGATCACCTGTGCGATTTTTTGATCACGCGCTATAAACAAAAAAAGAGCGTCAATTTTGCAAAAATAACAATATTTTTCACATTTTTTTATATGAAATTCCCCCAAAAAAAAAAGTAAAAATCAAATTTTTTTAAAATTTTCGGCCAATTCGTTTTATGCTACCTATGTTTGGTAAAAAAAATCGCAAAAAGCGTATTTTGATTGGTTTGCGCAAAAGTTATCGCGTTTACTAACAAAGGGAAAGATTTTTGTCATTTTTGTTGTTTTTTTTTTAAACGTGTAATGGCGGCGATCTGCGATTTTTTTTGCGGTACTGCGACATTGGGGCGGACAGATCGGACCCTTGACTGACATTTGTGACACTTTTGGGGTTACCAGTGACATTTCTACAGTAATCAGTGCTATACATATGCACTGTTACTGTAAAAATACACTGGTTGTGAAGGGGTTAACTTTATTTGGAAGGGAGGGGCTGTGTGTATCCCTAGGGGCGTGCTTTCTACTGTGATTGGCTGTGGCTTGAGCTGTAAGGACACTGACCAACGGATCTACATACTAGATCCGTTTTATCAGTGTCTTTACAGCGAGGAGAATGACAGGCAGCTTGTTTACACAAGCTGCCTGACATTCTCCCTCTCCCCCGCCGATCGCCGAGTGACCGGCGGACATCGGGTCCGCTGGTCACACGCGCGGGGGGGTCCGTGACCACGCGGGAGCGGGAGCGCGCCTCCGGGGGCGCGCGCTCGCTCCCTAGACCCTCACAAGCTAGTGACGTAGCCCTACGTCACTTTGCCTGTGAGGGGCTGACTGCCGACGTAGATCGGCGTTAGGCAGTCGGCAAGTGGTTAATGTCTGTTTATACCTACGTCACCTGGACACTGCTGGAAATCATCATGTAATGTCAGTAGAGCAGGATTACATAGCAGGGTGTGTGTAACAAAAGAATGCATACCAGGATCCTTTCCCTGGAAGAGGGTTCACGCATACCCTCTAGCAGTAGGGTATAGAAATAACCGAGTATCGTATCGGACCTCCTGGTGATGTGAAGATTGAAATGCCTAATAGCATTTCTTTAAACCACATCAGAGGGCCAGCCAGGCTGAAATGCTGAGTAGGGCCAAGGCATTTGTTGCAGTGTGATCACGCCATCTGCTGAAGGATATTGAGGACAGCAACATACTTCCTAATAGCTCACTGATCTCTGCTCATTGGACAGAGGACAATACAGAAGGCGAGCAGAGGGTGTCAGTTTGGGTGTCGCTTGTGTGTAGTATGAAAAAGCCAGGTCATGCCTCTCTTTTCCCTGGAGCCTAGCCAAGATTTAGAACTTTGAGGATGGACTTACATAACGTATCATCTTTCCTTTATTTATACTGTATACATTTATTCTGTAATCTTCTCTTAGATTTCTATGTCAGGGTTTCACTTTCTTTGTAAATAAATAAGACATTTGCTTGTGTGAGCATTGTGTTTATTATTATTGCTATTAATATTCAACGTATAACTATTGATATTATCAGTGCTTTAACAGAATAGCACGTTATAGGAACAAACAAGATAGTACATATTTATAATTTAAGTAGGGAGAGTCCAAAACCCCCTCATTTATTTTAAATCCCTAACCTGAAAAATACATGCCTGAAGAGCGCACATGAAAATTTACCCACTGTACTGCCAGGATCAAGGAAGTCAACAGACCTCGTGTTGAGATTGCCAATCTTAGAGACAGAATTTGATTGTATTGAAGCAACTGTATGGTTGTAGCTTTGCAATCTTTTTGTCTCGAAAAAAAATATTGCTGCATGGTATCAGTGTAGCCCAAAGTACAACTTCAGAGGGATAGAGATTCGACTTTAAAGATTGAACTGAAAGATTTTTGTCCAGGAGCAAAGAAAAATAGGGGTGAAGGAAAAGAAAATAGCAATGAATACATAAAAATATTTGCACATAAGATATAAATAAGTTATACCATACAGCTATATATTCTGTTTGTCTATGTATATACAGTAGGTAATAACAAACATACTTTATAGAGTGCAGGTCTTCAATGTGGACAATCTATTCTTTAAGGAGAGTTTGGGGAGGGTTGGATAGAGGATGTAAAGGGAAGATTAAAGGGAGGTAAGCATAACAAAGTGGTGGGGGGGGTGTTAAGGGTTAAGGGGTTCTTGGATCATTCTCATGGCTCTCAAGGGGAGCTGCATCTATATTTCCAAAGATTGTACATAATTTAATCAGTGACAGCAGGGGTTATTTACTAATCCTATATAGTCAAACCACATGCTTCAATCCAAGCTGCCCAGATTTTGTCTAAATTCTTTTAACGTTGATCCACTGTCAGTTGTTCCTTTGAAGCGGCAAAGAAACAGCAGAGCATTCAGATATGGAATCACCAATACTCCCTTCAAACAAAAGGGGGCTAAATCCTCTGCCATCACCCTCATAAAAATTCTGGATGTGGAAGAGAGGCCGAAAGGCTGGGTTCTCAGCTAAAGGTAAAAGACTTGCATCTGATCTCCTATCTGCACTGTAAGCCAAAGATTCTTCTGAGAATCGCAGCCGAGAGGAATGTGCAGTTATGCATCCCTTAAATCTATGGAGGTCATGAAACAATTTGGTGTAGGAACAATCCAGCCCAAAAAAAAAATAAAAAAAATAAAGTCTATGTGGTAATTTTGTACCAAATGGACTTGAATTTAAAATCAGCTGGAATTTTCCTTAAAGGTTTTCATAAAATGAAAAGACATCGGTACAAACCCCTTTTCTTTCAGTCCAGGTGGTACTGGAATTCCCTTAGGTTTTTGAGTGTTTTAGAATTTCTCTTGGTCAGAGTAACTTTTCTCTTTGGTTTTGATTCCTAGAAGGGCAAACATAAAATGCTTTCTGGGGAGCTTATCTTCTTCTTCATAGGAAGGACTTTCTATCAGCTGAGAAATCTAAATGGAATACAATCTCCTGAAAAAAAAAGAATACTGCAAAGCATTGCTTTTGAAGCAGCATCACCCAACTCGGTTTTAACCATAAAACCCTGCAAGCAAAACCATCAAAAGGAAAAAATCTAGTCCATATACGGATAGCTCCTGAAGATACATCAGCTCTATAACTCAGTGCCCCCTTAAGAGTAGGAAAAGATTCCAAAATATTATCCCCCAGAGTGTTTGTTTTATAAAGCATTCTTACCTGGCATTGCCAATGCTTCCAGGCTCCTGGCAAAAACAGTGTGGGCTCTGGCTGGTTTCAGATTAGATGAGGTTGAGTACTAGGACCTTTGATCTAATCTTTTGTTCGTGGAATACTTTAGTATACCCCTTTTTTCAAAGGCTAGGTCTGT
The DNA here is from genome assembly GCF_965119305.1 of Pelophylax lessonae. Lineage (NCBI taxonomy): Eukaryota > Metazoa > Chordata > Amphibia > Anura > Ranidae > Pelophylax > Pelophylax lessonae. Next base: position 660,162,347 of record NC_138768.1, read on the forward strand.
GTACTTGAATACCAGTGAGAATGTCATGTCCAACAGAGGTATCCTATTTCCTATCATAGCAGAATGTTGATCTAAAAGGGATCTAGGGACTAGCAGAAGAAGGACCTTCATTCTGTATCTTGTATTCTCATTTGTTGGAGTAGGAGAGAAAAATTGAACAGAGAAGATACGATTCTTGCGTATGCCCAAACCCTGATACATGCCATCCTGAAGAGATCATTGTACCTATTCCTCCTGGATCTCTAAAATGAAGTATAATACTTATAGCAGATCATCCACATCACTAAAGTTTAATTTTGTATTAAAATGTTCTTCTATCCTCATTCATCGGTTCTTCCTGCTTTGCTGACTCATTCTGAGAAATGGCAGGCAACTATCAAACTCCTCCTCTGGTTCTCAAACTTCCAGGCAAGGTTAAGTGGCACAAGTTTGAGGCAATGGCGTAACCCTCCTGACAAACCAAGGACTCGGGGAAAGGTATGTTAAACAGCATAGTACAGTGGGTTAGGATGATAGCAGAAAACACAAACAGGGAAGGGTGAAAGACAGCCTTATAGCAAAATCTTATTGGATTATATGGATTAGATTGGATTGGATGCCAAGAGGCAACTCCAATCATTTTCTATGAGATAAAAAAACATGTTATAGATGTCAATATATTAGAAAAGAAAAGAAAAATAAATATAAGCAATCTAAAACGTGTGGTCTTTTTTCTTTTATATAGCAGACAAAATCCACTAGTTGTCAAATACCAGCAAAAAAAAAGCTCCATCTTTTACAAAAAAGTGAAACAGAATACATTTGGGTACATTTTGCCTGTAGAAAATTATAGGAGAGGCGGATAGATAACAGACCAGTCAACCTGCACAAGAAGAGAAAGCAACAGTGTTTAGATTATCGGAAGCTTCTGCACAGAGGCAGTTTCGTGCTGGATTACTGCAAAGTAAAAGAGATGAAATACACAAAGCATTCCAAAATTTAAGTAGTAGTACATACAGTAGATACGCTGCCAGCTCAGACACGTGCCTGCCAGAGGTGCTGGCTACCAGAAACATAAACTTGTAAGTGAGAGTGGCCATGATTCATCCCAGGGAGACTTTGTAGGAAGTAGACTTCCTAGTTCTTAGGATAGTGGTTTTCCCAGAGTATGAGATGCCTCTGTCTTTCGGAACCTAGGCTTCAACAGCCACACCATTAAAGCCAGGACAGAAAACTCAGACAATCTGAAAGAGCCCACAAAGGGTCTGCTAGGAGTCTAATCAGGTCAGAGTTCCACATCTACCTGGGCCAGTCTGGACCTATAAGCATCACCAGAATGCTCTCCATGTCAATCTTGCAGAGCTGACAAGAAAGAAGCTTCAGTGGAAAAAAGGTGTGTATCAGGCTGTACTGATACCACAAAGCCACCAGAGCATCCACTGTTTCTGCAAAAGGATGCCTGTAACTGTAAACAAACTTGTCCAGTTTGCTTTTGAACATGGGGATTGAGAGGCCACACCATGCATCCCCCACTTGTGGAACAAGTCCCGGAACACCTCTGAGTTTAGGGACCCCTTCCTCCAGGTCCAGTTGCTGCTGGGCTGAGGTAGTCTGCCTAGCAGTTGTCCACTTCTGTGATGTAAACAGCAGGCAATGTGGGAATTACAGTTCTGCACAGGACAGGATCCTTTCTAACTCTTAACTTGTTGCTCCTGGCAACTGCCTCCCATACCAAGCATCTAAGATGTTGGTTGTCCAAATGCCAGCAAAGGCTATTAGACATCCCCCCACTTTGAAAAGCGAGAACTCCTGTTGGCCTACGAGGAGTGATCCTACCTAGGCTGAGCTCTATGCATCTTTTGCTGGGGAGGAAGCCTCTTGCTCAAGGACACCCTTGCTGAGACAGTCTCATGAATGTAGGAGATGTTATACTGGACTGGCCCACAATTTTTTTGCTTGCTAGTGTTGAATCCTTCTGTTGGTGACAGCATAACCCAACAGTCTCTGAATTCCTGTGTCCTCAATGAACAAGAAAGAAGTGTACTTAATTGGCCCTGAAACCTTGGTGTTTTAAGGTTTTTTTTGTTTTTCATATGCTCTAAGTTCAACACTAAAGGGTAACATGGATATTGTAGCACTGAATATTGCACCTTAAAATAATCAAACATGTTTTCAAGGACTTCTGTTTTTTTTCTTCTACCTTGCCTTGATTCATATGCTCTAAGTTCAACACTAAAGGGTAACATGGATATTGTAGCACTGAATATTGCACCTTAAAATAATCAAACATGTTTTCAAGGACTTCTGTTTTTTTTCTTCTTCCTTGCCTTGACTCTAACACTTGTTTTTAAATTTTTTTTTTTTTTTATGTAGCTATTATATAAGGTGGTGCCTGCGATGTATTTCCTTGAATAATATTACTAATGACCACAAAATTCAAGCAGTAAGAACCCCTGCAATTATATGCTTACAAACTGATTTCCATTCAATAAATCAATGTAAAGTGAGGGTGTTCCGCAAAAAACTGTAAATGTGTTGATTTGGCACCAATGCATTCAAATTTCTTTTGATTTAAATGTTAGGTTCTTTGTGATCAGGCCAAGTTGGCACACTCAGTTCATCAAGTAAATCCCTAGAACGATTTAATGCAATGTCACCAGTCTTGCTGTCTAATAAAAAACAGGTACAGAAAAAAAGCTATGAACGGATACAAGAAGTTAAATAACTAGTGTGAATCTTTTAAAAAAAAAAAAAAAAAACTTGGAGAAAAAGTAGTGTTTGGAACTAAATAAAGTTTTATTTAATGTGTACTCTAAGGATACACCCAGGTTGAAAAGAAAGGATACAGTTTGTTCCAGCGGCTATAATCTTTTATACATATTTTGTGGTTTTTATTAGGATGTCCAACTCTTAGAAATAAATCACAAGGCTCCATTTCATTCCATTCTTTTTACAAGATTTTTAGTTACTGCTGGGAAGATAAAATATCAGTTGTGCTCTGAAGAGTACATAGTTTCTCAACACAGGTGGCCTTTCATTTTCCTCTCCCACTTCCTTATCCTCTCCATTAGAATTACCAGAGGCATCTTACAGTCATCTGAAACTTGCATGACTATTAACACTTGAACCACAAAAACCTGGTTACAGTATTCCACCACTGCTTACTGTATGGTTCCCAGCTTTATATCCAATCTAATTTAGATATTGTAAAGATACACAAAGATACTTGATGTTCCAAGACAGGTCAAAAAAGAAACATTTTCCCCTGAATTATAAAGAGTGAAGTGCACTAGTGTTCTCTTATCTAATGGATTGTTAGCGGTCTATAAAAGCAATGATTTACACCAACTCTATTGTTCCATCATGCAAAGGATGTCTGACACCGTTCTGGGTGGCTTTCCTGCTCATCCCTACATCACTAAAGAATACAGTATTGAAACAGAGATGGAGGTAAGTATGAAGGAAAGAGAAGTATGAAGTAAAAAGCATTTTTTATTGCATTTTTTTAGCTACAAGGTGTACCTGTAAGGCAGAACCCCATTGCCATGCTAACAACAAACAAAGCAGGGTAATTTGGTACAATAAAAGCTTAAGCAAAAAACTGAAGAGCTGCATGTATTCTGTTCGCTATCCCTTCTGAACCTCTCTCCGGGCAGCATACGCTTGAAGATGGCCTAACCAATGTGTAATCAATTTATCATAATTTCTAGATGTTATGTAAAGCAAATTCATTTGACATCACATCAGATCATATTTAAGCAATAACTACCTTTAATATATGTATAAAGCTCTTCAGCAGATCAATAGCCGTCCAGATACTAAAAATGTGGTGCTCGTCTACCTGTGCCAAGCTATCCGTTGGTCATTGTAGATACTTTAATACTGCTTGGCTAACGCTTTGCCCATCTGAGGTAATTCATATGCATACAATACATTGTAAAAGTATTCACCTTCCTTGTGTAGAGGAAGAATAGTGATCCTTACTGATATACATCATAATATAAATCAATTAGGAATAAGATTAATATTAAATATGGTGTGTTCTCTCAATTTCTTTTATAATCTAAAATGGCCACTTGAGCTATGCGATAAACAACTTTGGTATTGTAAACAGCATAGATGGGGGATTTTCCTAGCATTTTGGGCACCCCAATTGTCATTTTTAACCACTTAAGGACCAAGCTAATTTCTGACATGTTGTTTACAAGTTAAAATCAGTATTTTTTGCTAGAAAATTACTTAGAACTCCCAAACATTATATATATTTTTTCAGCAAAGACACTGAAGATTAAAATGGCGGTCGTTGCAATATTTTTTGTCAGGCGGTATTTGCGCAGCGGTCTTTCAAATGCTTTTTTTTGGTAAAATTTACATTTCACTGCATTTAAAAAAACGAAACAGTAAAGTTAGCCCATTTTTTTGGTATATTGTGAAAGATAATGTCACGCCGCGTAAATAGATACCCAACATGTTACGGTTTAAAATTGCGCAAATCCGATGAATGGCGACAAACTACGGTCAATAAAAATCTCCATAGGCGACGCTTTTTTTCTTTACTATTTATTAATTAAATTATAGCACAGGTTTAAAAAAATCAAAAAAATCTGATCACTTTTATTGCTGTCACAAGCAATGTAAACATCCCTTGTGACAGCAATAGGCAGTGACAGGTATTCTTTATGGAGGGATCGGGGGTCTAAAAGACCCTAGACCCCACCACTGCACTTCAATGTATTCAAAATGCCAAAAACTGCATTTTTGAATACAGTCACTTTTTAACTTCAGCGCCTTTAGCAGCCGAGTAACCCAGACGTGACGTCGTGGACGCCGCCTCCGGGTTACTACATCGGGGACCCGATCAAAGCCGAATCCGGCTTTGATCAGGACTCCAACCAGCCGGCGGACATGCCGGCTAGTTGCTCGGGTCTCCTGGTGGGACAGGAGACCCAGGCAGAGCCGCGGAAGGTGGCGCATCCCCTCCCGCTTGCTGGGGTAATGATCTAATGGCTCCTGAGCTGCATCAGTCGTTACCGCCTGAAAGCCGACTGCCGGCTCTAAAAAACGGTACTGGGATGATGCCTCTAGCTGCAGGCATCACCCCGGTACAGCCACTTATTGCAGCCGACGTAGGGCTACGGCGATTTGCGGTAAGTGGTTAATGCGTATTGTGTGATAAGAAGGAGACTCTGGCAGGCATGCAGAGCACATATTTGAACAGCATGTTATGTGTGTGTGCTCTCCGTAATTACGTAAATAATAAATAGAATTTGGAACTTTATCTCGTCTGTAAGTAATTCTACAGGTTTCCTGCAAATTAAGGAACTTGTAATACTAAATCTTTATTCATTATTTTGGTGCCGTGACTCAGAGTTTTTCCTGTTTGATTGGCATTACAACCTAGAATTAACCACTTGCCGACCGTTCACGTTGAGGGTACTGCGGTAAAGTGGGTCGTTGTCGTCCAGCGACGTAGACCTACGTCGCTGAACAACGCCACCTCTCGGCGGCGCGCGCTCGCCGCCTGAAGCTCGCTCCCGCTGTATTCAGACACAGCGGGAGTCGGGCCAGGGGAGGAGAGGCGGTGATCACTGCCACTCTTCCCTGATCGTCGGGGATTGAGTGAGGAAATCTGCCCACTTGTGTAAACAAAGCGGGCGGATCTCCTCTGTGACAGACAGTCACAGATTACAGGATTCAGCATAGCTGAATCTGTGATCTGTGTCACACAATCCCCTCCCCCCACACACATTAGTAACCATGAGGCATACATTTAACCCCTTGATCACCAATAAAGTTAACCCCTTCCCTGCCAGTGTCATTATTACAGTAACAGTCACTGGTACCCCCAAAAGTGTCAAAAATGTCAGTTAAGGGTCCAAACTGTCCGCCCCAATGTCGCAGTCCCGCAAAAAAAAAAAAAAAACACAGATCGCCACCATTACTAGTAAAAAAGGTACTAGTAAAAAAAAACAAATTGCCCTAAAATGTTAAAAAAATAAGATTTTTAATTTTTTGGGGAATGTTATATATCAGAATGTAAAAAATATTTTTTTTTTCAAAATTGTCGCTCTTTTTTTTAAAAATTAAAAATCGCACAGGTCATCAAATACGACCAAAAGAAAGCTCTATTTGTGGGGAAAAAAAAGGACATAAATTTAATTTAGGTACAGCGTTGCATGACCACGCAATTGTCCGCTAAATTAACGCAGTGCCGAATCGCAAAATATAGCCTGGTCAGGAATGGGGTAAAATCTGCCTGTCTTAAATCGGGTAAAAATACGCTCATTGAGGATTTTTTTGTCAGACATGTAGCTAAATCCATTTTGGCCTAAATATATGACAAAAATTGAATATATTGGATATTTTTTAACTGTCAAAGTAGAAAATGTCAATTTTTTCGCAACATTTTCGCACTTTTTTTTATTAATATCGCAAAAAATGAAAAGCGCAGAGGTGATCAAATACCTCCAAAAGGAAGCTCTGTTTGTGGGAAAAAAAGGACGTAAATTTCGTTTGGGTACAGGATTGCATGACCGTGCAACTGTCAGTTAAAGTCGCGCAGTGCCAAGTTGCAAAAAGTGGCCTGGACGTAAAGCAGGGAAATCCTCCGGTGGTAAAGTGGTTAAAAGAGTTTTTTGAGGTTTTGTATTATGGGATGTACACAACAGGATTACAATTTTGCAGCGATATATATACATATAAATATACATACACAGTGGTGATCGAAAATTTGGGCACCCCAGGTAAAAATTTGTATTAATGTGCATAAAGAAGCCAAGGAAAGATGGAAAAATCTCCAAAAGGCATCAAATTACAGATTAGACATTCTTATAATATGCCAACAAAAGTTAGATTTTATTTCCATCATTTACACTTTCAAAATAACAGAAAACAAAAAAAATGGCGTCTGCAAAAGCTTGGGCACCCTGCAGAGTTAATATCTTGTACTGCCCCCTTTGGCAAGTATCACAGCTTGTAAACGCTTTTTGTAGCCAGCCAAGAGTATTTCAATTCTTGTTTGAGGTATCTTTGCCCATTCTTCCTTACAAAAGTCTTCCAGTTCTTTGAGATTTCTGTTCTGTCTGTCTGTCACGCACTGCTCTTTTAAGGTCTATCCATAGATTTTCAATTATGTTGAGGTCAGGAGATTGTGAAGGCCATGGCAAAACCTTCAGTTTACACCTCTTGATGTAATCCCCCGTGGATTTCGAGGTGTGTTTAGGATCATTATCCATTTGTAGAAGCCATCCTCTCTTTAACTTCAGCTTTTTCACAGATGGCATCAAGTTACCATCCAAAATTTGCTGAAATTTTATTGAATCCATTTTTCCTTCTACTCGTGAGATGTTCCCGGGGGCCGCTGGCTGCAATACAACCCCAAAGCATGATTGATCCACCCCCATGCTTAACAGATGGACAGAGGTTCTTTTCATTAAATTCTGTGCCCCTTCTTCTCCAAACGTACTTTTGCTCATTCAGGCCAAAAAGTTCAATTTTAACCTCATCGGTCCACAGAACTTTCCAAAATGCATCAGGCTTGTTTATATGTTCATTTGCAAAGTTCAAACGTGATTTTTGGGGTGAGGACGTAGAAGAGGTTTTCTTCTAATGACTTTTTAATGAAGACCATATTTGTACAAGTATCTCTTTATAGTGGAATAGTGTACCACAACTCCAGTGTCTGCCAGATCTTTCTGGAGGGATCGTGCAGTCAAACGTGGGTTTTGAATTGTTTTTCTCACAATCCTGCAAGCTGTTCTGTCTGATATTTTTCTTGGTCTTCCAGATCTTGCTTTAACTTCCACTGTTCCTGATGACTGCCATTTCTTAATTACATTCCGAACAGAGGATATTGACATCTGAAAACGCTTTGCTATCTTCTTATAGCCTTCTCCAGCTTTGTGAGGGTCAACTATTTTCAGTTTTCTAGACAACTGCTTAGAAGATCCCATGGTGCTGATTGTTGGGGCAAGGTCAGATGAGTCTGGGCATTTAAAACCTTTGAGATTGACATCACCTGGTCTTCCCAGACGATGATTGAGAACAATCCATGACACTGGCAGGTCTCAGCCTTGCAAAGGGGGCAGTGCATGCTATTAATTCTGCAGGGTGACCAAACTTTTGCAGACGCCATTATTTTGTTTTCTGTCATTTTGAAAGTGTCAATGATGGAAATAAAATCAAACTTTTGTTGACATATTATAAGAATTTCTAATCTGTAATTTGATGCCTTTTGGAGATCTTTCCAACTTTCCTTGGCTTCTTTATGCACATTGATACAAATTTTTACCTGGGGTGCCCAAACTTTCAATCACCACTGTATATACAGTATCTCACAGTACAGTACATATACTGTGTGTATATATATATATACACACACATATACAGTATCTCACAAAAGTGAGTACACCCCTCACATTTTTGTAAATATTTTAATATATCTTTTCACATGACAGCACTGAAGAAATTACACTTTGCTACAATGTAAAGTAGTGAGTGCACAGCTTGACTAACCTTGTACATTTGCTGTCCCCCCAAAATAAGTCAACACACAGCTAATAATGTATGAACCCCTGGCAACAAAAGTGTGAGTACCCCCCTAGGTGATAATGTCCAAATTGGGCCCAATTAGCCCCCCCCCCGGCATCATGTGACTCATTAGTGCAAGGTCTCAGGTGTGAATGGGGAGCAGGTGTGGTAAATTTGGGGTTATCGTTCTCTCTCTCATACTGGTCACTGGAATTTCAACATGGCACCTCATTGCAAAGAACTCTCTGAGGATCTGAAAAAAAGAAATGTTGCTCTACATAAAGATGGCCTAGGCTATAAGAAGATTGCCAAGACCCTGAAACTGAGCTGCAGCATGGTGGCCAAGACCATACAGCAGTTTAACAGGACAGGTTCCACTCACAACAGGCCTTGCAATGGTCGACCAAAGAAGTTGAGTACACGTGCTCAGCACTATATCCAGAGGTAGTCTTTCGGATATAGACATATGAGCCCACTTCCGGAGCACTTCCTGGTTTGCCGTGGAACGCGCGTGGCCACGGCGTTCCCGGAGCCATCTGCAACATTGCAATATTGTTCTCTGCCTTTACCTACATTCGTTTTGTGAGTATATTTCTGCTTATATGTTAATAAATAAGTTTTAAAACGGGCTTCACTATTCTGGAATCGATATCTCTTTGGAGCTATCCAGGGCCACCCACTTGAAGGGATACCATTCGGCTTATCCTATTAAGGAGAAGATCTGGCATGCTATAAACCTTACCAGCTATAAGTACAGATTAGATAATCCCACATATATACAAGTGCTTTTGACCCTTAATAAGGGTCCATCCTTTCTGGCGAGTAGGGTTCCTGAAGGGGTTCAAGTCACCTGACACGAGTGATCATCTTTAAGCACCTTTGTATCTGCACTGGAGCACTCCATTGTACATTGTTCATATGTTAATAATTTTCAGTTACATTGCACTTCAGTGGATTTGAAAGTCAAACATTTTTCAATTTGTGGACTCCATCAATTCAGTGGACACTTTATTTAGTATTAGAAAATTTTATTTATGGCCATATTTGGTACTTTATGCATGAAATATTTTGCACTTTTTTAAAAAAAATGTTACCACTTGCTTGATTATTTTTAATATTTATTTTGCAAGCGCTGTGTTATCTTGTTTTACTATTTCTTCCAAGTTTTTACTTGGTAAGCAGCAGCTGCACCATTAATTTATTTATTTAGTATATTTTATTTGTACTCCTATTTATCATCACATTTTATTATTTTGGCACAATACTATATTTATTTAGCGCGGGTTTAAATTCACTTTCAATATGAGTGCACCAGCATTGCTACAGAGGTTGAAGGGGTGGGGGGTCAGCCTGTCAGTGCTCAGACTATACGCCGCACACTGCATCAAATGGGTCTGCATGTCTTCTAAAAGATGATGCACAAGAAAGCCTGCAGTTTGCTGAAGACAAGCAGACTAAGGACATGGATTACTGGAACCATGTCCTGTGGTCTGATGAGACCAAGATAAACGTATTTGGTTGAGATTGTGTCAAGCGTGTGTGGCGGCATCCAGATGAGGAGTATAAAGACAAGTGTGTCTTGCCTACAGTCAAGCATGGTGGTGGGAGTGTCATGGTCTGGGACGGCATGAGTGCTACCGGCATTGGGGAGCTACAGTTCATTGAGGGAACCATGAATGCCAACATGTACTGTGACATACTGAAGCAGAGCATGATCCTCTCCCTTCAGAGACTGGGCCGCAGGGCAGTATTTCAACATAACGATCTCATAACACACCTCCAAGATGACCACTGCCTTGCTAAGGAAGCTGAGGGTAAAGGTGATGGACTGGCCAAGCATGTCTCCAGACCTAAACCCTATTGAGCACCTGTGGGGCATCCTCAAATGGAAGGTGGAGGAGTGCAAGGTCTCTAACATCCACCAGCTCCGTGATGTGATCATGGAGGAGTGGAAGAGGACTTCAGTGGCAACCTGTGAATCTCTGGTGAACTCCATGTCCAAGAGGGTTAAGGCAGTGCTGGAAAATAATGGTGGCCACACAAAATATTGACACTTTGGGCCCAATTTGTAAATTTTCACTTCTGGGTGTACTCACTTTTGTTGCCAGCGATTTAGACATTAATGGCTGTGTGTTGCGTTATTTTGAGGGCACAGCAAATATACACTGTTATTCAAACTGTTAACTCGCTACTTTACATTGTAGCAAAGTGTAATTTCTTCAGTGTTTTTCACATAAAAAGATATATTAAAATATTTACAAAAATGTGAGGGGTGTAAGCACTTTTGTGAGATACTGTATACACACACACACACACACACACACACACACACACACACACACACACACACTAAACATACAATAAGATACGAATTCATAAGATACCCCTGAGGAAGTCACGTGGCCCTATGACAAAACGTGTAGGGGCGGGGCTGGATGACATCATAATGCCATACCTTGGTAACAGTATACTACACAAGGGATTACAGTGAGAACTTTGTGATTCTAAACTAATGTTACTTGGATAAGGTTTGGTGCAGTGGAGCACCTTTGAACTGTGAGTGCATTTGTATAAGTGGGGGGAGGAATAAACTTGTTTAGAAGATAAAGCACTAAATTGTTTCTTTTTGTGCATGTGCATTGCAGAGTGGGAGGTGAAGATTGGAGAGTGCTTTTAAGATGCAGTGTGCATATATGTTCTGGGGGAGTTTGCCCTTTGGAGTTTTCTTAAAGCAGAAAGTATCATTGAGGAGAATATTTAGAATAAAAGCAGAAAACAAACCTAACAGTTCATATTGAAGAACAAAAGCTGGTTTTGACCCTACATAGTATGTAAGATCAATAAAACCAGCTGAGAACACATCTGGTGGAGGTCACACATTTGTTCAAGCACAATAAAGGACTCCTTTTGGTTATACTGGATATTGTTGGTATGGTAGTGATACTGAGATTGTTAATCATCAATATTATTGGTGTACATATTTATTGGCAGTAGAATGTATGTTTTATATATAGATAGATAGATAGATAGATAGATAGATAGATAGATAGATAGATAGATAGATAGAGATAGGGCGCTGCACTATATTTATATAGTTGTTGATTTGTACATTTATGAGAAGGTGTTAAGGTAGTAGCGGCTGCAGAAAAATTGTAGGGTGTTTTAATTTTATTATAGCAGCTCACAAGTCACATAGTCACATGATTACAACTTTGAAGGTGCAAAATATGTTTTATTATTGTGGCAAACAAAATACCTTGCATGCGCAAATGTTTCCCTTTAAACCACTCCAGTACATTTAGGGATGTTGTCCTGCTGGAAGATGAACCTCCATCCTAGTCTCAAACCTGAAACAGTGCCATTCATCTTTCCTTTAATTCGGTCCCTGTTGATTAAAAGCATCCTCACAGCATGATGCTGCCACCACCATGCTTTACTATGAATATGTTGTTCTCTGGGTGATGGAAAGTGTTGGATTTGCACCACACGTTGCATTTCCCATGATGGCCAAAAAGTTCAATTTTATTCTCATCTGACCAGGGAAATTTCTTCCATGTCCTTGAAGGAATCTTGCACAAACATGCATTCTTAAATTTCTTCTTTAACTGCTTTTTTGTAGCCACCCTACCAAAGACCACCCACCGTTCTGTCTGGTCTTTGAGTTTTGATGGGCGGCCACATTGTTTAAATTTTTTTTTATAATGGACCTAATTGTGCTTTGTGTGATGTTCAAAGGGTTTTTTTTTTTTTTAATACCCCAACTCTGATCTATACTTCTACACAACTTTACCTTTGACCTGTTTGGCGAGCTCCTTGATCTTCATATTGCTTGCTTAGTAGTAATGGAGACTTAAGGCCCGTACACACGATAATAAAATCGAAGTAAAATTTTGTCTGATGAACGACCGGACGATTTTCGGATCGTTAGTATAGTGCTTTCGAGAGCCGATTACAAATTTTCGTACGACAAAAACTGGATGTGCAGGCTGTAAAATTTTTATCGTACGTGAACACAACGTCCGGTTTACGTTTAATAAGAACAGTTTTCATCCAAAAAAAATCATAAGAGCAAGACTAGGCATGCTTGGAAACTAAAGAATACATACAAAACAATTCAACACAAGACATCACTTCTGAAGTTGAATTCTGTCGTACGAGAATTTTCGTATGAAATTAACCTCTTCACTTTCCATATGAGACTAGCATGCAACTAAAGAAAATTTGTACGATAATCTGATCGTGTGTATGAGGCTTTAGGGGCCTTTGAGAACAGGTATACCACATGCATTTATAATGACATGGGACACTTTGGTTGCCCATGTGGACCGTACGTAATCATCTAATTATGGGACCTCTTAAGTTATTTGGTTTGACCACATCTTATTTAGGGGTTTTATACCAAAGGGGATAAATAATTATGCGCACTCAGGATTTATTTTGGTTTTGTCCTGATTATTAAAGTATTAAGCATGGTGTGTATTTTACATGGTACAAAGCCTTTTAAATCCAGGTTGTAATACAACAAAACAGGAAAAGCATAAAGGGGGCCAATACTTTTAAAAGACACTATATTGGATTAAAGCAGAATTTCCTTTTCAAAATGGACTTTTACTCCCTGCAACCCCCCACCCCCTCTGCAATATATATATATATATATATATATATATATATATATATATATATATATATATTTTTTTTTTTACACCTAGGTGAATGGTGGGTCTGCTTCTGTAGCCTTCTTAGAAACCCTTGTCAAATACCCCAGGAGGCTACAGAAAAAGGAACACAAGAAGGGACACTGAAGGAGAGGGTACATTTATTTATTATTCAAGGCACACTCCTACTGAGCTTGCTACAAAGCATAAAATGTAATTGCACGTATCGGATGATATGATGGTAAAGTGAAGAGATACCAAACAATTGCTATATCATTTATTGAAAAAGAAATTTACAAAATAAAAGCAAAAGTAAAAGTTATCATGTTTTTGGCATAAAGAACATTTCAGTGCAATTAACACATCTCAGAAAGAATGCAACATCAATTTCTTTTTTATAGCAGTAGTACATGTTTGTAAAAATGTCAGCTTAAAAAATAAGAACACCGCAATAATTAAACCCATGAACAATGAGGAAACAAACTATAACTGTTCCCCAATATACTAAAACAGACTGAAAATTAAAAAGTTATAGTCTGGTGTCAGGTAATAAAACTATACATTTTGACAACAGCAATAAAAGAAAATAAAAGCATTCATATGTGACAATGTTAGGGTTAGCCATTTATTGGATCGTGGTTAGATCACCTGATGAAACGATGCATCATGAAATCAATAGTGGTACATCTGGGGAACTTTCCAATAGAGCTCTCTTCCACTGGTGTGAAGACTTTGATCTGTCGCATGTGAGTGTCTCTCCCATTCTGATGATTTGCCAACACTGCTATTTGAATCATAAAGGTTCGAATGGGCTTTTTATGAGTGTCAGTTAGAGGGATGTGTATCCAGCCACTGGGCTCAACCAGTTCAAGTTGCTACAAAAAAAAAAAAGCACATTTAAGGGATCAAGAAGCAAAAAATTCTACATCATATTTTAGTTATATATGCAAAAACACAGTCAAAAAACAATTGCTGGCAAAAGTCAAAACAGTTGAATTATCGGTTTTCGGCCTCTCATGGAGAGAGGTTGCTATTCTATTTTTTTTAATTTGACAATTTTTATTAATTTTTATGTACATACAAAAAAACAACAGACGATAAAAGAAAGGTATAGGACACAGAAATACAAACACATATTGGTTCATTGTAGTATCTGCTTCCAACAACCACAAGGGGAAGGAAAAAAAAAAAAATAGCTGCATTATAAAATCAAAAAATGCCCACACATTTAGAAGAACTATCCTGACAGATAAGGAGGTACTGAATTTAACATTTAGCGGGCAGAGGCAGAAACCACTCCTGCAAGGAAAAGCTAAATAAAAGACAGTGACCTGCTTACTTAAAATAAACTGCCATGTCGAATCCCATTTGTGAAAATTACAAAGAAAGCAATACAAGGGTTGGAAAAAAATATGGAAACACAACACGAATAACAGGTGTGAAAGTGACATGTTCTGCGTTAAAAGTGGAAGTGATGTAGCATGGGACGGCAGGTGGCATAAACTCTAGACACACCTAACTGCATTAAATACGTCAACGGCCTTGTTTATTGGTTTTCACATATATAAACAATTACTAATTCACCATAATCGATACATTTTTAAAAACTGTAAACAAAATCAGTCAAATTCAGCAGAGCGCTCTTCAAAATATGCCTCTAGCGACTGACATAGACCCCCCTCAGCCTCCTGCTTAAATAGGGGTCCTGGGAATTTCTGTAATGTTGTGGGGGGTTTAGGTTCGTTTAAATGACCTACCCTAGAGGAGCCCCAGAACTTCCAAAACATTCCCAATCAGCAAACCTTTTTTGACTAATCACAAACCTCCCATTGAAATCAATCAATTGGGGGCTTGAGACTCCTACCACCACCATCCCAGGAGGTAAATGGGGGCATTAAAACAGGCTATTCCCCCCCTTTCCTGACATTATTTTGCTTCCGCTGTAAGCATGTGTCCACAAAAACTGTGTGGAGAGAACTCCATAAGCAAAACATTCATGGGTGAGCTGCAATTGCCAAACCACTAGTGACGGATATTAATGCTGAGAAGAGGAGAGAGTGGTGAAACACACAAATCGTGGACTTGCAACAAACAAACCGGTATGGAGTAATTCATTGCATATTGATATGTACCAATTACAAGACTGGTTGTAAAACTCCCCTAATAAGACCCTGTCACCAAATTTAAGTCCAGTATCGGGTGCATGCCCCCATTTGGTTTCAGCATTGTAAACAGGTTTGAATAAAAAGCTTAAACCTGTTTTCTCTATCGTTCATCGACAGACGCAGCTCCTTATCTTCATTACTCATAGGGTTATTCTCCTCCTTCTAGGAATAGGCACTAGGCAGGAAAAAAAAGGTAACCACGCCTATGAGGGCTGTCCCTCCAGGCATAACCCCTTAGACTTTGCTACCATCAAACAGTTTGTTCTGCCTAGTGTTAGGAATAGGACCTAGCTCCCTGCTGGGACTTCGATCTTAGCTGCAACAGGGAAAGTTTGTGATTTTTAATTTTTTAACTAGTTAGTTCCTGAGGACCAAGCAACAGCAGGCTGCGGTTTTGCACTGGATAATCTAGATCCCTAAGGTAACCCAGCCTGGCCAGCGAGCGGGAGCAGGTAATAGTCCAGAACTAGGCCTCGCCACGACATGGATGGGGACGAGCCTGCGAGTGGACAGTCTCGCTGGGATGCATCGACCTGAAACGCCCTGAGCCGCAGCTTCCTCTGGGCCCCTCCTCGGAATGGTTGGACCCTAGGGGCTTTCTCGGTTCCTTGGCACCCCCCCCCCCAGAGGACTAATCTGGTGTACCCCTTGGCATTCCCCTACCCCTAGCAGGTTTTACCTTGGGGGGGGGCGGTAATAATGCGGCAGTTATGTTGCTTATTTGAGGGGGGTGGATTGTCCTGGGTGGGTCCCTGGCTAGGGACCTTTAGATGCCTATTGTTCTGGGACCCCTTTGAGGGGTCATGGAGACCACATGGCACGCCATGGGGGCTGCCATTTTGCTGTGGTTCATGATCTCTGTGTTCCTATTCGTTTGCATGGGCAGCCATTTTCTATACTTCCCCATTGAGAATGTATGAGCGGCCATTTTCTTGAGGTCCGTGGGATGGACAGGCATGAGGCATGGCTTGTAATGATAGAGGCAGAGCTTCTTCCTCTTCCTGCGCAGAAAGTGTTAGTTTCATTTTTACACTGATTAGGCTGGATGCTTCTCTGTGCTCTGGTAACGTTCCTGGGTTTCCCTGTGGGTTTTTTCCTCTTCTGCTCTGCTATTACATAATAATCAGGGATCATGAATCCGCAGTAATAGCGGTGGGACCGTGTTTTTCCTGGTCTTAACGGGACATTACACAAAAAATGTTTTTATTTAAGCAATGGAGTCCAAGGATAAAAATCCACCTGCAGACCCCCTGGAAGCAACTGCGGAACCCTTCGGTTCACAGTCGCAGCCAGAAATTGCCGTTTTTTTTTACAAAGCCTGATGTCAAAAGTGGATTTTGTCATTGCTGGTGATGCCAGTCGCAAACGCTCTCCGCCCTCACCTCCATCGGCAGGGTCCTCAGATTCTGAGAAAGATATGGTCGCCGCAGACGCAGACCACCTTGAGGGTCGGTGTCTTCACATTCTGACAATGAAGAGGACCTGTCCTCATCAGCCGCCACATGGGAACGTGCATTGGTGAAAAACCTGATAGTTTCTGTGCGGGAAACCCTAAAATTGGCTGATGAACATACAGTGTCAGATACGCAGGTGTCTTTTGGCTCCCGCAAATCCTGCAAGTCGGGCAAAGTATTCCCTTTTCCAGAATTATTTCATACTATTGTGGATGAACAATGACTACGTATTAAGCACATGTTGGTGGTGCCTAAGCGTTTTGCATGCCGTTATCCTTTTTGCGGAGGCGTTGTCCAATAGGTGGACTGTACCACCAAAAGTAGATTCTCTGGTGGCCAGTTTGAATAAAGCGACTCTGGTTCCGCTGGAAGAATCTCCAACCTTTCTGGAGCCCGTGGATAGAAGGGTGGAATCCTTGTCCCGCCATTTACATGTGGTAGCAGGTCACATATTAAAGGCTACCTTTGTGAATGTTTTAGTAGCGCAGACTACTACTGAATGGGTTACTGAAAAGTAACTTGGAAAAGGTATGGCTTCCCCCTGCGGTACTGGAACTAATAGACCAGTTGACCCAAGCCCTGGTGTTCATGTGTGATACTCTCCTGTACATCTTTGATTCTTTCAGGAGCCCTGGACCTCCTTGATTCAGAAAAAATGGGTTCATGAACTGATCCAATTAGGATACAAGATCCAATTCCGGTCTGGTCCGGACAGGTTCTTACCGTCTTCAATTATATCCAGTACAGTTAAGTGACTTGCAAGGGGCGGAACATGACTTGCTGTCGCAAGGAGTGATTGTGCCGGTTCCCGCTCAGGAAAGTTTTCAGGGGTTTTATTCAAACCTATTTACGGAGCCCAGAAAAGAAGGCAAGGTGCGTCCCATCCTGGATCTCAAGGCCCTGAACAGGTTCGTGCGGGTACAGAGGTCTCGGATGAAGTCCATCAGCACGGTAGTAGCGTCTCTGCATTAGGGAGATTTCTTAGCCTCCATAGATATCAAGGACGCATATCTACACATCCCTATCTACGCTGGACACCAGTGGCTTTTTCGCTTTGCGGTAGCAGAGGAACATTATTGATTTGTGGTGTTACCCGTTGGTCTCGCCTCCGCTCCCAAAGTGTTTACCAAGGTACTAGCATCGGTATTAGCACTGCTGTGTCATTGGGGGATTGCGGTACTGGGGCACCTAGAGGATCTCCTGTTGAAGGTGGACTCTCATTCAGCCTTGTTTGGGGATCTGACGATCACAGTCAAAACTCTGGAGGAGTTTGGTTGGAACATCAATTTCAAGAAATCCACACTGACTCTGGTTCTGAGATTGGATTATCTGGGCTTGACTCTGGATTCAGCCTTGGCGAGAGTTTTTCTTCCCCCGGACCAGCTGCAAAAGTTGCGAGGGGCGATTCAGTTGTTGCTAGACAACAATCTGTCCTCTCTACGAGTTTGCATGCGAGCCTTGGGTCTGATGGCATCGACTTTTGAGGCGGTTTCGTTTGCTCAGTCCCATACAAGGCCTTTGCAAAGAGAGATTCTTGTAAAATGGAACAAGGATCCAAAGTTCTTGGATACCGTGATTCGGTTGAGCCACAACACAAAATCTGCTCTGCTGTGGTGGATTCAGTCTCCAGCAAAGTGCCAGGGCAAGTCCTTCCTCCTGTTGTTTTGGACGAAGGTAACCACGAACACCAGCCAGTCGGGCTGGAGCTGGGTGCTGGGGAAGCTCTGTGCCCAGGGTACCTGGACGATGGAAGAGTTAAAACTTCCGATAAATGTTTTGGAGCTTAGAGCGATAAAGCTTTGTCTGAGTCATTGGACGACTCGTCTGCAAGGTTGTCCGGTTCGGATCCAATCAGACAACGCCACGGCTGTGGCTTACATCAATCACCAGGGGGGCACCAAGAGTGTCTTGGCGGTCAAGGAGATGGCCAAGATTCTGGCTTGGGCGGAAAGTTTTGTTCCAGCTTTCTCTGCTGTACACATTCCAAGTGTGCAAAACTGGCAGGCGGATTACATTAGAGTCGTCAGGTGTTGGATCAAAGGGAGTGGTCCCTACAACCGGAGGTGTTCCGCCTCCTGTGTGTTCGGTGGGGGACTCCCGAGGTCAATCGGTTTGCCTCTCACCCTCAACAAGAAGGTGCAGAGATTCGTAGCCAGGTCTCGAGATCCTCTGGTCGACGCCACAGACACACTAGTGACTCCTTGGGGTCGGTATCGGCTGATTTATGCATTTCTCCCATTGAAACTCCTGCCGAGGCTTCTGCGCAGGATAGAGGTGGAAAATATTCAGGTAATTCGGGTGGCTCCAGACTGGCCTCGCCGGTCTTGGAACGCAGACCTGATAAGACTGGACGCCGATACCCCTTGGAGACTTCCTCTCAGGAAAGATCTGCTGTCTTAAGGTCCGATCTTCCATCCTGCTTTATAGTCGCTGGCTTTAACAGCATGGCTGTTGAAAGTCAGGTGTTGAGAGATAAGGGTCTTTCTGATTCTGTGATTCTTACACTCTTGAAGGCTAGGAAGTCAACTTCCAGGAAAATCTACCATCGTACGTGGAAATCGTACATTTCGTGGTGTGAATCGCTGAAGGTGCACCCTCGCTTTTTTCCGATCGCTAGGGTTTTGGCCTTTTTTGCAGAAAGGGGTTTAACGGCGGTTGGCTTTGGGTACATATTTTCAATGCCCGTTAGCCATGCATGTCCAAATCCGGACTTTTATCCAGGTAGTGCGCCTCCGAGGCGATCCCCGTTACCTCCGTGGGATCTAAATCTGGTGTTACCTGTTCTTCAAAAGCCTCCTTTTGCCCGCAGGATATCTGAATTAGCGGCGTTGCCTTGCCGCTCACCTTATCTGGTGGTACTTCAACCTAATCAGTCGTTCCTTCCTAAGGTGGTTTCTGATTTTCACATGAATGAAGACATTGTGTTACCTTCACTTTGCCATAAACCTCAGCATCCTAAGGAGTATGCCTTGCATTCTCTTTGGATGTGGTTCGGGCGATCAGGGTTTATTTAGAGACCATTGAGTCCTTTAGAAAATCAGACACTCGTTTTGTCCTTACTGATGGACCTCGTCCTTTAAGGGATTGTCTGTCTCTGCTGCGACCATTTCCAGATGGATTAGGCAGACTGTGGTACAGGTCTATTCACTGAGGGGTCAGGTTCCTCCTTTCCCAGTGACGGCTCATTCTACGAGAGCGCTGAGTGCCTCTTGGGCTTTTCGCCATCAGGCGTAGGTGCTACAAGTTTGCAACTTGGTCGTCTGTGCATACGTTCACAAAATACTACAAGGTAGATGTGTTGGCATCCACGGATTCTTCTTTTGGCCGCAAGGTTTTGCAGGCTGCAGTTTAAGAGAGAACTCTTTAGTTTAGTTTCTCTTTGAGGGTTCAATTTTTTCTGGGTGAGCTCCAGTTGTTCCTGGTTGAGCTCCATGTTACCCGGTTGGCTAAGTTTAGCCATTGGGGACTTACGTTTTGTTTCCATGTTGTTTCCTACCCCTCATGATTATACTGCTTTGGGACATCCCTATGAGTCATGATGATAAGGAGCTGCGTCTATCAATGAACGATAGAGAAAACTGGATTTTTGTAAGAATTTACCGTAAAATCCTTTTCTCTGAAGTTCATCGACAGACGCAGCACCCACCCCTCTTCTTCTGAGGTATGGGGTTTTTTGTCTTCTAAACACTGCTTGCAACTAAACTGTTTGATGATAGCAGAGTCTGAGGGGTTAGGACTGCAGGGACAGCCCTCATAGGCGTGGTTAAGTTTATTTTCCTGCCTAGTGCCTATTCCTAGGAGGAGGAGCATAACCCTATGAGTCATGAAGATAAGGAGCTGCGTCTGTGGAACTTCAGAGAAAAGGATTTTATGGTAAGTTCTTACAAAAATCCGGTTATTCTGAAGAAACTGGTATGAATTTGTCAGGGGATTCCCCAAAGAGGTGTTCACCACCAAAAGGGCATTAGGAAGTTTCTTACAAGAGTGTTCAGCAAGCTCTTAGAATTTTAGATAGGTTTTGCTCTCTGTTCAAGGATCTTAACAACTTTGTAGTCTGGCAAACAGACATAGCAACAATTACTGGATATGAGGCTGGACCTACAAGAGCAAAAAAGGCCTTTAGAAGGGCTTCAAAAGCTTATCAACAGAATCCTCCCAATGGCAACATCCTCAAGAAGAACTGAGGCGATTATTAAGAACTGAAATGGCAGGATTTATTACCAGAATAGACCATTTCTTTTTAAAATCCATATATATAGGATAATGATCAGTAAAAAGCTTATGCCTTTTCAGGGCATAACCAATCCTCAAAGTGCACAATCTATTTGTGCATATATGGATAAAGCCTTTTTAGACTTAGGCAGTCTTTTGTATCCATAAGGGTCTGTGGAGAATCAGGTGCAACTAGGCAGACTAGTGCATATGGCATCAATTTGTGCATCCACAGTGGAAAGCATTTGGCACAAAGTCATAGCTTGTGCCTTATACGTTTCAAGGGAGGGAAAATCCTCTGCTGCTTCCACTACAAAATTAATGTCCTCAATACTTTCTTCCATAACATCTTCAAGTAAGGCTGGGCTCACACTTATGCGAATTGGAGGCGGGTTTCCCCTCCTCCAATTCGCATGACAGAACAGTGTGACCGGCTTCACACAGCTCCAGGGTGGCTGCGGTCTGCATTTGGAAAGGGTCTTGTGCATCTTAGGTGCGTAACAGGTACAAATTTTGGCCTGAATTCGCACCTGATTCAGAGCCAGATTCGGTGAGCAGGGACGCATCGGACCCCCCGATGTGAGCGGCGGCCGCAGCATGTGTGAACCCAGCCTAAAGGAGAGTCCACTTCTGAGTCTTGAACAGAGTTGGGGAAAAAAAGAACATTAAGCATTTTTGGTCTATAGAAACTGAAGGTTCTTGAAGTGCCAATTTTTCACAAAGAATTCACACATAGTAGAGTAGAAAACTGGATTTTTCACTTACCGTAAAATCCTTGTCTCTGAAGTTCATTGACAGACGCAGCTCCATATAATTCTTGACCATTGGGTTATGCTGTCCCCTACAGGAGTGGAACACTAGGCAGGAAAAAGCTTTACCATGCCTATGGGGCGGTCCCTGCAGGCATACTCCCACACACTCTGCTATAGGCTCCAGTTTAGTTGCAAGCAGTGTTTAGAGGAAAAATCCCAACCCACTCAAAATAGAGGGGCGGGTGCTGTGTCTGTCAATGAACTTCAGAGAAAAGGATTTTATGGTAAATCAAAAATTCAGGTTCTCTCATTGACAGATGCAGCTCCATATAATTCTTGACTATTGGGACATCCCAAAGCAGTATTTGCATGAGGGGTGGGAAAACAATGCAGAAAAAGAACGTAATTCCCAAAAAGGCTAAAACTTTAGCCAACCAGTGAACATGGAGCTCAACCAGGAACAACTGGAGCTCACCTGGAACAAACAACCTCAAAGAGACTAAAGTCTCTTTCAAACAGCAGCCTGCAAAACCTTGCTGCCAAAAGAAGCATCCAATGATGCCAACACATCTACTTTATAGAACTTTGTGAATGTGTGCACAGACGACCAAATTGGCGCCTTGCAAACTTGTATCACTGACGCCTGATGGCGAAAAGCCCAAGAAGCACTCTGCGTCCTAGTAGAATGTGCCTTCCCAGGGAAAGGTGGAACCTGACCCTTCAGTGAATAAGCCTGTACCACCGTCTGCCTGATCCATCTGGATATGTTCGCAGCAGACATAGACAATTAGGAAGAAACTGATTAGGTCGAAGTACCAATTTACAGTCAGGTCCATAAATATTGGGACATCAACACAATTCTAATATTTTTGGCTCTATACACCACCACAATGGATTTGCAATGAAACAAACAAGATGTGCTTTAACTGCAGACTTTCAGCTTTAATTTGAGGGTATTTACATCCAAATCAGGTGAAACAGTTTGTATATGTGCCTCCCAGTTTTTAAGGGAACAAAAGTAATGGGACAATTGACAATTAGCTGCTCAGCTGTTCCATGGCCAGGTGTGTGTTATTCCCTCATTATCCCATTTACAAGGAGCAGGTAAAAGGTCCAGAGTTCATTTCAAGTGTGCTATTTGCATTTGGAATCTGTTGCTGTCAGCTCTCAATAAAGGGCTGGAACACAATTTTCTGCCCATTTCAGGATCTCGGCCACCTCCCGGGCCGCCAGGACACTCTAGGTGCCCCCTTGAAGATTGACATAAGCCACAGCCGTGGCATTCTCCAACTGAAGCTGAACTCTGCAGGTGATTCGTTCAGTGACTCAGGCAAAGCTTTATAGCTCTGAGTTCCAGAATATTGATCGGCAGTCTGGACTCCTCCACGGTCCAGGATTCCCGGACACACAGGCTTCCCAAGCACTCCTCCCCAGCTGGACAGGCTGGCATCTGTGGTTACCACGGTCCAATACAATGGAAGGATTTGCCCTGGCAAAGGGCCAATGAGTGAAGCCACCACAGAAGAGCACTCCTTGTGCTGTGACTCAACCAAATTGTCCAAGGATTTTGGATCTTTGTTCCACTTGACAAGAATTTCCCTTTGTAAGGGTCTCGTGTGGAACTAAGCAAACTAAACCTCCTCGAAGGTCGACACAATCAGACCTAAGGCTTGCATGCAAGTCCGCAGAGAGGACAGGTTGCTGGAGAACAGCAGGCAAATTGTCTTCTGCAACTTTTGCAGCTCTCCAGGGGAGAAACACCCTCATCGAAGCGGAGTTCAAAGTCAGACCTAGATAATCCAGCAGATAGCAGATTTTTTTAAATTGATGTTCCAACCGAACTCTTGCAGAGTACGTACAGTAAAAAGTTGCCCAACCGGACTGAATGTGAGTCTGCTCTTAAGAGGAGATCGTCCAGGTACCCCAGTACCACAATCTCCGGCCGTCACAGTAATGCCAATACCGGAGCCATCACGTTGGTCAAGACCCTGGGGGCAGAGGCGAGACCAAAGGGTAACGCCACAAATTGATAATGTCCCTCTCCTACAGCGAAGCAAAGAAAACACTGGTGTCCAGCGTAAATAGGGATGTGCAGATTTGCATCCTCGATATCGATAGAGGCCAAAAAGTCCCCTTGGTGTAGGAGCGCCACTACAGGGCGAATGGACTCCATTCGAAACCTCTGTACCCGCACAAAGCGATTCAGAGCCTTGAGGTCCAGAACTGGACACACTTTCCCTTCTTTTCTGGGAACAGTAACAGGTTTGAATATATATATATATATATATATATATATATATATATATATATATATATATACATACATACACTTAGAGATTTTTTTGTATCAAAGAAATGTAGCTAAATACATTTTGGCCTAAATGTATGACAAAAATTGAGTTTATTTTTTATAAGAAAAAGTAGGAAATGTAATTTTTTCTCAAAATGTTCAGACTTTTTTCTTTTATATCGCAAAAAAAAAAAAATGGCAGAGGTGATCAAATACCACCAAAAGAAAGCTCAAATTGTGGGAAAAAAAGGACATAAATTTAATTTGGGTACAGTGTCGCATAACTGTGCAATCACCAGTTAAAATCACGCAGTGCCAAATTGCAAAAAATGGCCTGGTCATTAAGGGGGTAAAACCTTCTAGTCCTTAAGTGGTTATGTATTCAAGACCTTGGTCAGAGCTCTCTCTCTCCCTGTAGCCCTTCCGTGCTGACACCAAGGGGGGGGGGGGATGGGAGAGTCTTGTAACTGGACCGGAGCAGGTTGATAATAAGAATATACATTTTTCTTCTAGAGTTAGAATGGGGTGGGAGCCATTTTAAGATTAGGTAGTGATATCCTGGAATTGTACTTTAGAGCTTATTTTTTTTTCGGTCTGTGCCCAGTTGGGGAGATTTCCTGTCCAAGACTGCATAAAGTAAGAGGTGATATTCCAAAACAATGGGATATTCCCTTTTACACAGCTGTCAACAGTACAGGTGTCTCCAATGTAAGATTTCCCCCTGCTTTCTGTTTCAACATTCTGGATTTACTATCACTCTATGTGCAGGAGACAACGGTCACCAGGGTCAAAATCACTCCAGTGGGGATAAAGACAGCAATACAAACCTACCAGATGTTCTAACCCTTCCACATTCTATTAAAAAAAATGGATATATATACCTACTGTAATTGCTTGCAGATAAAATAAAAAGTGAGGTTCGTGCACTGTGAACAAGATGTGCATTTTATCCCATCATTGCATGCCAGGGAATATGGCAGCTCTACGAGTAAACAATACAAGCAGCAAGCCCAAGATTTATTAAACATTCTAAAAAGAAAACTAAAAATAATCCTGTCTATGAGCTTTGCCATCTAGGATTTCAGACTGCAGGGTGTTTGATTTTGCTTTACAGCAGGGATGTAAATATTTTACCTCTTCAGAGTCCAGGAAATGACTAGCAAAGGGAACCTGGATAGTTTTATGAATTTTTATTTACCTTAAAAAAAGTGGCATTAGTATTTAACAGAAAGAATACAAGGTTAAAAAAAAATAAGCCGACACTAAAGAGCAAAACACATACCTAAAATGTTAAAGTAGAAAAAAAAATTCACTATAACAAGGTTTTCAATCCAATACTTTAGAAGTAGGGTGTTACAGCATCTGGTGCCTACAGATATATTTTCTAGAAACCATTGCTTTAAATACTACTGCAGTTATCCATAAAATATTGCCCCCCTTGCAGTTATGTATATTAGGGTATTAGAAGATTCCATAATAGCAATAAAGGGGGAAACGTATTATTCAGAAAAGACCAGGCTGCATGGGTGGTTAGGAAATGGGATTGAATGAAGAACTTCATAGGACAGCCCCCTAGGTAAGTTCTTAGGATTGCACATCCATTCTATACTAATAGAGACTGGATTGCTTAACCATAAACACAGAGAAGTCAAAAACAGATCAGTAATGAAACCATGTTAATATTCTACAAACCATTATGCATATGAGAAAAAAAGCTGTGCCGCAGTCCAGACCATCACTCTGGGTCTGGAACGCGGTCCGCCATTTAGTGATCCTTGCTCTATAGTGTGTGCTTGTCTCAATCCAGAGCACTGTCTTTTCTATCTGCTGCCTCGTTCCTCTGCTATCTGCATGAGTGACTTCTGACAAGTTTTTCTGACACAAGAGGTGACAGCGGAGGGAGCTCCAGCATACAGCTTGTAACTGACAGCATCAGCTCTGTTCCTGTATCCCTTCCTTCCAGTCAGCTCTACTCACTGGGCTCTGCAGAGTGTAACTTCAGCTCCCCATCTGCTTGCTGAAAGCTCAGACAAGTTGTATAAATTCAGGACTTTGAAGAGAAAACTACAGATAAATAGGTACAACTTATGCAGCAGGATTTATTTCATTTCTGTGTATCATCTAAGGCTAGTCACTTCACTGGGTAACACATAGAGAACAAAATAAATATCCCCTAGTAAACAATTTGTTATAATTATCACCCATCGCTTGCAGTTTACAACTTTCAATGCTACTGGCTCCTATTCCCTCAATCTTACTTCCCTGAACTTCCGGTCTTCACAAGAAAGTGTGAAGTCTCTAGTCAGTTTGTTTGCTTGGAAAAGGGAGGAAAGGAAGGGGTGTGCCTTTTCACCCTAGGCTAGGGAGCTGTGTGCTTCTATTGATGCAGAGTAGAGAGGCATAACTCCAGTCCCTGCATGACTCCATTGGAGAGAAAGAAGCCACCCTGAAACAGGAAACCTGGGGCAGCAGTCAAGTCACCAGCTTTAAGGGTCGATGCACATTGGCTTAAAAATAAAGACACTGGTTCTCATCGCACCCCACTCCGACTGCATAGGATGGGCTTAAGGGTGAACTCATTGTGTACCCGGGACTGTGGGGATCTCATTCACCTCTTGTGGCGTTGCCCTAAGCTTCATAGGTACTGGACGGCAGTGGTCTGGACTATTAATACTGCTTACCTCCTGTCTGTACCGGTGGACCCGAAACCTTGCCTCCTTGGTTAGGTAGAGGAATATATACGTCAGACGTCAATGTTAGATTGTCAGGGCTCTGTTTCAGGCCCGAAAACGTATTTTGCAACATTGGAGCTCTCCGTCCCCTCCCACGCTAGAGATGTGGGTACATGCCATGGGTGTCACTCTAAGATGTGAACGTATGATATACCAACATAGAGGGGTACCGCTTAGATATGACAGAATTTGGGGTGGTTGGCTGGCACTACTGGGTTTGGCTCCTGCTGACTTAATTCTTGATCGATTACTACAGTAATGTAATGTTTCTGCTATTGGTAGGTGGGCACTGCGGAGGGGGGTATACAGGATGTCTTGATGATGTGCTTGTTTGGCTTACTGTTCTGTTCTTGCGGATGTGTGATGCTCATGGTATTTGGATGTACCTTCTTCTGTACAAAATGCATGTTTTCTGTAAGTCTGTAATTTTCTGTTTTCTTCAATAAACTTTGTTTCTAATTTAAAAAAAAAAAAACGGAATTTTTGTAAAATCTTACCTGTAAAATTCCTTTCTCTGAGTCCTCCGACAGTCGCCGCCTCTTCATATTCGTCACATATGGGTATTAGACTTTGCTCCGAAGGAGTAGCTAGGCAACAGAATATGTTAACAATAAAGCTTTAACATATCCCACCCTCAAGGGGTGGTCCCCTCAGTCAATACCCTCCTACTTCCTGCAACCATATCTCAGTTTTAGTGGAATAGCAGTAGAGTATACATTCAAACCCCAAAAGAGGGGCGGGGGCGGCGACTGTCGGAGGACTCAGAGAAAGGAATTTTACAGGTAAGATTTTACAAAAATTCAGTTTTCTCTTACGTCCTCCGACAGTCGCCGCCTCTTCATATTCGTCACATATGGGGACGTCCCAAAGCAGTGCAAACATGAGGGGTGGGAAACGCATCCGCGCCGAAAGGCAACGCAGTCTCCACATCAAAGAAAGGAACCTTACCAAAGGAAGGAAACCAGCTGGGCAACAGCAAAAATAAGTGCTCAACAGGAGCAACAACCCAGGAAAAGACAAAAAACCCAGGGGATACAAAAAACTATCCCAACAGCCAGGAGTCCCCAACAAGGGACCCTAGGGAACAGCCGCACTAAGAACCTTGCGGCCAAAGGAAGCATCCGCCGATGCCTGAACATCTACTTTGTAGAATTTTGTGAAAGTGTGCACGGTCGACCAAGTCGCCGCCTTACACACCTGGGCTACAGAAGCCCCATGACGGCAGGCCCAAGACGTACTCAGAGATCTAGTAGAGTGCGCCTTCACAGGCACAGGGGGAACCTTCCCCTGCAAGGCATAGGCCTGTTCAATGGTCTGCCTGATCCATTTGGCGATGGTAGAGGCCGAAGCCGCCATGCCCTTCCGAGGACCCTCTGGAAGAACAAACAAGGAGTCCGTCTTACGAAAAGACTCAGTCGATTTAAGGTAAACCCTTATCGCCCGAACAACATCCAGAGAGTGCAATCTCATCTCCTTTGGATGTTTAGGCTTCGTGCACAACGAAGGCAAAACAATATCCTCGTTAAGATGGAATTCCGAAACTCGTTTCGGCAGAAAAGAAGGATTAGGTCGCAAGACCACCTTATCCAAATGAACAACCAGGTACGGAGACTTGCAGGACAAAGCCGCCAGTTCCGACACTCTGTGAGCCGAAGTGATCGCCACCAAAAAGGCGACCTTTTTGGACAACATAGACAACGAGATCTCCCTGATCTGTTCAAAAGGAGCACGTTGTAACACAGATAGAACGAGATTCAAGTCCCAAGGGGGCAAAGGATCCCTCCTAGGAGGAACCAGATGCCGCACACCCTGAATAAAGGTGCCAACCAAGGAGTTGGAAGCCACGGGACGTTGAAACAGAACGGCCAGCGCAGACACCTGACCCTTTATCGTAGCCAGCGCCAAACGCTGATCGACACCCGTCTGAAGGAAAGACAGCACACGGGAAACCGAGTACGTGCGGGGTGAAAACCCCCTGGACTCACACCAGGCAAAATAGGCCTTCCAAGTACGGTAATAAACCTTCCCCGAGGAAGACTTCCTCGCGTTGATCAAAGTATGAACGACCTCTGGAGAGAGACCCTTCTCCTTCAGGACCTCGGTCTCAACAGCCAGGCCGTCAAAGCCAGCGACTGTAAAGCAGGATGGTAAATCGGTCCTTGAGACAGTAGATCGTCTCGAAGAGGCAGACGCCAAGGGGCGTCGACCGCCAGATTCACGAGGTCTGCGTACCAGGACCGGCGAGGCCAGTCCGGTGCCACAAGAATCACTGTGCTGCGTTCCGAGTGTAACCTGCGAAGGAACCTGGACAGCAACTGAATCGGTGGAAACGCGTACATCAGCCTGTACTGATGCCACGGGGCCACTAACGCGTCCGACGCGTCTGCCCGAGGGCCGCGCGTCCGTGCCACGAACCTCTTCACCTTGTAGTTGAGGCGAGACGCGAACAGGTCCACATCTGGAAGACCCCACTTCGCGCACAACATCTGGAAGACAGCCGGGTGGAGAGACCATTCCCCCTGATCCAGGGTCTGGCGACTCAGATAGTCCGCCTGCCAGTTCTCCACTCCCGGAATGTGAACCGCCGTTATCGCCGGGACATGAGTCTCGGCCCAAGATAGAATGTCGGCCACTTCTCGAGCCGCTCGGGCACTCCTGGTGCCCCCTTGGTGGTTGATGTAGGCCACCGCCGTGGCATTGTCCGTCTGCACCCGAACCGGGCAGCCCTGCAGCCGGTCCGTCCAGCGATGAAGACAGAGCCTTATCGCACGCAATTCCAGAATGTTGATCGGGAGGGAAGACTCCCCCTCCGACCAGGTCCCCTGGGCGGACAGAACGCCCAGAACACCACCCCAGCCCGACAGGCTGGCATCCGTGGTGATTACCGTCCACGAGATCGGACGAAACGACTTGCCCCCGGACACCAACGGGGACTGGAGCCACCACAGAAGGTTTTCCCTGGTGCGATGACTCAACAAGATCTGAAGATCCAGAGATTGAGGTCGCCCGTCCCACCTGGACAGGATCTCCGCTTGGAGACCCCGCGTGTGAAACCGCGCGAAAGGAATCGCCTCGAAGGCCGAGACCATCAATCCCAGACATCTCATACACGTCCGCAGAGACGAGTGTGGAACGTCCCTGAGGGACCTGACTTCCTCCTGAAGAGTCCTGAGTTTGTCTTCCGGCAGGAAGACCTTCGCCTGCACCGAGTCCAGTATCATTCCCAGATAGGGGAGACGAACCGACGGACTCAGTGTCGACTTTGGAACATTTATCGTCCAACCAAACTCCTGCAGAGTTTGCATTGTGACAGACAGGTCCTCCTCCAGACCCTGTCTGGTCGCAGACCGAACCAGAATGTCGTCCAGATACCCCAGGACAGAAATGCCCTGGGCCCTCAATAATGCCAGAACCGGTGCAAGCACCTTGGTGAAGACCCGCGGAGCCGAGGCGAGACCAAAGGGCAACGCCACGAACTGGTAGTGATCCTCCGCAATGGCAAATCGAAGGTATCTCTGATGACCCTCGAATATGGGGATGTGAAGGTACGCATCCTTCAAATCGATGGAGGCCATGAATTCCCCCGGAACGAGGGCAGCCACCACCGAGCGCACGGATTCCATGCGGAACTTGCGAACCCGCACAGAGCGGTTCAGAGCCTTCAAGTCCAGAATCGGACGAACCTTGCCCTCCTTCCTGGGCACGGTGAACAGATTGGAATAAAACCCCCGAAATCTGTCCCGATGAGGCACCGGAACCACCACTCCCTGAGCCCTCAGGTCCCGCACCGCCAGGTGCAGATCCCGCAGGCGCTCTGGAGACAGTTGAAGATTTGAGGGAAAAAATCTGCTCTCCGGCCGAGAGAGAAACTCGATCTTGTAACCAGATCAAACGATTTCCAGAACCCATCTGTCCCGCACACGGGCCAACCAGGGCTGAAGAAAACCGAGCAAGCGTCCCCCCACCCCAAAACTGGGTGAGGGCGCCCCTTCAGGCCGAACTGTTATGGGCTGCAGGTCCGGATTGGCCGGACTTCTGTTTCCCAGACCAGGGCTTCTTCTGAGAGCCTTGGCCTTTGAACGGTTTGCCCTTGTAGTGCGGCCGAAAGGCACGAAAGGACCCCTGAGGGGGCCGAAAATTAGCATGCTTCTTCCCAGAAGCCCCCTTAGCCTTGGGGAAATGGGGCAAGAGAGTGCTCTTACCCCCGGTGATCCCCTTAATCAACACATCCAGGGACTCCCCAAAAAAGGCGAGACCCATCATAAGGCAGATTGGCTAAGGTCTTACGTGAAGATTGGTCCACCGACCAACATTTCAACCAAACCAGGCGGCGAGACAACACCGCCACGCTGTGCACACGTGCAGCCAACGGAATCAGGTCCAGGTCCGCATCACACAGATACATGACACCCTGGTGGATCTGATCCACCATATCCAGGGTCGCCGCCGAGGCCGAATCGGCCACTAGGACGCGCCTAAGCATCTGCGTCCAACTTGCGATCGCCTGGGCCGCCATGAGAGAAGCAAACAGAGCCTTAAGCATAGAACCCGTAACAGAATAAGTATGACGGGCAAGAGACTCCAGTCTCCTATCCGTGGCATCACGGAAAACAGGGGAACCCTCTGCAGGAATCGCAGTGGCTTTGTTCAAAACCGCAATTGCATGATCCACTGGCGGAGGCACACACCACCGTTCATCAGTGGCAGGCGAGAAAGGATAACGCAGCTTGAATTTACTTGGTACCGCAAAAGGCTTGCGCAGATCGCGCCATTTATCCTTAACAGCGCGCTGAAAATCAGCATTGCAGGGAAAAACCTGCGGCGTCCTGCGTTTCCTCTGCGTCCCATAAGCCGCCAAGGCAGCGGGGGGACACACTTCGTCCTGCAAACGTAGCGTCTGCTTAATGGAAGCAATCAACTCATCCATGATTGCAAGCTCTTCAGGCGAGCCAGGGGGAGAATTATCAACCCCCTCAACTTCAGCCTCTACCTCAGACCCCACTAGATCAAGAGAGGAGCGGGACCCCGATAAGGAGGTCCCTGCCAGAACAGCCCCATCACCTTCACCCTCAGAATCAGAGGACAGAGCAACTCTGGGCCGTTTAGTAGATTGAGCAGCCACCAGCATTTGCACCTGGGCAGCAAGGCCAGCCACAATAATGGCTAAATCCCCCCCTGGGGGGGAAACAGCGGTCCCCTGGCTTTCCACCAATACTGTAGGAAACTTGCCCTCCTGAGAATCCATTGCCCCTGTAATGCCAGACAACCAAGGGTTAACTGCCCCCTTTTAGCAAGCGCGGCAAGCGCAGCCCACCGCACCACACTCAGGCACAATGAGACCCCCACAGGGAATATACAAACTGAATACAGGCAATGGATAGCAAGAACAGAAGGATAAAACCTGAGGAGACCCCGCTGCTGCTGCTGCCTCGATCGGTGTTCCTGGAAAGAGGAAGTGATGCTGCCAGGGCGCTCTATGTAAGCCTATGGAGGCTACAAGAAAATGGCCGCCGTGCATGTAAACCATGCGGCCGGAGCGGGCGCCGGTAAAATGGCGTCGTTTGGCGCCGAAAACGCCGCTCCACAGTGCATAAAAACACACACATTACATCCCAATATATGGATACATGTTAGATCGCCGCAGCGATCGCTGTATATGCCCAAACATGCCAAGAAAAAACATGCCCCACAGCTTCTCACACTGCCCAGCCTGACACACACAGTGTCATACAGCTCCCCCCCCCCCCTTGCAGCCCACAGCATGCAGCCGAGAGATAGGGAGACAAGCAGTGTGATTAAAGGCAGGTTACACAGTCCCAGACTGAGACCCCCCCAGACAGACAGGTCCCCACATAAATACACTTACCTCACATGGCGTGGGGAACCCGCACAGGCGAACAAGCCGCTGCACATGAGGCAGGGAGAGTCGCAATTCAAGACGCACACAATGGAGGTTAAGAAACCGCACAGCGTCCGGTGAGGTAGCCACCTCACCAATCATCCCTGCACCGAACAGGGATGGGTCGTTCACTGTGCCAGGAGCGTTACCTGGCTGAACGCTCGATGGCAGACTGGGAAGCCACTGACCCACGACCTGCGACCAGGGGGATCAGCCCGAGACCCAGTCCGCATGATCCTCTTCGTCCGAAGAACTAACTAATGCTGACAAAAATAACAGCTAAGTAAAGATAGAGAGAAAACTCAAACAAAATATTAAAAAGAAGAAAGAGTCTGGGACAGAAAGTCCCAGCACAGAGAGAGCCAGCCACTCCTGACAAGCTAGACATTAAAACTGAGATATGGTTGCAGGAAGTAGGAGGGTATTGACTGAGGGGACCACCCCTTGAGGGTGGGATATGTTAAAGCTTTATTGTTAACATATTCTGTTGCCTAGCTACTCCTTCGGAGCAAAGTCTAATACCCATATGTGACGAATATGAAGAGGCGGCGACTGTCGGAGGACGTAAGAGAAAACACTGCTTCTAGAGGAGTTTACCTTTTTGCGGCTTTTGATTTGACCCTAGTGTTTTCCGTATACAGGGATGGAGACCAATAGCATGACCTGCTTGTCTCATATAAAGTCCCAAAGGAAATAAGGGATTTCAAAGGCAGTGTGCTTTACAGGCCATGCCCCATATATAAAATCCCTTCCTATCCATATACTGCATCCACCAAGGGGATGGAGGTGTAATGCTTTTCAGCTGGTCTTCTCCAGTTTGCACCATGGTTATATTTTAACCTAATTATTTGAACTTTTTGAGACAATAGCCAGTCGTGCATGGGGATGGGTTGGGGGAGGTTGGGCTGTCTCCCTCTCACCTGTTCCCCATCCACCCATTAGCGGCCATGTGCCTCCAGTGTGAGGACACTAAATTAAGAGTGTAGGACTGCAGATTTAAACAGGGTGCCGTGACGTGGCTCTGCAGCTTTCACATGCGTTTGCAAATGTGTGTCAACTAAACCCCTGTTCTTTGTACCAAGAGACAGGTCTTATTTGGTTGGTGACAGACTGGAAGGTGAGTACATCAAACTGGGGGCTGGCTGACTTTCATGCACCTCTTACAATCCTTCAACCTCATTTTGTGTTTTGTTATAGGGATGGAGACGCCGGGCAACACCAGCTTGGGTCTCATCTAAAGTCCCACCTAGTCCATTATGTTTAAAGCAACCAGGGATGGAGACGCCTTGCTTACAGCTTGGTGCCTCATCTAAAGTCCCACCGTGCGATTTTCGTGCGTTTTTGGTGGATGCAGTTTTTGATTTGACCCTAGTGTTTTCCGTATACAGGGATGGAGACCAATAGCATGACCTGCTTGTCTCATATAAAGTCCCAAAGGAAATAAGGGATTTCAAAGGCAGTGTGCTTTACAGGCCATGCCCCATATATAAAATCCCTTCCTATCCATATACTGCATCCACCAAGGGGATGGAGGTGTAATGCTTTTCAGCTGGTCTTCTCCAGTTTGCACCATGGTTATATTTTAACCTAATTATTTGAACTTTTTGAGACAATAGCCAGTCGTGCATGGGGATGGGTTAGGGGAGGTTGGGCTGTCTCCCTCTCACCTGTTCCCCATCCACCCATTAGCGGCCATGTGCCTCCAGTGTGAGGACACTAAATTAAGAGTGTAGGACTGCAGATTTAAACAGGGTGCCGTGACGTGGCTCTGCAGCTTTCACATGCGTTTGCAAATGTGTGTCAACTAAACCCCTGTTCTTTGTACCAAGAGACAGGTCTTATTTGGTTGGTGACAGACTGGAAGGTGAGTACATCAAACTGGGGGCTGGCTGACTTTCATGCACCTCTTACAATCCTTCAACCTCATTTTGTACCTTTTTGCGGCTTAGAAGCAGCTAATGTTATCCATGCACATTAGGTTGTTTAGAGGCATATTTTAAGCTCAGTGTTTAGAGGGCGGAAAAAATGAACCCTTCGATCTTGTGTTTTTAAGAGCAGTTTTCTGGAAGAAAAAAAAGCTAAATGCCTTAAAACACCTGTACAAAAATGTTCTATATGAGCATTTGTTTCTGCCAAAAGAACTGCAATTTTGCAGTGTGTGCATGAACCCTAACTGGAACATGGGCAAGGATTAAAAGATATAGAATCTACATACTCTGAAGGTTTATCATCACTTTAAGATCAATACGCTTGAAAACGAGCTTCTTCAACAATTTATTTCCTTTGGTTTTTACAATGTTTTTTAACCCCTTTATGGCCAAGGTAAAAAAAAACCTTAACGCCAAAGACCAGTTTTGCAACTTTGACATGTGTTAATATAACTGTAGAAATCATCCTAACTACTTTGTGTATCCATCCACGTATTATACCTTGTTTTTTTTTTTTTTTTTTTCAGGATGGATTGGATTTTTATTTAGTGACTGATGTTAATAGATATCTCCTGGTTTTGTGTTCTTATGAAAGGAAAACCGTTGCAAAATAGTAAAAAAAAAAAAAAAAAAACACCATTTAAAAATGTAGTTTTCTATTTGTATGCCATTACAATGCCCCGCCACTAAAGAGACCTGCAAAATAAACTCTCCGGCTCCTAACAATCATGTTGATACTACAGATTTGTGTTTTTTGTTTTTTGTGTGTTTTGTTCCAGCAAAAACACTGTTGCACTGACATTAAATACAGCTCTTACCAGGAGCCCGGGACCACATTCAGAGACTTTAGGAGGCCAAGCAGAGGAGACAGAGGAACATCCATTCCTTGATCTCCTTTGCAGTGAATGAATACAGAAGCAACGATTATTTTGTCCCTTTTCAGAGACATCATTATTTGGCTGATTCAACAATGGAAGCATGAAACCAAACAGATCTGTGTTCGGATAGATGATTTGGACAGCAAGGGAGACCCTGTGGTCTATTACACCCCCAGTGTCCTCATAAACAGTACCTGTCACTTGCTCAATGCTATCACACGGGGTTTGTTAACCCCTTCTGATAGCAAAAAAGTTAAATAACAAAAAAAATGTATTAAAAACCTCACAAAAATTAAACGCAACCCCTGTTGTCTTGCACAAACCCACAAATGCAAACATGCGCAATTGTACCACACATACGGGGGTATCGCCTTGAATGTCAGAGTGAAAGCAATGCTTTTAGCACCATAGCCCATGGTTAACTCTAAACTGATGAGCAGTAAAGGCTTTTAAAAAGTGTAATCTATGGGTACCATTGTTTTTCGTACGATCACTGGCACATACAATTTTAAGACTTGGAATGTTTGGTGTCTATTTACTCCACAACACCCGGTCTTTTATATTTTTTTTGGAAAATCTGGTATTATATTGTGATTGTGTGCATTAAAATTCATTTTTTTATATTTTTCCTGAAAATATGCGTTTGCTAAATACAAACTTAAAAATTGCAAAAACAATTTTTTTATTCTACAAGGTATCTGATTTTAGAAAATAGATCATGTTTTGGGAGTTTTCAATAATGTTATGGCCTAAAAAAAACTGAAGATTTTTACATGTGTGCAAAAAATGAAAAAAATTACTCTAAAGCAGAAGCGGTTAACCAAAAGTGATCATAAATACATTTATAATGAATCAATCAATGAGTGGTTAAAAAGAAACCAGTTCCTAAAATGACAAAACACCTGTCTAAGTAACCTAAAAATGTGCAAGACAGTTAAAAAAAGACTATGATCTTGTAAAACACAAAATGTGCACTTACATCAAAGTGGTAAACATTTAACTCAAGAAAGCAGTTATATAAATGATTGCCAATGTATTAATGTCACAGTGGCTGCTAAATTAAAAAAATAAAAATAAATTAAATACTTCTATTTTATTGAATCGTGTTATTTTTGCTAGGGATTACATTTGTAAGGAGGCTGTAAACTGGCAGAAAGTAAGAGCTGCTTTTGTTGCAAAGAACATTTCTTTATTTACTTGTACAGAACTTGGTAAAACAAGGACACCATGCTTTCGGTTAGACACCTCTTGTTAAATACAAAAATAAAATCTAAACAGAAGGCAAAAGTGTAATAGGGCATGAAAGACTTGGCTGATCAAAAAGTGTCTTCATGTGGATACATCACAGAAGAAAAAAATGCTAAGGAAACATGAAGCAATTTGCCAGAAGATCTGCATGCATATTTTCCTGTCTGGAAGGTCCTCAATAATAAATGTCATAAAGTAAAAAAAAAAAAAAAAAAAAGACTTGCTCTCAAATCTATAGTCACTTGTCCTTTAACAGATATGATGGCTGAGCCACAGCACTGTACCTGTCAACACGTAAAGTGTTACAATCTGGCCTTTTGCCATTTCTTTTTTATGTAGGAAGAAGACAAACTTGTAGAAGTGAGGCACTAGTTCCAAAAAGGGAGATGATGCTTGGTCCAAAAGAAACTTCCACAGTTCCAAGCAAATTAAAAGGATAGCCCCTACAAGAGACGCTTTAAGGAAAAACCCAAACAAAAACAAGCAGAATTGATTCTAGTGAAAGAGTCAATTGTAGGAAAAAAGCGCTTTTATAGCAGCAAAACAGTTATGAGACATTAAGACCACCATGTAAGGAGATGACTTCTGCATCTTTGGCAGCTTCTAACGCTAGATCACAAGCTTTGATTTTCACTTGAACAAGCCAGAGAAAGGTAAAGCGAAGAAAGAGCTGCAGGATGGACTGAACAAGCTTGGTGGCAGGAGTAAACATGCTCTCCATGAAAAAAAAAAAAAGTATAACTAAAGTAGAGACGAAGGATGAACATACATTAAGACTAAAAAATATTCTTTTAAGCTTTAACTTTTAAAACACCCCCATCTCCTGCACATGTACAAGAGGCAGAGGATGTGGGTTGCCTACAGGAGCCAATTGGATTCCATATAACATTCACTTTGTGTTTATTGGAAAATAAAAGGAAACTTTTGACAGAGTTAAAAAACAATAGCATTAAAAATAGAACTTCAAGAAAATAAATCGCATACATGTTCTATTCTACTGTTCCAGCATGTAAAACTTTGTCAAGTGCACTGAAAACTGTAAAGTATTCATCTATCTGATATGTGACTGTAACACTCTGGGTACCTTCCTGAACATCCGGTTTTCCAGTCCCTTTTTGGGAGCCTACAGTAATACCAGCTTGTATGGCCCATATACTATAGGGTATTTTGGGTCCATACCCTCCGGTGAGCGCATTTATTGATCTTTGGTGTGGGGATTCTTATCACGGTTCACCGTCACCTATGAATTTGGATTCACGTTAGGGCTGCACGATATTGGGAAAAAGTACATTGCAATATTTTTTTTCCAACGATACATATTGCGATATTGAGAGGAAATCATGGAAGTATTGCAGCAGCGCAGCCTTCTTCTGATTGTAATTGCAGATTGCACCATACAGCCAGGGCAGGCCAGGGTTAATGTTATTGTAGGGATTGACAGTGACAGTCAGTGTGGATTAAGCACAGTCGGGACTCACAGTGGTGGCAGGAGGTAGAAGAACACAGCCTGACATGACATCCGTCCAGTCCCACACGTTCGACGGTGTACTGAACTACTCAGTAAACTGACTCGACTCTTCACTCTGAACTGTTACAATACAAGCTTGTTTCCAATTCTTCAGTGTCAGTGTGCTGGGAGCCGCTGATTGGTTACAGGGAGGAGCTGAGCTCCTCACTCTAGGATCATATTACCATCAGCTGGAGAACTAGGCTAGTTGCAGGCAGGCAGACTGAACGTGTGGGACGGATGTCGGGCTGTGTTCTGCTACAACCCCTGTGAGTCCTCCCGAGTCCCGACTTCTCCATGCCCTAATGCCTATGCCTTACTATCGTATCTTCGGCGATGTGACTATCGCCCACGCCCATAGCACGATAGTCGGTATCACATTGACTATCGTTCATCCCTAATTCACGTATTTCCTTGTTTTCACTTGGGACTTATTTCATGACTTTTTTTTATTGCATTCACATGTGGCAACACATTTGATTACTATTAGTCACGTTTGTTTATAGGTGATAAACATCTGATCACCCTATGAATGTTTTATTTATATACAGTATGGTAACATATTTATCCGCTTGGTTTAGCGCTGCACTTTTTTATCCTATTTATTCACAACTTATGTCAGTTGATGTGCTAGCAGCTTTTTTGTTTTATTTTGGTTAGCGCAGTTTGATATAATATATATTTTTTTCAAGGAAAGGAAAAAATGGCTGCGATTGGCTCATATCACTGGCCTTTCATTCCTTAGATGGCAGACTATTAGTCTAATAATAATACTAATATGAAGATAGATTTCACACTCCCTTAATATTTAAAATTAATTTCTTTAATTATTAATACACAACTGGATTCAAGCGTATATATATATATATATGTATATATATATGTATATATATATATATATATATATATTGGGCAAACCATACACCTCTTCAGAGTATGGTAAGCAATCTTACCATGAGAGGACTTCTCAGTGGTTTGCAGCAGCTGATTCATAGGGCATCACTGATGTCAACATTGGAAGTAATTAAGGGAGCTGCCCTCTTGGCTACCCTGCCTGTGCCACACACAACGATATACAGTACGAAATGTCTGTGTATGCAGACACTTTGAAGATATCCTCATGGTAAAAAGTAGTTGCCTATGTGTACAGTGTCAAGCAACAGAACCTGAATTATCGTTTATGGTTAAATAAAATATCCATTGGCATAAAGCCCCTGAGCTTGGCTGTGAACAAGAACTTGCTTGAGATTTTTGGTGTTGTGTTTGAACTATATGGGTAATTTATTTGAATTCTACTATAGCAGTCTAAGTTACCACTTTGCAAAACATCAAGAGAAACAGACTTGTAATCATCAATAAAATGTGGAACGATCTTACAGTTGACTATCCGATCCAGGACAACAAAAAAATTAGATTAGTAGACTTTAAGCAACAGTAGCACAATCAAAATAGAATTTTAGTAAAACAATAATGCCTTCTGTGGGGGGGGGGGGGGGTTATGAGATTCCCACGTATGTTACACATTCATTTTAAAAAATGTAAATTTATATGTGGCTACCTCTGCTCCTCCTATCATAACTGTCAGTAGTGGGAGTGATCTCTAAAATTGAGTATCTCCTATTGATCGATTCTAAAGAGAAACTATATAGTTTTTATACATAAATCCAATAGCTGACATAAGGAACTGAAAAAGGCAAACGTGGCCTTTATTTTTTTATTTAAATCAGGAATATTGCAGGTAAGACACTTTTCTTCTTTTTTTTTTTTAAAGTGGAATATCCACATGTATTCTGTAAGCACTCCATTGGTGTCCAAACCGAATGTAGTTTTTAACCACTTACCAACCGCATACTGTATATATATACGGCGGCAGAGTGCCTCTCCCAGTCAAAACCACAAATGGGTACGTCGTTTGCCACCACGCTCCCGCCCCCGATTGTCAGCGGGGAAGCCGATGCATGTGTCAGGCGGCTCCGATTGCCGCCTGACACCTGCGATCGCTCCCCGCTCAGAGAGAGGGATGGTCGGCTGTTAACACAGCCAACCGTCCTTCTCCCTTAAAATGATCACAGAGCTCATGTGATCCTTCTATATAGGATCATACGTCTCTGTGATCATTTTACGAACCACACCCCCCCCCCCCCCCACAGTTAGAATCACTCCCCAAGGCTCACATTTAACCCCTTGATCACCCACAGGGTTAACCCCTTCCCTGCCAGTGTCATTATTACAGTAACAGTGCATAGTTTTAGCACTGATTACTGTAGTAATGTCACTGGTACCCCCAAAAGTGTCAAAAATGGCAGTTAGGGGTCCGATCTGTCCGCCGCAATGTCACAGTCCTGCAAAAAAAAAAAAAATCGAAGATCGCCGCCAATACTAGTAAAAAAAAAAAAAAAACAAACAATAAAAAATTACATAAATCTTTTCCGTAGTTTGTAGACGCGATAACTTTTGCGCAAACCAATCAAAATACGCTTATTTATATTATTGTATTGCGATTTTTTTTTTACCAAAAATATGTAGCAGAAAACTAATTGGCCTAAAATGTTAAAAAATTTTGATTTTTAAATTTTTTTTGGGAATGTTATATAGCAGAATGTAAAAAATATAGATTTTTTTTTTTTCAAAATTGTCACTCTTTTTGTTTATAGCGCAAAATAAAAAAAAAATCGTACAGGTGATCAAATACCACCAAAAGAAAGCTCTATTTTTGTGAAAAAAATGACATCAATTTTATTTGGGTACAGCGTCACACGACTGCGCAATTGTCCGTTAAAGTAACGCAGTGCCGAA
The DNA here is from genome assembly GCF_965119305.1 of Pelophylax lessonae. Classification (NCBI taxonomy): domain Eukaryota; kingdom Metazoa; phylum Chordata; class Amphibia; order Anura; family Ranidae; genus Pelophylax; species Pelophylax lessonae. Next base: position 660,203,371 of record NC_138768.1, read on the forward strand.
TCGCAAAAAATGGATTTTTGTAAGATCTTACCGTAAAATCCTTTTCTCTTAAGCTCATTGACAGACGTAGTCTTCTTGATTCTCAAGAGCTGGGTTATGTTGTCTCCGCAGGAGTAGGACTAGGCAGAAAGACAAAACGTTCTGGCTCCACCTTAGGGGCAGTCCCTGAGGGTATATCCTCCCTCTCTCTGCTACAGGGAATCAGTTCTGTTCTAAAGCAGTAACAGAGAATTTAACCCAACCCAACTCAATGATAGAGGGGCGGGTACTACGTCTGTCAATGAGCTTAAGAGAAAAGGATTTTACGGTAAGATCTTACAAAAATCCATTTTTCTCTATCGCTCATTGACAGACGTAGTCTTCTTGATTCTCAAGAGCTGGGACATCCAGAAGCAGTGCCACAAATGAGGGGTGGGATTGACAAAATCAAATCCAATCTAGAAGGCCCAACCGGTGCCAAACTAGAAGTTTTAAAGGCTCATTATAAACAAAGAATGAGACTAAAGAAAAAAATTTCCAACGGAAAAAACCCTCGAGGTAGACCACTGGTCTCCTCAAATTGCGGCCTGCAAAACCTTGAGGCCAAACGAGGCATCAGACGATGCCATTACATCAACTTTATAATGTTTTGTAAAGGTATGTACCGACGACCAGGTAGCCGCCTTGCACACCTGGACCACTGACGCCTGATGGCGAAAGGCCCATGACGCACTAAGCGCCCGAGTGGAGTGCGCCTTAACAGGGAACGGGGGCTCCCGACCCTTAATAGAATAAGCCTGTACTACCGTCTGTCTGATCCATCTGGAAATGGTCGCGGCAGATGCAGGCAACCCCTTTTTGGGTCCATCTGGGATCACAAAAAGTGAATCCGTCTTGCGAAACGAGTCTGTCGTTTTCAAGTATACCCTGATCGCCCGGACCACATCCAAGGAGTGTAAAACAACCTCCCGAGGATGACTGGGCTTAGGACACAGGGAAGGTAACACAATTTCTTCATTCAGATGAAATTCTGAAACCACTTTTGGTAGGAAGGATGGATTCGGACGAAGAACCACCTTATCTCTATGAACCACCAGATATGGTGAACGACAAGATAATGCGGCCAGTTCTGACACCCTGCGTGCAGAAGTAATAGCCACCAAGAAGGCCACCTTCTGGGACAACGTAGGTAGAGGAATCTCCCTAATATCTTCAAAGGGAGGTTTCTGAAGAACCGACAACACTAAATTAAGATCCCAGGGGGGTAACGGCGCGTGTACTGGCGGAGCCAGATGTCGCACCCCCTGGATGAAATTCCGCACCAAGGAATGAGTAGCCAAAGGCTTCTGAAAGAAGATAGCTAATGCTGAGACCTGACCCTTGATAGTACTCAAGGCCAGTTTCTGCTCAACCCCTTGTTGCAGAAAAGCTAATATTCGACTAATCGAATAAGACCGAGGACGGAACCCCAAAGGTTCACACCATGCAATGTATGACTTCCATGTGCGATGATAAATCTTTCTGGAAGTCGCTTTCCTTGCTTCAACTAGAGTAGGAATAACTGAAGCTGACAATCCCTTGTCCTTCAGCACCTGGGTCTCAATAGCCAGGCCGTTAAAGCCAGCGATCGTAAAGCAGGATGGAAGATCGGTCCCTGAGACAGTAGGTCCTCCCTGAGAGGAAGTCTCCACGGGACGTCCGCCACCAGTCTGACCACGTCGGCGTACCAAGCTCGACGAGGCCAGTCCGGAGCTACCAGAATTACTGGAATTCCTTCCTCCTCTATCCTGCGAAGAAGTCTTGGCAGTAACGCGAGAGGAGGGAAGGCATACATTAGCTGGTATTGCCCCCACGGGGCGATCAGTGCGTCTGCGGTTTCTGCTAGAGGATCGCGGGAGCGAGCCACGAATCTCTGAACTTTCCTGTTGAATCGAGATGCCAACAGCTCCACATCCGGGGTGCCCCATCGTAGGCACAACTGGTGGAAAACGTCTGGATGGAGGGACCATTCCCCCTGATCCAGAATCTGACGGCTGAAATAATCTGCCTGCCAATTCTCCACCCCCGGAATGAACACCGCAGAGATTGCTGGAACAAATCGTTCCGCCCAGCGAAGAATGCAAGCCACTTCTTTGGCCGCTCGGACACTCTTGGTGCCCCCCTGGTGATTGACATAAGCCACGGCCGTGGCATTGTCCGACTGGATCCGAACCGGGCTGCCCTGGAGCTGCTCGGTCCAGTGAATCAGACAAAGTCTGATCGCTCTCAGTTCCAATACATTTATCGGTAACCTGGATTCTTCCGGGGACCAAAGTCCCTGGACAGAAAACTGACCGAGAATTCCTCCCCATCCGGATAGACTGGCATCCGTGGTCACTGTCGTCCAATATATTGGCAGAAATGACTTTCCCTGGCTGAGCATCGGAGACCGAAGCCACCAGACCAGAGACTCTCTGGTCTGTTTGCTCAATCGGATCTGATTGTCCAGGGATTCCGGATTCCGATTCCATCTGAGAAGAATCTCTTGCTGAAGAATTCGGGTATGGGACTGGGCAAATGGGACTGCTTCGAACGAAGCCACCATCAACCCCAGAACCCTCATGCAAGTCCGAAGGGAAGACCAGTTGTTGGATAGTAACAACTGGACTGCTGATTAAATCTTTCGGAGTTTCCCTACCGGAAGGAAAACTCTTGTCCTGACTGTGTCTAGAATTAGACCCAGATATTCGAGCCTCTGGGTGGGAACCAGAAATGACTTTTGCTGGTTCACCAGCCACCCGAATTCCTGTAAAGAAATCATAGTAATTTCTATGTTTTGTAGCAAGGTCTGAGGAGACTCTGCATGAAGCAGAAGATCGTCTAGGTAACCAAGAATCGATATGCCTCTTTGGCGCAGTAGTGCCAACATTGGGGCCAACACCTTCGTGAAGACCCGCGGAGCCGTGGTGAGACCGAAAGGTAACGCCACAAACTGATAGTGGTTCTCTTCTACGGAAAAGCGTAGAAACCGCTGATGTCCTGCGAAAATGGGAATGTGAAGATATGCGTCCTTGATGTCTATGGACGCTAGGACATCCCCTGGATGCAGGAAGGCTGCTACTGTGCGAATGGACTCCATTCTGAATCTTCTTATGTTGACAAAAGAATTGAGTGCCCTTACGTCCAGAATTGGACGCACCTTGCCCTCTTTCCTGGGTATTGTAAATAGGTTTGAGTAAAACCCTTGAAACCGTTCTGTCCAAGGAACGTGGACTACCACTCCTTGTTGTAGTAAATCTGTGACTGCTCTCCGCAGATCTTCTAAACGATCCGGGGATAGTCGGATATTGGAAGGGAAGAATCGCGCCGGTGGGAGAGATCGAAACTCGATCTTGTACCCTGACCTTATGACTTCGCAAACCCATCTGTCCGGGATTCTGGAAAGCCATGGATCCGGGAACCGGCGAAGACGTCCCCCCACCCCAGTTATGGGTGGGGGCGCACCTTCAGGCTTTGGACGGTTTATCTTCAGGTCTAGAGGGGGCGGGCTTTTGCTTGCCCGACCAACGACCCCTGACGCCTCCTGCAGGAGCTTTGGAGGACTTAATTTTTTCACCCACGGGACGAAAAAACCTCTTGTGAGCAGAAAAAGAAGGCCCTCGTCTTTGACGAGTTCCTTTACCTCTAAAATTTTGCGGTAAAAGGGTGCTCTTTCCACCCGTGAGATCCTTAATGATCTCATCTAAGTTGGCTCCAAATAGACGCTCTCCTGAAAAGGGGATATTAGCCAATGCTTTTTTGGAACCTTGGTCGGCTAATCAACCTTTTAGCCACAGTGTACGCCTGAGAACCACTGCTGAGACTGATGCTCGCGCCAATAATGGAGTGGCGTCTAACGCCGCATCACACACAAACTGTAACCCCTGTATCATTTGTTCCAACAAATCTGATACCGCCTGAGGGACTTCTTCTAAGTCCCGGCGTAACCACTTGGTCCATTCAGTTACAGCCTGCGAAACCAGACCAATAGCTATTATAGGTCTGAAAGCTGATCCAATCAAGGAAAACATGGTGCGAGACATAGCTTCTATCTTGCGATCCACTGGATCTTTAAAAGACGGAGCGTCTTCTAAAGGAATAACCGTGGCTTTATTCAATCTAGCAATTGGTGAATCCACCACAGGTGGTTCTGTCCATTTCTTAATGAGGGTTTCCTCAAACGGATAACGCCTGTTAATGCGTTTAGAAATAGTAAAAGTGCGTTTTGGCAGACGCCATTCTTCTTCGATTGGATTGCCAAAACATTTGGGCAATGGAAAAACCTTCGCCACTTTGATGCGTTTTTTAGTCCCAAAAGGGATTTCAGTTTCAGCTATTTCCGATGGAATACCCTGTAATCTTAAGGTTTCTTGAACAGATACAATGAGTGCGTTTACCAACGCTTCCTCTCGGGCTATGGCTGATGCCGAAACATCCTCCTCGCTGTCTGAAGAGACAGGACCCGAGACACCAATCCCAGATGAAGTACCTGCAACTGCAGAAATAGGCTCAGAGTCTGAATCCGAGGTTTCAGATAATAAGGGGTTAGGCGGGGGTCGCTTTCTTGCGCCCTGTCCCTGACAAGCCACTTCCACCCGGGACACAAAAGTTTCCATAATAGCTGACAATGATTCAATTGTCAGTGGGGTGCTGGAGGATCCTGCAGACCCCTCGAGGGGATCCGGAGGAGATACATGAGTGGCAGGGTCCATGTTAATTCAGGACACCTTTGCCAGCAAAAACAAAAAAAACTTTTTTTTTTTTTTTTTTTGTGTGTCTCCCCCTAGCGCAATAGCGCCCCTCAGAGTACCTGCTTCTCGATCCCACAGAGAGAGAGAGAGGGACCCCCAAGGCTCACCAACCGATGCAGTGAAGTTTCCAACCAACTGCAGTCAGCGTCTGTCTTTTACAGACTGGAAGGAGCTGTTGCTTTTTCCCGGGTAGAAGGACGTGGCTCCGCCCCCTGTGTACGCCTTCCGGCGTTCCCAGCTCTCCACGAGGTAGCTGGGCTCACGAAACATGGCCGCCCCCATAGAAGAGACATAAGACTCCAAAAACATGGCGGCCGGCGTGACCTGAGGACATACATGCACTTGGTCTACGGCAAAATGGCGGCGGACCGCCGAAATCGTTTTCCCAGCACATCCACCTGCATCTCTGCTAAGTGGCGATATATGGATCTACAGGAGATACACTACAAATAAGGTAGGATTATACCTCCTATGTCTGCTGTAATGTTACAGTCTGCTGGGTAGAGTGTTAGCTCTCAAACCAAGTCCACTTCCCACAAACACATGCTGTATTTACAAGGGGGACTTTTTAGTATCAGATATATACTGACCATATATGGAGGGGCCCATAATTCATACTGCCTCATAACGAGGAAAGAAAAAAGGGAACGTTTACTCACCATACCAAACCGACAGGCACCCTCTCTTCACAATACCCTCTCCACCGGGGTGGGGGGTTGTGGACCACTCCGGACGCCTCGACTCTCTGGTTCCTGGCGTCCAAGCGAGACTTTTAACTTGCAAGGTCAGTCCCTCCACTGGGACTCCGTCGCGGCCGACCCAGCGCGGAGCTCTGGTCTGCACGCGCTCGTAGGCAGAAAACCGGGGTGACCACTGGATCTCAACATCCAGCCCGTCGCCCGGCCCCGCATACTTACTTGAATGTGTCGCGGCCGACCAAGCGCAATGCCATGGTCTGCGTGCGCTCGTAGGCCGGCTGGGGTGACCACAAGTGTCACCCAGTCCGGCATTTTTGCTTGAAGATCTCACAGGAAATACACTGGAGAAAAACTACCTAAAAAATGTCTTTTTCTTAAAGAAAAAAGTCTTGCCAGGACCAAAAAGATCCCAGCAAGGAACTTAGGTCCTTACTCCTGACTAGACAGAAAAAAACTGATTCCCTGTAGCAGAGAAAGGGAGGATATACCCTCAGGGACTGCCCCTAAGGTGGAGCCAGAACGTTTTGTCTTTCTGCCTAGTCCTACTCCTGCGGAGACAACATAACCCAGCTCTTGAGAATCAAGAAGACTACGTCTGTCAATGAGCGATAGAGAAATAGGTCCTGGTCATTAACCACTTTACCACCGGAGGATTTTGCTGTCCAGGCCACTTTTTGCGATTCGGCGCTGTGCGACTTTAACTGACAATTGCGCGGTCGAGCGATGCCGTACCCAAATGAAATTTACGTCCTTTTTTTCCCACAAACAGAGCTTTCATTTGGTGGTATTTGATCACCTCTGCGATTTTTACTTTTTGCGCTATAAACAAAAAAATAGCGTTTATTTTGAAAAAATTATATTTTTAACATTTTTTATATGAAATTCCCCCCCCAAAAAATGTAAAAATCTAAATTTTTTAAAATTTTTGGCCAATTTGTTTTCTGCTACATATGTTTGGTAAAAAAAATCACAATAAGCGTATTTTGATTGGTTTGCGCAAAAGTTATTGCATTTACTAACAAAGGGAAAGATTTCTGTCATTTTTGGTGTTTTTTTTTTAACGCGTAATGGCGGCGATCTGCGATTTTTTTTGCGGGACTGCGACATTGCGGCGGACAGATCGGACCCCTAACTGACATTTTTGACACTTTTGGGGGTACCAGTGACATTACTGCAGTAATCAGTGCTATATATATGCACTGTTACTGTAAAAATGACACTGGCAGGGAAGGGGTTAATTTTATTGGAGAGGGAGGGGTTAATGTATGCCTGGTGCTTACTAACGTGTGTGGGGGGAGGTGACTGTGTGAGTCAGGGACAGATCGGATGTTCAGCTATGCACGCGCCGCCCACAAGGGGCGGAGTCCAGCGACGTAGGTCGCTGGACGATAACGAGCCACATTGCTGCAGTAGCAGCAATGTGAGCGGAGCTAAAGTGGTTAAGGGGGCAAATCCTTCCAGTCTTAGGCTACGTTCACATCTTGGCGTTGTTATTTACAGGCGTTTTTTCAGGCGTTTTTGTGCAGGCTTTTTTAGGTTGACTAGTAACCAATGGAAAAAAATAATTCTCTTTTATTTTCTGCCCAAAAAGAAGCTCATGTACTTTTTTGAGCGTTGGGCGTTTTGCTTAAAACGTCAAAATGCTCAGATGTGAACAGGGGCCATTGAAATGAATAGGATTTGTCTTGTTGGGCGTTTTTTGAGCTGATCCTAGAGCAGAAAAACTCCCCAAAACGCCTACATGTGAACTTAGCCTTAAAGTGGTTAAATCTACAGCTTAAGTCAGAACAAGATCATGCACAGTAAAGTGATAATAATCCCTAAGTTTTTATTTTTTTTAATATTCATGAATGCTCAGCAGCTGATTTAATCACTTACTGATCAGGCATATTTTTTATCTTTTAAACCATGACCATGTTCCCGTTTAAAAGAGATGCTTTTTTTTTATTTTAGAATCATACTGTATTTTCTGGCGTATAAGACTACTTTTGAACCTCAAAAAAAATCGCCCAAAAATGGGGGGTCGTCTTATACGCCGAGTATAATATCTCCAAGGCAACCTAAGTATAAGTATTACCGGTAGATGAAAATTAGGGGGGTCGTCTTATACGCCCAGTCGTCTTATACGCCGGAAAATACGGTAGTTCCCTAGGTGGATGCAGCATCAGTCTGATGCTGCGAACACTGAGAACCGAGCGATCACTTGGTTCTTACAGCTCCCCGAGCAGAGAGCTGCTGACTGTCAGTCAGCAGCTCTCTGCTCTGTCCCCCTGCACTCACTGGTGTGCTGGGCTGTGGAGGGGGCGAGAGCGGCCGGCTCAGGCTCTCAGCGGCTCGCTGAGAGGCTAAGCCGGGTGGCAGTCCAAGCATATAGGCGAATCCCAACTCCATTGTCATGATGTAAACCTGGACCGGCTCAGTGACAACAGCCGACAGTGGGCTTCAGCCCGCTGTCTGCTGAAAACCAATCACAGGAGTGCAGAATGAACAGCACTCCTGTGATCCACATGATAAGTACAGCCAAACGAGCTTTGGTTGTACTTCTCCTTTAAGCTGGTACCATGATAGCTACCCCATGTTTCCTGTTTCAGGGTGGCTCCACTCTCTGACAGCATCCTATAGAGCCACTCTTACATGCAGGGATTTGGTCTCCCTACATTGTGTGAAGCAACATAAACACACAGTCCCATAGCCTAGGATGGCAAGACACTCCCTTGCTCCTCACTCCTCCCCCCTTCTTTTGGAAGCTAACAGACTGACTGTCCACTGTTAACTATTCCTGTACAGGTAGGAAGTAAGCAAGAGCCAGACATTGTAAACTGCCATTGCTTGGGTAACAAATATTTTACTGGGAATGTTTATTTTATTGTGCTCAGTTTGTTCAACTAAAAAATGCTTCTCCCCACACCTGCTATCACAATTTGAAAAGAACGTGAATGTGCGGGACCCCGCTCTGTGAATGAAGGTACACAGTACCGGACAGCTTTTGCGGCTGATGGCTTGTAGTTGTCGATTAACTTCCAGGGGGCTGTTCAGCACTCTAGTAGATCATTGATTCTTCCTGTCATTCATTAATTGCCTGCCTATACAAGGTACGGTAAGACATTTATACAGTCTGCAGGAGCCTGAGATCTGGTGGGTGCAATGTTTTACAGGCTCCTAATAAAAAAATATTAATTGCACAATGTGCATTTTTTTAGATAAAGATAAACATCCTTTAACAAAATATCTGTTTTGGAAATTAAGTTCCACTTTAACCAATTCAATACAGGGCGCTTTCACCCCCCTTCCTGCCCAGGCCAATTTTCAGCTTTTAGCGCTATTGCAGTTTGAATGACAATTGCGCGGTCATGCAACACAGTACCTAAACCACATTTATGTCATTTTTTCCCCACAAATAGAGCTTTCTTTTGGTGGTATTTGATCACCGCAAGGTTTTTTCTTTTTTGGTACACAAATAAGAAAAACAAAAAGTTTGAAAAAAAAAAAAGGTTTTTTGTTTAGGTTATAAAAGTTTGTAAATAGATAAGTTTTTTCCTGCACTGACAGGCACTGATGAGGAGGCACTGATGATGAGGCACTAATATACAGCACTGATGGCCATTGATATGCAGCACTGATATGTAGCATTAGCATTGGTGGGCACTGATAGGCGGCACTGATAGATGGCAATGATGGGCGGCACTGATAGATGGCAATCATGGGCAGCTCTGATGAAAAGGGCCCTGAAAGGGTCCCTGAGCCCTGATCGGCATCCCTGGTGGCCATGGGTGGGCATCCCTGGTGGCCATGGGTGGGCAATCCCTAGTGGCATCCCCCCAAGGGTCTGCACCGGTAATGAATGCTTTGATTACCAGCACAGACCCCCCCCCCCATCAGGAGAGCCGCCGATCGTCTCTCCTCTACTCGTGCCTGTCAGGCACGAACTAAGGAAAGCCGATCAACGGCACTTCCTATTTATGTTGTGACCAGCTGTGATTGGACACAGCTGGTCACATGGTAAAGAGCCTACGTCATTAGGCTCTTTACTGGGGTCGGAGATGCGATGTGTCAGAGTGACACACCGCACCACTGATGGCGCGCAGAGTGGTCTATCCTGCTGGACATATGACGGCCAGTCAGGATAGAGCAACCACTTCCCGGCCGTCATTTTGCTATACGACGGGCGGGAAGTGGTTAAAGCGTTTGTAACCTTGGGTTGGCATATGCTGCTGGCCTCTCTCTTGCATTCCGCTATAACACACTGTGTGTAAGTGTATGTGGAAAACAAAGCTTCAAATTTTTGCAGATATCTTCAGGCTGGTCACATGACTCCCAGCCGCTCTTCTGGTTAAATCCAGGGCTACAGCAGGAGGAGCCCAGATCTCCCGCTGACGGCCAGGAGTCACGTGACTGGCCTGAAGATATCTGCAAAAATGGTATTTAGAAGCTTTGTTTTCCACATACACTTACATAGCGTGTTATATAGCGTGTTATAGCTGAATACAAGAGAAGGTCGAGCAGTGACTTTTTTCAATGTTTAAATCAATACTAATAGCGGCAGGAGGGGAGGGGCATCGCACGCACGCACACACACACCCGACAGGCAAGGAGGGGAGGGGGGGAGGAAGACACAGGACAGAGCAGATGATAGAGACATGTATCCTAACCATGATCCCATAGCTCAGCAGCCATGACAAATTTGGTCTGCTCTCAGGGGGGAAGTCAGGACCAGGCAGGATCAAACAGGTATTGCAGGAGGTACAAAGGGGTAATTTAAAAAAAACGAAAGCACTATGCTACAACTTGTACATTTAAGGGACAGGAGCATCATTTTTTTTGAGGGGGGGAGGGGTAACAACCACTTATATGGGATTATAGTTTTACATGGGTAGATTATCATAAGTGACTACAGTTCAGCTTTAAAGTGATTGTAAAGGCTCAAGGTTTTTTTCCTTACAGCATTCTATGCATAAAGGTAATAAATCTTCTGTGTAAAGCAGCGCCCCAAGCCCCCTCTGATATTTACCTGAGCCCCATCTCAATTAAGCGATGTGCATGAGAGCAGCAGCTCACCAGGGTGTCTGCCACTTCACTGGCTGAGACAGCAGCAGAAGCCATTGGCTCCCGCTACTGTCAATCCCAGCCAGTGAGCAGGGGCAGGGCTAAGTTGCGCTCTGTGTCTGAATAGAGAGATAGAGCAGTGGCTTGGGAGTGAGCCTGCTCAGGTTCTCTCATAGCAAGCCACGTGCTGTGGGGGCCCTTGGATGGAGGGAGGGGCCTGGAGCACACCTGGGGGACCAGAGAAGAGAAGGATTGGGGCTGCTCTGTGCAAAACCACTGCACAGAGCAGGTATGAATGACCTATTTTTTTTTTTAAAGAAAAAAAAAACTCAGCTTTTACTATCGCTTTAAGTTATGTTTAAGATTCAAAACAGAGCCGCCATGACTATATAGAAAACATTACAGTTAAGATTTTGTTGCAATATTCAATTTGAGAAAAGGCAATAAATTAAAAAAACACTAATATTCAAATAAAATTGGTGCATAGTCTGTTCACCATGGTGTCAAGATAAAAGATGCTAAAATGTCATAATGCCACTGGGGACAACCTCAATTCACAAGGCTTGAACACAGGCTAAGGCTAAAACAGGAAAAGGTTTAACCCTCCTCTTTTGTTAGGGTCAGAACCGACCCGTTTTCAGGTTTTGAATGTCTATAAGTATCTCATAAATTTGTTTATTGCATCAAGATTTTTTTACTTTGTCAGGAACCTCTATTTAAACAATGTAATAGAAAAATAATCCTTTTCACTAAATTATAAAATACTGTGGTGAAAATTAAGACGTTCATCGTGTTAGGGTCAATTCTGACCCAGTTATAATATAGGATTTTAGGACACTAATAAGTGCCAAAACTGAAATCATAAACACTCTCTCTGCTTAGTAACACTGACAGCCAATCCCCTCTCAACCCTGTGAGCTGTAGTTAGGGAGGGGCCTATCTATTTTCCTGCTTGTCTGCTTCTCTAAATAAAGTGAAGAAACATAGGACAAATACATTTCAGAGTTGCTGACTTTATTTTACCATTTTTTAAATTTGAAAATGAGAGGTATGCTATCAAAAGAAAGGTCTTAGGGGTCACACCAAAAATATTAAAACCAATCTTTTCAAGGATAAAGAAGCCTAACAAGGTAACCAAGAGGTAAGAAACAAATTTGATGATAAATAATTATTCAGAGGGTATTTTATGGCTGATTTAAAACACGGGTCAAAACCGACCCTAAACATCATGGATAGTAACGGAATTCTAACATAAGAGGAGGGTTAAGTGACAGTTTTTGGCAGCAAATCAGATCTAAATATTATAGTCACGTGCCTGACAATCCTTATCCATATATTTGTGAATTACATCTATTAGCTGAGGTTAGAATGTTTTTTTAAAGAAAACCTATACTGTGTGGAAACTGCAATTTCTGAAAATGCTTGTTCTCTGGTTGATTCTTACCTCAGTACACTCTGAATCACTGACCGGGAACAGGATAGTTTTGAGTCACTAACTCAGAAAGTACTGAAGTCTCTGGATTAACATGATATCAAGGTAACTAACATTTTCAGGGGAATAGTTCAGCAATGGCAGCCTCTATATACTCACTACACGTTTCCTTGAGTGGTTCAAGGTGAATTGACATGTTTACTTTCCGTCTAAACATAAGCAGCAATGACTTTCACAACCAGCAAAGTCACACATTTACAAAAGGCATGTGTTGGTGCCATATGATATTGAAATTATGCTCCTAGTTACAGGAAATGTCTTAAAGGGTAACTAAATCTTTAAGTTAATCATAACTGACCCCCCTCCCCATGCTAACTATATCCCCTTATAAGACAAGCGAGAGAGCAAGCCCAGGTGGTGCTCTGATCCTCTTTAGCCAGCAGGGATATATGGAACTGTATGTGTGAGGCCTATTCTTCAGAGGCCCCAATGGAAAAGCCTGCAGCCTATCTCTATAAAATCTGAATGAACCTGAATGCATCTCACTCATAAAATGTGGAGAAAAGCAGATGTACTGTCCTCAGTTGCTAATTTAATACAGTTGGTTTCCTTCAGATTTTTTTTTCTAAAATGGTTTTGGATCTTTTTTTAACTCTTTTTTTTCAAAGTTAATGAGTTTCAAAACTGATGTTCTAAACCCCTTTTTTAACAGTAATGTATATATACACAAAAATACATATACAATCTTTGCTTTACAAACAAAAATTGAATAGGGGTTAGCAAAAACAGTCCACTGCAGAAAGAACTATCCAAAAAAAAAAAAAAAAAATGTATACACTGCAGCTTGAGCTACTGAGCTCTGTTACTAGGTATTGTACAACAACGTAGGTAGACAATAACATCCTAGAGCTTGAATTTATTGATGGAATATAATACTACATAATATTTAAATCTTCAAACGCTTGCTCAACCATAAACCACGGATAATACCGCAACTTTTCCAGTGAATACTGTGAAATACCACTGTAATGATGAAACCAATCAATATTGATAATTGCTATAAAGTGACAAATATAAAAACATGATACAAAAAAAATAAATTTTTATTAGTGCAGAAAATGATTGTGCAAAAAAAGTCTTTATGTGCATTAAAGTGCTTCGTTCTCTGTTCCCAGGATGATTCATGTGTGTCCACCATGTGAAAGAGTGTAATCACTCCGCACTCACCAGATGTTGGCGTCTCCCCTACCTTTTAGTAGGGAAAGTCAGCTAGACTTGAAGGTCTTTCTGGGGGACCTATCCCACTGCAATTATCAATATTGATAGGTTTCCCCATTATAGTGGTATTTCACAGTATTCACTATAACAGTTGTGGTATTATCTATCAGTTTATGGTTGAACAAGCGGTGTTTGAACATTTATTTATACTGGCCTACCTGTAAGGATAGCATAGATAGCGACGGCCCACTAACACAATTAACTTTTAGTCATATGACTAGGCGTGGGTGCTTCAATTTATTTTAACTACATAATATTAGCATTTCCCATTTACTTCACTTAAAAAAATTATATATATATATATATATATATATATATATATATATATATATATATACAGTATATATATATATATATATATATATATATATATATATATATATATATTATATATACCAGAGAACACAGAAAGAAATATATACAAAACCCACTATAGATTAGCTTTTACAAGAAACCTCATAATTTTAAAGTATGCCACCTGCCAAAAAAAAAAATCAAACAAAGGCCCGTGAAAAAAAATATTTAAAAGGGAAGATCACATATTTGGAAAAGAAAAATGTTATTTTTTGTGATTTTGACTGTTGAGAGTATTGTATTTTTCTTGTGAACCTAAGAAAACCTTAGCTTGTAAATGCCAACATTCTACGCTTGCTGTCTTCTGCACCTTGGCTGCCAAGAAGCACAACACAATGTTGAATAGCCTAATACGATTAAAATGAATAAAAGGCACTTAGACCTTTGCAGTTGCTAAGGTATTTATATCGTGGTTTTATTGCCATTTTGACTGGCAGCCAACCAGTTCAGTAAAAATAGCTGTACTTACCCAATGACATAGCTGTTGTCACTATGGCCATGATGGACAACCATGAAAAGGTATCTATGTGCCTTTTATATTTTGCCAAAATATTGTTTAAAATGTTTTTATTTGAAATGCCATTTCATAATTTGTTCCATTTTTGAAAAATCCAATAAAAGTACAGTTTCAGAAACGCCTATTATAAAACACAGAGGCACACCATCTCTTTCCATTAATACTTAATACTCTGAAAGCATATATTATATTTCATAATCATTTCAATAATACTTTAATACTGGATAGAAAATGAAATAGAGGGTTTAAATAATCTAAGTTTAAAATTTAATTCTATAATTCTATTTATACAATTACTAGAGTTTTAAATAACATTAAACTTTTTTAAGGATAGAATCTGGGACTGTTAACTGTTTTAGTGATTGTACTTCTTAAAATAAATGTTGCCCAGTAAGACTAAACACATTTGCAAGTGAAACTCAGAGGAAGGGACCCAGGCCGATGATTAGGACACTGGAACAATCAGGTTTTGAAAGTGTTAAAATTTAATATAATATAAAATAATAAAATAATATTTAAAAAAAATTCTTATAAATAAATAACAAAAATGGTATACTTACCTGCTCTCTGCAATGAATGTGCACAGAGCAGCCCTGATCCTCTTTGTCTTGGGTTCCCCCCGCGGGCGCTCCTGGCTGCTTACTACATGCAGAGTGCCCCCATAGCAAGTGGGCTGCTCTCTGTGTCTTTTGACACAGAGTGTGGCTCAGCCCCACCTCTGCTTCCTCCTCACTCGCTGTGGTTGCTCTGAGTGAATGAAGAGTGGAGAGACAGACGCTGCTCTTGTGCACATTGCTGGATCGAGATCTGGCTCAGGTAAATATAAGGGGGAGGGGGGGTGCTGCATACAGAAGGTTTTTTTTTTTTTACTTTAATGCAGAGAATGCATTAAAGTAAAAACATTCTGCCTTTAGAACCACTTTAAACACAAAAAAAAATTACTAATTCTTGTATGTGTTGGCTGCATTCATTTTCTTTCTCTAGGCTTTTTTCTTTTATGTTCAATTCGATTGGTATTTTTAACTCCCTTTAACAGACCAAGTAATGCAGTAAAAACAGCAGTTAGAGGGTTGAAAGAAACAATTTAACAAGGTTAAGGGTGCTTATAATAATCAGGTTTTTTATAGTTATGTAAAACATTTATGCTCAAGGAAAGAAAACTGTTGCTTTATTGGCTTAAAGTGCTATTAACCACTTAAGGACCAGGCCTTTTTTGACACTTGTTTACAAGTTAAAATTAGAAAAATAATTTTTTGATAAGGAAATTACTTAGAACCCCCAAACATTCGTTGCAATACTTTATGTCACACTGTCTTACAGCGCAGCGGTCTTACAAATGCAGTTTTTTCTGGAAAGCAATGGGGATTTTGTCTTACCATAAAATCCATTTCTCTGATGTTCAATGATGGACACAGCTCCTGATCTTTTTAACCATTAGGTTATACTGCCCCCTACAGGAGTAGGTCACTAGGCAGAAAAAAAGCTTGACTACACCTGTGGGCAGTCCCAGGGGGTATACTCCCACTCTCAGCTATAGGAACTAAGTTTTGTTACAAGCACTGTCAGAAGAAATCCAACTCCACAGAGGGATGGGTGCTGTGTCCGTCAATGAACATCAAAGAAATGGATTTTAAGGTAAAACAAAAATCCAATTTTCTCTTACGTTCATTGACGGACACAGCTCCTGATCTTCTTAACCATTGAGATGTCCCAAAGCAGTGTTAAACATGAGGGGTGGGAACAGCAGAAAAAATTCCCAAGGCTAAACCATAGCCAACCAGGTAACATGGAGCTCAACCAGGAACAACTGGAGCACACCTGAAAAAAACAATACACCCTCAAAGAGGATCAGGTCCTCTAAACAGTAGCCTGCAATACCTTGTGGCCAAAAGAAGCATCAACAGATGCCAACACATGCACTTTTTAACATTTTGTGAGAGTGTGCACAGACAATCAGGTGGCCACCTTGCAACCCTGCGTCACTGATGCCTGATGACGGAAGGCCCAGGAGGCACTGAATGCCTGAGTAGAGTGTGCCTTAACAGGGAAAGGAGGAACTTGACCCTTGATGGAATAGGCTTGAATCACTGTCCATCTGATCCATCTGGAATGGTCACAGAGGAAGCAGACGACCCTTTCCAAGGCCCATCCGTGAGCACAAACAGGGAGTCTGAGTTCCTAAAAACTCTGTAGCTGCCAGGTACACCCAAATTGCCCAAACCACATCCAGGGAACGCAAGGCAATTTCCTTAGGATGTTGTGGCCTGGGACATAGGGAAGGCCACACAATGTCTTCATGCAAATGGAAATCAGAGACGACCTTTGGAAGGAACGACGGACAAAGTGGAAGAACCACTTTATCTCTGTGAACCACCAAGTAGGCTGAACGACAAGACAATGCCGCCAGCTCCGACACCCTGAGCACAGAAGTGATTGCCACCCAAAAGGTCCACCTTCTGGGACAACGTAAGTAGGTGAACCTTCCTAAGATTTTGAAAAGGAGGTTTCTGGAGGATTGACAGTACCAAAATGAGGTCCCAAGGCGGCAATGGAGACGGCACTGGAGGAGCCAAGTGTCAAACCCCCTGGATAAAGGTACACACCAAGGATTGGGTGGCCAATAATCGTTGAAAGAAGCCCGCCAAGGCCCGAAACCTCTCCCTTGATGGTACTCAAGGCAAGGCGCTGCTTAACCCCTCGTTGGAGGAAGGTCAAAATCCGAGCCACCGAAACAGAGCAAATATGAACCCCAAGAGACTCACCAATGCTCACATCAATGTATGTCTTCTTGTGAACCAAGAAAGCCGGACTACGTCTGCTACGAAGAGCGGTTTCCATTCTTGTGGAAGAAAAATACCCTTGCCTCTTGTGAGACTCTTAAAAGATGTCACCCAGGGTAATCCCAAACAGGCAATCACCTTGAAGGAGGAAGGCATTCAGAGCTTCCCAGGAGTCTGGTCCTCAGACCAACATTTAAACCCACTGCCAAAACAGGCAGCTTAGAAAGCAGGGGACCTGCAGCCAAAGAGGCATTGCAGACAAACTGTTGTCCCTGGACCAACTGGTCCGCTAACTCAGCCAAGGCAGGGGAACCTGCTTACCCTCTAGATAATGGCGCAAAAGCTTAACCCACTCAGTTAGTGTTTGAGACACCAGGGTAATGGCCAGAACTGGTCTGAGCGACGAGCCAGCAGTCGAGAAGATATTGTTGGCCACAGCCTCCGCCTTCCTGTCAGCTGGATCCTTAAGGTCGGAGATTCCTCTACCGGAATCATGGCTGCCTTGACCAACCTAGGGATAGGGGGGTCCACCACTGGTGGAACAGTCCACTTCTGGAGTAGCAACCCCGCAAGGGATACCTCACAGAAAAGCGTTTAGGAACCACAAGGGGACGTTTTCGACACTACAATACAATCTAGACAAATTTGTCAAAGTAGGAGGGATAAGGAAACACTGTTGCTCTGCAAGATGGCTAGCGAGTGCCAAAAGAAGGGAATGGCAACCTATACAGCCGCTTCAGCTGCACCCTCCATCTGTAAAGTCTCCCGCATGGATGTAATCAGTGCGTCAACCAGCGCCTCTCGAGCGCAGCTACAGCTGTGGAGGGAATATCCTCAGTATCTGACAGGTCAGGTATGTACACTAACCCTGCAGGGTGGGCACGTCTGTGGTGAGGATCTGGCAACAGGTGAGGCAGGGGAGTAGAACCAACCCAGAGTGGAGGGGAAAGGCCAGGGGCACACAGGCATGTACAATGCCGGGGGTGGAAGTGAACCCCGGAGGGACCGACCACCCCAGGGAGTACCCGCGCACCACCCACCGTTCGGGAAAGAGAAGGGGCCATCTACTTACTGGTCCAGCGTGCGTGCAGATAACACTCCCAAGACAGACCACCTCGCCACGGCCAGGGTAACCCTGACGTGGGCTATCGGTGCCCGGTTATATGTGTCCATGTGAGATGTTTAACTCGCTGGCCGCCTAGGTTCAGGATGATTGCTCACTGGCCAGACTGGGGTGACTACTGGATTTTTAAAATATCCAGCCCATCACCCAATCCCGCAGTTGATTGTAGATTCTCACAGGGAAAAGAGAAAAAATCTAACTAGATAAGGAAAAAATTGCCAGGACCAAAGATCGAAGCAAGGAACCAGATCCTTACTCCTGACTAAGCAGAAAAAAACAGAGTGCCTATAGCTGGGAGTGGGAGGAATACAACTGGGGGAATCAATATTTGGAGAAGGATCTGCGTTTTCTGTTAGATCATAAGCTTAATAATAGCATGTAATGCCAAGCTGCAGTTTCCAAAGCTAGCAAAGTCCTTTCGTGCTTTAAGAGCAGGTATGGACAGCAGAGAGAGAGATAGCAATTTGCCCCTGTACAAATCATTCGAAATACCTCATCTAGACTATGCAGTTCAGTTTTGGGCACCAGTTCACAAAACGGATATTGGGGAACTGGAGAGGGTGCAGAGAAGGGCAATCAAACTGACAAGAGGCATAGAGAAGCTCAGCTATGAGGAAATATTAGAGGAACTGGATTTATTCTCTCTAGAGAAGAGGAGATAAGGGGGAAATGATCAACATGTATAAATACATAAGTGGTCCATATAGGGAACTTTTGTTGAGTTATTGACTTTAAGGTCATCACAGAGGACAAGGGGGCACTCTTTAAGTCTAGAGGAAAAGAGATTTAATCTCCAAATACAAAAAGGTTTCTTCACAGTAAAGCCTAGTACACACGGGCCAAATGTCGGGCAGAATTCGGCCCGTGTATACAGCAGCTAGTCTGACAGAAGCTGTCCGGCCTCTCAACTTCGGTCAATGGGCCATGACCTAAAAAGGTCTACCGACCGGCTACTGGTCAGGACTCTCAGCCAATGGCGAAGAGCGCTGACCACAGTGTTCTGGCGGGTGGGGGCGTCCCCCTGTCAGAACACAATAGCACAGCAGTGTAGATCGCTGTACTAACACTGGATTGTTAGTACAGGGGCTCCGACCTGAGCTGCCAGTTTTTTTTTCCGTTCAACCCGCTGGGTTGTGCGAAAAAAAAAAAAACTAGTGGTGTGTACGAGGCTTAAGAGATGTGAAAATGTGGAATGGACTCCCTCAAGAGCTGGTTCTGGTGAGCCTAAATGTACAATATAACTGGATACTAACATTTATAGGTAAAGTTGATCCAGGGAATATCAGGCTGCCTCTCGGGGGATCAGGAAGGATCAGGGGTTAATGCTTTGCTGGGGTTTTTCTTTTTTACTTCCTATGGATCAACTGTGGGTATAGGATTGTGTATATAGGATTGTATGATTTAGCATGATGATTTTTTTCCCCCGTTTATTGAACTAGATGGACTGGTTTCTTTTTTCAACCTATGTCTCAGATGTATGTTGCATGTTAGATATGATCTTTGGGCACTTTTTGGAGATTCACTTCTTCACTGCATCATTTTTTTTTTTTTTTTACATTTTTATGTAAGCTTGCATGATAGCATTTTTGTCCTAAAAATTCTATCCTGCACCCCCCTAACATTTAATTGCATAAACAACATAACTCCTTTATGGATAGGTACAAAAATGATCAGATATGTTTCACACTATTTCATCAATATAGTAAAACAGAGTAGCCAAAGCCAAACCCCATCTGCATCTCAGCGACGGATACAGCCAGGTCTCTATGCTTATCCTGCTCTGATTCCAACAACCTCTGCAATGATTGTGGCAAGTAGGCAGACCTGTGGATCGAAATATAGTATTTTTTTTTACAGCTGAAGTGTGTGAAAAATAGCTGTGGATTATTCAACCCACCAGTGAAAAAAAAATCTCAGTTTTGTGCAGACTGACCCTTTAATAAAGCTCTCATTTTTAAAAATGCAAGGCGCAAAAAACAAACTGCTCTGAAAAGTGCAAATAAATTAAATCTGCTGGCTTAACAAACACAGAACAACAAATGTTCCAATGCCCTTTACTAACAACTAGTCTTTATTCCAAGAGGAACTTTCTGTGAAAAATGATGTGTGAACAGCGGGCACTGATGTTCACACAAGTATACTGCATACAGCCCAGCAGGCAAACTTCTTATTTATTTTGGATTGTGTCTTGGAGGTGCTGGCACAATGGAATTTAAGTACCATAATTGCTTGTTTCTGCCAGTGCCAATCTCAGAAATAAGAGGTACAAGAAAATGTATGTAAATTATGGTCATGATAAAATAAAATGCATTCATCTAGTCCACTGAAAAGATGTAATTTCTAATCACAACATGTCAAGGACAGAAGGAGCACAGAAAAAAAAAAAAAAGCAGCAATAACGCAAAGTTCCTGAGGTTCATTTTACAAGGACCTCACACAAAGTGCTCTTTTTTTTTTTCCCTTTCTCGTCTTTCGCAACTCCTACTAGAAACAGCATTATTTGCTAAAATAGTCAGAGCTGCCAATAGAGAAGGTACGTCAAAAGACACAGAACTAAAGATGGAAATGGAACAAAAAAAACGCAGAAGCACATTTTACGAATCCCTGCTCACTGAATAGAATTTATAGCACTAATACTGAGATATTATTTGGGATGCTCTTACTGGGATAAACAAGTGTTTGAATGGCACAAAACATATAACGCTATATTAAGTGGTTCAGTATCATACTTTCTAATTAGACTCTTTTCAAGGGTTCGAGGGCACTTTTAAAACAGCCTTGGTTCACATAATAGAACAATGGGAAAATTTTACGAATGGCTGAACGCTAACCCTGACAAGTGTGGAGAGCCAACTACAATACATTATATAGTAGCATAACCTGCCACCCACGTTGCTGAGAGCACAGCTTTCGAGGACAAGCACTGAGCTGTAAAACCACAAAATCCCTTATTACACATTGTATTTTGCAGTTTGGGTAAAATGCACCATTTTGTTTCGACTGCAGATTTAAGGTTTATTTTCACTACAGATAATTTTGGTGTTTGTTCAACAAGCGTAAAGTAATCTGCCTTCTTAGTCTGTATTTCAGATTTGTCTATTTTGTTCTGGACAAGAAAACAAAAGTATCTTCTTGCAGAAACACAATGAGGTTTGACATCTGCTACCTCACTTTTTCTTTCACTCACTCTTGTATATCATACACTTCCATTTCCTATTGAGCGGCCACTACGCTCGGAGTTACATTTCAACCACTCAGAACTCTGTCCACTCTGGCCTTGAAAACATGCTTCATTCTTTATTTTACATGTGCAGTTTTCAAGTAAAAATGTGAGGGAAAACAATTAGCTTAACCCCTTCATGACATTCGTCAAAACAAACCTTAACGCCCAATTCTGCACTTTGGCATGTGTTAGTATACCTGTACATATTATTGCAACTACTTTGTGTATCCAGGTGGATTATATATATATATATATATATATATATATATACACATACATACATACACAGTGCCTTGCCAAAGTATTCGCCCCCCTTGAACATTGCGACCTTTTGCCACATTTCAGGCTTCAAAAATAAAGATATAAAACTGTAATTTTTTGTGAAGAATCAACAAGTGGGACACAATCATGAAGTGGAACGAAGGTTATTGGATATTTTAAACTTTAACAAATAAAAAAACTGAAAAATTGGGTGTGCAAAATTATTCAGCCCCCTTAAGTTAATACTTTGTAGCGCCATCTTTTGCTGCGATTACAGCTGTAAGTCGCTTGGGGTATGCCTCTATCAGTTTTGCACATCGAGAGACTGAAATTTCTGCCCATTCCTCCTTGCAAAACAGCTTGAGCTCAGTGAGGTTTGATGGAGAGCGTTTGTAAACAGCAGTTTTCAGTTTTTTCCACAGATTCTCGATTGGGTTCAGGTCTGGACTTTGACTTGGCCATTCTAACACCTGTATAGGTTTATTTGTGAACCATTCCATTGTAGATTTTGCTTTATGTTTTGGATCATTGTCTTGTTGGAAGACAAATCTCTGTCCCAGTCTCAGGTCTTTTGCAGACTCCATCAGGTTTTCTTCCAGAATGGTCCTGTATTTGGCTCCATCCATCTTCCCATCAATTTTAACCATCTTCCCTGTCCCTGCTGAAGAAAAGCAGGCCCAAACCATGATGCTGCCACCACCATGTTTGACAGTGGGGATGGTGTGTTCAGGGTGATGAGCTGTGTTGCTTTTACGCCAAACATAACGTTTTGCATTGTTGCCAAAAAGTTCGATTTTGGTTTCATCTGACCAGAGCACCTTCTTCCACATGTTTGGTGTGTCTCCCAGGTGGCTTGTGGCAAACTTTAAACAACACTTTTTATGGATATCTTTAAGCAGGGCTTGACAAATTTTCCTGAAATCTAGGAGCCAGTTTTTTTTTTTTTTCTAAACAAACAACCAAGCTTTATTTCCAAAAAAATAACATACTGAATTTACACATAAAGACAACTAGAACCCCACTCTCCTCTATAGCGCAATCGGATGGAAACAGACTGTCTGTCTGTTTCCATCCGATGCCATCTGATCCGATCCATGGGATGGATAGAAAATAGAACCACCATCCGTCTGTTTTTGGTGGACAGGATCAGATGGCGGCAGATTACAGCCCCATAGAGGAGACTGAAGGGTCTGATCAGGTCTGCCTGAAAAACTGACAGGCGGACCTGATCAGACAGCCCGCGTGAAAGGGGCCTTCGGCTGCTGTATGGCGATGAGGAAAAAAAAAATTATATATTATTATATAATATATCATTTTTTTTTATAATTGGAAAAAAAATAGAAAAATAAATTATTTATTTTTTTATAATTGAAAAAAGAAAAAGAAATTTTATTTTAATAATACTTAAAAAAAAGAAAAATTATTTTTTTAAATAATTTAAAAAAATAAATTAATAATAATTAATAATAATAATAACCACACTCCCTGTCCACTTACCTTTTAAGCAAAGGTAAGTGGACAGGGAGATGAAGCCTGCAAAAACTTCCCTCTCATCTCCTCTTGGGGAAGGAGATGGACAGGCATTGAGGACAGGCAGGGGAAATAGCCATTAGTTACTGCTTGTCAAACTCCCGGCCACCACAAGAGGGCGCCAGTTCCCCGTTCTCTCACTGAAGGCCCAAAAGCCGCGGCCTCAATTTTCGGACGGTGCGATAGTCCGTGCACTCGGCGAGTGGTTGGGGGGGCGCAAAAGGGACAGGACACCTCTTGCAGTGCACCCCAGGCGCCAGGTCGCTAATTCTAGTCACCAATGCGACCTGGCGCCCAGGGTTTGTTGAGCCCTGTCTTTAAGAAATGGCTTTCTTCCTGCCACTCTTCCATAAAGGCCAGATTTGTGCAGTATACGACTGATTGTTGTCCTATGGACAGAGCCTCCCACCTCAGCTGTAGATCTCTGCAGTTCATCCAGAGTGATCATGGGCCTCTTGGCTGCATCTCTGATCAATCTTCTCCTTGTATGAGCTGAAAGTTTAGAGGGGCGGCCAGGTCTTCGTAGATTTGCAGTGGTCTGATACTCCTTCCATTTCAATATTATCGCTTGCACAGTGCTCCTTGGGATGTTAAGCTTGGGAAATCTTTTTGTATCCAAATCCGACTTTAAACTTCTCCACAACAGTATCTCGGACCTGCCTGGTGTGTTCCTTGTTCTTCATGATGCTCTCTGCGCTTTAAACGGACCTCTGAGACTATCACAGTGCAGGTGCATTTATACGGAGACTTGATTACACACAGGTGGATTCTATTTATCATCATTAGTCATTTAAGTCAACATTGGATCATTCAGAGATCTGGAGAGAGTTTGCTGCACTGAAAGTAAAGGGGCTGAATAAGTTTGCACGCCCAATTTTTCAGTTTTTTATTTGTTAACAAAGTTTGAAATATCCAATAAATTTCGTTCCACTTCATGATTGTGTCCCACTTGTTGTTGATTCTTCACAAAAAATTACAGTTTTATATCTTTATGTTTGAAGCCTGAAATGTGGTAAAAGGTCGCAAAGTTCAAGGGGGCCGAATACTTAAGGCACTGTATATATATATGTGTGTGTAATTTTTTTTAATAATTGGCTGTATATTTTTATATCACCATTTATCACCACCAAAAAACCTGCCAAAAAAAAACAAAAAACCTCCTAAACCTCCCAGGCTGACAAGTCGCGGTCCAAGTCGGATCAATGTGAATGCGGTCTAAGGGGTTTATTTACTAAAGCTAGAGAGTGCAAATATAGTAGCAATTCTGCACAGAAACCAATCAGCTTCCAGGTTTTATTGCCAAACCTTAATTGAACAAGTTGAGGTTAGAAGTGGATTGGTTTCAATGCAGAAGTGTGACTAATTTTGCACTCTCAAGCTTTAGTAAATTAACCCCTAAGGGTCCATTCACACTTATACGACTTCAAAGTTGCACCGACTTTGGAGTGCAATTTTGGATGGGTGCAGCTCGGATACAACTTTGGCTTTGACCAGTGATAATTGTACAACATTCAGGTATGACTTTCATGCAACTTTCGAGGGTTAACATTGAAGTATATGGCCCTCAAGTTGCATGAAAGTCGGACAAAAGTAGTGCATGAACTACTATGAAGTTGCTACAACTTTAGGTCGCACATACAGTATATGAATGGTTATTATTGTAATGTTTAGTTTCCGCCTCCCTAACAGACAAGTCTGATGTTTTTCCTTTTCACAGTCAAAAGAAAACACAGGGAAGAGCTACAATGTAAGTGATCACTGTGATAGCCAATTAGAGGGTATCTCACAACGATCATGTGATCGAGATCTTGTTCCCCGAGTCCTAATAATTAGTAGAGACCCGGGGCTGTTGCTGACAGCCCGGTCTCAGTTCTGGAAGCATGTGACTGACCGTACTCACAGCACAAACACAAGAATACATTTATGCAGTGCCCAGGTTTAAAGCCCACTTCCTGGATGCCGCAAATATGTGTTATGCGGTTGCAAAGGGGTTAAAGAAAATCCAAAAGCAAACACTACTTGCTTGAAGGGCAACTGCTGAGTTAAAAAAAATAAAAAAATTGAGGAACTGCAGTAAAACATGTTTTTTTTTTTTTTGTACTTGCTGTAAAATCCATTTTCCCATTCAATTCATTAAGGGACACAAGATTCACTAATCAGAGGCAACTGGCTTACACTGCCATCTACAGGAAAAACTGGATGCTGGAAAACAAAAAAAAAAAAGCAATTGGCCGCCCAGGTATATCCCCTCCCACTCCCATCAGGTTTCAGTTTTGTAGAAAAACAACACTGAGAGCAAATCACAAACAGAAGGATTGGGTCTGTGTCCCTTTACTGCTTCCCCTCCAGCCAAAGTACATTAATGGTCAGATGGAAGCAGCGCCGATTCAGGTGGACGTATCCGTATGTCCTGCTGCATCTGCTGCTTGTGCATGCTCCCTGGGAGCGGATCGTTAATGAGTACGGTATGTGTATTACAAGGCAGGGTATACCCGAATCCATAGTGGAAATTGACCACTTCCTAATAAAAGCCAGATCAAATGGATATTGGAGATTTATTCAGGATCAATAGTGTCCTCAATGTTGAGGAAAAAAAGGCAGATACTTATCCAACATGCCATGCCATACCATCAGGGAGGTGGGTGATTGGTCCCAATTCTGCAGCAGGACAATGACCCCAAACATACAGCCAATGTAATTAAGAACCATTTTCAGCATGAAGAACAAGGATTCCTGGAAGTAATGTTTTGGTCCCCACAGAGCCCTGATCTCAACATCGAGATTCTCTGCTATAGATAGGTCAGTCAGTAATACCGCAGTAAAAGGAAAACTGAACCAACTAAAGGGGCGGGTGCTGTGTCCGTCAATGAACTTAAGAGAATGGAATTTTACAGTAAGTCACAAAAAAAAAAAAAAAAAAAAAATTTCCCTTGCGCTCTTCAAAAGACAAGCTTCGCCTAATTCTCGACCATGGGGATGTCCCAAAGCAGTGTTTCAATGAGGAGCGGGAAACAGGAGCAAAACTGGCAAACATGCAAGCTGCCCAAACTCTCCCCACCCCCAAATAGGAACAAAAGCTTGCAGCCAAAACAAGCATCCAAATATGTAAAACACATCAACTTTGTTAAAGGTAAAGGTGTGCACAGACGACCAGGTAGCCTCCTTGCTAACTTGAGACACAGACGTCTGATGTCGGAATCACCCAACAGGCACTAATCGGCTTTGCAACGTGTGCCATAATGAGGAAGAGAGGAGGCTGACCCTTAATGGCATAAGCCTGAACAACCATCTGCCTGACCCAATGGGAAATGGTGGCAGAAGAAGCCACCAGGCTTTTTCATGGGCCGTCTGCAATCACAAAGAAAAAATCTGACCTCGGAAAAAAAGCCATAGCAGGTAGGTACACCCAAACCGCATGCAGGGAGTGAAATGCAACCCTCTTAGGATGCAAGCACAGGGAAGGCAGCAATGTCCTCATTCAGGTGGAAATCAGATACCACCTTCAGAAGGTAAGAAGGACACGGACAAAGAACCACCTTACCCCTGTGTGCGACCAACTAAGGAGACATACAAGAAAAGGCCACTAGCTCTGACTGAAAAAGCAACCTTCAGAGGAAGTGCAAGTAAGGCAATATCCCTAAAATTCTCAAAGGGAGGCTTCTGAAGGATCAAAAGCAAAAGAACCAGGTTCAGGTCCCACGGTGGCAATTGACAATGCACAGGAGGTGCCACATGTAGAACTCCTTGGATGAAGATACGACTCAAGAAGTGCGTGGCCAAGGGACGTTGAAAAAACAATTGAAAGGGCAGAAACCTGGCTCCTAATGGTACTCAAGGAAAACTTTTGCATCACTAGATATATGCCTTCCAAGTGCGATGATAAATCTTTCTAGAAGTAGATTTACTTAAGACAGAAAGTGTGTTAACAACACATTGACTGTACTGCGGCAAAGTGGCTCGTTCCCGTCCAGCGACATAGACCTATGTCGCTGGACTCCTCCCCTTGTGGGCGCGCCTCACGCGCCGCCAGAGGCCCACTCCCGCTGTATTCAGTCACATCGGGAGTCGGGCCAGGGAAGGAGCGGCGGTGATCACCGCCGCTCTTCCCCGATCGTCGGGGAATAGAGTCTGGAGATCCGCCCGCTTGTGCAAACAAAGCGGGCGGATCTCCTAAGTGACAGGCAGGGTCAGATTGCAGGGTTCAGCATAGCTGAGCCTGCGATCTGTCCCTGTGTCACTCAGTCACCTCCCCCCACACACGTAGTAAGCACCAGGCATACATTAACCCCTCCCTCTCCAATAAAATTAACCCCTTCCCTGCCAGTGTCATTTTTACAGTAACAGTGCATATATATATAGCACTGATTACTGTAGTAATGTCACTGGTACCCCCAAAAGTGTCAAAAATGTCAGTCAAGGGTCCGTTCTGTCTGCCGAAATGTCGCAGTCTCGCAAAAAAAAAATCGCAGATCGCCGCCATTACTCATTAAAAAAAAAAAACACCAAAAATGACAGAAATCTTTCCCTTAGTTAGTAAACGCAATAACTTTTGCGCAAACCAATCAAAATACGCTTATTGTGATTTTTTTTACCAAACATATGTAGCAGAAAACAAATTGGCCAAAAATGTTAAAAAATTTTGATTTTTACATTTTTTTGGGGGGAATTTCACATAAAAAAAATGTGAAAAATTGTTATTTTTTCAAAATTTACGCTCTTTTTTTTGTTTATAGCGCAAAAAGTAAAAACCGCAGAGGTGATCAAATACCACCAAAAGAAAGCTCTGTTTGTGGGAAAAAAAGGACATAAATTTTGTTTGGGTACGGCGTCGCACGACCGTGCAATTGTCAGTTAAATTCGCACAGTGCCGAATCGCAAAAAGTGGCCTGGACGTAAGACAGCAAAATCCTCCGGTGGTAAAGTGGTTAATGGTAGGATTACCAGGTCAAAATATTAAGAAAAAAGTGTGAGAAACAAAAACCAATGCAGTCGCCATATGCAAGAACCAGTAAGCTGCAATACTACCAATTCTTGTTCTTGGGCGTAGATACACTTTAAATCAGAGACTTCTACCAAATATTGCAGACTTTTGCTTTCCCTTTAATGTCCAGAAACAAATTGAATAACCCTTTAGGGATTACAAACTAGGCCCAAAAAGTGATAATAGTGCACTTACAGTTTGAAAAAGTGCTTACATAAAAAAAAGTAAACAGTGGATTTAGACTCTGTGTAATTATTTGACGAAAAATGTACCTACCACACATTCATTTTAAAAGAACACCGCCCCTCATTCTCATGTGCTTACAGAGTGTCATATCTGGTAAGGCATGGCATAGATCTGCCTATGTAGCAAAGCTACATTAACATATTAACCACTGGTCCTGGTAAAACCATATGGCTCTAGGAAATGTGAATCTATTTATGTTGCTTCACAAAAGAATATTTTGATTGTTAATGTAAATGACAAAACTGTAAATGCTTCATTGCCACTTACAGGAATAAAATGAAAAGAGCAAAATGCAAAGGACAAAGAGCCATACCTATATCATCCAGTCCAAAATTCTCCTTGTACAGGTCTGACTTGAGTATTCATGAACTGTAATTAGTTGCTATGGCTTACAGTACTTAGCATTTAGATTCTTCCACTGTTTATTGAAAAAGCCTGTTAGTCTTATCAGAAGCTTCAGAGCTGTGACATTTCAGAAACAAGGAGTATTCACAATGAGTTCAGAAGCCTGGAAGCCCTCAAAATCATGTTAAACTTTTTATACAAAACTAACCCAAACACATGAGCTCTTCAGAATGGAAAACACATGAGCTTTTCGAAATGGAAAACACCTGATCCTCGCCATGTGACAGAAATACTGTGTCTCATTTTAAATGGTGGAGCTGAAAACCAAAGACCAGAAAATGCACAAAATCAGACGAAATCCCATACAACAGAATTGATTGTAAGAAAAAGTAAAAGTAAAACATGATTTTAAAACGAAGAGCTGTTACAGTCACTAAGTATAACAAATATTAATTAATATATATATATATATTTTTTATTTTTTGGGCGTGTGTCCCTAAGACAGCAGGAGATGACATGAGGGCAGACCATATCTCCTGGGTAGGACGACACCAACCACAAACATGCTAAAAACAAAAACGTAAAAATGGTGCATGCAAACACGCAAGACTGTGCGCGAGATTTACTAAAACTGGAGCACACAGAGTCTGGTGCAACTGTGCATGGTATCCAATCGGCTTCTAACTTCAGCTTGGTAAATTAGGCTTTGACAATAACACCTGGAAGCGGATTTGTTTCTATGCAGAGCTGCACCTTATTTTGCACGATCCCGTTTTAGGAAATAACCCCGGGTTCCTTGTGACTTTCTTATTAGGCCTCCCAGCTGCCACGCAGGCATAGCTGTAGAACCTAGGATTCTCTATGACGTCTTGGCCTGCTACACAGATCAGAGGTCACAGGTTTTCTATACTTTACATCATGGGTGTCCAACCTGCGGCCCTCAGGCTGTTGTGGAACTACAGCACTCATGAGGCATTGCAAGACTTACAGTTGCAAGCATGGCTTCCAAAGGCAGAGGCATGATGGGACTTGTAGTTCTGCAACAGCTGGAGGGCCGCAGGTTGGACACCCATGCTTTACACACACACCACTGCTCCTCCCAGGTTTGCTTTGTGCTCTTCCTTCTCATCTGATTTACAGCTGCATTTCATAAAACATGTAAAAAGTGGTTGATAAAAGAGGAAAGAGGGAGGATTAACGCTAAAGTGAAGTAGATAGACTTTGCTAGATGACACATGGATAACTTAAATATGGAAAAAGCTAAATTTAACCACTTGCTGACCGCCTTATAGCAGTTTTACTGCTATAGTGCGACATTTCTGCGCAGGATTGTTTATATTTACATGATTCTGCACCTCCGCCTGCAAGGGGCGTGCACATGCTGTGGGTGGGCTGCTTATGCTGCAACTATTCACAGCAAAAGCCAATCTGCAGGTGCCAGCCACTCGATGTCCTCCGGCACCCTTTGATCGTCGGTAAACCACACTGAACGAGGATCCGCCCATAAAAACAAGGCAGATCTCCATTCTGACAAAGGGGGGGAGAGAGAGATGGATTCTGTGTTCCTGCTGCAACGCTGGGACTAGAATCTATCTCTGGCTGTTTAACCGCTTCCCAGCCAGTGTCATTAGAACAGTGACAGTGCATAATTTAGGCACTGATCACTGCATTAATATCACTGGTTCAGTTAGTGTCTGATTGTCCGCCGCAATATCGCAGTCCTGCTATAAGTCGCTGATCGCTGCCATTACTAGTATAAAAAAAATAATTCCATAAATATATACCATAGTTTGTAGACACTATAATGTTCGCATAAACCAATCAATATATGCTTGGGATTTTTTTTTTTTACCAAAAATATGGAGCAGAATGCATAATTGGCCTAAATTTATGAAGAAATTTGATTTGTTAAATTTGTTTATTGGATAGGTTTATATGAATAGCGTTGCAACACAGTGCTGTATCGCAAAAAATGTCCTGGTCATGAAGGGGGGCAAATCTTCCAAGGGTCAAATGGTTAAACACAAATATGCATAAATGCATGCATGCACTATTTTTAACTTTCAATTTCAAAGAACTTGCAATAAAAAGAAAATACTGTATACTCCAGTTCTGCTTTAAAGGGGAATTATGGCCAAAGGTACATACAGTATCTCACAAAAGTGAGTACACTCCTCACATTTTTGTAAATATTTTATTATATATTTTCATGTGACAACAGTAAAGAAATTACACTTTGCTAAAATGTAAAGTAGTGAGTGTATAGCTTGTATAACAGTGTATATTTGCTGTCCCCTCAAAATAACTCAACACACAGCCATTAATGACTAAACCGCTGGCAACAAAAGTGAGTACACCTCTAAGTGAAAATGTCTACATTGGGCCCTAAGTGCCAATATTTTGTATAGCCACCATTATTTTCCAGCACTGCCTTAACCCTCTTGGGCATGGAGTTCACCAGAGCTTCACAGGTTGCCACTGGAGTCTTCTTCCACTCCTCTATGATGACATCACGGAGCTGGAGGATGTTAGAGACCTTGCGCTCCTCTAGCTTCCGTTTCAGGATGCCCCACTGATGCTCAATATGGTTTAGGTCTGGAGACATGCTTGGCTTCTTTAGCAAGACAGTGGTCATCTTGGAGGTGTGTTTGGGGTTGTTATGTTGGAATACTGCCCTGCGGCCCAGTCTGCAAAGGGAGGGGATCATGCTCTGCTTCAGTATGTCACAGTACATGTTGGCATTCATGGTTCCCTCAATGAACTGTAGCTCCCCAGTGCCAGCAGCACTCATGCAGCCCCAGACCATGAACCTCCCACCACCATGCTTGACTGTAGGCAAGACAAACTTGTCTTTGTACTCCTCACCTGGATGCCGCCACATCCATTCACATCCATTGACACCATCTGAGCCAAATATGTTTTTCTTGATCTCATCAGACCACAGGACATGGTTCCAGTAATCCATGTCTTTAGTCTGCTTGTTTTCAGCAAACTGTTTGCAGACTTTCTTGTACATCATCTTTAACAGAGGCTTCCTTCTGGGAGGACAGCCATGCAGACCAATTTGATGCACTGTGCGGCATATGGTCTAAGCACTGACAGGCTGGTCCCTCCCACCCCTTTTATTTTTGCAGCAGTGGTGGCAGCACTCATACGTCTATTTCCCAAAGACAACCCCTAGATATGATGCTGAGCATGTGCACTCAACTTCTTTGGTTGACCATGGCGAGGCCTGTTCTGATTGGAACCTGTCCTGTTAAACCACTGTATAGTCTTGGCCACTGTGCTGCAGCTCATTTTCAGGGTCTTGACAATCTTCTTATAGCCTAAGCCATCTTTATGTAGAGCACCAATTCTTTTTTTTCAGATCCTCAGAGAGTTCTTTGACATGAGGTCCCAAGTTGAACTTCCAGTGACCAGTATGAGAGAGTGGGAGCAATAAAACTAAATCTAACACACCTGCTTCCCATTCACACCTGAGTCCTTGTAACACTAACGGGTCACATGACACCGAGGAGGGAAATTGGCTAATTCACTTAGGGGTGAACTCACTTTTTTTTGCCAGCGGTTTAGACATTAATGGTTATGTGTTGAGTTATTTTGAAAGGACAGGAAATTTACACTGTAATACAAACTGTACGCTCATTACTTTACATTGTAGCAAAGTGTCATTTCTTCAGTGTTGTCACATGAAAAGATATAATAAAATATTTACAAAAATGTGAGGGGTGTACACACTTTGGTGAGATACTGTAGATGATGCAGTCTGTCAATAGCATTACCAAAGCAGTTTTTGTGTAACAGCCCATTAATACTGCTAGTAGATCCCTTGATTTTCGACCTTGTGCAACAGGGTGACAGCAGGATTTGTTCTTCAGTAAAATTGTGCACTACTTTGGGACAGATTACAAATTTGGGCGTACGCTGTTACTTGGGTGCAGGAAAAAAAAAAATTGATGTTACAATTTTGTTATTACACTGATGCTCTAAATTAGTGGTATGAAAAGCTCCTGTAGAAACATATAAATAATGTATACACTCTATATGGTTTCTAAGGCAGATCACTTGTAAATGTACAGTTTGGAACTAAGGCAATGTATTTATCTGTCAGCACACGCTGTACTCCACCCGCATTACACCATACAGCTTATCAGCCAAGAAATTTCAGACGAGAAATAACTAAAATACAGGAATAAAGGCATCATACAAGAACTACCGCAGACAAACCCCATATGACTTTCTAAAAAAAAGTCTGGAGTCTCCTTCCACTGCCACTAAAGAAGATAAAATAAATGTAAAGATTAGTTCTTAATTATTAAAAGAGTGCTCCACTATCGGCAAGCTGTGACATCATCACCCACAAGCTGTCTGCATTTATTAGAAGACTAAGAGCAAGCAGGTAATTGTATATTATTACAGACGAGATATAGCAGGACTCTTCTGCAATAAAAAGCTGTGTTCTTACAGTTTTAAAAAAAATCAGGTTTAGTTCAGCTTTAAAGTAAATTGAAAAACAATAGACTTACTGGCCCAATCACAGGATAATAAACTAAGTTACAGAGGGCGACTCAAACACAAAAAGTCTACTCTGTTAATACTAGTGATAGACTGTATCATATATGTAAAGTTACACTTTAAAATCAATCATGAGGGTATGATCAGCATTTTGAATTCTTTAAGTCCTTAAGGGGGCAATATACCCGAGAATAATATTTTGGCTTTTGGTTAATGTTGGAGAGGTAAATCACCTAAAGGATTGTTATATTTTTCAGTGACTCCACTGGTGAAATCTACTGCAGAACAAATGGGACCACAATCACACCGGAAGAACAAAGGAGACCCCAAAAATCCTACTGCATTTGTAATTTACTTTATTGGGAACAGAACCATAAATTATGGCAGGAAAAGCCAATATGGAGCTCCCAAAAGATACAAGAAAGCAGTAAGTAATTTGATCTTTCAGACTCCACATAAAACTGAAATACAACTTCTAAGTGAACCAAAAATACAGCTCTAAAACGTTAGAGAGGCTCTTTCCTTGCTTTGGAATCCCTCTGCCCAAATTATAAAAATATGGGTACAGCTACACTCCTAGAATTACAAATAAGGAATATGTCACTATGTAACTGCAATATTCCATAACAACCTATTGCCTAGCTCACTTAACTATAGGAAAACATGCAAGAATACTCACTTTGAAACAACAGCAGCTTTAGAACTTGTACTGATGAAAGACAAAGGTAAATTTGCATCAGGGTACACTGTGTACAGCAGCGTACCCACAGTACTTCATAGCAGTGGAGTTAGTACAAATAAACTCCCATCATGAAACTTTGATAGACCCCCTCAACTTGGAGCGATTTGTTTTGCTGAGAAATGAGAAAACAACAAAGTTCACTATGGTGAAAAGCCAAGGCGAAATGGACTTGGAGAGGCTGCCACAAGGAGTAAGAGACCGACTTGAAAACACATTGTACTATAGAGGGACTTGCCCTGGTTAGAAAGGGAGATAGTCCTGGAGAAAGGTTTTCCTATTTACTGATCTGGAGAACAAAGCAAGACCACATTCTGTTACTCTTTTAGCCATAACTGGTGGCATGAAAATGTGACCTGTGAGGGTATTTGGAGTGAAATACAGGACATAGTATTCAATCATCCTGAATTATATGCTGTCCCCTTAAGTGACTAGACACTAGCAAAAGGAAAGCTTCAGGGAGATAGAACGCCTTCCACTCCCAGTTAGCCTCAGTTTTGGAGCAATGAATAGGGAAATTATACAGAGCAGAGGGAAGGGGACCTGTGTCCTGTACCGTACTCCAAGAAATTAATTTTACTTGTCAAAAGACCTATTTTCTAAATTGAACAGTGCAGGATACAGTATTTATTAACTTTCATAAGTCCAAAAGCAGTCCAACTGAAGCGTGGGCAACACAGCAGATAAATGCCAACAGGCCTTTGGGGCAAGAAAGCATGAAGGGTTCACAGACCAACTGGAGACCAAAGGAAGAGCAAATGCAGGCAACATACTGTATGAAGAACCCCAACAAAGTAGAAAAAGGAAAGCAGCCTCCAAAAGAGAACTGCTAAGGCAGAGATTAGACCTGGGATGGTCCTCAAGCCCCACCGTTGACCCAGACCAGGAGAAAACAGAATTTGTCCACCCGGAAAACCCAACTAAGTGTGAAGTTGGACATGGCAAGAGTTTGGTTCACCAGCCTCTAGAACACAGGTTATGAAAAAGAACCCATGGATGTGCCAGAGCATCCACAGCAAAGGCTAGGGGATCCCAGTCGAAGAAAACAATCCAGCGCAGTTTGTGATCGAATCTGGAGGCTAGTAGCAACTTTCAGCATCCTGCACCGGGAGAGGTCCCCAGAATAATAACCAGAATCTACAAACCAAGCGCCGAGTACAAATAAAAGTCCGCCTGTCAATCTACCCCATCTGGGACAAAAACAGATCTACTGCCCAACCGAACCTCTTCTTTTGACTCGACACAATAGACACACACTTCTACCCACTCTGATGGCAACAACCTTGCCTTGTATTCTCCCCAATGCCACGCTTTTTGCAAACTCTCCAACAACACTTTTTCTCTCTTTGAACACAACCTTACTAATTTAACACTCCCCGTCTTCAAGCCCCTATCTGTCCAACAAGCAAACAGTTACCTGCAGAAAACCTTTATCATTTTAACCCCTCTTGCTACTGATTTTGCTAATGACTACCTCTACAACAACATTTGACCTCTATCCTGCCCTGAACTGGCCACCTGTCTACAACAGCTTGCTCTCATCCTCCCTGGACACACTTGCTCTCCACACCACACAGAATTAGGCCTCAACTGCTACAACTTTGGCAGACAACAGCAGAAGTCTCATAAGATATAGCCATGCTCTTGAGCGAATGTGGTGTAAACCTAAAGACTTTACCCTAAACAAATCTCAAAAATCACAAAACCTTCCTAATATACAATTTCTGCTTCCATGCTGCCAAATAAATGTCATCACTCTCAATAACTTGCTCTCATCTACTGCACGTCAACTCTTCTCTAGCTTTAGCTTTGTATTTTATCCCCACTAATACACTCACTGCCCCTGAGATTGACAAACAAGATTGATGCAATGTGTGATGAGATCTCCACTGTCCAGATATCTCCCCCACCTAACGTACCATGTCATTACTTTACTCCTTTGACTCCGTTACTACGCATTTTCACAAAACTACTACAGTCACCCACTTACTCAATTCTGCATTCCCTAATTCACATCTTCAATCTTTCCTCTTTTCTGGCATCTTCCCCACCCCCCTAAAATATACGATGGTCACTCCCATAATTAAAAAGTCCTCACTGGACTAAACAACCTAAAATCCATCTCCTTGCTCCCATTTACCTCCAAACTTCTCAAGGGCTTTGTCTACATCTGTCTGAGCTGCTACCTCACCAATAACCTATTCTAGTTTGGTTTCTGCCTACAATACTTGCCTGAAAATATTTTACTAAAAATTCACTACAGACCTACCTCTTATACCTTTATACTGCCTTTCATACAGTTAACCACTTGTTACGCCTCAGAAAACTTCACTTCTTTCCTGTCTATCTCAGTGCACCCTCGGAATCACCTACAATGTTATATCATCCTCTCCTATTCCCTTTTTCCCACTCCTCTGCACTGACATCTAATTATTAAGGCCCAGAACAAGTGGAGAAAAATGTCAGCCCCCGGACACCATACAAGCCCAGCGTCTAATAGGAAAAATCTAAGCCACCGCACACCATACAAGCCCAGCATATGATAGGTGATGGCAGCCTCAACCTAACTCCATCCAAGCCACGCCCCCTGACATATTTCGCCACACCCATGGGGCTTAGTCATGGTGGTCCTCCATGACTAAGCCATGTGGGTGGAGCTAAACACGCAAGAGCGTGACCTGGATGGAGTTAGGGTAAGGCTGCCATCACCTATTACACGCTGGGCTTATATGTTGTGCGGTGGCATAGGTTTTTCTCTACTTGTTCTGTGAATTACATAGAGTCAGGGCAGACACTGAATTGGGGACACAGATGCAGGAGCGGAGACCCTAAAGTCAG
Organism: Pelophylax lessonae; assembly: GCF_965119305.1. Taxonomy (NCBI): domain Eukaryota; kingdom Metazoa; phylum Chordata; class Amphibia; order Anura; family Ranidae; genus Pelophylax; species Pelophylax lessonae. Next base: position 660,240,022 of record NC_138768.1, read on the forward strand.
TTTAGGTTTACAACTTTTAAGGCGTTTTAATATAGATAGTTTTGCATAACACATCTCAAAAGCCAGCCCACTGATTGCATCAGGGATAAGGGCTCTTGAGAGGAGTACTGAAGTAGGTAGGGAGCTATGATATTTTCAGAAAGCTATGTACAGCACCTTGCTGACCCCTCCCACCAACCATTATCTGACTACATTACATAAAGAAACCCAGAAACCCAGTGATGACCTTGCTTGGTCTAAAGCAAGGCATGTAATGAAACTTGAAAGCATTTATTTAAAAATGTCATTAGTATGTTAATGAGCTGGGAAAAGGAGGGACCAGTGAATGCAAATCAGACAGATTAAGATGTAGCTTTAGGAGGCTGTATCACTGCAGTTCAGCTGGGTAAAGAGGGTCCTAATTCTGTTTCATAGTTACATAGTTACATAGTAGTTGAGGTCGAATAAAGTCAATAGTCCATCTAGTTCAACCTGTGTAGGTGTGTGTGGCCGTAATCATCTCTCATATCCCTGAATGTTCTGATCCTTGAGATGTACGTCCAAGAGTCTTTTGAAAGTAGCCAAACTTCCCGCAGAAACTACCTCTTGTGGTAGAGAATTCCCCAATCTTGTTGCCCTAACAGTAAAGAACCCCCTGTGTTGCCTGAGGTTAAAACGTTTCTCCTCTAATCGCATTGTAAGCCCTCGAGTCCTCATGCAATCCTTTCGACTGAATAGCTTTTTTTCTATGCTGAGATCACCATTGAGGTATTTATAAATTGCCATCATGTCCCCTTTCAGGCGCCTCTTCTCTGGAGAGAATAAATCAAGCGATTGCAGACGATCTTCATAATTAAGGTCCTCCAATCCCCTAATTAGTTTAGTTGCCCTTCTCTGGACTCTCTCCAGCTCCAACACATCCCTCCTGAGGACTGGCAACCAGAACTGGACAGAATACTCTAGATGCGGTGGGACCAGAGTTTTATAAAGTGTAAGGATTATAGTTTTATCTCTGGAATACATCCCTTTCTTTATGCATGCTAATATTCTGCCGGCTTTGGCAGCTGCCGCTTGACATTGCATGCTATTGCTTAGTCTATCCTCTACCAAGACTCCCAGATCTTTCTCCATTTTTGATTCCCCCAAAGGTTCCCCCCCTAAGGTGTATTGTGTGCTTTTATGTTTTTAGTCCCCAAGCGCAAAACCTTACACTTCTCCACATTAAACCTCATTTGCCATGTCGTTGCCCACTCTGTTATTTTGTTCAGGTCATTCTGTAGGATATCTGCTTCATGCTGTGCAGTTATTGCCCTGCCCAATTTTGTGTCATCTGCAAAAACTGATATAGAACTACTGATCCAGTCCTCAATGCTGTTTATGAATAAATTGAACAACGTTGGTCCCAGGACTGAGCTTTGGGGGACCCCATTTACCACCCCAGACCAGTCTGAGTATGCGCTATTTATTACCAGCCTTTGGACACTCCCTTTTAGCCAGTTCCGTATCCAAGAGTAAACTTTGCGGTCGATGCCTGCAGACCTTATTTTATAAATTAAGGGCTTGTGGGGAACTGTATCGAACGCCTTGGCGAAATCCAGGTACAACACATCCACTGGTCTCCCCCTATCTAGCTCACAGCTCACCTCCTCGTAGAATGTTAAGAGATTGGTTTCACTTGCTGGAAACTGCAACAAAGCTGCAGCAAGAAAATACCACAACAAAACATGTTGAAAATGACCCCATATATTTTTTTTCCCACAAACCTATATCTTAAATATAAGATCCATACACACTTTCCTTTTTAATAAAACATAACAAGAGTTACTGCTACAGCTGCACATGACTGGCAAACAAATATTTAAGCTGTAAGCTGCACATTCTTATCTACACTAACAAAATGATTAGAATATGTAAACTGTTGTGAAGAAATTTATTCTACGCATTCATCAGACACAAGGTCAGCCTAGTGACAGATCACCATAAACATGAACCAGGGGGCAAGAAATAATTCCATAAATAGGAGAAGCTAAACACCAAAACGCTGTTTGGATTGTCTATGAAGCCGCATGATGTTTTCATTATACATCTAAGGAGATTTTTATACTACATAAATGGATAATTCCGTTACTCTCACTTTCCAAATAGGCAAACTGTAAATTAATTCATACCAGGTTCAAACCACAGTTCAGGTATGCTGAATTTATCATTAATTGAGAAAAATTACATCCAAGGCTTATACCACAAGAGGTATTTGTTTTCTGGAGAACTTGCTGAAAAAAAAAAAAAAAACAGTAATTGCAATATCACAAATAAGCCTATGCAGCCAAACACGCCTTCAACAATTCAGTAAGCCAAATGTATAATTTCTATACCAGACAACCTCTTGTTATTCATTCACTGTACAGACTCATCAGCCAAACAGTTCAAGGAGGTCTCATATACATGAGTCCTAGTTTATATGATCCAATTCCACACAATACATAGCTGTAGTCCTTCACAATTCACATCACCATACAAATCATCGATCTACATTAGTGGTCTCCAAACTGTGGAAATTTTCTTGCCTTTTTAGGATCTCGGGGCACTAATCCTCCCACTGACACCAACAAGGGGTCACCATTCCTTCCACTGACACTAACTGTGGGGAACCATTCCTCTCTCTGACACCAATAGGGCATTTTTCCTTCCACCGACACCAATGATTGGACACTATTCCTCCCACTAACACCAGCAATGGGGCATAATTCCTCCGACTGATAAAAAAACAATTTGGCACTATTCATCCTATTAATACCAATGATGGGGCACTATTCCTCCTCCTACTGACTACAGGCACTATATAATTGTTTTACTCCCACTGATGCAGGGGCATTTTTTACTTCCACTGGCCACTCCTGCCCCCATAAAGTTTGAACAGTAAACCAGCCCTTTGTTTAGAAAGATTAAAGACCCTGATCTATATGCTAATCACAGATGTCGATGTTTATGATATGTCAGAAGCAAAAGCGGTCCGAATGTAAATGTAGCAATTGAAACTGGAAAAGTCAATTTTGTAGGAGAAAAGTAGCCAATAAGAAAGAATAGGTAGTCTAGTGGAAGGGTATAATTAAATACAGGGTTTTCCTCCCAAATGGAAGAGGATGCACTCAGACAAGGCTCCCATGTAAACCATTGCTGCTGTGGCAACACTTGAGGCTACATGCCTTGAGTACTCGAATTAGACCTATGCCTGATCTGGGATATTAAATGAGAGTAAAGATTGCAATACACATATTGAATTGCGCCCAATTCCTGCTGAACCTAACAAAAAAAACTGTAGCTGGCCCTGTGGGTAACCCTCCATTTGCCGATCTTTTGATCGACTGTTGTTGAATGAGCCGGTTGGAAATTTTTCAGCCAAACTAATGAACTATGAAGAGAAGCATACCATCCATATTATGAAGTGTAGAAGTGGATCTCTGCTGTTTTGTTGGGGTGGAAGCAGAAAACAGGGAATTTGGTCAAATTTTTTGGCAAGATGAAGCAAATTATCATAACATTATAAAGAAAAAGATGCATTTATCAAGTTGGAAGCTGCACATGGGATGCACTTAACCTTTCCAACATGACAACAATCCAAAGCCTACAAGTCAGGTTGACCCTTCAGTGGCAGCAGCAGCAAGTCAAGGTTCCGCAGTGGCATCACAATCTCCTGACCTCAACATCATTGAGCCACTTTGGGGAGACCTGAAATATGCAGTTCTTGCTAAGACAGTCAAATAATGCAAATATTGCCACTTTTCCCCTGGACCTCCTAATGGTCTTTTTCCACCCCAGGGGTGGAGCTTGGAATCCTTATGCCGTGCAAGGTAATGTATATATACTCAGTTGAGGACATCTGTAAGGTTTGGTTCTGAAGAAGGTGCTAGCTATGAAATGTGTCAGCCAGACCGAATCACGGCAGTGTTCCCCCAAATTCTGGAGTGTACCGTTTCCAGGACTATTTAGCTATAGACAAATAGCTTGATGAGGGTTTGTGAGTACATTTTATGACAATTTCTTAAAAAAAGTGAATTTGTGGGATAATGCACTAGGCTGGTGCGCCCTTTTGTGTTTGTTTTTTCACATAATTTACAGGACCTGGAGGTTTTTTTTTGTCAAGAAGAATGGCCTGCTTTTCATTTGGCCCAAAATAGGGCTAGCAGTCATTGATGGGGATAATGCACAATATTGAGAAGTAAAGGGAAGAAAACTTTTAAATATGACCATTTTATTATTTTCCTTTATTAAAGTATATCTATAGCTAAATCTTTGTTTTAAATGTTGGGATAGTGTGGGGGAAGAATTAAAAGCCTTCAGGTTTTACTGCTATGTGGGTGCCCCATTACAGAGAATTTGGATCACTTTCTGTCCTGAGGATAACTCATTCACCAGATGGAAAGTGAGAATACTCTTCAAAGCCAGCACAGGAGTTAAAATGCTTTTAATTTTATTATCTAATTTTTTATTAATATTTTAGGGGAAGGCTAGAACCCTGTCAGCATTTTATTGTTGTCTGTTTTTCTGTTAGAAAAGAAGTAAAGAAAAAAAGGTGCAACAGATTTGTTTAGTGTGGCTGAGTAACAGCCCAAGGGTGAAAACTATGGGGGTGTAAACACTTCCAAAAAGTTCATGTAAGGAGAAATGATCAATTTTAATAACCAACAATCTTGATACATTTGTGGCAGCACCTCAGAACAAACCATTCTCTGTAATGATAAGAAAATAACACCAGAAAGCACTCACCTAAATGTAGCCCCACGCTCCCCACTAATCAGTGGTGGTGAGGCTGTTTCTTGAAATAGAGTGACATGCCATCTATCCACATGGGATTTGTCCTGGGGTGTGCTTATTACAAGCACCATATTTTGCTACCTTTGTGAATTGTTTATTATCTTTTTATCATTAAAGTCTTTCTAATGCACACTTTGGTGGGCATCCTCTGGTGTTTTTTCTTTAGGTTTTCTTGTTGCAGATTTTCACTCACTTCCTGTTTGGTAAAACAGCCCCAAAACAGGAAGTGAGGGGAAATAACTCTAAAAGAGCTCCATATGTTTTGCCTATGTAAAGTCTAGGCAGGAACTTGAATTTGAGATTTATAGGTTAACTCCTCATCCTAATAACAGCCCCTTCAGGAATGTAGGTAAGGTTTGGAGAACTTAAAAAAAAAGGATTTTTTTTTGTACTGGTTCCCCTGAGAAAATGAGTTGGTTTGTAAAAACAGTTGGTTTAAACAAAAATGAAAATGTTGCTTACAATGAATTACCCAACTAAGTTGGCCATCAATATTTACAATTTCACCAAAAACTCCTGCCAATATATTAACTTAAAGCATTTATAAAAGGGAGATACAGTGACAAAAGCATCATGAAATATTCTAATCTAGGTGGGCCAATGAAACTGCTCAAATTGGGAATTTCTTACAAAAACCGGTAAAAATATATATGCTACAGTTACTGGCGACCTTCTAAAAATGCGTAGACCAGCTTTATCATTAGAGATTTTATTAGCTTTATCAGAAGTCAGCAATGACAACTCATTATTTCCCTAGTACATATTACATTTCAAGAATTTTCTTCAGCTTCCCCACTGCCCAAAAGCCTTTTTAATCTCACCAGTTTATTTATCCTACATATGGACTGCATCAGGCACTTTAACATGTGGGACTACATCTTAAATTCATACTCTCTACCACTGCTTAATTTCATGATCCCAAGGAAGTTCTTCATAATCATAAAGAAAACATATTTATTTTCATTGTGTTTTTAACCAATGAGCACAAAGGGCTGGGTCTATAACAACTAGTGTTATTACAAAGAGGTGTTTTGGTGTTTGACTATACTTTTACTGTATGGCTACTTTTGCCCAATGCCTTGCATATTAAAAAGCAATACAACGGGAACCACTGTTTAGTTTTAAACCAGGACTGTGTAAAATTAAATTGGAATAAAAAAGAAAATTTAAAAGAAAACAACAGGACCATATAATGAATACTTTCATAATCTTCAGAGAAAACAGCAAGCCACCTAGACTTGTAAGCAAGTATTAATTGAAAGCTAAACTTGGTCCCATCTTGCTCTCATCTCCTAAGCCTCTTGATTGGTAATTTGCAGATTCAAATAATGAAATCTTTTTCTTGGAGCACATTATGGGACACAGGAGATGTATTTGTGTATGTAGGGTTATGCTGCTGCCTTTAGAAGATTGGACAATGGCAAACAAGAGCTGTAAGCAAAGCCCAGTATAAACTTTTCTACTCCCATTGTGCTTCAGGTGAGTAGCAAGGAATAGTTGGGGTGAATCAGAAGAAACAGAGGGAAGGATCATTATCCCATAATATACTCCATGAAAAGAATTTCATGCTAAGTCAAAAATTATATTTTCCTTATTGTACATTACAGAACACAGGGGAAATATTCAGGTACATAGGGATGTCCCTAAGCTTTCCTACTGAGGGATGGGGAAAACAGCAAATGAAGGCTAACCAGGACCAGGAGAACCAACAGAGAGGGGCTCAACAGCTTACAGAGCTGCCTGAAGAACCTTATGGGCAGCATCAGCTGAGTCCACCTGGTAAACCTTAATAAAGAGTGACCTTAAAGCGGAGTTCCACCCAAAAGTGGAACTTCCGCTTTAGGGAGTCCTGACCCCCCGACATGCCACATTTGGCATGTCATTTTTTGGGGGGGGGAGCGGGTACCTAGTTTTGACAGGTACCCGCTCCCACTTCCGCTCGGAGCGCCGCGGCGCCCTGAGCGGAAGTTCTCCTCTCCCCCTCCCTCCCTGCAATCTTCTGGGACACGTCAGAGGTCCCAGAAGATTGCCGGCCAATCACGGCGCGCAGCGCGACTCGCGCATGCGCAGTGGGTACCCGGCTGTGAAGCCGCAAACCGTAACAGCCGGGTGCCCACAGCAGTGATGCCGGCGCCGAGGGAGAGGATCGAGGCTTCCGGCGGCCGCATCGCTGGACCGTTGGACAGGTGAGTAAATGGCTGGAACTCCGCTTTAAGACCAAGTGACAAACTTGCAAATCTGAGAAAATATGGCTGATGTTGAAAGGCCAAGATGCACTAATCATACAGGTGTAGTGTGCTTTGGCAGAGAAAGGGGGAACTTGCCCTTGAGGACATACGCTTGAACGATGAGCTTTTTAATCTGCCTAGAGATGGTGGTACTAGATGCAGGCTATTCCTTAAGCTGAATATGCAAAGATCAAATTTCATTAGGAAAATTTGCTCTGTCTGCCACCTCCCACCCTACATCCCTTAATTTAAAAAAATGAAGCCGCACAAAAATGTGGACGAAGACAACAATCAGGCCCAAAGCCCACACGCATAAGCAAAGGGTCGGCTGGCTCCTGAGTGGCAGAGTCTGAACATGAGAGAGAACAGCCTTTAGTATATCCAGGAGATAGAAGACCTTAGGAAGGGCCCATATACTCCAAATAATGAAGGCTATCCCAACACAAACTTCCGGAGATTTTGGATTTACCCATTTCTCTGTAGGGATTTCAAAGTGCATTGGATGTTGGTGTAGTGATGAAACAAAGGGAAGAAAATATTTTTAAGCCCAGAGATAAAAGTTGTCCTGGATGTTTCCCATTAAAGAGGATATGCAAGAGGTGTTTCTTGCACTGCGGCTGAAGGATTAGAAAGGGCTTCTACCTTCTATCCACAGGGTATTTAAACAGATGTCTAGTGTTCTCAACAGAGGCAGGTAAAGTCTTGGTAAAAGAGGACATGGCCAGGTCCACAACAGGGATAGTCAAATTTTATAGGAACCCCCGCTCATTAGGATATTGCTCGGCAAAAAGCTTGGCGGTGAAGTTTTTTTTAGCAGGCCAAGAACTTTTCAGGGAACCTAGGCTGGTGACCTTTGGTATGGCTAGTGCAAGTTGCTCTACATCAAAGCCTCAGCGTACCGTGTCAATAAGGACTGAAAAATGGTATCTCTAAGTTTAGGACATACTGTATGTCAGCAGACCAAGACTCCTCGAGGTCCTCAAAATGGTCAAGGTACAGCCGTCATCCTTCTTAGCTGAATGTGCAAAAGTAGATGCAGCTAGAGGAAAATCAGGACATGCACTCTGGAAGAGAGCGAGAAGGTGCCTTCTTGCAGACTTTGCAATCTGAGAAAGCTAATATGGCTGAAATTGACCCCATCAACTCAAACATACTAGCAGAAAATACCTCTCCTGATAAGGAGGAGGAAGGGAGCACATTCCTGAAGCGGTTATTTATTGCAGAGCCCATGTATGATCTCTAGGGCTAAATCAAGGTTTAGAAGCTGCAAAAAAGGAGTACCAATGGCTCAGCAGTAACTGTAGCAACTTGTTAGTAGAGGGAAAAAAAGTGAAAAAAAATTACTTCTCTCAGAGAAGAGAGATGCCTGTTGTCCGAGAACAATATAAAAAAAAAAAAAAAAATGGAGGCATGCAGGGACTGGGATGTGCTCAAGCTTCTAAAGGGAAAAGCATAATACTATGTACCTAGATACTTCTGTGCCCTGCAATGTATAAATAAAGCCCCACTCTGGGATAATCTTCTTTGTCTGAGACCACATAACTGGTCATGGTCTCATGGTTGTGAGGGTTTCATTTAGACATAGGTCTGCTTCAAAAGAGACCTCTCCTGAGAGAAACCATTGCTGACTTCTCCTCTGGGAAATGCAAATGTGTACCCAGAACAAGTACACATATATGAACTTCTTAATTTACTCCGATTTCCTATCATACACACTCACTCAGGGGTATGGGTTTAAAGCGGAGTTCCGGACAAAATTTTTTTTTTTTTATTTTATAAAAATACCTCTAGGACAGTCAGGGCTAGTGCATTTAAGCAACGATAGCCTCTGAACTGTCCCCTGCTTAGTGTACCTGTAAGAAGAAAAAAACTTACCTTGAAAATTTCTTGTCCAGCGCCGCCATCTGCGGTGTGGGCAGCTGAAGCCATAGCATCCCTCTTCGTGTCCCTCTTCCTGGATTTTAAGGTCACAGAATGCCATGCTTGTCACTTCCGTTGCAGGCGCGTCATCTTGCAGCTGGTTCTGTGCATGCCCAGAAGCTGTTCTAATTCATTCAGCAGGGAATGACACGCATGCACCGGAAGTGACGAGGGACACCGATGCAGGCGCATTGACTCCTGGGATTGATAAAGCTCATCTTCCAGGAGTCAATGCAAAGGAGGAAGTGACGTTGGGGGCCGCGGCCATATGAGGAGGAAGAGGAAGGAAGGTAAGTTAATTTTCATTAAAAATAAGGTAAGTGAAACAAAAAAAAAAGAATGATCCAATTATTTTTCAGGATGCTTTCATTGGACGGTGTAAAGTTCAAAAATAGGGTGGAACTCCGCTTTAAATACTTATTTTGGGTCACTGACTCAAAGTATTGAAGAAAGAGAGCAACATGACAACCATGCAACTAGCATTTTCAAAAAGAGGTGAGCAAAAAAAACGTCACTTTTTAATTACAATGTTGCAATCAGAAACCATTTAGCTTGGGTTTCTCAACTGGTTCCCTTTCCTGTTCACAGAAGTATACAAGGTGTGTCTAAAAAGTTTGGTGAATGGTATCCGAAAACAAACAAAACAGAAGATACAAACAATTTAACCTTTATTGGCCTTCAAAATAATTGCCACTCTTCACGGCACACCTTTGACAACATTCATAAACTTTCTGGAAACTGTCAGCAAAGGTCTCTTTAGGAATCAATCGCAGAACCGCTGTCACACATTCTTTATTGCCACCACATCCATAATACGTGCATCTTCTATGACGCTCTTCAGGCAGGGAAACAGAAAGAAGTCCATAGGAGCCAAATCAGGGAATACAGTGGATGATCGAGAACATGTACATTGTGCTGAGCCAAGAATTGACGCACACAGATCGCACAGTGCACAGGCGCGTTATCGTGCAGTAACATCCACTGTCCAGTCCTGTGCAACTCTGGCAAACATGGTGGCATCCTTGATGTCGATGGAGGCGAGGAAATCCCCCTGATGTAGGGACGCCACCACAGTGCGCATGGACTCCATGTGGAATTTCTGTACCCGCACAAAGCAGTTTAGTGCCTTGAGGTAGAGTATTGGGTGCACCTTGCCCTTCTTCCTGGGAACTGTAAACAGGTTTGAGTAAAAACCTTGAAAATGTTCTGACTTTAGAGCCAGAACTATCACCCCTTGAAGTAACAAATCTTGCACCGCCCCATAGAGATCCTTTAAGCAATCTGGGGATAAGTGCAGGTTGGAAGGGAAGAACCTTTCCGGAGGATATGAAACTCGATCTTGTAGCTGGAGCAAATGACTTAGTGGACCCACTTGTCCTGGATCAGGGAGGTCCACGGATCCAGAAAGCAGCGAAGACATCCCCCCCACCGCATATCCACGTGAGGGCGCCCCTTTATGCGGAGGAATTTTTGTCCTCAGGTCTGGCAGCACCTGCTTGTGGTTTGCCCGACCAGGACTTTTTGGAACCCCCAGTGGAGAGCTGAAAGGGCTTGGATCCCTTGTCTTGAGACCCCGAGGGACAAAAAAGTTGCTTGTGAGCCGAAAAAGAGGGTCCCCCTCTGTGACGGGACTCTTTACCCCTGGAAGCCTGAGGAAGAAGAGTACTCTTTCCCCCTTTGAGGCCCTTGATGATGTAATCCAAGGAAGCTCCAATCAGGCGATCCCCCACGATTGGAAGATCGGACAAGGCCTTCTTAGAAGCCTGGTCCACAGACCAGCATTTCAGCCAGATAATGCGCTGCAGGACCACTGCTGAGACAGGCAGTCCAGAAAGCAGGGGAGCAGCATCCAAAGTGGTGTCACAGACAAACTGTAGCCCTTGGACCAAACTGATCCGCCAGCTACACCAAGGCAGGGGGAGCTGCTTCTCCTCCAGGTCCCGGCGTAAAAGCTTAGCCCACTCAGTCAGGAGTTTGCAACACCAGGGCAATAGTAATTACCGGCCTAATCGCCGAACCAGCCACATTTGGCGGGCCAGAGTCTCCGCTCTCTTATTAGCGGGACCTGTAAAGGCCGGGGACTCCTCAACCAGAATGAAGGTAGCTTAATGTGACCTGGAAACCGGTGAGTCCACTACAGATGGAACCGTCCACCTGTAACGCAGTTAATCCTCATAGGATAGCGCAAGCAAAAACGCTTAGCAAACAATGCATTTTGTACAACCCCACTGTTTTGTGACAATGTTGTCAAGGTAAGCAGAAAGAGGAACACCCTTGCCGCTTTGGAGGGCTTGTGGGTGCCAAAAGGAACCAGCGCCTCCGGCGCAGCATCAGCCACTACCTCCATTTTTAAAGTTTCACGCACTGACACAAACTGTACATCCACCAGCGCCTATTTAGGCGCGGCTAGAGGAGCAGAGGAATCATCCTCACTATATACTAAGCTCACCCTGAAAAAGATAAGGGTAGGCCGCCGACTACGATCCCACAAAGGAGACGCCGGCCAAGGGCCAACAATGGACCACCTACAGTGGCTACGGAAAGTATTCAGACCCCCTTAAATTTTTCACTTTGTTATATTGCAGCCATTTGCTAAAATCATTTAAGTTCATTCTTCTTCCTCATGAATGTACACACAGCTCCCCATATTGACGGAAAAACACAGAATTGTTGACATTGTTGCAGATTTATTAAAACAGAAAAACTGAAATAACACATGGTCCTAAGTATTCAGACCCTTTGCTGTGACACTCATATATTTAACTCAGGTGCTTTCCATTTCTTCTGATCATCCTTGAGATGGTTCTACACCTTCATTTGAGTCCAGCTGTGTTTGATTATACTGATTGGACTTGATTAGGAAAGCCACACACCTGTCTATATAAGACCTTGCAGATCACAATGCATGTCAGAGCAAATGAGAATCATGAGGTCAAAAGGAACTGCCTGAAGAGCTCAGAGACAGAATTGTGGCAAGGCACAGATCTGGCCAAGGTTACAAAAAGATTTCTGCTGCACTTAAGGTTCCTAAGAGCACAGTGGCCTCCATAATCCTCAAATGGAAGACGTTTGGGACGGCCAGAACCCTTCCTAGAGCTGGCCGTCCGGCCAAACTGAGCTATCGGGGGAGAAGAGCCTTGGTGAGAGAGGTAAAGAAGAACCCAAAGATCACTGTGGCTGAGCTCCAGAGATGCAGTCAGGAGATGGGAGAAAGTTGTAGAAAGTCAACCATCACTGCAGCCCTCCACCAGTCGGGGCTTTATGGCAGAGTGGCCCGACGGAAGTCTCTCCTCAGTGTAAGACACATGAAAGCCCTGCATGGAGTTTGCTAAAAAAAACACCTGAAGGACTCCAAGATGGTGAGAAATAAGATTCTCTGGTCTGATGAGACCAAAATAGAACTTTTTGGCCTTAATTCTAAGCGGTATGTGTGGAGAAAACCAGGCACTGCTCATCACCTGTCCAATACAGTCCCAACAGTGAAGCATGGTGGTGGCAGCATCATGCTGTGGGGGTGTTTTTCAGCTGCAGGGACTGGTTGCAATCGAGGGAAAGATGAATGTGGCCAAGTACAGGGATATCCTGGACAAAAACCTTCTCCAGAGTGCTCTGGACCTCAGACTGGGCCGAAAGTTTACCTTCTAACAAGACAAACCTAAGCACACAGCTAAAATAACGAAGGAGTGGCTTCACAACAACTCCGTGACTGTTCTTGAATGGCCCAGCCAGAGCCCTGACTTAAACCCAATTGAGCATCTCTGGAGAGACCTAAAAATGGCTGTCCACCAACGTTTACCATCCAACCTGACAGAACTGGAGAGGATCTGCAAGGAGGAATGGCAGAGGATCCCCAAATCCAGGTGTGAAAGACTTGTTGCATCTTTCCCAAAAAGACTCCTGGCTGTATTAGATCAAAAGGGGGCTTCTACTAAATACTGAGCAAAGGGTCTGAATACTTAGGACCATGTAATATTTCAGTTTTTCTTTTTTAATAAATCTGCAACAATGTCAACAAGTCTGTGTTTTTCTGTCAGTATGGGGTGCTATGTGTACATTCATGAGGAAGAAGAATGAACTTAAATGATTTTAGCAAATGGCTGCAATATAACAAAGAGTGAAAAATTTAAGGGGGGTCTGAATACTTTCCGTACCCACTGTATAAGGCCCCCGCAAAAAAACAAGGGGGTCACCCTCTGAGCCCTCCATAGAGGACATAGCCCACTTAAAAAGGGGGCTATTTGCCATGACGTGGAAGTGCAGGCAGGGTACCCTCACTAAAACAGGGCAGGTGTCCCACAGAATAATGGCGGCAAGGCTGTCATTAAAAAAATGACGTGCTCCCACAGCACTACCCCTTCCAAGGGAGGTGCCAAGCTGATCACATGGCCAAGCCGCGGCCTAAAATTTTGCGGAGGCCCAACCGCAATTGCATGGATCCTCGGCCCGGCAGGTGTCCAAAAGAAGAGTGGGGGCTTCAGCTACACACACACTGAGGCCACCCCCCAACGGCGGCACCCGACTTGGCCACATGGCCTAGTAGGTCACAAGAGCGGACATAAATTTTTGATGCGAGCTCCAGCAGAGCCGACCACCCAGGGGCAGTGAAGGAAAAGGCAGATGCCCAAACAGGAGCCAGTGGCATCAGCCACCCTCACAGGGGCCGCCTCAGTTTCCAGAAAGTAGGACGCAAAACCGTGGCCTAAATTTTTGTCCGGATCCGGCCGAGTGAGGCGCGTACCTGCTGATGTTAAAACATCCGCTCCTCAAGCCCAACAACTGCCAACAACCCAAAGACCCACAGTGACTTCAATTTTAGAGGGGCCGGGGGGGTGGATGGGAACCTGTGGGTCTGACCATCCCGGTTAGGGGCCCACGTCCACCCCAAAACCCCCTAGGGGTAGTGGGGCAGCTACTTAGCCCCCATCCAGTGGGGCTATGTAGCGGCCGACCTAGTGCAAAGCTGCGGTCTGCACAGGCTCGCTGGCTGGACTAGGGGGACCCTAAGGATCTATATTATCCAGTTCGTCGCCCAGTCCAGCACTTGATTACAAGAACACAATAATAAAAAATTCAATGTAAAAAGAAAAAAATGCCAGGACCAGAGATCCCAGCAAGGAACTAGGTCCTTACTCCTGACTAGGCAGAAAAAAAACTGAATACCTACAGCAGGAAGTGTTCAAGATTTTTCTCTGCCTAGTGTCCTACATCTGTAGGGGGTAGTATAAACCTTCGGTAAAGAATATGAAGAGCTGTGTCTGTCAATGAACAAAAGAGAAATGTGGAATTGTTTTTCACAGTGACAAAGTTACATCTTTTACTCTCTGGAAAAAAATTTACAAAACAAGGAAACTAATTGGCCACTGTCAATGGGCAACAGCTCTACTCTTGCTTTCATGTTATTGTCTCAAGTTTTAAAAAATAAGTGCCATATTTTTAGCCTGTTCAGAAATAAGGGTGAAGCTCTATCAATATGATGAAGAATCACAATAAAGACCGTATAAACAAGAGAAGTACAGATTGATTCAGCAAGTTAGGAAGTGTCGCTTTGTGACAGCATATGTAATTTTAAACACTCTACTACACTACTATTTTTTGGGGGGGGGGGGGGGGGGGAGTAAAATTAAAGAGGTCTGAAAACAGATACTTCTCGGGTCTACTGAAGTTACAGGGTTATTTGAATAAGAAATTAGTTCTATGTGGAGGAAACCAACAACTCCTTTTACTGGAAATGAAACCAACTCAAAGAAAGAAATACCTTTACAAAGTTGACTCCGTTAAAATTGGTGGTTGCAGAAAGGACAGTGCATGCCTGTAACCTAGATTTGGTGAATGCCAGAGATGTAATAAAATAACACCAGACATTCAACCTAGAAAGGGCTAGTCAAGCCATCAAGCCTCATAAGTGATATTACTTAAATGCATATCCCAACTATAGAGTATATTCAAGGATGGTACACCACAGGTAGCGCATTCCAAACCAAATGTGAAAAACCACATGACATTGATGAATAACTTAATTCTTTATGTACTTTACAATAACAACACAGTTAAACCATTATGTTTCTTCTGCCTTTATAGATAATCTTTGCATATTTAGAAAACAGAAATTCAACTTAAAGTATGACTATTTTTTCACACTATACTGTTCCTGATAGGAAAAAGTACCTGCAGTAGTTTTTCCTATTTTCCTAGGCGCTTTAAAATTTTGTCTATGATATTGGATTGGGCACCAACCTTTGACGTATGGCCTTCCAACAGGGCAGTTAGCAAGTGAACACCTACCTTAAGCTATCCACACTATCCATCTTTTGTGGTTAGATTTCCTTCAGATTTACCTTTTCTATGTAGTGTAAGGGCTTGCCAGATTGCATACAAATTAAAAGTGTTTAGGTTTGACCTCATATTATATGGTTTTGGTAAGTCTAAAGGAAAAAGTCTTCAGAAAATCTTATAGTGTCTATGGCCCATTAGGCACCTAATACTTACTGACATGCCTTACCTCCCTCTGCATATTTGGTGCTAGTGCTTGCCTTGGGCAAGTGCTGGGAGCCAGATAAAGACACTTACTAGCAAAGCAGCCTACTCCTTGCTAGCTGCAGTGTTGGGTGGCCTTGCGCCAAGGGGGGACAGTCCTTTGTCTGATATCACAGCTAGCATTAGAGCATCTAGAAGTATGGGAACAAGTATTACATATACTTCATCTCATCAGCAACTGAATACTCTTAAGGCCCCATGCACACGGGGCGTTAGAAAAAACGTGCGTCAAAGTTAGTTCTGACGCTGGAAAAAGCAGCTGTAAAAACGTGCTTTCAGTAGCTTTTTCCATTGGCGTTATTGCACGTTTTGCCATGTTGCTTTTAGCAGCGTTTTTTTCTGCCTCCATTCAAAATCAATGGTTCCCTATGGGAGCCTATTGATTTGAATGGAAGTCGCACCGCAAGTCAGATCAGGATGATCCGACTTGCGCTGTGAGAATCTTGAGGGGGAACTCCACGCCAAAATGGGAAAAAAATGGCGTGGGGGTCCCCCCCAGGTTCCAAACCAGGCCCTTTGGGTCTGGTATGGAATTTGAGGGTAGCCCCACGCCGTTTTTTTCGGCGTGGGGCTACCCTCAAATTCCATACCAGACCCTTATCCGAGCATGCAGCCCGGCAGGCCAGGAAAGGGGAGGGGACGAGCAAGCGGCCCCACCCCCCCTGGACCACACCAGGCCACATGCCCTCAACATGGGGAGTGTTGGTGCTTTGGGGCAGGGGGGCTCTGCACCCCCCACCTCAAAGCACCTTGCCCCCATGTTGATGAGGACAAGGGCCTCATCCCCACAACCCTGGCCGGTGGTTGTGGGGGTCTGCGGGCAGGGGGCTCATCGGAATCTGGAAGCCCCCTTTAACA
Organism: Pelophylax lessonae; assembly: GCF_965119305.1. NCBI lineage: Eukaryota > Metazoa > Chordata > Amphibia > Anura > Ranidae > Pelophylax > Pelophylax lessonae. The sequence continues at coordinate 660,256,353 of NC_138768.1, forward strand.
AGGGGGGCCCCCCAGATCCCGGACCCCCTCACTATGTGAATGGGTATGGGGTACACTGTACCCCTACCCATTCACCCCATAAAAGGCAGTGTGTGTAAATAACGACAGGAGACGTTTTGAAAAGTTTATTAAAAACCTTCATCCGGTCTTCTCCACTCTGCTCTTCTCCTCTCCGCTCTTCTGCTGTCCAATCTTCTGCTCTTTTGCTCTTGGCTCTTCTCTTCTTCTTCCTCCGGTCCTCCTCCGACGATGTCTCCGGTGATTATGCCGGTCTCCGGAGGTTGTTATATAGCCATTAGGGGCGTGGCCGTTCGGTAACGTCATCGGGAGACCCCCGCCCCCTTATGTCACAGATGACGTCGTATGTGACATAAGGCCCCTGATGGCTATATAACAATCTGCAGAGACCGGAGACTGCCATAATCACCGGAGACATCGTCGGAGGAGGACGAAGAAGAGAAGAGCCAAGAGCAAAAGAGCAGAAGAGCGGACAGCAAAAGAGCAGATTGGACAGCAGAAGAGCGGAGAGGAGAAGATCAGAAGAGCAGAGTGGAGAAGACCGGAGTGGAGAAGACCGGATGAAGATTTTTAATAAACTTTTCAAAACGCCTCCTGTCGTTATTTACACACACTGCCTTTTTTTGGGGTGAATGGGTAGGGGTACAGTGTACCCCATACCCATTCACATAGGGAGGGGGTCCAGATTCCTATGAGCCCCCTGCCCGCAGACCCCCACAACCACCGGCCAGGGTTGTGGGGAAGAGGCCCTTGTCCTCATCAACATGGGGGCAAGGTGCTTTGAGGTGGGGGGGTGCAGACCCCCCCCATGTTGAGGGTATGTGGCCTGGTGTGGTCCAGGGGGGGTGGGGCCGCTCGCTCGTCCCCTCCCCTTTCCTGGCCTGCCGGGCTGCATGCTCGGATAAGGGCCTGGTTTGGAACCTGGGGGACCCCCACGCCGTTTTTCCCATTTTGGTGTGGAGTTCCCCCTCAAGATTCTCACAGCGCAAGTCGCCCCGCAAGTCGGATCCGACTTGCGGTGCGACTTCCATTCAAATCAATAGGCTCCCATAGGGAACCATTGATTTTGAATGGAAGAAAAAAAAAAACGTATAACGTGGCTTAACGCACGTTAAGCAACGCTATAGCAACGTTATTCAGCCTTTAGCAGCGTCAGACGTTTTTACAGCTGTAACGCTGGTCCTCAGAACGCGCAGGTCGTGGGTTGTTGTTGCAGCTTAAAAACGCCTAGGCCACTTACAGCTCAAAAACGTCCGTGTGTGCATGAGGCCACAGAATAACATGGAGGTGCGTTTTTGCGCTGCAAAAAGAAAACGCCTGGTGCTACTTACAGCGGCGTTAAAAACGCCCCGTGTGCATGGGGCCTTAAAAAAAAAAAAAAATTAATACTTTTTGTTTAAAATTAAACTCAACAGATAAATAAAGATAAGTAAACAATTTTATCTGCCACAGGATTTGGACTTCTGTTCATAAAGATTTGTGATCCAGGCACTCCTACAGACACCTTTGTTACATCCGTGCCCTCTCTTTTCTTTTCTCAGCAGTTAAATCAAACAGCTTGGTCACTAAACAATGAAATCGCATAACCACACTTATTGGGTCATGACTTTACTATTTACTCACAGTGTAAGAACCTGTATTAACTACTTGCCCCCCGCGCTATTGCCGAAAGACGGCTACAGCGCGGACCTTAATTGCCGGGAGGGCAAAAATTGACGTCCTCCCGTAAACGAGCGGCCTGCGTGCTACTGGCTCGCTCTGTGATCAGCAAGTCCATGAGACTCACCTGATCACAGATAGGAGTAAGGGGGCAGTCCCGCCCCCTTACCACGTGATCAGCTGTCAGCCAATGACAGCTGATTATGTGAAGTAAACAACAGCCGGCGATCAGCCGTTTTTTTTCCTCACACTGTCAGTGTGAGGAGAGAAAAAAAACCATCGCCGGCTGCTATCAGAGGGACAACGGTGCCGAAGAGGAGGGGGCAAATTGTGGTAGGTGGCACTGGTGTGTGGCACTGGTAGGTGGCACTGGTGGGCACAATTTGCCCCCTCCTCTTCGGCACCGTTGTCCCTCTGATAGCAGCCGGCGATGGTTTTTTTTCTCTCCTCACACTGACAGTGTGAGGAAAAAAAACGGCTGATCGCCGGCTGCTATCAGAGGGACAACGGTGCCGAAGAGGAGGGGGCAAATTGTGCCCACCAGTGCCACCTACCAGTGCCACACACCAGTGCCACCTACCAGTGCCCACCAGCGCCACCTACTAGTGCCCACCAGTGCCATTTGCCAGTGCCGACTAGTGTCACCTACCAGTGTCCACCAGCGCCACTTACCAGTGCCACCTATCAGCGCTTATCAGTGCCACCTATCAGTGCCCCATCATAAGGGTCACCTACCAGTGCCTATCATTGCCCATCAGTGCCACCTATTAGTGCCCATGAGTGCTGCCCTATTAGTGCCCTATTAGTACCCTTCAGCGCCACCTACCAGTGCCCTTCAGTGCTGCCCATCAGTGCCAACTATCAATGCTGCCTTACCAGTGCCGCCTTATCAGTGTTCATCAGTGTCGCCTATTAGTGCCCATCAGTGCTGCCACATCAGCGCACCTCAATAAAGGAGAAAAATTACCTGTTTGCAAAATTTTATAACAAACTATAAAAACTGTTTGTTTTTTCAAAATTTTCGGTCCTTTTTTGTTTGTTCAGAAAAAAATAAAAACCCCAGTAGCGATTAAATACCACCAATAGAAAGCTCAATTTGTTTGAAAAAAATGATAAAGATTTCATTTGGGTACAGTGTTGCATGACCGCGCAATTGTCATTCAAAGTGGGACAGCGCAGAAAGCGGAGAATTGGCCAGGGCAGGAGGGGGGTTTAAGTGCCCTGTAGGCAACGGGTTAATAGCCTAATTCTGAAATGTTTGGAAATCTTCTGAGGTCATTCAGAATTCAATGACAGGTGTATTTCAACCACTTTGAGCCTCCTACTGTCTTGCATTTGACCCAATTTAAGCGGATTATGCTTTTTTTTATACTTAGACCTATCGACACAGGCCGAAAGACTGTCTCTGCCTCTCCCAACCCAAGTGTCTAGGGATTTAAGAAAGCAGATAAAATAAAAAAAAAAGAGTTAAAAGAAAAGAGAAGGGTAGTTATACTAGCTGTACTAAGAAATAAATATTTTCTGATAAGTAACTATTTCTAAAGGGACACAAAACTGAATAAATAAAAACTCAAGCAGCATTAGTAGCCAGGCCAGGGTCAGGGGCCAATGAAACCCCTCTTAAGTAGCTGACTTAGGCCCCATTCACACTGGGGCGACGCTACTTGCCGGGGCGACCTCATAGGTCGCGGCGCGCTGCTCGCAACGCGATCTCGGAGCAGCCGGCACGGACTTCATAACATTGAAGTCTATGCAGGTTGCTCCGGGTCGCCCCAAAGAAGCTCTGGACCCTTTTTCTAAGTCGGAGCGACTTGTGTCGCTCCTATTAGAACGGGTCCGCAGCTTCTCTATGGAAGGCGACCTACGGCGACCTGTCAGGCGACCAGGTCGCCCCAGTGTGAACGGGGACTTAATCACTCAAATTACCATTTGTTGTGAAGGGCATACAAAAATAAAAAAACTAACACTCACTGGCAAAATTTAAATGGGTCTTTTTTTGCCTCATGTCAACATGTACCATGGGAGCAATGTATCAAAACTGGAACAGGCAGAATTTGAAGCAGCTGTGTATGGCAACTATCAGCTTCCATCTTCAATCTGTTTAGTTAGGCTTTGAAAATGAAATACAGGAGCTGATTGGTTGCCATACACAGCAGCTCCAGATTGTGGCTGCTCTAGTTTTAATAAATTGCCCTCAAAATGCTTAGATATGCTGGCAGTTACATAAATTGGGTATATATTGCGGAATGCTGTGTTTTTTAGTTTTCATTTAGCAGTTAGGCAACTAATCTCTCACACTGCTCCCAAATCCATTTCAGTGCTTTTACCCAGTTCATCATACATGGCTATCATTTCTGGCAAACCTTGCGCGCTAAAGGAAATTTCAGAACAGTAAAAACATTAGCGAGTACTCAAAATTAAACTTACTACAGAGTTCAAATATATCTTATCTTAAGAGGATACAGCTCCATACAACTCCCAGAAGAGCAAAGTACAGAAGTGCTAGAACAGTTCTGCTTGCAGTGTCAGAATGGTAATAGGAGTATATATATATATATATATATATATATATATATAAATAAAATAAAGACAAACCTAGGTATTACCCGAGCTTCCTGAGCAAATATAACGAAGCAGAAAACTGTCAGAAGTGGCGTTAGCCACATTAACAGAGCAAGTAGAACTATTTTGGGTCCATTTGCACCACCTGTGCAAGTTCCCACCTGTGCCAGTCTACACCTAATTGACAGAGGGGAAAATGGCAGTTTTCCATATAGAAAACAATAGCAGGTTCTAGCTAGATGCAAGCTTGTTGTTCGGGGTGAGCGCTGTCTGCTGCGATTACATAACCTAAGTAGAGCATGCACAGAACTAACCCTCCTCCATCTGCTCTAAACAAAGCGAGCTGCAGGAACAGGCAAAGAGATTGGAGCATGGATGTCCAGTTATTCCTGTGGAATTAACCAAGGTTCCTGTGCCATTATAACTATCAGGGGAGGGATGTGCCACATTAAGTTAGCAGATAGACCTGTTTCAGGTCTAGCTGTGTCACCTGTGCCAGTTTCTATTTAAGACTAAAATAGAAACTAGTGCAGGTCTGCCCCGGACTAATAAAAAGGATGTGTCAGTCTTCCATAGGACACAACTCGCATCCCTCTCTCTGCCCATGCAGTAATTACACTGCACCAGCAGGGACTGCACAGTGTTAACACCATCCTCTTCTCTTTGCTCTGAGTGGGGAGCGGGGATGGCTGTGAGATTACAGCTTGTAGCTTCTGCTTTTTTTTTTTTTCTCTGACCTGTGTGCTGTGCCTATCAACCACAGAACAGAGAACTAATCATCCTAATTAACAAAGGGGATTGCACCTCTTTTGAAATTAGAAGCAGCATCTACTCCATGTTCTAGGTTAACAAGAATTGTGCTTGCACAACATTTTGGTAATGCCCTACCAAAGTATTCTCTGCCAGAAAAAAAAACCCAAAAACTTCTCAAGTTAGCAGGTATGCCGGATGATATTTTTGCTCATTTATGGACAGCATGTTAAGTGTTATTAAAATAAAAAACACTGGTCCCTGTAAAACCCACTAAAAAGAAATGCCAGATCTATTGCTCTTCTCGTAGAAACAATATAAAACACACCATGACAAACACACCATGACAAACACACAAATACTAATACACAAATGCCAGATTTGCCACAGAACAAAGCTAGGCCTTATGAAAGAATATATTTTAATAAAAGGACTCACCAAATTTTTAGGATTAGGGACAGATTATCAACCTTCTTGAATCACTTGGGGCTATTTTTGTCCTCATGACTTTTTTCATTTTAAGGGTTATTTTACTTAAGATTGATTTTTCAGGTGGTTATCACAAGGTGAATATTCCAATTATCTAACATGTCCTGATTTTATGATTTACTGCTAGAGGTCTGTGGCCTTTACACCTGATAATAAAGTTGCAGGGTGGTCCCATTCTCTCATGTGGATTTTTTTTATTATTCTGGAGAATGGAATAAAAGAAAGAAGGCAGCCAATGGCAGGGAGCCTTATCTTTGTAATCTATAAGAGAAAAGTAGGACTCAAGTCAGCTCCCCTGACTTTACTAATAATTTAAATATTACTACTAGATTGACTGACCCTTTAATGCAAATGTATTTGTTAATCAAAAATAAATAATTGCTGGCAGATAGAGTAGAAAGTTGCTTGAATATGTTGATTACCATAAATGTTTAATGTATGTATTTATTGGCCAGCAGATTTCAGTGGAACACTTTTCAGCTTATTTACAAACACTTTGATTATTCTGTACAACCAAAACATTAAGATGAATTAAAAATATTTAGCAATCAATGATCTTTTTGAAGACATCCATAACTCAGTATGCAAGTATTCACAACAGAAAAAAAAGAAGAGATTTAACTTGAAACCACGCAGCATACGGTCTCTAGATTAATGCAACTCTGACATCTAGTGGATGTCTAAGAAGCTGTATATGTGTGTGTGTTCACCACAAATCACTGCAGGATCAATACACACTTATAAATCATTTAAAAATGTAATCTTGGTATTTTTCTGAAACAACCAATATCCCTGGATATCTTTCAATATGTTATGACTTGTTAACTACTTATATAGGCAAATTTTATACATTAGACATATATAAATACACATTTTCTGCACTTCTATTTACTTTTTTTATGTGTTTATAAAATGTCTATTTGAATAATACATAAAGACACTCCTGCCTTCTGCTTAGGAGAGCAACATAGTGATTCTACTTTATTGCTCCTTTTAAAAAAAACTCAGAATGAGTGCTCACAGAAAGAAAAATTGCAACCCTTAAAGCCTCCCCTTGAAGCCCAACCTCAGGTCGGGGGTCCAACCATGCCCCCCCCCCTTACACCACTGATGCACCCCCCTACACAACATTTTTTAATAAATATTTTTAGTATACACACCATTTTTTTAACTGCATTCAGTGTCGTCACATGGCACCCTGGGTTCCTTCCTTCCAGCAGCAGCAGAAGGTGGTCCTCGATGCAGAGGGCACCGTTTATTGCAACACTGCTCTATGAGTCCATGGCGGCATGAAGACATGCCCCAGGTAACCAGTTTGATGGAAAGTCTGCGCCATAAGGTAATGAAACATACCTTCCTGTTTTAGGAATTTAGGTTAGCGAAACCTAACATTTGTGTTGATGGACATGCCTAGGGACAGTCATGCCAGAAAGTAGACAGACTGTGCATGTATCTTTAAGAAAAACAGGAGAAAAAAAAAAAGTGTTGGACGATTAGATTTTACTGCCACTAATGTAATACCTAAAAAGCTGATGCCTACCCTTACCAGGGCCTAAAGCAGTGTTTCTCAACTTTTTTTTCAGCCAAGGCACCCTTTAAATTTCAGCACAATCTCGAGACATACTATTCTAAAATGTAAAAAACGAAAAATCGATTCTTTAATACCGACTTACCTGTAAAATTCATTTCTTGAAGTACATCACGAGACATAGAGCCAAAAATCATAACATATGGGTTATATATGTAAAGAAATCAGGTGCGCTGCCCTAGTGCATATGTGCAACATACAAAATGATGCAAACAAATAAACCAAAAATGCAATAATAATGCAAAAAAATGAAAACGTATGCAATTCGTGTAAAACAAAAAATGTCCAGAAGGTGACTAGTGATACACCAATGTGCAATAAACGTCCATGTTATATGTCCATAAATAAAGTGCAAAAAATGGTGACATAAACTTCCAGCTTGGGGAAAGGTGAACTGTGATTGGAAGGTGCAAAGTCCCACCACCAGCTTGGCCTCTTACCAGAAGTTAAACGTTAAGGGCATATATGAATATGACCGCTCCAAAGGTCATGCAGCCAGGTAGAATTAGAAGGAGAGATACGTGAAATTGCAACTCTCAAACAATCCGAATTATCTGTCCCCAGAGAAAGATAAATCAAAAGATGCTATGGGAAAATTTGAGTTTGCCTTCACAACTCAATTCTCCAGCCACTATCGATGGCTGAATCACATATTTCGGAAGCACTGGGGAATCTTACAACAAGATCCATTATTGGGTCCTTCGCTTCCATCCAAACCACCAATGATCTACCGAAAGGCTAAGAACCTAAAACAAATTATAGCAAGGAATCCCGTTGAAAAACCTGCAACTCCTAAATTTTTCCCTAACCTTCAAGGATACTTCCCGTGCCGGAGGTGTAATATCTGTCTAAATGCTACTACCATTAAGACCAAGCAATTTACCTCTACCACCACAGGAAAGAGCTACCCCATTAGGGATTTTATCACCTGTCACACCAAAGGGGTAGTGTATCTGGTCACCTGTGAATGTGGGAAGCAATATGTGGGGAGGACGATTAGGACTGCCAACATCCGAATAGGCGAACATCTGGCCAATATTCGGAAAGGTTTCCCTGGTCACAGTCTTTCGAATCATTTTGCCACCCACCACCATAAAAATCCGGGCAAACTGAAGATTATTGTAATCGAGAAGTATCAACCCCACTGGCGGGGGAGTAATATGAAAAGAGCAATTTCCAGAAGGGAAACCTTCTGGATCTATGAACTCAGAAGTTACAAGCCCCTAGGACACAACATTGAATGGGACATAAATGCGTTTATTAATAACAGCTGACATTTATGTCCCATGCTCCCTTTACTGTAAATTTGACCCATTTCCTTCATGTTTCCTCTATTAGTTAGAAGTGTGTGGGTCACTGCATGGAGCTACAATATTTGTGACTAGGATCTTCTTCCACATTCTAATAGCTAGTTTTGAAGAAATTCAAATCAAAAAACTTTTTCCTCCTTTTTAATTTTAATTTATTTTTTGAGTATACTATTTTAATTCCAATTCCACTTTTGGTAGGAATTTTCATCAGTTTTTCTTTCAGAATTCCGTGTTTTAATACACCTAAGCTGGTGGGAAGCTTAGTAGTTACCCCACAGCTTTTTTATGATTTTTTATAAAAGCATTATACACCATCATACACTAGAAAGGGTTAAGTAGCCCGGTCAATTCAATGGAATTAAAAGTTTGTATGTTTTAATGTTTTTCAATGTTCCTCAAGGCTCCTATCTATTTCGCTGCAATGATATGAAAGTTTGAGAGGATATGCGGCATAACAATATTCTGTATATTAAGTAGTAGGTGGAGATCGTCCTCTTCCTCTTCCTATTGGCTGTTATGCCTGTGGGGGAGAGGAATACATACTCTGCTTACACAGGAAATGCCCTTGTCATCAGCACAGGAAGCATCATCATTTCCTGCTTACACAGGAAATGCCCTTGTCATCAGCACAGGAAGCAGCATCATAGATATGAGACGACAGGAAGTAAACAAAGCAAGTACTTCCGGTGGACATCCCGACCTTCCAGACTGTAACCACACATCATAACAATATTTGGCGATGCCCAAGAGTCCCCTTATCCCCTTTTGGTTGATTTGGACATTGCTATTAAAGAGTATGATAAGTGGCCAGTCTACAGGTAAGAAGGGGAGGGTCCCGAACCCCGGAAGTATTTGCTACAGGGCATATATAATGGCGGTAGTGATGGCGCTGGCTCTACCTCCTATCTAAGTGGATGCCCTATCGGGTTAAACGCGTCAGAGAGGAGGCGCCGCCGCCGCCGCGTCATCACATCTAGACCAGGCAGCGGTCCGCACTGCAGGCGGACCCCGCCATACAGCTCCTCCGTGAGGGAACTCGCTATTATTGTCTTCACAACTGTAAGTGCAACCATTTGTTTTTAATAAATATCTACTGTTGGTAATGCACTATTGCGGTCCCCTCTGTTGTGTCCCCTATTATTGAGGTCAACCAGACTAAGGAGTTACAGCAGCCAATCAGAGTCTAGTCACATTTGGCAGGATCTTCTTTCGTCAGGCTTTCTGACTGGGTCTGGTCCTCTTGGACACAAGCAACTACATCAGCCATCCTAGAGTCCAGTAACCCCCAGCAGGACCACTCATCACCATAGAACCAGGCTTCTTGTTTGGCTTTTGTCCGGTAAGAGTCTAGGGAGCACGAGTGTGTCAGAGTGCCTTCTGTATTTCTGGGAACTTTTCTACCTGGCTGCATGACCTTTGGAGCGGTCATATTCATATATGCCCTAAACGTTTAACTTCTGGTAAGAGGCCAAGCTGGTGGTGGGACTTTGCACCTTCCAATCACAGTTCACCTTTCCCCAAGCTGGAAGTTTATGTCACCATTTTTTGCACTTTATTTATGGACATATAACATGGACGTTTATTGCACATTGGTGTATCACTAGTCACCTTCTGGACATTTTTTGTTTTACACGAATTGCATACGTTTTCATTTTTTTGCATTATTATTGCATTTTTGGTTTATTTGTTTGCATCATTTTGTATGTTGCACATATGCACTAGGGCAGCGCACCTGATTTCTTTACATATTCTACAACATACACTCTAAGGTAGCAGCACACCCTATATTGAATCAGCGCACTTTCCTACCCACCACATATGGGTTATATAGCCCCCTACAGGTGAAGGGCACTGGCAACATATCAGAAAGTATGCCTCCCCCTATATAACCCCTGTCACACAGGAAGTACCTCAGTTTTGTAGCAAGCAATAAAGACCCCATAGAAGATGGGAGGGACCTCTGTGTCCCGTGATGTACTTCAAGAAATGGATTTTATTGGGAAGTCTGTATTAAAAAATCAATTTTTCTTTTCGTACATCACGGAACACAGAGCCATAAATCATAACATATGGGATGTCCCAAAGCAATGCATCTGAGGAGAGGGGGACACAAAAAAATACCACCATCCGACCACAAAAAGGATTTCACAGCTGCCTGCAGAACACTGCGGCCAAATGCAGATTTCTCCTGGGTCCCAACATCCATTCGATAGAAACGAGTGAACATATGCACCAACAACCAGGTCGTGGCCTTGCAAATTTGAGACATAGAGGCTTGATGGCAATGTGCCCAAGAGACACCTACTCCTCTGGTAGAATGTGCCTTTACAGGAAAAGTTGGAACCTTCCCTTCTTAATCATACGTCTGGGTAATAACCTAACTAATCCAATGAGAAATTGTAGACAAATGCTGCTAACCCCTTTCTGGGCCCTTCTGGCCGCACAAACAAGCTCTCGGTCTTACGATTCCGAGCTGATTTCACGAAGTAAAACTTAAAGCGGTGTTCCAGCCTCCCCCTTTAAAAATTCAAAGTCAGCGGCTACACATACTTTAGCTGCTTACTTTTATTATTAGAACACTTACCTGTCCTGGAGTCCAGCGATGTCGGCACCGCAGCCGATGTTTCCATTGGCTGCCGGGTGCTGCCGCCGTCATTGCCGGTAAGGGAGCCCAGCAGTGAAGCCTTGCGGCTTCACGGGCGGATCCCTAATGGGCATGCGCGAAGTGCATTCGAATTGGCTTGGCGGCGGGGGAAGGAGGAGGAGCCAAACTTCCAAGGGACGGCGCCGTCTTCTGAAGGGGAGGAAGGGTACCCGTCAAAAACAGGTACCCGGTTCCCCCCTCCCCCCTGAAAGATGCCAAATGTGGCACCGGAGGGGGGGATGCAAATGAGTGGAAGTTTCACTTTTAGGTGGAACTCCGCTTTAAATGCACGCATTACATCAAGAGAATGCAGTAACTTTTCTTCCTCTGTGTGAGGATCTGGAAAAAAGGAAGGTGTTATAATGTCCTGATTCAAATTAAAGGCGTACACCACCTTGGGCAAAAAAAAGAAACTGGGTGTGGACGTAGAATCACCCTATCTTGATGAAAAATCAAGAAAGAGCTGCTAATTACCATACCCTTCTAGCCTAAGTAATCACAATCAAAAAGACCAGTTTTCTGGTCAAAAGAACCAGGGGAACCTGCCCCAGAGGCTCAAAAGGCTTTTTTTTTTTTTAAAACTGCCAGCACCAAATTTAAGTCCCAAGGACACAATGGTGGCTTCACAGGCAGGAGCAAACTTAACATTCCCTAGACAAAAGTCCAAACCAACGAATGGGAAGCGATCGGTTCTTGGAAGAAAACCTATAAGGCTGAAATATGCCCTTTAATAGTGCTCAGAGCTAATTTCATATCAACCCCTGCTTGAAGGAAAGCTAGAATTCTCCCGATGATATATTTGCAGTGATACCATTTCCTGACTTCACACAAGGCAATGTAGGATTTCAAGACCCTGTAATAAATATTTCTAGTGACTGGCTTCCTGGCGTTTATCAGTGTATGAACTGCGGGGCCAGATGCACCCTGCTCTTCCAAGATTAAGGCTTCAATAGCCAAGCCGTCAAATTTAGAGACTGTACAGAAGACTGATAGAGTAGGTCCGGACGCAGTGGAAGAGACATTTGGATTTGTGCATATCAAACCATCCTTGGCCATGCCGGAGCTACTAGAATTACTGGTTTCCCCTCTAGCGTGATCCTGTGCAACAGACGCAGTATCAGCTGCACCGGAGGAAAGGCATAAATCAGGGAATACTCCTCCCAAGTAGGTATTAAAGCATCCACTTCGACTGCGAGTGGATCCCTGGTCCTGAACACAAATCTCTTCAACTTGTTGTTGAACCTGGATGCCAACAGATCTACATCTGGGACCCCCCAGCGTAAGAAACAATACAAATCGTGTGCAAGAGGAACCGACCCAAACAGAAACCTTGATGGTAAGCGATCCTGCCAAAAAGTGCCTGGACTCTGATAGGCTACTGATAGGCTACTGTGACTTCTGTGTCTGGATAACCTCAATGATAGGGGACACAACATAGGGGACCGCCATAGTGCATTATCAACAGTAGGATTTTATTGAATACAAGTGATTGCACTTACAGTTATGAAGACAATTATAGCGAGTTCCCTCAAGGTGGAGCTGTATGGCGGGGTCCGCCTGCAGTGCGGACCACTGCCTAGGTCTAGTTGTGATGACGCGGCGCCTCCTCTCTGACGACATTTCTCCCGATTGGGCATCCACTGAGATAGGAGTGCAATCACTTGTATTCAATAAAATCCTACTGTTGATAATGCACTATGGCGGTCCCCTATGTTGTGTCCCCTATCATTGAGGTTAACCAGACACAGAAGTCACAGTAGCCTATCAGAGTCCAGGCACTTTTTGGCAGGATCGCTTACCATCAAGGTTTCTGTTTGGGTCGGTTCCTCTTGGACACAAGCAACTACAGTAACCATCCTAGAGCCCAGCAATTCCCGGCAGGATCACTCATCAATATTACTCCAAGCTTCTTGTCTGGCTTTTGTCCGGTAAGAGTCTAGGGAGCACGAGTGTGGTAGAGTGCCTTCTGAGTTTTTTTTGGGAATCCCTCCACCTGGTTGCATGACCCCTGGAGCGGTCACATCCGTATATGCCCTTAAAATTCAACTTTTGGTAAGAGGCTAAGCTGGTGGTGGGACCTTGCACCTTCCAATCACAGTTCACATCTTCCTGAGTTTGAAGTTTATGTCACCACGTTTGCACCTTTATTTATGGACTTTTAATATGGACGTTTATTGCACATTGGTGTTTCACCAGTCACATTTCGGACTATTTTGTTAGCACGATTTGTATTGTTTCTTTATTTATTCCATAATAGTATATTTTTTACACTATTGTTGTATTTCCATATACACATTTGGGTAGCGCACCTGATTTTTTACACATTTCACATCATTCACTCTAAGGTAGCGGCACACCCTAATCCGAATCAGCGCACTTTCCTATCCAACACCCCCCAGCGTAGGCAGAGTAACTTGGAAAATCTCAGGATGTAAGGACCATTGCTCCGGGAAAAATATGTTGATGGCTCAAAAAATCTGCCTGCCAGTTCTCTATTCCTGGAATAAAAACGGTTGTCGGGCATGGCACAAACTTCTCTGCCCAGGATAGGATGATATCCACCTCTTTCTGGGCTGACTGACTCTTTGTGCCACCTTGATGGTTGATATAAGCAATGGCGTTGTCGGATTTAACCCTGAGAGGGTGACTCCGAAGTCTGGGCGTCCAGTATTTCAAAGCCCAACTGACTGCTCGCATTTCCAGAATGTTGGTGGGGAGACCTCGCTCTACCCAATACCATTTCCCCTGGACAGTGGCTTCCTTCAGAACTGCTCCCCAGCTGGAGAGACTGGCATCTGTAGTCACCACTTTTCAGGACACTGGAAAAAAGGATTTCCCCTTTTCCAGATTTCTGATCAACAACCACCAATTCAGACTCTGACGTACTCTTGGTATCAGAGACATGGACCAGTCCAGAGACTGAACCCTTCCAGTCCATGAAGACAGAATGTTGTTCCGTAAGGGTCTGGCATGGAATTGAGCATATGGAATTGCCTCGAATGCGGACACCATCTTCCCCAGTAACATCATGCAAAGACATATAGAAGGATATCTCAGCCTTACAATGGACTGAACCAGATCTTTCAGGTCTGTGACCTTTCTTGTTGGCAAGAATATCTTTGCCTGTACCGGGTACACAAGAAGACTCCGATATTCCAGATGCTGGACCAGCTATAATGCTAATTTTGCTAAGTTCAGTATCCAACCCAGACGTTCCAGGAACTGTACTGTCTGGAGGACATTTTAGAGCCAAAGCCGATCGATCTATTAGTAATAGATCGTCCAGATATCCTATTACAGATATCTGGATACCTTAGAACAGCCAATACTGGAGCTAAGATCTTTGTGAACACTCTTGGAGCTGTGGCTAACCGAAGGGCAGGGCCACAAACTGAAAATGATGGCTTCCTATTGCAAAGTGTAGAATCCTTTGATGAGCCTGGAATATTAGGCACGCAAAGATATGCATCCTTGATGTCTATGGATGCTAGAAATTCCTCTCCCTGCAGGGAGGCTATGACTGAAAGAATTGACTCCATACGGAAAGTACGAACGTTCAGAAATTGGTTTAGAGTTTTGAGATCCAGAATAGGTCTCACATCCTCGCTTGGCTTCGGGATTGTGAACAGGTTTGAGTAAAAACCCCTGAACCTTTCGTTCTCCGGAACCTCCATTATCATTCTTTGAGCCCTCAGCTGGTCCAATGCCAGAAAGAGAGACCTTCTTTTTAGGGGATCTGTTGGTATACTTGACCTCATAAACCGAGGATATGGGAACACCCATAATTCCAGTTTGTACCCCTGCGAAATGGTGGAGATATGGAGATAACCCAGTTGACTTGGATTGATTCCACCCAAACCTTTGAGAACTGCAGCAACCTTCCCCCCACCCAAGTAAGTGGGGGTGCCCCTTCACAGAGTAGGCTTAGAGGAAGATTTGGCTGATCTCTGGGCCAAGAGCTTTTTCTGATCCTGCCCCCAAAGGTTTGGATCCAGACCCAGATGGTTGAGGCTGTCGCCACCGTCTGGAATTAGAAGCACTAGTAGTACGAGTGCTGGGGACCTTAAAAGAAGGAAGCTTGCTCTTCCTTTTCACAGGTAGCAACGTACTCTTTCCTCTCAAAATCTTTTAGATATACGTATCCAGGATCATGACCAAAAAGGCATTTTCCCTGAAAAGGGAAGCTAGCCAGTAACTTTTTACATGGTAATTCCGCAGACCAGCTCTTTAAGCAAAGGATTCTGCGCATATGCACTGTCATCAGAGCAACTCGTGACATTTGCCTTATGGCGTCCGTAAGAGCATCCACTGAGAAACAAAGTGCGAGGTAGATCTGACAGATTTTCCACAGACTCTCCTTGAGAAGGAACTGTCTAACATTGGACGAAATGCCGCGTCGGGCGGGATCTGTGGTGCGGGACGTCACTACGGAGTGAAGCAGCGGTCATCTCGTTGGCGGTCAAACATTTCTGGCAGATAAGCTCTTTTTACTCTTATTATCTGTAAGCATTTATTTGGCATAAGGAAATTAAATGGTGGTTCATTAGGTGTTGCACTATGGTTTTCTTTTTTGCTTTTTTCTGGTATATATGAGTGATCAGTCTGCCTTGTACCATCTGTATGGAGTCGCACCTAATTGGCTTGATCCTGGAATCGCTGAGCATTTCTGGAGGAGCAGTTTGGTGGAACCTTTGAGCCTTCTTTTATTAGTGGGACGGTAAGCGGCAGTGTGATTGAGGTGGTTCTCTCTCTCTCTGGTGGTGGCACTTCAAGGAGACCAATCAGCCTGGACCCTACCTATACCTGGACTTTTTATATAGCGCTGCTTTTCAATTTTATACTGTTTTTATGTTTTATCCAGCATATGTGCAGCAGCTGTTTTTTATTTAATAGACCCAAGCGCAGTTTTTTTGTTTTATTTTTTTATGTCTTGGATACTTGCTTCATACGGTTTTTTAAAGACTGACAGACTCCTATGGCCACTACCAGTGTCGGGACAAGATCATCCAGCGCCCAGGGCAAAGATGCCAAACGGTGCCCCCTTCCCCCATTCATGATGTGCAATTTTAGAGGGTCCTACACTCAGTAAACCATTGCGCACAGGGCAACCGCCCTTTCCGCCCACCCCTTGTCCTGGCCGCTACTGCCGGTTGTGTCGCAGATCCTGCAACCGCAAAGGAGGCTTTCAATAAAGATTTCAACTTCTTATCCGCTGGATCTTTAAAAAACCTGGGCATTATCAACAGGGCAGGTTAAACTCTTGTTAACCAAAGAAATAGCAGCATCCACAGAGGGTATATTCTACCTTTCCTTCATAGGATACAATAGTGAAAACCTTTTAGGAGGAACAAAAATCCAATCAGGATGATCCCAATCATTATACTTTTCTTGCTCCAAAAGCGTACGTATGGGAAACGTCCAAGGAATATAAGGAGGTCGCAATGAGCCTAGGAAGGAAAAAGAGACTTCAGCCGTCTCTAAGGGAAGAAAATTGTATCCAGACTAGACCATTTCAGTAAGAGACTGAATTAACAATCTCTGGGCTTGAAAGGCTGATAAAGACTCCTCTGACCTTGACTCCCCAGAAGTGGAAATCTCATCTTGACCTTTCATAGGGTCATCATGAGCAACTTCTTCCACATCCTCTGCCCAATCCTGAAGTGATTCAGGGGGGTGGCTCAGGTGAGGGGGATCTATCACGTTTCCTCCCTCCTTGTGATGCTGCAATCATGCCAGAAATCCTACCCTCAAGCCTGGCGAATGCCGATGCCAAATCTTCCTTCGTGACGTAGGTTGCGGCAGAAGTACTTGGAGTAGCTACTATGCCCGACAACCGTAATGGCTGCCTGGAAGTTCTGGAGCAATGCCTTGCAAACCACAGAAGAGGAACTCCTCCATCAGATTTGTGGACGTGGTGAGAGTTTCTTCTTCCAGCAAGATAGCAGTGTTTAGCACGGTATAAAATACCAGCCTATCCAGACCGTCAAGTTCTCTGTCCTATGTACGCCCTCACTCCCATTTACTTTTCCATCCCCACATGCAGGTCCCCTCCCCATCCTCAAAATATAATGCACCCTGCCCTGTGCACTCCCCCACTCCAATTTATTTACCTATTCCCTTGCAGTCAGGCATTACAGCCAATAGTGTTTACAAGTTTTGTTTTTCTTTTATAATTTAACTACTTGACCTCTAGAAGATTTACCCCCTTCATGACAGGCCTTTTTTTGCGATACGGCACCGCGTTACTTTGACTAACAATTGCACAGTCATGCAATGCTGTACCCACATAAAATGTATGTCCTATTTATCCCCACAAATAAAGTTCTGTCTTGTTGGTATTTGATCACCTATTTTTTTTTTTGAGCTATAAAAAAAAAAAAAAAAAAAGACGACAATTTTGAAAAAACAATATTTTTTACTTTCTGCTATAAAACCTATCCAATAAAAAAGGTCTTCATAAATTTAGGCCAATATGTATTCTGCTAAATATTTTTGTAAAAAAAAAAAAAATCCCAATAAGTGTAGATCGATTGGTTTGCGCAAAAGGTATAGTGCCTATTAACTATGGAATATTATTATTTTTTTTTTACTAGTAATTGCAGAGATCAGTGACTTAAAGCGGGACTGCAATATGACTGTAATTATTATAACATTCTGGCACTGACACTTCCTGGGGACCAATGACAGGAATACAGTGATCAGTTATAAAAATATACACGGTCACTGTACTAATGACACTGGCTGAGAAGAGGTTAACAGGGACTATCAAAGGGTTAATTGTGTCTAACCAGTGTTTTACTACTCTGTGTGAGGTGATTTTACTAGGGGAATAGATGGAATTTATTCCCTGCTTTCCCTTGTTTACATAGGCAGATCGCAGTTCTGTCTATCCGCCTAACAATTGGTGGGTGCCAAAGGACATCGGGCACCCTGCACCCGCTGATCAGCTTCCGCTGTGTGTAATTACAGCAGAAGTGAGCCGATGGTGGCACATATGCGCGCCCCCGAGTCGGAAGGGTCTGATCACGTATATATTCCTGATCTGGTGCACAGGTGCTGCCATGTAGCAGTAAAACTGCTATAGGATAGACCTAAAATTGTTAAAGTTGCACTTCTGTTTGTCAAAAAGAATTATTTTTGTTTATGAAACTTGGGTTTATTTATAACAAGGTTATATATCACAATGGCTAAATATGTGTCTGTAGTGCATGTTCAAACCTTAATACCATAAATATTAACATGTTATTAGATTTTTACTCCAGGTGTATACAGTATCTCACAAAAGTGAGTACACCCCTCACATTTTTGTAAATATTTTAATCTATCTTTTCATGTGACAACACTGAAGAAATGACACTTTGCTACAATGTAAAATAGGAATGTACAGCTTGTATAACAGTGTAAATTTGCTGTCCCCTCAAAATAACTGAATGCACAGCCATTAATGTCTAAACCGCTGGCAACAAAAGGGAGTACACCCCTAATTGACAATGTCCAAATTGGGCCCAATTAGCCTTTTTCCCTCCCAGATGTTGTCACATGAAAAGATAGGTTGAACTGGATGGACTGATGTCTTTTTTCAACCTCACAAACTATGTAACTATGTTGTCACATGAAAAGATAGAAAAAAATATTTACAAAAATGTGAGGGGTGTACTCACTTTTGTGAGATACTGTATAATGATTAATAATATATATATTATATATATAATAAAAATTCAAGAAAAATGCCAAAATAATGCATTACAATATAACTAAACCCATTTTATTTATATTGAAAATTGGAATTGATTTTTATCATAGTTTTCGTCAATTGACTTAATTCTAATTTTATTTTCATTTAGTGTTTTTTAATTTTTTTGTTTTTTAATGAAAACATGCAGCTGACGAAAAATATGAAGAAAATATTTTTGTCAACAAAATTAACACTGATGCAGTGACCCAGAGAAGACACAATATCCCTCACCAAATATCTGATGATTTGGGCAGGGAAAGATAAAAGCATTATTACATTACTGTTCCCTTTATGGGCCTCTCTGAAGGAACATATAGCGAATGCTCTTCAGAAATGCAGGTCATCAAGTGCTGCTCAGTTCCCCAACGAAATCCAACTATGTCGCACATTGCTAAACATAAAACAGTAGTAGAATTAGGCTTTAAAGTAGAACTATAGGCAAAACTTTTTTTCCCATTTTGGTCAGAGCAAGGGAGGGTTATAACCCTTGTAATATTTTTTTTTTGCCATCTGTGTTCCATTTTGGAGATTTCCCTTCACTTCCTGTCCCATAGCCAAACAAGAAGTGGAGGAAATCCCTGCTAATTAGGGTAATTCCTTGGGGATCCCCATGTCACCAGAACTAATGTCCCCATCGGAAGATTTTCCCTCTATTACTTTTTTGGGGACAACCCAAAATATGTGATTTTCTTTACTTTTTCATCGATAATCGTAAACAGGACAAATACGGAGGGTGAATCTCCTTAACGGGGGCACAGACAGCAAGAAAAACAGACAGGTTTTTTAATCCCTCTGTACTTTATCAAAAAATTTAAAAAAAATTACTTTTGTCTTACTGTAAAATCCTTTTCTCTGCTGTTCATTGACAGACTCGGCTCCATATCTAGTTGGCCGATTGGTTTATGTTGCTCGCCATAGGAGTAGGACACTAGGCGGAAAAAATTTGACCACGCCTATAGGGCAGTCTCAGGGGGTATACTCCCACATCCTGCTATAGGACTTCAGTTTTGTAACAAGCAGTGTCAGAAGAACCTAAAACCCAACTTAATACCCAACCCCAACTTAATAACCCCTTAAAACCCAACTGAACATCAGAGAAAAGGATTTTAAGGTAAGACAAAAATCCAGTTTTCTCAGTCATTCATTGACGGACACAGCTCCATACCTTCTTGACTGATGGGACGTCCCAAAGCAGTGTCAATATGAGGGGCGGGAATAACAAAGCAAGAAAAAAACACACTTCCCAATGGCAAAACATTCCCCCAAAGAAGGCTGCGTTTGTGCCGTCGGGCGCGCCACCCCCCCCCCCCCCACTCGACAGTCCCACCATAAAAATTAGGCATGGCCGCCCCGGGGGGAAGGGGGGTGGGAGCTAGGTATAGGTGAATAGGGGGTGGTCTGCAGAGGGACCCAGATATTGAGGGGGAGCATAAAAGTGGTAAGGAAGGGCACTCGGCAGTCCGACAGACACAGGGAGGGGCCCACGTCCACTGCTAGGGGCCACCACACCATGGGACCAGGCGGGCACCACTCCAAGCAGAATACCCCACCATCTTGGCATTGGGGTGCTGTGGGCCAGAGTCAGGTCATGACTAGGATTGTGATGAGGACTATGCATCCTCACGAGACGTTTAACTCGCCATCCCCCGTCCAGTGGGGCTATGTCACAGCAAACGCAGCGCGGAGCTAAGGTCAGGTTGCACTCACTTTCCAGACTGGGAAGACTGAAAGGATCCAAGCTATCCAGTCCGTCGCCCAGTCCAGCAGTTCACTGCTCCTGGAGGAGCCAGGAAGCCGCTCTCCATGCCTACCAGGGGACACTTCTCCAGGTGAGGCCAATATTGAATCTTCAGGTAACCCCCTGTGGTACATAAGAGAGAGCAATTTCCTCTCTCTTCAGCCATCACCGACAAGCACACATCGTCAATTGTTCAAGCAAAGATAGAGGACCCCGGCTAGTTATTTTTAGAGGATGTTTTTTTTCTCCTTAGCCAAGATACAATTTCTTATCCCCACTCTCACTTTTCAGATGGTCCCCCGCTATATTTGATCCTTGTGAGCGTCTCTGGGGCACATAGAGATGGGAGTGCATGACGATACCCAGTCGCCCTAGACACTTGGAAACAGAGAGATCTTTCAAGTACCTCCATCTTTAAAAGCCCCTTTGGTCTCTATTCGGAATTGTTTAGACTGGTGCACCTAAAAATATTCTCGTTTGTCCCTTCTTATGAGATGTAATATAACACCCCAATTGAGATCGAAGAATACATAATCGTTGGTTTCAATTTTTCTTGGACACAATTGCGTTGCGGTGAGTATGATGTGCAGTTGCCACTCTCACACTATTTTAATAAATATTGCTTTTTTAACAAGTATGTACATGTATTGTTTGAAATGCACATTTCTCAATTTGATGTTATCTCATATCCATAATCCTATTTTGTAGATGTAATTGTGGCTGGTGCATGCTCAAAATTCCCCTGAAGAAGGAATCGTTTCCAGATTCCGAAACATGTCGGGATGTTCTTTGCTGCATTGTTAATCAGTGGATATACCCCAACACTGTTAAACATGCGACAGACCTGAGCACAACCACCTACACTGCGCCTTTATGTCACCTGTTTTTATATATGTGTGTTGCCACTATATGTATAATCTGTTTGATGTACTATTTTAAAACTTTGTTTAAATAAATTGCATATTTTTATCTTACTTTTCTCTACGTTTCACACTGACTGATCAGTCCTGTCCACCCAAATTTCCCAGGGACACCCCTCCATTGTTTGTTTTTCATGACTATCCAGGGAAGGGACATGAACTGATCCTGCTGCACCCACCCATCCTCTTTCCACTCCTGCCCCATCAAAGCCTGTGAGAGCCGCTAAAGACCAGCACAGCGCTGAATATAGTGAAGTCTCACATAAATAAGGGGGGAGGGGGGTAATATTACTACCTAAACATTTTTAACCTAAATGCAGGGAATGCATTATGGTAAAAATGTATAGGCTTTAGAACCACTTTAATCAACAAAAAATCAAGTTTTGCATGTAGCAACACCACAAAGTAAGAAAACACCTTTAGGTCATGACAAAAAAAAGTGTCAAATTCAAGAGTTCAATATTCATATTATCATATCTTGAAAATCTTTGTTAGGCCTCTTTTACACTTGTGCGACCTGAAAGTCATGCGACTTTGACATGAAGCAATGCCAGTGTAATCTTGAGGTCTATGGGCCTCAAGTCGCATCAAAGATGGACCAAAAAAGTAGTGCAGGGACTAATACAGTGGGTACGGAAAGTATTCAGACCCCCTTAAATTTTTCACTCTTTGTTATATTGCAGCCATTTGCTAAAATCATTTAAGTTCATTCTTCTTCCTCATGAATGTACACATAGCACCCCATACTGACAGAAAAACACAGAATTGTTGACATTGTTGCAGATTTATTAAAAAAGAAAAACTGAAATATCACATGGTCCTAAGTATTCAGACCCTTTGCTGTGACACTCATATATTTAACTCAGGTGCTTTCCATTTCTTCTGATCATCCTTGAGATGGTTCTACGCCTTCATTTGAGTTCAGCTGTGTTTGATTATACTGATTGGTCTTGATTAGGAAAGCCACACACCTGTCTATATAAGACCTTCCAGATCACAATGCATGTCAGAGCAAATGAGAATCATGAGGTCAAAGGAACTGCCTGAAGAGCTCAGAGACAGAATTGTGGCAAGGCACAGATCTGACCAAGGTTACAAAAAGATTTCTGCTGCACTTAAGGTTCCTAAGAGCACAGTGGCCTCCATAATCCTCAAATGGAAGACGTTTGGGACGACCAGAACCCTTCCTAGAGCTGGCCGTCCGGCCAAACTGAGCTATCGGGGGAGAAGAGCCTTGGTGAGAGAGGTAAAAAAGAACCCAAAGATCACTGTGGCTGAGCTCCAGAGATGCAGTCAGGAGATGGGAGAAAGTTGTAGAAAGTCAACCATCACTGCAGCCCTCCACCAGTCGGGGCTTTATGGCAGAGTGGCCCGACGGAAGCCTCTCCTCAGTGTAAGACACGTGAAAGCCTGCATGGAGTTTGCTAAAAAACACCTGAAGGACTCCAAGATGGTGAGAAATAAGATTCTCTGGTCTGATGAGACCAAAATAGAACTTTTTGGCCCTAATTCTAAGCGGTATGTGTGGAGAAAACCAGGCACTGCTCATCACCTGTCCAATACAGTCCCAACAGTGAAGCATGGTGGTGGCAGCATCATGCTGTGGGGGTGTTTTTCAGCTGCAGGGACAGGACGACTGGTTGTAATCGAGGGAAAGATGAATGCGGCCAAATACAGGGATATCCTGGACAAAAACCTTCTCCAGAGTGCTCTGGACCTCAGACTGGGCCGAAGGTTTACCTTCCAACAAGACAATGACCCTAAGCACACAGCTAAAATAACGAAGGAGTGGCTTCACAACAACTCCGTGACTGTTCTTGAATGGCCCAGCCAGAGCCCTGACTTAAACCCAATTGAGCATCTCTGGAGAGACCTAAAAATGGCTGTCCACCAACGTTTACCATCCAACCTGACAGAACTGGAGAGGATCTGCAAGGAGGAATGGCAGAGGATCCCCAAATCCAGGTGTGAAAGACTTGTTGCATCTTTCCCAAAAAGACTCCTGGCTGTATTAGATCAAAAGGGGGCTTCTACTAAATACTGAGCAAAGGGTCTGAATACTTAGGACCATGTGATATTTCAGTTTTTCTTTTTTAATAAATCTGCAACGATGTCAACAATTCTGTGTTTTTCTGTCAGTATGGGGTGCTATGTGTACATTCATGAGGAAGAAGAATGAACTTAAATGATTTTAGCAAATGGCTGCAATATAACAAAGAGTGAAAAATTTAAGGGGGTCTGAATACTTTCCGTACCCACTGTATGTAGTTGCTGCGACTTGAAGTTTTGCAGATATGAATAGTACTAATTTGAAATCATGGGGAACGACTTGTCATGCAACTTTAAAGTGCCAAGTCGCAGGACACCGAAGTGGCAGCCTTTTAACAAATGGGCTGCTAGAAAGGTAAGTATACAGTCTCTTTTATATTACAGGTGTGTAACCCTTCACAAGTGACACTGTGCACAGGAAAAGAATGGATTTTTGTAAGAACCGTGAAATCCTTTTCTTAGAAGTTCGACAGACGCAGCTCCATAACTTCATTACCATTGGGTTATGCTCCTCCAATCAGGAATAGGCACTAGACAGGGAAAAAAAATGACCACGCCCATGGAGGCTGTCCCTGCAGGCATGACCCCACACACTCTGCTTCAGATTCCAGTTTTGTTGCAAACAGTGTTTAGTAGACAAAAAAATCCATACCTCTTGTCGATGAATTTCAGAGAAAACGATTTTACGGTAAGTTCTTACAAAAATCCAGTTTTCTCTACCGTTTATCAACAGATGCAGCTCCATAACTTCATTACCATTGGGATATCCCAAAGCAGTATTGTCATGAGGGGTGGGAGAACAACGCAAAGAACGTAATTCCCCAAAGGCTAAACTTAGTCAACCAGGTAAAAAGGAGCTCAACCAGGAAGAAACAAATCCCAAGCAGGATAAATGGTCAGGGAAGAGACGTTGCGATACCAAGAAAATGTATTGGCAACTACAGATACAACTATATATGTAAAAAATACTAAATTTTATTGGTACAGAGTAAAAGATCTATCTGCTGCAAAGTAGGGCTGAAACAACTAATCGACTAAATCGATAATAATCGATAATTACAATCGTTGTCAACGATTGTCATTATCGATTAGTTGCTCCATCGATTAGTTGTGCTGCATTCTTGACATTCCCCGACTGTCAGCGAGCTCCGTCTGCTCTGTGAAGCTGCAGTGTGCACTCACTGTCTGTCTCCCTCACAGCTCTCTCACAGCTCGGCACTTCCGTAGTGAACCGGCACTAACACTCTGTTTGTTCATTATTATTTTAAATAAATGAAAAAAAAGGCATAGAGTTTTTTTATGATTTTATCCGATTAATCGAAAAAATATTTGGCAACTAATCGATTATTAAAATAATCGTTAGTTGCAGCCCTACTGCAAAGCATCATAGAATCAGCATGTTGTTTCAAAGAATAAAAATTCAAACAATCACATAAAGTTTAGACAATCACTTGATGTACAGCATAATATATGGACTCTATATATAACCCCTACACGTTTTAACCGAAGGTCTTCTTCTGGGGGTATTTGTCCAGAGCTTTGACCATATCTGTAATATATATATATATATATATATATATATATATATATACATATACATATACACACACATACATACATACAGTGCCTTGCGAAAGTTTTCGGCCCCCTTGAACTTTGCGACCTTTTGCCACATTTCAGGCTTCAAACATAAAGATATAAAACTGTAATTTTTTGTGAAGAATCAACAAGTGGGACACAATCATGAAGTGGAATGAAATTTATTGGATATTTCAAACTGTTAACAAATAAAAAACTGAAAAATTGGGCATGCAAAATGATTCAGCCACTTTACTTTCAGTGCAGCAAACTCTCTCCAGAAATTCAGTGAGGGTCTCCGAATGATCCAATGTTGACCTAAATGACTAATGATGATAAATAGAATCCACCTGTGTGTAATCAAGTCTCATATAAATGCACCTGCACTGCGATATAGTGTCAGAGGTCCGTTTAAAGGGCAGAGAGCATCATGAAGAACAAGGAACACACCAGGCAGGTCCGAGATACTGTTGTGGAGAAGTTTAAAGCCGGATTTGGATACAAAAAGATTTCCCAAGCTTTAAACATCCCAAGGAGCACTGTGCAAGCGATAATATTGAAATGGAAGGAGTATCAGACCACTGCAAATCTACGAAGACCTGGCCGTCCCTCTAAACTTTCAGCTCATACAAGGAGAAGACTGATCAGAGATGCAGCCAAGAGGCCCATGATCACTCTGGATGAACTGCAGAGATCTACAGCTGAGGTGGGAGACTCTGTCCATAGGACAACAATCAGTCATATACTGCACAAATCTGCCCTTTATGGAAGAGTGGAAAGAAGAAAGCCATTTCTTAAAGATATCCATAAAAAGTGTCGTTTAAAGTTTGCCACAAGCCACCTGGGAGACACACCAAACATGTGACAGAAGGTGCTCTGGTCAGATGAAACCAAAATCAAACTTTTTGGCAACAATGAAAAACGTTATATTTGGCGTAAAAGCAACACCGCTCATCACCCTGAACACACCATCCCCACTGTCAAACATGGTGGTGGCAGCATCATGGTTTGGGCCTGCTTTTCTTCAGCAGAGACAGGGAAGATGGTTAAAATTGATGGGAAGATGGATGGAGCCAAATACAGGACCATTCTGGAAGAAAACCTGATGGAGTCTGCAAAAGACCTAAGACTGGGACGGAGATTTGTCTTCCAACAAGACAATGATCCAAAACATAAAGCAAAATCTACAATGGAATGGTTCACAAATAAACATATCCAGATGTTAGAATGGCCAAGTCAAAGTCTAGACCTGAATCCAATCGAGAATCTGTGGAAAGAACTAAAAACTGCTGTTCACAAACGCTCTCCATCCAACCTCACTGAGCTCGAGCTGTTTTGCAAGGAGGAATGGGCAAAAATTTCAGTCTCTCGATGTGCAAAACTGATAGAGACATACCCCAAGCGACTTACAGCTGTAATCGCAGCAAAAGGTGGAGCTACAAAGTATTAACTTAAGGGGGCTGAATAATTTTGCACGCCCAATTTTTCAGTTTTTTATTTGTTAAAAAAGTTTGAAATATCCAATAAATTTCGTTCCACTTCATGATTGTGTCCCACATGTTGTTGATTGTTCACAAAAAATTACAGTTTATATCTATATGTTTGAAGCCTGAAATGTGGCAAAAGGTCGAAAAGTTCAAGGGGGCCGAATACTTTCAGAAGACACTATATATATATATATATATTATATAGTGATAAAAACAAAACAAAATAATATACAAATGTATACAAAAAGTAACAATATGTATACAATCCGTATTCCAAAATCAAAAACTGATCCAAAAAAACATTTATCTTAATTAGAAAAGAAGGAATAAAACCAAAAACTTACATTATTGGGAAATGTGGAGAGAAAGAAGAAAAGGAAAGTTTTGTTTAAAACTGTTGCGGCTGGCACTCAGTGATCCATGGGGAGACAACCAGGCACCAAAGTCCCAATTGGAGCACACAAGGGACTGAGGCAAAGATGAACAGTAAAATCCTAATATAGAAAAATAATACAACATAATATATAGAAGAAATTCTCCATAAATATATCTTTAACTTGATGACTATTCATCTAAGGAATAAATATCCAAAATAATGGAAAAACTTCCGGTTGAGAGCCTCAAAGAGAGAGAGAGACTGAGTGTCAAAAGACAAGGACACACTTGCTGCTTTAACATATTCAAAAGAAAAAAAGCAATATTTAAATCAGTATATGGATTCAATTCAATAAATTGCTGTTGGCAAACAAAGTACCTGTATTTCAACCAGCCGTTTGTATTCCTTCCTTTCCAGCAAAGGAATGGCGATACCTCTAAGTAGAAAGTGTATATATGGGGGAAAGAGTCCTCCCATTGCCATGGATTGGCCAATGGGAGACAGTGGATTGCCTAAGTATTAATCCTTGCCAGGTTCGGAGGCGGGAACCTCTGGCCGTCCCCCGCACTTTACCTCAGCAACCTCTGACACCCGGCGTCATATCCGGGGGCGTAGGCGGATGTCAGAAGAAGGGCGGAAGTGCTGGGGAGACACAGATCCGCCCAAGGACAGACACCCAACCGGAAGCGGCCGGGAGCCGTCTGAGACCAGCCCAAAGGGCGGTATCAGGGGACAAATGAAGTAGCTAGAATGTTAATAAGCAAAAAGAGAGGAATATAGTGCGCTGACACATAAACCCAACAGAATAAACCTGTCAGGCAGTGAAGGAGGCGCCAACGGCACCAACCCAAGGCAGAAGCCCCAACTCAATTAGGAAGGGGCTACGTGTGCCGGGTGGGATCCAAAAGGACTTCGGTGTCTGGAAAAAGCACAAATGCGATCAGAAAAAAGCATAAGGAATTTAAAATAGAATAAATTGCGTTTTGGGCCCTGCAAGCTAATTATCTCAAAAGAAGAGGTGGGGATTGGAATAAGGTCCTCTTACAAAGAGAGACTCGTTGGATATACAATTTAGAGGCTACCCACCACCGGGATTAAACAAAATCTTGAGCTATAGACCTTTTTTGGAGGGTTTTATATCCGGTCGTTCTGAGCACCTTATGTCATTTTTTTCTTGTTGCGGCTGCTTTTTTCTGATCACGTGTGATTTTTCCAGACACTGAAGTCCTTTTGGATCCCACCTGGCACACGTAGCCCCTTCCTACTTGGGTTGGGGCTTCTGGCTTGGGTTGGTGCCAACGGCGCCTCCTTCACTGCCTGACAGGTTTATTCTGTTGGGTTTATGTGTCAGCGCACTATTTTCCACTCTTTTTGCTTATTACCATTCTGGCTACTTCCTTTGTCCCCTGTTACTGCCCTTTGTCCCGGTGGCCTCCAGTTGGGTGTCCGTCCTTGGGCGGATGTGCGTCTCCCCAGCACTTCCGCCCTTCTTCTGACATCCGCCTACGCCCCCCAGATATGACGCCCGGCGTAGGAGGTTGCTGGTTTAACGTACGGGGGACGGCCGGAGGTTCCTGCCTCCGAACCTGGCAAGGATTAATAATTAGGCAATCCACTGTCTCCCATTGGCCAATCCATGGCAATGGGAGGACTCTTTCCCCCATATATACACTTTCTACTTAGAGGTATCTCCATTCCTTTGCTGGAAGGAAGGAATACAAACGGCTGGTTGAAATACAGGTACTTTGCTCCTACCTTCTGATTGGTGCTAACAGCAATTTATTGAATTGAATCCCTATACCGATTAAAATATTCCTTCTTTTTTCTTTTGAATATGTTAAAGCAGCAAGTGTGTCCTTGTCTTTGGCACTTATAGTCTCTCTCTCTCTTTGGGACTCTCAACCGAAAGTTTTTCCATTATTTTGTATATTTATTCCTTAGATGAATAGTCATCAAGGTAAAGATATATTTATATATACTTTTTTTTCTTCCTCCCTTTATGGAGAACTTCTTCTATATAGTATGTTGTATTATTTTTCTATAACATGATTTTATTGTGCATCTTTGCCTCAGTCCCTTGTGTGGTCCAACTGAGACTTTGGTGCCTGGTTGTCTCCCCATGGGTCACTGAGTGCCAGCCGCAACAGTTTTTAAAGAAAACTTTCCTTTTCTTCTTTCTTTCTACATTTCCTGATATTGTAAGTTTTTGGTTTTATTCCTTCCTTTCTAATTAACCACTTGCCTACTGTGCACTTAAACCCCATTCCCATCCAGGCCAATTTTCAGCTTTCAGCGCTCTCACACTTTGAATGACAATTGCGCGGTCATGCTACACTGTACCCATATGAAATTTTTATCATTTTTTTCACACAAATAGAGCTTTCTTTTGGTGGTATTTTATCATCTCTGGGTTTTTTATTTTTTACAAAAAAAAAAAGACAGAAAATTTTGAAAAAAAAAAAAAAGTTTTTCTTATTTTCTGCGAGTAAATTTTGAAAATAAATTTTTCTCCTTCACTGATGTGCGCTGATGAGGCGGCACTGATGGGCACTGATAGGCTGCACTGATGGGCACTGATGAGGTGGCACTTATGGGCACTGATGAGGAGGCACTTATGGGCACTGATGAGGAGGTACTAATATGCCGCACTGATGAGCACTGATAGGCGGCACTGATGGGCACTGAGAGGTGGCACTGATGGGCACTGAGAGGTGGCACTGCTGGGCACTGAGAGGCAGCACTGATGGGCGGCACTGACAGGCACTGGCGGATGGCACTGATGGGCACTGGCGGATGGCACTGATGGACACTGACGGGTGGCACTGATTACTGATGGGCAGCACCATCAGTGCCCACACTCAGTGCCCATAGTGCTGCCAGTCAGTGCTCATCAGTGCCTAGATGAGCAGGCACTGACTGGCAGCACTATGGGCACTGATTGTGGGCACTGATGGGGGGCACTGATGGCGGGCACTGTGGGCACTGAGTGTATGTTTTTTTACCTTGTGTAATCAGGGCACTGGTGATCGGTGCCCTGATTACATTCTTCTGTGTCCCTGGCGCTGGGCAGCTCTCCCTCCTTCCTCACACTGCAGTCTCCGTGTGAGGAAGGAGCGCTGGCGATGAGAGATGATCTCATATGTTTACATATGAGATCATCTCTCATTGGACGGTCCGATCACGTGGTGAATGGCCGCTGTGATTGGCCATTCACCGCGATCTGTGATCGGCTGTGTCCAAGGGACACGGCCGACACAGATTTTCCCCGATGCGCGCTCGCGGGAGCGCGCGGGGAGACTGTTTCTGGGAGGCCGTTTAAAAACGGCCTCCCGAAAATGTGAGTCCGCGCTGCAGCCGTACATAGGCTGTAGCGCGTATGGGAGGAAGTTAAGATAAATGTTCTTTTGAATCAGTTTTTGATTCTGGAATACTGATTGTATATATATTGTTACTTTTTGTATACATTTGTATATTTCTGTATATTATTTGTTTTTTTCACTATATCTATCTATCTATATATCTATATATATATATACACACAGTCAGGTCCATAAATATTGGGACATCAACTCAATTCTAATCTTTTTGGCTCTATACACCACCACAATGGATTTGAAATCAAATGAACATGATGTGTTTTAACTGCAGACTATCAGCTTTAATTTGACGGTATTTACATTCAAATCAGGTGAACGGTGTAGGAATTACAACAGTTTGTATATGTGCCTCACACTTTTTAAGGGACCAAAAGTAATGGGACAGATTAACAATCATAAATCAAAACTTTCACTTTTTAATTTTTGGTTGCAAATCCTTTGCAGTCAGTTACAGCCTGAAGTCTGGAACGCATAGACATCACCAGACGCTGGGTTTCATCCCTGGTGATGCTCTGCCAGGCTTCTACTGCAACTGTCTTCAGTTCCTGCTTGTTCTTGGGGCGTTTTCCCTTCAATTTTGTCTTCAGCAAGTGAAATGCATGCTCAATCGGATTCAGGTCAGGTGATTGACTTTGCCATTGCATAACATTCCACTTATTTGGTTGCTTTCGCAGTATGCTTCGGGTCATTGTCAATCTGCACTGTGAAGCACCGTCCAATGAGTTCTGAAGCATTTGGCTGAATAGGAGCAGATAATATTGCCCAAAACACTTCAGAATTCATCGATGCTGCTTTTGTCAGCAGTCACATCATCAATAAATACAAGAGAACCAGCTCCATTGGCAGCCATACATGCCCACGCCATGACACTACCACCACCATGCTTCACTGATGAGGTGGTATGCTTTGGATCATGAGCAGTTCCTTTCCTTCTCCATACTCTTCTCTTCCCATCACTCTGGTACAAGTTGATCTTGGTCTCATCTGTCCATAGGATGTTCTTCCAGAACTGTGAAGGCTTTTTTAGATGTTGTTTGGCAAACTGTAATCTGGCCTTCCTGTTTTTGAGGCTCACCAATGGTTTACATCTTGTGGTGAACCCTCTGTATTCACTCTGTTGAAGTTTTCTCTTGATTGTTGACTTTGACACACATACACCTACCTCCTGGAGAGTGTTCTTGATCTGGCCAACTGTTGTGAAGGGTGTTTTCTTCACTAGAGAAAGAATTCTTGGGTCATCCACCACAGTTGTTTTCCGTGGTCTTCCGGGTCTTTTGGTGTTGTTGAGCTCACCGGTGCGTTCTTTCTTTTTAAGGATGTTCCAAACAGTTGATTTGGCCACACCTAATGTTTTTGCTATCTCTCTGATAGGGCTGGGCGATAAATCGATTTAATCGATTTATCGATTTTTTGGTTTGAAGCGTTTTTTTTTTTTTTTTTAAACTCAAGTTTTTTTGTACAATACTAGCCACCGAACTCCCCACCGCCGCGCCTGGATGTGACGTCAGCTGCGGGGCGGGCAGTGCGTCTGTACAGGCCGGGGCTGCGGCGCGCTGTGATAGGTAAAGTCTCCCCGGCCTGGATGTGACGTCAGCTGCCGGGAGAGGAAGCGGGCGGTGCGTCTGTACAGGCGCACCACCCGCTTCCTCTCTCGGCAGCTGACGTCACATCCAGGCTGGGGAGACTGTACCTATCACAGCGCGCCGCAGCCCCGGCCTGTACAGACGCACCGCCCGCCCCGCAGCTGACGTCACATCCAGGCCGGGGAGACTGTACCCAGCACAGCGCTTCCACACTCCAAGAGCCCAGAGAGCCCAATCCTTCCACACTCCACCCAAACCTAATAAAAAATTGCTTTATTAACACTTTAAAATTAATTATTATTTATTGAAATTCATAGAATAATATTAAAAGTTGCAGGAGATTATTAGAACAGAAGATGCAATGACTGGAAGCAATGCTTTCCAACACACAGCGATCCAGTATACTCTCCCCCCACCCCCCAACCCAAAAAAAAAAAATAAAGTCACTATTTTGTAGAAAAAACTAAAATTTTTGAAAAAAAAAATTGTTTCAAAGTCAAACTAAAAAAGGTGGCCGGTTACTGTGGACTCGTTCTCTGGACTGTCACTGCGTCCTTGATATCTATTGAGGCCAAAAATCTCCCTGGTGTAGTGACGCCACTACCGAGCGAATGGATTCCATCCGAAACTACTGTACCCGCACAAAGCAGTTCAGAGCCTTGAGGTCTAGGATGGGACGCACCTTGCCCCCCTTTCTGGGCATGGTGAACAGGTTTGAATAAAACCCTTGAAAGTGTTCCTGAGAGGGAACTGGCACAATTACTCCTTGCGACAGCAAATTGTGTACCACCCCTCGCAATTCCCTTAACCGGTCTGGAAATAGGTGAAGATTGGATGGGAAAAACCTGTCCGACGGGCGAGACCGGAATGCGATCTTGTACCCAGATTGGATCTGTTCGTGAACCCATTTGTCCTGAATTTGAGGTTCATGGTTCCGGAAAGAAGCAAAAAAGCCCCCCCTACCCCAGAAACGGGTAAGGGCGCCCCTTTATGCAGATGAAGATTTGTCTGCAGATCCGGAAAGTCTGGCCTTTGATTTTTTTTCCCCGACCATGGCTTCTTGGAACCCCCAGAAGACCTGAATGGTTTACCTTTTTCTTGCGACCCGGAGGTAGGAAAAAGCCGCTTATGAGCAGAGAAGGAAGGCCCCTCGCATAGAACGTGGCGCCTTACCCTTAGAGAATTGAGAAAGAAGAGTACTTTTTTCCCCAGTGAGATCTTTGATCAACTCATCCAGAGAAGATCCAAACAGCCTTTCTCCTGTAAAGGGGAGACCAGTCAAGGCCTTTTTGGAAACGTGGTAGGCAGACCAGCTTTTTAGCCACACCATATACCGCTTCTAATAGCAATCCCCACTGCCGACACCCTGGCCACTAGTGGAGCTGCATCCAGGGAGGTATCACACATGAACACCAGGGCTTGAGCCAGCTGGTCCATTAGTTCAAGCACCGCCGGGGGGGGAGCCGTTCAGCTTCTAGTAGCTTCACCCATTTAGTAACCGTCTGACACCAGAATGTTTACAAAAGTAGTTTTCAAAATGGAACCCGCCATCACGTGTAAATGCGGGATAGGGACTCTGCCCATCTATCCACGGGGTCCGCAAAAGTCAGTGAGTCCTCCATCGGAACCACAGTAGACTTGTTTAGCCTGGGAACTGGGTGATCCACCTTCGGTGGTACAGTCCACCTAGTGGATACTACATCTGCAAAAGGGTACCAGTGTTTAAAATGCTTAGGCACCACCAGCATGTGCTTGATGCACTGACATTGTTCATCCACAATGGCATTAAACATATCAGGACAAGGGAACACCTTGCACGATTTCTGGGATTTGCGGGAGCCAAATAACACCTGCGTACCCGACGCTGTAGATTCATCAGCCAATTGTAATGCTTTCCGCACTAAAACTATAAGGGCTTCCACCAAGGCACGTTCCCACGCTGCAGCGGATGACAGGGCCTCTTCACCGACAGAATGTGAAGACCCCGACCCTGCAGGGTGGGGTGCGTCTGCGGTGGCCATATCTGCCTCAGAGTCTGAAGACATTGCCGATGGAGGCAGAGGGCATTTGCGGCTGGCAACACTTGTAATTACAAAATCTTCTTTTGACATCAGGCTTTGTAAAAATGCTGTGAGATCGGGCTGTGACCCAGAAGGGTCTGCAGCAGCACCTAAGGGGTCTGTAGGTGAAATTTTATCCTGGGACTCCATTTTACACTGGTGCACTGTCCCTTTAAGAGTCGCCAAATCACGATCTCACCGCTATCTCAGCAGGCTACCAAACCCCAGGCTAGTACAATCCAACAGCAGAGTGTACAAGGAAAACCCACAGGGAACCCCAGAAAAAATTTACTTCAGGAGCTGCCAGCATATTCTGAAAAAACATAAGTGAAACTAATCTGCATAGGAAAAGGAAAGAACAGCCTGTGTCTTTGCTAGAATTAAAATGCCATGCCGCTCAACTGTCCAGCAATCGTGGACCACAGGAAAATGGCTGGCCCATGCATTCCTATGGGGAACTAACAGAAAATGGCTGCCAATGTAATACAATGGGAAAAAGTACACATTGATCCACAGCAAAAAGGTGGCCCCCACGGCGTGCCATGCGGTCTCCAGGACCCCCAAAAGGGGTCCCTGTACATTAGGCATCGGAGGGTCCCTAGAAAGGGACCCCACCAGGACCAACCACCCCCATCAAAAAGGCGCCACAGCGGCCGCAGTATTTTCGCCCCCCCAAGGTAGGAAACTGCACAGGGTAGGAGAAAAAAAACTGAGGGGTTTGGGCCTAGTCCTCCCGAGAGGCCAGGGGAACCGAGGGAGTCTTGAGGGTTCGACCATTCCAAGGATAGGGCCCATGTCCGCCCCGAGACCGCTAGAGGTTTTGGGGGGCAATTACTCACCATACCACGATACAAGGTGGGCGCCACTTCAAAACAGATCACCTCCCACCCAGGATGGGGGCGCTGTAAGCCAGGGGGTACGCGGCGACTCAGGACGTTCCAGGTTGATCGCATCCCCACGAGATGGTTCACTCGCAGGCTCGTGACGAGGCCTAGTTCTGGACTATAACCTGCTCATGCTTGCTGGCCAGGCTGGGAGACCTTAACGATCTAGATTATCCAGTCCGAAACCACAGCTTGAAGTTCTCCAGGAACTAACTAGGGAAAATAAAATTTAAAAAAAATCACAAAATAATAACAATTCCCTATTTACAGCTAAGACCGAAGTCCCAACAGGTAGCTAGGTCCTATTGCTAAAACCAAGCAAAAACCAACTGCAATCTGAAGCAGAGTGTGTGGGGTTATGCCTGCAAGAACAGCCCCCTTCGGTGTGGTAACGTTTTTTTCCTGCCTAGTGCCTATTCCTGATTGGAGGAGCATGACCCAAATGGTAATGAAGTTATGGAGCTGCGTCTGTCGATGAACGATAAAGAAAAATTTATTTTGTTAAGGCCACAAGTGAAATAAAGCAGTTTTAAAGCAAAAACAAAAAATATAATATATTGCAGCTTACCAATATGGTGGCTACATTTCTTTTTTTGAGGGACTTTTACCCTCTGTTTTCACCTGGAGATCTGGTCAGTAACGCACAACCTTTGTTAGAGTGCCTCCACTCTGGATGCAGCAGCACAGGGGGGCACAACAATGTGAAGCTAAACTTCAGCTCACACTTTATAAATCAGTTACAGCAAACAGTTTTTTCCCTTTTAGGAAAAGGGTTACATGAATAAATTATTGTTGATCATTGCAAGCTATCTGGAAGGGGGTTATTCTTCCCAATAACCAGAAGCGTAAGGAGCATTCTTCTCACTGGCCATCACACTGATGTGCCCCAGGAGGAAGTCCTATTGTCACGAAACGCGTAGGACGGAGCGACTTGTCTATGTCATTGCACTAACCAGAAGAAACGGTGGATGCCATCTTGATATGCCGGAGCTTTGTTTGCAGATATGCACATTACTCTTACCTTTGTGAGTGATTTTCTTATTCAATAAATCAATGCTTTACAGTTTTGCACTATCCATTGCTTTTTCCTTTTTATATAATGTGTTTAGGAGCACTGGATGTCCATAAGGAGAACACCCTAAGGTGGAATCCTCGTTTGTTTTAAAGCTTATACCGAATTTGATTTAAAGGAGAAGTCTTCAATGCTTGCCAGACCTGCCTGTCACCAGGAGGCCCTGGCCATTTGGTAAGACTGCACTCTGTCCATGTGTTGCTGGTTGGCCTTTGCGGTGAAGGGAGTATGATGTGACTCACCTCCAATTTGTAGCTG
This sequence comes from Pelophylax lessonae, assembly GCF_965119305.1. Classification (NCBI taxonomy): domain Eukaryota; kingdom Metazoa; phylum Chordata; class Amphibia; order Anura; family Ranidae; genus Pelophylax; species Pelophylax lessonae. Next base: position 660,292,490 of record NC_138768.1, read on the forward strand.
CAGGATATCATCATCATCATCTTCTTAGGACTGTTTTTTTTTATTATTTAAATTTTTTCACTGGGGGCCATTAGTTTAGGTTTATTTTAGCGCAACATTTTGTTTAGCAATTATTGTGATAAATATCCCACTGATGTGATTACGGCTTTTGCACAATATTATACATTGACACAAGCACAATATTTCTTTATCATATACTGTACTTTACACTAATGTATCATGAATTATAGATAAAGTAAATTTTACCAGGGGTTCCCCGAGACTGGAAAGTTAGTTCAAGGGTTCCTCCGTGTTGAAAAGGTTGAGAAAGGCTGCTGTAAACAAACATCTGGAAGAGCGTTTGGTCTTTTTAAAAACAGACCTACTGGCTGGATCACCACATGTAAATAGCAGTAAGAAAGCCTAAAAAATAAAACTATTGTAGCCATCACATCTAAGACCTGATAAGCTGCAATATAATAGATGTTTGCTTTTGAGTTCTAGATGTCTGCGGTTCACTTTAGAAATCCGTTTAATTTTCGCTGGATCCCACACACAGTGCTGTATTCCCAGTGCTGCGGGGTTGAAGAGCTGCAGCTATGACAGTAAAGGATCCCATCATTCACCGTCCCCTTCCTCTCCCCTTATTCATTCACAAAAGGCCTTGTATTTTTGGTTTCAGAGAATACAAGGCATTCTGTGAATGGACATAGGGAGATCCTGTTGTTCATCCATTCCTCCTCTCAACTGTAAATGTGTGGTGAATGTGACATTTTTTTGCTTTATAAATATGCCCCCTACTGGAGTGATAATAAGGAGGTCATTTGGACTAAAACATGAGTACATATGACTTCCCCTTGCCCAAACAACTGGAATTTGAAAGTCGTTTGAAAGGCTGAAGGTTTTTTTTTTTACCTTCATGCATTCTATGCATGAAGGTAAAAAACCTTCAGTGTAGGGCTGAACGATAGTCGATATGATATCGACTATCGTTCTACGGGCGTGGGCGATATTCATATCGTCGAAGACGCGATATTTAGCATAGGCAGGGAGAAGTCGGGACTCGGGGGGGAGGAGGAGGACTCGCAGTGCTGGCAGCCGACACATCCGTTTTGCTTTCGGCTGTGATCGGAACTCCGCCCCTCCAGCCCGATGCAATCCAGCCCTCCCAGCTCTGCCTCTAGTCTCCAGCCGACCGTTACTCAGCCCTGCTCTGCCCATTCTCTCTCCTGGCTGCATCGGGGGCAGGATCAGGCTGTAATGTATTGCAAATAGATTCAATGGAGAGACAATGGGCGGAGCAGGGCGGAGTAATGGTCCGCTGGAGACTAAGAGGCAGAGCTGGGAGGGCTGGATTGCATGGCAGCGGAGAGGCTGCAGAGCGCTACAGTGCAAAGCAGCAGGAGAGGGGGGAGAGACGCCCGGAGCATGGCGGAGGAGCACTGGGGGACAAAGTTCTACAAGTGTGGCGAATCCCCTGGCGGAGAGCTGAGCTCTGCTCACTGATCCCTCCTCCGGAGACTGTCCGGGAGAAATATCGCGATATACATCGTTAAAAACCAAATATCGCAATGTACTTTTTCCCCCAATATCGTGCAGCCCTACTTCAGTGTGCCTCTTCCCCCCTCAGTCCTCCCTAATACTCAGCTGAGCTCCCTCTTGATCCAGTGATGTGCGCAGGAGCCTTGGCTGTCCCAGGTCTCTCTCTCCTGCTCCTACTACGGTCAATCACAGCCACTGTGCCAATGAAAAGAGTGTAGGGGTGGGGCCAAGCTGCGGCTCTATGTGTCTTACGGACACATAGAGCAGGGTTCAGGAGAGAGCATGCAGCAGTGCTATTGGGGGCACTGGTCAAAGGGGGAGGAGACTGGAGCGACAAAGGGGGACTCGTGAAGAAGAGAATCAGGGCTGCTCTGTACAAAACTGAACCTTTAATATCACTTAAAGTTGCCCTTTAAATAAAGTCAATTGTGAAGTTGCCCTCTAAATAAAGTCAATTGTGTCCGGTATTTTATAGCTTCATTCCCTTATTTCAGAACTATATAAAAAACCTGCACCCTGCTGGGAAAAGCAGCACTATAAAAATGTTATTATCAGCAACCTAAACATACATGCAGACTCTCTAGCTACAAATAGTTTTCAGCCAGACATCACTCACACGAACAGGCACACAGCTGTGTGTACCCAGCTTCCATTTTACCATTTATTTTCATATTCAGCCTACTCAGGAAGAGTCTACATCTTAAAAGGAAAATGCATATAAAGCAAATCCCCTGTGGGCTAGAAATATCACCAAAAAGCTATTTCGGTTGTGTGCTGTGAGACATGAGTAAACTGAAATGCTACTAGCACTGCAACAAGTTCTTTTTAGTACAAAATGGGAACGCATCTCATCCATGCTATGTGGTCGCAACCTTTCAATGTTTGTTTTACCAATGCATATTAAGTCCCAGCCTAATGTACCTGTCACACATTAACATAAAAGTTTTTTTTTTTTTGTTTTTTTTTTAACGCAGAAGGGGGCAATGGCAGGCACAACAATGTTTGGATAGCTGGAGACATATTGACATTTTTAAACTTGGAGGTCATCTCAGACCAATAAAAATACTATTACACTTGATATTTGCATTTAACACCTTCCTGCAAAAGCATACAGAAATGAACATTAGGATCCAAGTTAGTTTTAAAAAAGGAGTTATTAAAAACCGAAAGGAAGTGGGAGCAAATCAGGACAGAACAGATTAAAATATATTACCGATAAAACTGCCATTTCTTATTATGGTGGTGTCAAATTTAGTCCCAAAATCATTTTGATTAATTATTCCAACATAAATACAAGATGGATTTAATGAATATTGGATGCCTAGCTTTTGTCTTTTTCATTGGAATTCCATACCATTTACTCTCCAATAATATAATCAATTGATACATGGGATTTTGTAGTCCCTTTCGTCCACATACATGTATCCTTTCCTCTGTTTTGTCATTAAAAAAAATATGAGTAGTATGTCCACAGTTTGCAGCTATTGAAATCGCAAAAGTATATTTAATAAAAAGTTATACTTGTTTTGATTAAAAAGCAGTCCTAATGTTCCACTTGAGAGACTTCGCCAAGTCCAAAATGATGATCAGTCTGCTGCAGGTGGAGGAAGCATTTCCTCAGTCTCCTCTTCTTAAGCAATCACACTGCAACACTGTAAGGCCAGCCACAGACAGTTCGAGATTCAAACTGTATATGGGCAGGCTGAATGTACCAAGTTGATCAATCGACCAACCAGCCTGCCAGATTTAACTTGCGATTATCCCTAGTGGCTGGTATAGCCACTAGCAATATTCACTGTCTTCTCCTGGCAGGGACAGCTTCCCCGGCCCTCCCTGGGAGAATACAATTTTTTTTTTTTCGGCAGGATAGATTTCTCCGTTAGCACTGTGTGTTGATGGGGGATTCATGCAAATTTCTTTCCTGCCACCAAAGAAATTAGCACCGTCTTTGGCCTGCCTAAGGCCCCTTTCACACAGGCGGACCGTTCAGATACGCCTGTCCGTTTTTTTGGCGGATCTGAAGGTCCCCCCATGCATCTCTATGGGGGATCGGATGTCAGCGGAAACATGTCCGCTGACATCCGATCCGTCAAATCTGGATGGATGGAAACCCTATTTTCCATCCGTCCAGCGGATCGGATTGGATGGGATCGGATGAGAACGGACCGACGGTCTGTTCCCATCTGATTTCCCCCATAGAGATGTATGGGGGACTGACAGCTGTGTCTCCGCACACAGCGCGGAGACACAGCTGTCATCCTCCTGCTCAGCGGGGGATCGGCGCCTCGATCCCCAGCTGAGAAAAACGGAATCCGTCCGACGGACGGATAGTGTGAAAGGGGCCTAATGCCTCGTACACACGCAACGATTATCAGCCGACTGATCGTCCGACTTTTGTCCAGAGTTGTGTTTTGTTGGTTGGAATGTGCCTAGACTGCACACGAATTTTCTCGGCCAACAAAAATCTACTTCAGAAGTGATGTCATGTGCTGGTTTACTTTCCGTGTGTTTTTTCTTCTCTGAGCATGCCCAGTCTTGCTCATCAGATTTTTGTCTGCCGAAATCTGTACTGACTGACGGAAAATCGGCCGTTGTGTTGGCGGCCAACAAAAATTTTATAGCCTGCACACCAAATTTTATTTGGCCGAAAAGTCTGAGTCGGTTGTCGAAAGCATCATACTAACAAGCCAAAAATCGGCCGAACGGACGTTGGCCGAAAATTCCTGGCCAATAATCGATGCATGTGTACGAGGCATAACTCTACAAGTTGCCGGATGGGAAACTGCAGTGGGAGACTAATCTGTGTCAGATGTTTGGGAGCTCAACCAATTAAGATTGTATCATCTTTGAGAGACTCTCTAATTGTGTTTCATTTGCATACTGTGTAGCATGACCGTGCAATTACCAGTTAAAGTAGCACAATGCCCAATAGCAAAAAATGGCCTGGTTATGAATGGGGTAAAACCTTTTGGAGGTCAAGTGGTTGAATAGAATACTGTGCAATACCACTGCTGAGGTTTCCTTCTGTCATGCTATGGCTTTAGTACTCACGGAGTTAGAAATATGCACCAAAAATGCATGTTCTTACTTCACTTGTTGCATTCTCACTTTGGATCAATGACTCACAAATCACCAAAGTCATTAAGTCAGCATGACAAGCAAGCAATTCGTATATCCAAAAGGAGTTCAGACACACAGCTTCCATACTTCTTTCAGCACAGGTTCGCTTTAATGGCAGATTTTAAAATTTGTTAAAAAGACAGGAGAAAGAGGATCTTTGCAAAAGGCAGAAAAGTGATTCTGGTGCTAAATCATAATTGTATATCAGACGTTACATGGCTATTGAACCCTACAAAGTACAAAATCGTCTTAGCAGCAAAATATTTTCTGATGGATCCAATTAAAGAACGAAACACTTCACAAACTGCCCTACCACACTTGCTGTTTATCTTCTAGTTTATTTGTGTGTCAACAATCACGCTGGAAAGAAAAGAAGCATGTATTATCCTTTGGCTGTTCTGACCTATGATTACATAATAAAATCTTTTCCTGCATGTGGTAGGTCCAAGGGAAATTTAAAATAAACAGAATTTTTAGTCATCTGAAAGGCAAATAGCAGTAGAAACACTCTACCTTTAGTGGGACTCAGGGACCATGCCGTTATAAGATAACATTTACACATAGAATTCAACCGTTATGTCCTGGAAATGGACAGTGCCCTTGGAGGAAACAGTATCATAGTTACATTGTTTCTCAGGGTGAAGAAAGTCCATCAAATTCAACCAAGAGAAAACAAAATCAAATAGCAAACCTCTTTATACACAATCATTCACCCATAGTTGATCCAGAGGAAGCCAAAAGGCCTCCAACAAAGCACGGTCCAATTTGTTTGAGCAGAGAAAAAAAAATTCCTTCCTAATCCCCATAAGGCAAATCGGATATTCGATCAACTATTCAAGGTGTTATTGCTTATAAATGTTATTATTCAGTTATATTTTTTGCATTTAGAAATTGCATCCAGCTTGTTTTTAAAACAATCTACTGAACTGGCCAGAAGTAGTTTTTGATAGAGTCTATTCCACATTTTTACAGCTCTTACTGTGAAGAAGCCTTTCCATAAATGGAGGTTAAATCTCTTTTCCTCTTTAATGACTTGAAGAGTATATAGGTATTACCAAAAACTTTGGGATGCCTGCCTTTACACGCACATGAACTTTAATGGCATCCCAGTCTTAGTCCATAGAGTTCAATATTGAGTTGGCCCACCATCTGAAACTATAACAGCTTCAACTCTTCTGGGAAGGCTGTCCACAAGGAGTGTGTTTAAGGGAATTTTTAACCATTCTTCCAGAAGCGCATTTGTGAGGTCAGGCACTGATGTTGGACAAGAAGGCCTGGCTTGCAGTCTCCGCTCTAATTCATCCCAAAGGTGTTCTATTAGGTTGAGGTAAGGACTCTGTGCAGTCCAGTTAAGTTCCTTCACCCCAAACTCACTCATCCATGTTTTTATGGACCTTGCTGTGCCCTGATCCAAATCATTTGGTGGAGAGGGGATTATGTTGTGGAGTTGTTTGGAGAGTTTGGGGTGGAGGAACTTGACTAGCCTGCATAGAGTCCTGACCTCAACCCGATAGAACACCTTTGGGATGAATGAGAGAGGAGCCTGCAAGCCAGGCCTTCTTGTCCACAACAGTGCCTGACCTCACAAATGCGCTTCTGGAAGAATGGTCAAATATTCCCATAGAGACCCTCCTAAACCCTGTGGACATCCTTCCTAGAAGAGTTGAAGCTGTTATAGCTGCAAAGGGTGGGCCAATGTAATATTGAACCCTACAGACTAATGCCCCATACACACGTGCAGATTATCTGCAGACTTTTGTCTGCAGACTTACCTTTTCTATGTAGTGCAAGGGCCTGCCGGATTGCATACAAATTGAAAGTGTTTAGGTTTGACCTCATATTATATGGTTTTGGTAAAAGTCTGCAGATAATCTGCACGTGTGTATGGGGCTTAAGACTGGATGACATTAAAGTTCATGTGCGTGTAAAGGCAGACGTCCCAATACTTTTGGTAATAAAGTGTGGGTTGTACTCCAATGAAAAGTCAGCCCAGTGTTTTAGATAGCCAAATCCTTCCCTCTTACACCAGGCCTTTAGCCATGCATTTAGTTCTCTAAGCTCCCCTGCCTTTTCTTGTTTTGCACTCTGCATGAATGAGCACAGGGGGAACCTTTAGACAATAGCCCTGCCAATCTGGGGGGAGGGGAGCATTAGCTGTACTAGCAGATTTAAATACACTAACAGCCAAACTCCAGCTAATTCTTCATAAGCAGTTACAGCAAAAAGTTTTTTCCTTTTGGGATAAAGGTTTTACATAAATAAAAGCCGATCTTAGTAAGCACCCCTGTCCGTGCAACTGACACATTCAGTGGGAGAGTTTGTTTCTTTATAAAACAACAGACTTACTGGCCAGATCACCAGGTAAAAAATAGAAGAAAGAAGCCTAAAAAAGAAAATGACTCACATCTAGAAACTGGTATTCTGAAATATAATATTAACTTTTGGGTTTAATACCACTATATCACTTAGAGGAAATTTAAGATGTTACTTGCAGGTTAGAAGACTCCTGTTGTCTTACCTCTTCACTTGGTCAAAATTCCACTGTTTTTGAATTTGAACAATTCGAATGTGAGTGAACACAATGTGAGCCATGTCGTACTATTGTTTTTTTTCCACTAGGTAGGCTAAACACAGATTTGCTTTGCATCTAAATGGTTACACAGTCACACCAAATTTCACCAGCAGGTGACATTACAGATGAGATGCAATGTGATAGAGGCAGGAGGACTTTGTGGCAGTGTCTAAAAGTACAGTTTGGCCTCTACTGTCCAGGCTTTGGAATCCGAGCTACTGGAAAATAAAGTGGGCAAACCTAAAGCTAAATTTTTTAGTTTTGGATTTTTGAATTTGGAAATTCTTGGAACCTGTCAGGTTTTATTGTGGTCTGTGTTCCAACAGGAGGGAATCACCCTCTCTGTTTGTTCAGGTCATTATTATCAGAACATAGCAACTGTCTAAAGCCAGCCATACATTGAGCAAATTTCTTTCCTGCAACCATGGGTTGCAGGAAAGAAATTTGCTGGATTCCTCCATCAACACAGTGTTGACAGGGAAATCCCTCCTGCTGAGCCATTGTATTCTCCCACAGGGAAAAGATTAAAATCATTGCTAGTGGCTATACTAGCCGCTAGCGATAATCGCATGCAAAATCCAGCAGGTTGTACCGAAGGTGATAAATCAACTTTGTACATTCAGCCTGCCCATACATGGTTCGAATATCAGGCAGTTCCAGCAGAACCGGCCGAGATTCGAACCGTCTATGGTCTTATCTTTTAAACAGGATACAAACAACAAAGAAAAAAAAAAAACTCATAACCCAATTTATCTAAAAGAAAACAAAAAAGTTTTGCCTATAGATATACAGTAATTTAAGAAAAACGTATCCCTTCCCCCCTCCTCATTTGTCAAGGTTTCTTCTAGGCTTCCACCCATGCTGATTCGTTAGGCTGGCCATACACGGTGCGACCCATGGTTGCAGTAAGGAAATTTGCACGATTCCCCCATCAACACAGACAGTGTTGATGGGGAATCCGCAATTGTCTACTCCCAGCAAGGGTGGGTGGGGGAAACCCTCCCCGCCAGGAAAAGACCGTGAATATTTCTAGCGGCTATAGCAGCCACTAGCGATAATCACAAGAGAATCGGGAAGGCTGGTTGTACCCAAGTTGATCGATCAATCAACTTGGTAAGTCAGCCTGCCCATTAATGGTTCGAATCTCAGCTGGTTCTCGCTTCTGTATTTCACATTCTGTAGCAGCTGGAGGATGTAGAAAAGCAAGTGGTGATAAACTAATAATTACACATTTTAGCCAGTAATAAGTGCATAAAACAGTTAATGCTGGCCATACACGCACAGAATTTCATCCAAAACTGGTCGTTTTTGGTAAGATCATTCAACATTCGCGCCGTTAGTGAACCCAACTTTACCACCGATTTCAACCATAGGCCCAGCTAATGTCATTGGATCTGAAGCGAAAACTTTTACCGTTTCAATGAAAGTGAACATGTGTAGGTTGTAATCAAAATGAAAATATACTGTCTTAAATGATTTTATTGTTATCGAAACGATCACTACGAACATGGAAACGATCATATAAACAAGTTTATTCTATCAGTTAATGGACAATATGCTTTTGAACGACGAATGATCATTTAATCTGCAAACGGCCAAAATTCTGTGCGTGTATGGCCAGCATAAGTTTAGGGAGACTTAAGAAGAAACTAAAATGTGTGAATGCCACCTAAAAATGTATTGTGCTACATGTCTTTGGTAAAAAAAAAATCCCAATAAGTGTATGTTATTTAATTTGCGTGAAAGTTATAGTATCAATACAGGAAATGTATTTTTTTTACTAGTAATGGTGCCGATTAGCAACTTATAGTGGGACTGTGATAATATGGCAGACAATCTGACACACTGTCATGGGGGTACATAGACATGGACATCAATAGTGACTCTAATACAGTGATCAGTGCTAATACTATACACGGTCACTGTACTAATGACACGGGTTGGGAAGGGGTTAACTAGGGGCAATCAATGGGTATTTATGTGCCTAACTATGTGTCATGTGTGTGAGATGTGCTGCTTTTACTAAATGCCCTTGCTGTTTTTTTGCAGAGCATAAAAAAACTGCAAGATTATCTGTCACTATTTGGAGCTCTGTGTTGTTTACAACACAGAACTCCCTTCCCTGAATGACAGGACTAAGTGCCCATTCACACTACCGCGACTTGTCAGGCGACTGGTCAGCCTGACAAGTCGCAGTCCATGCAGTGCTATGGGAACCGTTCTAATAGGAGTGACTCAAGTCGCTCCGACTTAGAAAATAGTTCCTGTACTACTTCGGGGCGACATCGGAGCGACTTGCACTGACATTCATTATAAGAAGTCCGTGCAAGTCGCGGTGCACGCGACTTCACAGGTCGCCCCCCGAAGTCGTGCCGCGGTAGTGTGAACCGGCACTAATCACAGCACACCCAGGGTGGCGGGTGCACATGCCCCTACCCGGAAGTGCTGAATCACGTATAAGATACAGGATCCAGTGCAACAAGGACCGCTTTGCTGGTGTACTTTTAAGGAAGGAGGTCGGCAAGAGGCTAAAATACTTTTTTTTATTAAAGGTACAGTTGTCCTTTACAATGATAAAACATGTGGAATTGCTATACGCCACTTCCGGCTTCCGGAGCGCAGGTGGAACGCGTAAGAGGTCTCCCCTGATTGCTGTTCACCGCTGCGGTTATCGGCTCTATGTGGTCTACTCAACTGTAAGTTATTTACACTTAATAAAGATGGAATCTAATTCTACTACACTATGAGGATCCCTTCTTTTTGTCTCTCTTGCAATGGTCTCGTTTGCTTGATTGCTGAGATGGATCATCCTGATATCCGAGGATTAGACCTTCCTCTATTCCTTTGGCTTGATTTGACCGCCCAGCACAGGGGTCAAATCATTCTGGTAAGCAGCCAGTAATCTCACTACCTTGGGTGAAATTCCTGTAATTGGTGAAGGATATACAAGATCTGTGGTAGCACGGGTGACCTAACTCAAGGACTACCATATGGATTGGGACTGTGTCCACACAAAATAGAGGCTTTTTAATATTGATGCCCATAAACGCATATAATTATTTTGGTCAATCCTTTTTGGATCACTATTTTAGCACCATTGCACTTTAATTTGTTTGTATATTGTGGTATAATCACATTATGCACGTGTAGGAGTTTAATTCTGGTTTTTATGTGAGCTACAAAGCTAGGAATATACTAGTAGAATTTCAAGAAGTATTAAACCCAAAAAAGGAAACATTTAACATATTGCAGCTTACAAATTCTTAGGTGTGATGACTGCATTAGTTTTGTTTTTTAGGCTTGCTTTCTTCTTTTTTCATCTGGTGATCTGGAAAGTAAGTCTTGTTTTTTTTTAAAGAACAAGCTCTCTTACAGATGCATCAGTTTATTGGCATGAGGCAAACCATTTAACACAGACAGGGGTGCCTGCAATTATCAGCTTTTATGTACAATCTTTATGCTAAAAGAAAAAAAAAAAAAGTTTGCTGTAGCTGATTATAAAGTTTGAGCTGGAGTTTGGCATCAATTTATTAGTGAGTAAGAAAAACCCCAAAGTAGTTGGGATTAGTATAGCGCTTGCTGTTAGTAGCCAGGGGTAAACAATTGCTTGTTAATAGCCTGGATGAAATGTATGAGGCAAATATAATTATAAAAAGTGATAAATGTAGATTGAATACGTAAATAAAGTGATGACTTTTAGAACTCAATAAATAACAGACTGGATGGTGATAAATCACAAATAATTACAGTGTAAAATCAATAAATGGTCATAAAATATCAGGTTATAAAAAGTCAATCAAATCACATAAGTGCCTTAAAGTGCAAATAAGTGCCAAATAAGTCCAAATAAAGTTCATATGTGACTTAAGTGCATAAAAAATAACTTCGGTGCTAAAGGGGGAGAAAGTGCAATGCTTGTGCTGGGTCCTCCAGTAGTCCAACTGCTGGTACTTGTGGTAAGGCTTAAAGGAATAATGGGGGTGTGCACTCACCAGAGGTTGTGGGTCTTAGTTACCATATGGCAGAAAGACCTTAAGAGCCTTGTGGCCTCCTAGGCCAGAGAGATGGCGACTGCTGGGCTTTGTAGTCCCCTATGGTCCGGGGTCCCCTTCCTGGATAGGCTGGATACTCAGGGTCCGGTTGGGGTTCTTTAGAACCTGAGGAGCTCCAGAACTTTTCCAGCCAATTTAATAGTGTCATTAAATCCGCTAGTACAATTAACACCACCCTCACCCCAGGCTGTCAATGCCACTGTCTAATTTGCCCCATGTGCTCCTTCATCCAGAGTGGGGCACTCTAATACAGGAGGAGTGTTACTGGCCAGATCACTAGGTGAACACCGAGGGAAAAAGATTTTAAAAATGAAAACTGATGCATAATTGGTAAGCTTCAAGATATTACATTTTGGTTTTGGGTTTAATACAGCTTTCATTGGCAAAACAGTCTCAGAATGTTTTTTTTGTTTTTTTTTTAATCGACTAATTTTATTCAAAAGCCATTAAGATTTCATCCAGATCTGCTATTTTAATGTAATCCCAGATGTAAGCAACAGGTTTCACTGCGTTTGATTTTGATTATGATTTTTGCCTTCAAACAAAAAGCACAATTACAGTTAGAATTTTGTTCTGTCGAAAAAATTTCCTTTCGGCTACTTCAAAATGTTTTGTTACTTTGGTTAAAAACAAATGTTGATTTGACCGCACTAACCATTAGCAAATCTAACGAACATTCCCGAAAGCAAAACATTTCCTACCCAAGTCTGCTAGTGCCTGGTCATCTTTAATGGTGCTAAATCAGAATGGGGAACTTGTAACTGAAATTGAATTCTAATTTGGGCAGAAATCAAATCCTCATATTTAGCCTGGGCCTAGGATTGAAGCAGCTCTACAAAGTCCTGAAGACAGGTCTTGGTGCCCGCACTCCAGCAATTTTAATACCCGAGAGACTAGAACTTTTAACTTTTAGGCTAGACCAGGTTCACATTAATGAAATTACTGATCCCAATAGGAAAACAAAGTGTAAGAAGTTCACCTTTACAGAAAATCTCTAAACGGGACCCAACACCAGACCCCCTACCAAACTCCCTCCGCCAGTCTCTGTTGTACTTACCTCCTACAATCCTGAGCTGTCAAGGCTCCTGTAAGCCACTCCAATGGTCCAGAGATTTGAAATCCTTGTTACCTTCTCTCCTCTCCATCTAGCACTGCCAGTATGGGTCAGATGGATTAAGATTGTCCGTGCCGTTCATGTGACGGCAAATACAGATTTTCTGTAAAGGTGAACACTTTAAAGCAGAGATCACCTATTAATTAGCTAGACCACAACATTACTTGTAATACTGGACGAAGATATAATTTGAAAATCATGAGAAAACTATTCAAATCCATTTCACACTTAAAAGGCAAGGCATAATCTGTCCGGCTGTTTGCACTTTTAATCTTTGCTGTCTATCAAAACCACAATGGCCAGTGAATCTTCTGCATCTATTCATTTGGTACATATCAGATGACTGCATCCCCTGCTGGATCACTGAGTGCCGGTTCACACTCAAGCGTGTGCGGCTATCGCATGTAAGATCGGAGCACACTGCTCCTTCATTACATGCGATCGGATGTGCAGTGCGAATTCAGCCATACACTTTGTATGGCTAAATTCGCACTGAACCCGCACAAAAGTCGCACATGAGGCATTTTTTCAGCCGCATCAGAATCGGATCGCACAGTGCTTCACACTTGTGAGATCCGATCCTGTGCGAACTGTCAGATCGCACTGCGATATGCGATCAAACTGGGGGTGTCGTTAACATTTCATTGACACCCCCTGCATATCGCATATGGCAGTGTGAACTGCCAGATGTGCGGATGCGATGCGGGAACAGGCTGCGAATTCGCAGCCTTTCCACATCGCACAAGTGTGACCCGGCACTACAACACAGTAGTGATGTAGTGGTTAGGAGGGCAGAGTAATAGGTTGTGTATACATTTTTTTTTAATTGGTCCTTTTTTTTTTTTTTAATGACAAACAATGCCACGGCTCACATTTCATTCTGTGCAAACTAGCTGCCTGGCTTTCAGGCTGATCAATATTTTTTGAGCGACTTGTCCGAAACAAGTAAGAGTTCGGCTCTCATTGGCTGCGTTATTATTCTGGGTTAGTGATGAAACATTGAAGCCAGAGAAAGCCAGGAAACTGGGACAGCAAAGGCAGTCTCTGCATTTCTTTCAGCACAAGTTTCCTTTAAAACAAGAAAAAAAATGATTCAGAGAAACTGGATGCATTGAAAATAGTTACACAATCAGGAAAAGATCCAAACCGCATGATGTCAACTTGGAAATAGTTAAAGTTTACAAATTTAACAACCCATAACTTACAGTGCTACATACTAAAACCAATTGCACTTTGTTCGGTAAAATGAAAACATACAAAATTAACCTACCCGAATTTCTTGAAGGTTGTGGAAGTTGTTTCCCACTCTGACCGAGATTTTGCTTGGTGTGTAGCTTTCGTCTGACTTGTAATCAGCGTAAATGCATAAAGCTTTCACGGTAGTCTTTCTTCTATAAGCCAGAAAAATAAAAACACACAGCAAGAGAACCACAATGAAAGCTCATCAAAATGTTTTTTTTTCTGCTCTTTTAAAAAGTTGGGCAATGTACGCTTTATGCCTGAAATAATTTGCAAAGGCTTGGCACACACTTGCATACATAAACAAGATTCACCAAACAATAAACTACAGGAAGCCTCAAGTGTAGCATTTTGCAGACCATGGATCAAAACAGTAATTTAAGATTCAATCCCATTTTGTCAATTGAAAATGCACATAATGCAACTCATTTATGAATGAGACACAGTTATTTCTTTCTGAAATCTTAGGATCCTTTTCATAATAAACATATTCACTGGCTAGTCCTTAAAGAGGAAGTAAAAGAAAAAAAAATTAGAAAAATAAAAACCTGTAAAGACAAAAGGAATAATGAGCTAGTATGCAACGCATACTAGCGCATTATGAAATACTTACCTTAAAACGAAGCCCCTGCAGTGCTGCCCGCTCAGCGACAGGACGGCCGACATGTTCGGCCATCCTGCTTCCTGGTTCGCGTCCTCCAGCCATCTCATTGACCGGAGGCGCGATTACATCAATCCCGCGCATGTGTGCGGGAGCCGCCGTCCACGGCACAGGACTCTGAAGGAACGGCACGGGTGGCCGTTCCTTCAGAGCGCATGCGCCGATGACGTCATCGGCTGCATGCACTGTAAATATCTCCTAAACGGTGCATATTTAGGTTATTTCGGTTTTTCTATGCAACACTTGCATAGAGGTTTAGTCCAGGATTGCCATTTTAAGTTTCTAGTTCTCGCTAGGGGTGGGCTATTGCCTAAAACCATTTTTAAAAGAGTCCTAATTAAATCACCACAGACCCCCCCTAGGCCACCTAGCAAAAAAAGCGAAAAGGAGAGTTTAATAGAGGGTATAATGTTATTCAGTATCCCTACACACCAGTAACTGTAACTTATAGGAAGGAGTTCATAGGTTGGAGCTTCTGCTGGCCTCTAAGCTGCTGGCACTCTGTAGCTTGAGAAGTCTTAGGGTCAGGGCCGCTGATAGGGGGGGACCACCAGCCCTCTTGTAGGGGGCCGAGCACACGGGGGGCCCACACAGAGAGGGGGATTAGTGATGGACAACAAATACAGAAATCTTCCTCCAGCACCTGAACTGACCTGTCCCTCTCCCTGCTTTCAGCTTTTATCTGTTGAGAAAGAGACAGTTGTCCCTCACTAATCCCCCTCCCTTGTGTGGGCCCCCCCCTCCCAGCACTTATCTCTGCTCAGGAGTTTATTTGTAAATTGTAACTTTGTTTCTCCCTCTTGATCACTGAGCTCCAACTGCCCAGCCTGTATATTTTTCCCATCTCATCTTCTTTTTTATTTAACATAGTTTTTTTTTTTTTAGATTTAGCAGGAATTATGCGAGTTAGGTTATATTTGTGTCTGCTAATAGTGATTTTGTTGCAATTTTAGTTAAATATATCTTTAATATTTTCTTGGGGGGGCCCTGCCAGGTAGTCTGTACGGGGCCCCGCGATTTCTAACAGCAGCCCTGCTTAGGGTTGCAGCCTCGGTCTCCCAATTGCCACACCAATGACAAACCGGAACACACAGCACATTTAACTCATGCACTTGTAAAAGGCTTACCAACACCCCTAACCAAAGCAAACAACACCCAAAGATAGGATATCCACCCCAAAAGGTACCCCACACTGTGCCTTCCTACAGTATAGGTATAGTAGGAATGAGAATTATAAGAAAAGAACTCCAACCTATCTTGCAGCCATTGGTGCCTATATGTGCCAGAACTACATTATCTGGCATAATGAAACCAGACTGAATGGTATAGCATTGCTCAGCAGAGAAACCCTGCTGTAATATTCCTGGGAACATCCAGGTCTGCTCACTGCTTCATCCCCCACCCACTTGCACATCCCCTCCCCAGCATCTGTGGATGCCGGCTTAAGGGTATACACACACACACACACACACACACACACACACACACATCCATAAAGTTGCTGCCCATTCAGGGAGAACCACAACATAGCACGTTTTGGCCTGTGCACTGGAAATTAACCACTTGGCTTGGCAGACAAGCATCAACTGTCTGAAAGTTGTCAGAAATGCCAAACTCTTCTGCTCCCATCTCGCCGACACACGGAGAGGAGGGGCACAGACCTACTTTTAGCTACGCACGTCCCCCCTAAAGGACTCTGGCACGCTGTCAGCCAAGGTCCATCCACAACAATTGTCAGCCTACATAAGGGACTAATCTAGCCACGAGGGCTCCTCCCTACCCCACACCTCCTGAGGCACCACAGGGGAAGATTCAGAGCTTAACCAAATGTGGTTAAGGGAGGACTCCACTAGAGCCTTTGCACCCAATTTTCCAGCTGCCTACCCTCAGGTGGAGAAGAGACCTAAGGGTCCCACAACTAGGATTCTAATAAACATAGCCAGGAAAATCTCACATATCCAAGTCCACTGTCCTTGAAATTATGGTGGAGCATAAATAACCATGCAAAAGTTTTAGGGAAGTGTGACTGTAACTTAAGAATTATTTCAGAAATAGAAGTATTAACCATGTATATTTAGAAGAGAAAAAATAAAAATAATGACTGTGGCGCTAAACCCTCTTGATTACAGTCCCAAATAAATGTGAGAAAAGCAGTCCATATGAATCCGTCTCCACACTTGAGAAGAAATTCCAGAGTAGAGAAACCACCACCAAAAAGCACTCCAGCACCAATACTTCTTACCAGATGACGACGTCCAATATGACGAAACGTACGTCGGGTGGCGTGCTAGGTGACGCGTGTCGCAAGCGTGGAGGAGACAGAGCGGCCATCGTTCCGGTGGTCCGTGGTCGAGACGCCCAGGAACATCGGGGAGGTCTCTGCTTATTTGCAATACATGCGAGATGTCTTCCTTCTTCCTGTGAGTACCCTATATGTGAGTAGGAATAAAGCCTTAAAAGCAGTCTGCGCTATGTGATGTCCTCTTTCTTTCCGCATACCACACCATTCTGTGAGCCTATCGGACAACATTGGGGGAAGCCTTCTGATATTTACCGGTTATGCGCATTTTGATCTCTGTCATGGAGATCAACTACATCTGGTAAGAAGTATTGGTGCTGGTTTCTCTACTCTGGAATTTCTTCTCAAGTGTGGAGACGGATTCATATGGACTGCTTTTCTCACATTTATTTGGGACTGTAATCAAGAGGGTTTAGCGCCACAGTTATTATTTTTATTCTTTTTTAATCTGCCACATTTCGGATTAGTGTGTCTGCTTTACCCACAAATGTTTATTTGCTGATTTTATATTGTTCATCTATGTTACCTTGAGCGCAGCAACAGTGTATGTTTTATATTTAGAAGAGAAGTTAAATTCAAAATCAACATTTTGTGGCCTTCAAAACTATCAATTTTTCTAGGTACACTTGCACACAGTTTTTGAAGGAACTTGATAGGTAGATTGTTAACATCTTGGAGAACCAACCACAGATCCTCTGTGGATGTAGGCTGCCTCAAATCCTTCTATCTCTACATGTAATCCCAGGCAGACTCGATGCAGAGATCAGGACTCTGTAGGGGCCAAACCATCACTTTCAGAACACCTTGTTTACGCTGAAGATAACATTGGCTGTAGGTTTGGAGTCGTTGTCCTACTGCAGAATAAATTTGGGGACAATCACACAAGTCCCTGATGGTATGGCATGATGGATAAGTATCTGCCCGTATTGCTCAGCAATGGGGATACAACTAATCCTGACCAAATCTCCAACACCATTTGCAGAAACCCAGCCCCCAACCTGCAAAGAACCTCCATCATGCTTCACTGTTGCCTGCAGACATTCATTATTGCACTGCTCTCCAGCCCTTCAGTGAACAAACTGCCTCCTGCTACAGCCAATATTTAAAATTTTGACCTATCGGAGCACCTGCTGCCATGTTTTTGTGCATAGTTGAGTAATTTAGCCTTGTTTCTATGTCATGGGTATGGATTTTTGGCAGCAATTCTTCCATGAACGGAGTGTGAGGGGAGCAAGGGAACGGAGGCGGCTGTTTTATATGGTATAATTACCATCGATTGCTGCCCTGTACACTCTCTGGCATTGTGTCTGCTACGCTGGATGTTCCCTGCTGGCTGGATTTTCTTATGGGAATCGGCTCTTTGAACATATGTGCTGGTTTACAGGCTTATCTATTCTTGCCTTTTGGTAAGCATAATCACATGCCTTGGTGATTGGAGCACTGTGGTGGAGGACAGCACCTATATCATTTTTATACATTTATCAACACGACCTTTTGACCACTATTTTTTTGGGACTTCACCATCACTATTACGTGGGACTTTATTACAATATATATGTTGGTTATTACCAATTTGTTCACATTCATTTGTACATTATTACATATGTTGGTTCTTATTATTAGAGTCACATTTATTTGTACTTTTGTCACATTAGCGCAGCTTTCTTTCTCCCTCCACGAAGACCACTCCTGGTCAACTTTTCCAGAAAGTAGATGGGTGTACCTGGATCCCACTGGTTTCACCCAGTTCTGTGCTGATGGCACTGTTGGACAGCTTTCTTTTTTTATATCAAAGGCAAGCAAGCATGATGTGTCTTTCATCTGCTGCATAATGCTTTCTTGGCTGACCACTGCGTCTACAGTCCTCAATGTTGCCGGATTCTTTAAGCTTATTCAAAAGAGGTTGAACAGCCCATCTTGAAATCCCCAGTCTGCTTTTAAATCTTTGCCTGGGAGAGACCTTGCTGATGCAGTAAAACTACCGTGTGGATTGTTGCTGTGCTTAGTCATGCCATGGTGTATGCCCCGTGACATTAAACGGACTTCCATGACCTCATCTTAGTAGCAGAGTTTGGCTTTTCCTCACCAAGTTTTAAGCCTCCTTCACAGTTCCTTCTGTTTCATTTAATGACTGTGTTTCAACCTACATATGAAATTGATGATTATTAGCACCTGCTTGTTTGAATTGGTTAACTATACACCTGACTCTAATCCTACAAAATCTTGACTTTGTGCAAGTGTACAAACTTTGCACGTGTAAGAACAGATGCTGGTTTGCAGCCAAAGGGTAGTCACACCAAATAAATATACGATTTAGATTTTTCTTCCGTTTGATCACTTTGCATTTTGTAAATTGATAAAAAAACAAAAAAATCAAATAAAGTGATACTTAAGGGTTTTTTTTTTTTTAAACTTACAAATATGTTTTACTTACCTGCTCTGTGCAAAGCTTTTGCACAAAGCAGCCTTGATCTTCCTCTTCACAGGTTACCAGCCAGCACTCTGGGCTTCTCCCCCCTGCTGAGTGCCTCCATAGAAAGGCACTTGCTATGGGGGCATTCGTGCCCCACACTGACACACAGAATGGGGCTCAACCCCCACTCCCTCCTCACAGGCTGTAAATTACCAACAGCAGGCAATGGCTCCAGCTGCTATGTCAGAGCCAAAGAGCCCGGAGAGTCTCTGCTCTCGTGTACATTGCTGGATCGAGATTGGGCTCAGGAAAGTATAAGAGGGGGTGCACACAGTTTTTTTTTGTATCTTCATGCATAGAATGAATACAAGAAGGTAAACCTTCAGTCTTTAAAACCACTAATATATATATTTTAAAGCATGCTTAATTTACAGCATTTCTTCCTACCCGCCTGTCTAAAACATTTGCACAATACTTTATACTGGGAGGCCCCTGCAACTAGCACAAATTGCCTATGGCAAAATAAAACATTTTGATATTCCTGTTAGGCTAGAGGAAATACAAATACCAAGAAAACTAGGCGACTGTGCTCTTTCTATTGATTGTGGATGATGTGTTTAGATAAATCCTTTATCATTTCTTCATCCCATGCGATTCTAAGCAAGAAGTTGTGGAAAGCAAAACATCTAGGAGGGAACCCAGACGTTTCCTTCTTTAAAGTCCCGGCCTGTTTTTAGTTTATGTTTTCTGTCAAAGGACAAATGTAGGCAGGCAGAATCTAGCTAATGCAGTAAAATGAGCAAATATGCACATACCAGATAGATCAGGGATTCGGGACACCAAACTGGACCTAATGTGTAGGTAACTACTGTGTTGAACTTTGGTCACAACTTTTTTATATTCAAGTCAAATGCAAAGTCCCACATACCTAGTAACAAGTATTTTTTTCTGAACACGCATGGTGATCTCACAACATACATTCTTTATGCTCCGGTCCTTTAATCTGTATAGTGCTGATCCACAGACCAGTCTACCAGTAGCTGTCTCTTACTTCCCACAGGATGGTCCAAGTACTGCTCCTTTGTATACTAAAATTAAAATAGAGTATGTCTTTTGGCCAGGCAAGTTGGGCATAGGCTTGACACAAAAATAGTATAAAGTGATGAAATATCAACCCATCAACTTTTCTACCTGGGTGGCTGAAATTGCAGGTTTGGTGTATCCTACCAGCTTCAGGATGCTTAGAGTAGTAAATTATAGGAATTCCCAAAGACAAATAATCTGCTACTTACACCATCAAAGTTCCCACATGTTAAAGAGCATGCAGTAGTTAGCAATCAAATTATTTGCGTGTTTAACTTTTTTACTGCCACCCCATAACTTAGTTTACTGCCACCCCATAACTTAGTTATAGTAAGGCAGAAAAAATGAAATCAAACCTGTGCCCACATTTTTTTATTCCCGTTTTGGATAAAGTATGGAACGGAAAAAACTGCTGTCATGTTTTTATTGCTGTCTGTGTGTCGGTTGTTGCCCTCTCCAATTGTTCTAACCATTGCAACCAGGCCAAGACTGAAAGTGAGCAAAAATCAGAATTTTTGAGCTGTCATTAGTTTAGGAATAGAGATTTGGTCAATTGACAACTGTTAAAATCGCATCACAAACACAATACTTCCGTTTCTGGTGTGATTCCACTGAAGTCTATTACATGCAAAACATGTGAAAAAAAAGTCCCCGTCCCTTTCCAAAAACGCACCGGCTGCAAAACGCATAGATTTGAACGTGTACCATAAAAAATCATATTAAATGGACTGTAGTGCGTTTCTGCATACTACAAAACGCACAAAAAAATGCATAAGTGGGAACCTAGACTAAGAGAGGATTTTCCATTACTTTGTGATTCTCCTTTCACGTCTTGCATCTCAGAACAGACAGTGAAGGAAAATCTGACCAACTGGACACAGGCAGCAAAAAAACTTGTCAAGCTTTTAAACCATTCCCATTACACATTAAAGGAAAAATATTTACGGTACCTAAACTGTATATTCACTAAATGAGGTTGAGATCCATCAGATTGCCAGTAAGTTTCCAAATTGTCGTCTCTTAACTGGTCGACTCCAAACCCTTGGGGAATATTAAAAAAAAAAAAAAAGAGATAATACTGATTATTATACTGAAAAATGCAATTCAGACTATGATTATTCTCCTCCAAAGAGCAGTGCAAAAAAAACATTAACCGCTTTAACCACTTCTGTACCAAGCCAATTTCTGACAATTGTTGTTTACAAGGTAAAAATATGTATTTTTTACTACATAATTACTTAAAACCCCCAAACATTGTGTATATATATATATATATATATATATATATATATATATATATATATATATTTTTTTTTAGCAAAAACCCTAGAGAATAAAATGGAGATTGTTGCAATACTTCGTCACACCCTATTTGTGCAGCCTTACAAACGCAATTTTTTTTTTTTAAAAAATACACTTTTTTGAATTAAAAAATAAGAAAAAAGTCAGCCCAATTTTATTATATATTGTTTAAGATAATGTTACGCCAAGTAAATTGATACCGAACATGTCATGCTTCAAAATTGCGCATGCTCGTGGAATGGCAACAAACATTTGTACTTAAAAATCTCCATAGGAGACATTCACCAGGTAGTGAACAAGCACGCTGTGAGTCGTGTGAAACATGTCTACCATCCATTTTGCTGTACCTTGCATCCTTGTTCAAGAAAGCCTTTCATCGTGAGCTATTGCCTGGTGTGCGTCCATTTCTCTTGTATCATGTAAACCCCTCGCAATAGAAAAAAGCAGGACAGGTCCTCTTTAATGTGAGATCTGGGGTCAAAAATACCTTAGATCTCATCTATACTAAAAACCAATTAAAGAAAAAAAAAAAAAAAAAATTTAATTTGTTTAAATAAAAATAAAAAAAAAAAAAGGCCCTTTAACCACTTCTGGACTGCAAGTATTTGCCCCCTTAATGACCAGGCCATTTTTTTGGCGAGTCAGCACTGCGTTTCTTTAACGCACAATTGCGCAGTCCTGCTTTCTTTTGGTGGTATTTGATCACCTGCGCGGTTTTTATTTTTTACGCTATAAACAAAAAAGAAAAAATGAGCGATAATTCTGAAAAAAAAAAAAAAAACAATATTTTTTACTTTCTGCTTTATAACACTCTAAAAAAAAAAAAAAAAAAAAAAAAAAGCGTATTTTGATTGGTTTGCGCAAAACTAGGGGGAAAGATTTATGTGATTTTTATTTTTATTAGTGATGGCGGCGATCTGCGATTTTTGGCGGGACTGCGACATTGAGGTGGACAGATCGGACCACGAACTGACATTTTTGACACATTTTGGGGTGGGGCCAGTGACATTACTACAGTAATCAGTGCTAAAAATATGCACTATTACTGTAATAATGACACTGGCAGGGAAGGGGTTAACCCAGGGGTGATCAAAGGGTTAAGTGTGAGCCATGGGGAAGGGACTTGTGAAATGACCACAGAGACCTGTGTTCCTATATAGCAGGATCACAGGAGCTCTGTGATCATTTCAGAGAGAACAACGGTCTGCTGTGTTTACAACAGCAGACCGTCCTTCTCTCTCAGAGGGGAACAATCGCGGATGCCCAGCGGCAATCGGTGCCGCCTGTTCCGTGGATCGGCATCCCCACTACCTAGTGGGGGTGGGTACGCACTGCCATGCGCTCGCCCCCAGGAGCGCTCCCACGAATCGCTGTACAGGTACGGCGATTTGCGCAGCCGAGCCAGCCTGATACAGTATATATGCGTTGGGCGGTTCGGGAAGCGCTTAATGCCACTGGGCGGAAGCGACGACGGTGCGGTTCTCCAAGGGCATAGAGTCGAGTGGGGGCCATCTTGCCTGCAGTGGGATATATAGCTATAGATATAGTATTTTATTACTCTCATGGTTTTAGAGTATAAATAAGCCCCTTATAGTAGTGGTTATCTGATGTTTTTTTATTTTTGTTTAACCCCATAATGACTGGTGTAAAAAAAAAAAAAAAAAGCATGCTGCTGCTTCCACGTTTTATGCTGGCCACAAACGTATCAATTTTTGGATGAAAATATTCGTATAAAAACACTTTGTACATCTGATGAATGGATGTCGTTCAAAAATTTCACTTGCTTTTAACATTCAATTTTAAAATTAATGAAAACCACATACTCTGACCGAAAATTCGTTCTATTGAGAAAAGTTTTCTATTCTGCTCCTACCCATTTTTTCCATCACTGTGGTTGAAAAAGAATGTCGATTCAGCTTACTAACGATGGGAAAATCAAACATTCCTAAAATGCAAATTTTCAAAAGCAAAAAGTTTGTTTGTAAATGGCCAGCATAAAATAGGTGACAGCAGGCGCAGGGAGCTTGTATTAAGCTACCAGTCTGTGACAAGGGAGTCTGTCATGAATATTATATTACAATCCTGTCTGAAACTCTGTAAAACAGCGTTTTAGGGCTTTTTTAATTTTATATATATATATATATATATATATATACACACACATTATATATATATATATATATATATATATATATATATATATATACATACACACACATACACAATGAGGGGAAAAAAGTATTTGATCCCCTGCTGATTTTGTACGTTTGGCCGCTGACAAAGAAATGATCAGTCTATAATTTTAATGGCAGGTTTATTTGAATAGTGGGATACAGAATACCAAAAATATCCAGAAAAACACATTTCAAAAAAGTTATAAATTGATTTGCATTTTAATGAGTCAAATAAGTATTCGATCCCCTATCAATCAGCAAGATTTCTGGCTTCCAGGTGTCTCCTATGCAGGTAACGAGCTGAGAATAGGAGCACTCTCTGAAAGCTGTTTCACACCAGGACGACTCAAAGTCGCCCCGACTTTGCTGCCGCCCGTGCAGCACGACTTCATCGCGGCTTGCAAACGACTTCTCCTAATAGAAGTCAATGCAAGTCGCTCCGACTTCGCCCCCAAGTAGTGCAGGAACCTTTTTCTAAATCGGAGCGACTTGAGTCGCTCTGGTTAGAACGGTTCCATTGCACAGAATTGAGCGCTACTTGTCAGGCGACCAAGTCGCCTGACAAGTCGTGGCAGAGTGAACCGGCTCTTAAAAGGGAGTGCTCCTAATCTCAGCTTGTTACCTGTATACAAGACACCTGTCCACAGAAGCAATCAATCAGATTCTAATCTCTCCACCATGGCCAAGACCAAAGAGCTGTCCAAGGATGTCGGGGGCAAGATCGTAGACCTACACAAGACCATTGTCAAGCAGCTTGCTGAGAGGGTGACAACAGCTGGTGCGATTATTTGCGCATGGAAGAAACACAAAATAGCTGTCAATCTCCCTCGGTCTGGGGCTCCATGCAAGATCTCACCTCATGGAGTTTCAATGATCATGAGAACGGTGAGGAATCAGCCCAGAACTACACAGGAGAATCTGGTCAATGATCTCAAGGCAGCTGGGACCATAGTCGCCAAGAAAAAAATTTGTAACACATTACGCCAGAAAGGACTGAAATCCTGCAAGGTCCCCCTGCTCAAAAAAGCCCATGTATAGGCCCGTTCGAAGTTTGCTAATGAAAATCTGAATGATTCAGAGGAGAACTGGGTGAAAGTGTTGGACAAAGGAGACCAAAATCGAGCTCTTTGGCATCAACTCAACTCGCCATGTTTGGAGGAGAAGGAGAAATGCTGCCTATGACCCCAAAAACACCATCCCCAAGCATGGAGGTGGAAACACTATGCTTTGGGGGTGCTTTTCTGCTAAGGGGACAGGACAACTTCACTGCATCAAGGGATGATGAACGGGGCAATGTACCATCAAATCCTGGGCGAGAACCTCCTTCCCTCAGTCAGGGCATTGAAAATGGGTAGTGGATGGGTATTCCAATATGATAAATGACCCAAAACACACTGCCAAAGCAACAAAGGAGTGGCTAAAGAGGAAGCACATTAAGGTCCTGGAGTGCCCTAGCCAGTCTCTAGGCCTTAATTCCATAAAAAAAATATGTGGAGGGACCTGAAGATTTGAGTCGAAACCTTATTGACTTGGAGAGGATCTGCAAAGAGGAGAGGGACAACATCCCTCCTGAGATGTGTGCAAACATGGTGGCCAACTACAAGAAATGTCTGACCTCAGCGATTGCCAACAAGGGTTTTGCCACCAAGCACTAACTAACTAATGTTTTGCAAAGGGGTCAAACACGTATTTCACTCATTAAAATGCAAATCAATTTATAACTTTTTTGAAATGTGTTTTTCTGGATATTTTTGTATTTTTTGATATATTCTGTCTCTCACTGTTAAAATAAACCTACCATTAAAATTACAGATTCATCTTTTCTTTGTCAGTGGGCAAGCATAGACAATCAGCAGGGGATCAAATACTTTTTTCCCTCACTGTAATTACACACATGTATATCTCTTCTGTCTGTTATTCTCAGAGTGGATTGGATATATTTTGTTCCGTAATCATATTTACCACTACATATAGATATTCAAGAATATTTTTAAAAAAAACCTTTACATAACTAATAATAATGCACCACACTTTGAGGTTTTTATCAGATTCGAAACAAAAATTAGCCCACTAATCAATTATATAAAAAAAAAAAATGTTAGTTGTAGCCCTACTTTGCAGACTGTAAATGCAATACAAAATACAATGCTGCTATGTTTAAGTTGTTGTAAACCATTACATATACACACTAAAGTGACTGGCCTCAGGTGGTACACAGGAAAGAAACAAATCCTCCTATAAAAGTTGTACTTGTTTATCTGAAGTTATTTCTTCTCTACATCCATTCAAAGTAAAAAATGTATAAAGTTTGTCTAAGCAGTCAGAAAAAAGGGGGCGGAGAGCAGAAATGACACACTGCAAAATTTCAGTGATGCAAGCTCTAAAAGATGATTGGAGGGAAGGGACACTGAGGGTAGGGACACAGAGGGGAGGGGAGGGACACAGAGGGGAGGGACCCCCCCCCCCCCTTCTCACAGCACATAGGAAAAGGGCAGGGGCTCTCAGTCTGCTAGAGATCCTTTCCCTATCACCTTTTTTCTCCTGATGTCAGTCAGGAAAACTTGTCACAAGTGACTCATGCAGACAGCAGATTTACTCAATTTACCAAGAAGCCCAGCTACACCCTCAGTTGCTACTAACACTAGCAAAATATCAGCATTATTTGTAATACTTACTGTGTTCTCCTTGCTGTGTTCCGCAGACACACCATTAGAATCCATTCCCATTACCCTAAGTTCAGGTTGGATACATCAAGTGTAATCCAACTTCCTATTATGCACATGGGCTGTCATGGCCAAATCCCCTGTAGCCTTCTAGAAAGGGGTTGGCATCTTCACACTGATCCTGCATTCAAAAGTAACTCACCGTACTGAATATGTGGAAATGCAGAGTAGGAGAGTCTAACGCACAGAATTAATGCAGAAATGAATGCCATTTATTCATGCTTTTTTAGATTGTACCTTCAATTGCTGGGTAAACCCAAATCACATTTTGGTTATGGATCAATGCTCAAAGGCTTGATTCACCCGTTTTCTTCTATCCCTGCATTTTCTGTTTTGGAAACACGTAAAATCCATAGGAAAAATTGGATTTTTTTTTTTGACCTGGGAACTAGTGGCAGATTGCCTAATGGTGACACCAAACAAAAGTAGGATTCAACCACCTCCTATTCACTCAAAACAGATACCGTATATTAGTTATGCGTGGACTCAAACAGGGGATTTCTCAGAAAACCAAGGATTTTTACAATTTATTTACAAATTTTCACATCTTCGTTAGTACAATTAATTAACAATATTGTACCTGGTTTACAAGAAGACAAAGACCAAACCGCTTGAGAGCCAATTTCTCGAACAGTACCAGTTCTTTTTAACTGGTTAGGGTCAGCACCTGGTGGGGTTTTGTTCGGCGTTGTCATTTCCAACTACTGCGGAACAAAAAATGAAGCTTACCATTGATATAAAGAAAACATCAGGGATTTTATTCATAACCTATTTTTCAAAATACCCTGTTGGCAGACTATTCATTACAAAAGCATTCTTCCCAAAAGATTAGTTGTGCATTTAAAATATTTTAGGCATGTTATTCACCCGTAAAAGCCCCCCTTGTGTATGCTTTCAAAACCTTGATACTGTAGGCTTTCAAAACCTTGATATTGTTCCTGGGAGCATCTATATCTTGGATGAAGAGTGAGAAGCCCCAGCAGACCAAAGCCTAAAAAAAAAAAAAAAAAAAGTACACACGATCAGAAAATCTTACGAAAAAAAATACCGCTTTCGAAGCGATCGTAACATAATCTGATTGTTGGCACACACCTTTCGAGAGCTGATCACAACAGTTCATCCGAAATGATCAGAAACATGATTTTCATTGAATCCAAAAAAATCGGAATAAGGCTACGCATGTTCGGAAACTAAAGAATACATTACTATACAATACATTATATAACTTCTGAAGTTATATTCTGTCGTATGAGAACTTTCGTACATCGAGTAGCCTCTTTATTTTCAATGAGGCTAGCATGCAAAAAAACAAAACGATAATACATCCGATAGTCTCATCATTTGTACAAGAGGCTTAGGAGACGTCACTTAAAGTGATTGTAAAGTCTCAGTTTTTTTTTGTTTTTTCAAACTAACATACATGTTTTCCTTTCCACCTCTGTGCAGTTGTTTTGCACAGGGCAGTTCGGATCCTCCTCTTCTCTGGTCCCTCTTCGCTGCTCCTGGCCCTTCCCTTCTGTCGAGTGCCCCCACAGAAAGAAGCTTGCTATGGAGGCTCCTGAGCCGAGCTGCAGTTCCATGTGTCAGAGTGTGTGGGGTTATGCCTGCAGGGACAGCCCCCATAGGCATGGTAAAGCTTTTTTCTGCCTAGTGTTCTATTCCTGATGGGAGGAGTATAACCCAATGGTCTAAAGAAGATATGGAGCTGCGTCTGTCAATGAACGATTGAGAAAACCAAATATCAGAATCTAATCTTCTGACGTTGTTCCCTGTAGACCTGAGGAAACACAAACTGTGCAGGCTGATCTTCTCTGGCTTTTATAATTGTGGGTGACATGTTTCCTGTTTTAGTTTGGCAGAGCCACTCTCCTATACTGCCCTGGAAGGTGATTTGGAAACATTAGGTTAGTCTTTAACTCATTAGAGCTAAAAAAAAAATATATCCATCCCCCTAGGACACTAGCAAAAAAATGAGACCAGCTGGTAGTAGGAAGGTTTTTTTCTGGGCTTGTCTACAGTTTCGTGGTTTAGTAATTTCCAATCTTCCACAATGCGACAGTGTAACCTGAAGGTTCAATACTTCCTGAGTAACTTAATGTAAAAGAAAGTACATCTATAGCTAAATCTTTTTCTTTGTTTTGTAGTGATTGGTTAAAATCAACATCAAATCTGCATAACCATCATTTAATATTTTTTTAAGCAATACAATAAAAGACAATGGCCAGACGGCTGAGACTTGGGTAGAGGGAGGGTAAGAAGCATAAAGAACCTCTCCAGTGTCTGACAGATTGTGAGCAAGCCAGCAGTTGATAAGGCAGCCTGTCTCAACCTTTTTAACACAGAAGAACCCTTAAAATAACCTTCTGGTCTCAGGGAACCCCTGCTAAAAATTACTATATTTATAACTCAGGATACATTAGTGTGATGGTCAGTGGGAAGATTGCTCCTTATACTTGTGGTCATTGGGAAGAATTACCCCCTTACAGATAGCTAAAAAGATCAATACAGGGTTCATACACATTTTTACCAATAAAATTCCATGACTTTTCCAGGTATTCAAGTAAATATTCATGACCTAATGTTTCATGAAATGTCTATGTATACATGTTAATTACATGGAGGTGTAAGCATCTATCATAGCTCGGCGTCCTTCCGGGTCCGCTGTGTTTCTGTCCAAGGCTGGCCAGCAGCCGGAAGAGGGGAGAACCAATCAGGGGACTCAGTATGATCGAGGCAGCGGTGAAGCACATACCTCACTGGAGGGCCACACGAACCTCCTTCAAGGAGCATGCATGCTCCGAAACCAGTTACCGCCCCCCGCATCATCACGTTCGTGCGGCCCTCCGGTGAGGTATGCGCTTCAGTGCTGCCTTGGTCACACTGAGTCCCCTGATTGGTTCTCCCCTCTTCCGGCTGCTGGCCAGCCTGGTACGGAAACACCGCGGACCCGGAAGGACACCGAAATATGATAGACGTTTACACCTCCATGTAATTTCTTAATTAGAATATGTGTCAATAAAATTATTTACATGCTCCACTGAGTGGCGCTTTCTATCTTTTCTGCATATGGAACAAATAATTACGTTAATTTTCCAACACTTTTCCAGGCCTGGAAAGTGCCATTTTAAAATCCCATGACTTTTCCAGGTTTTTCAGGACCATACGAACCCTGTCAATAGTGCACTGGGAACTCATCTGAGAGGCAATATTTGCTTGTTGCTCCAGGAACCCCTAGTACCCTCTGGAGAAACCCCAGGCTTCCGTGGAACCCTAGTTGAGAAACCCTGTGATAAAGGCTGCATTTAAATCAAAGTGTTGTAGTAGCGAGTGCTAACATTCACTTCACCACAATGCACAGCAACATATTGTATACGCCTGCTTCCATTTAAATTGAATCTCAATGCTCTATCATATTTTTTGGACCCTCTAATTCGACCTTACTAGCAGGATGTATGTGCTTTGAAGATCTTACGGACCTTGTCCATGACCCGGCAGCCTGTTTGCTACACCTTAGCTCTCTTTCCAAACATCTTTTAAACGCAGCGAGGGCATGCATACCAGCACTTTGGCAATTGGAAAGCCCCTTCTACCCTCACTGTGCACCAATGAATTAGAACAGTAAACTATATAATGTACTTGGAACTACTACAGCTTCCTTGAGAAGACAGGAAGCTTGCTTTAAAAAACAACAACTTGGATACAGTGGACCCACTTTACATTGAATGCAAGATATTTTTCTCTTCCCTTCAGTTCTTTCTTTTTTTCATTTTTTTTTTTCTCTATACCAAGAAAGCTTTAACACACGCAAAGGAGCAAATGAGCTCCAAAATTCACCTGTGACTTATTTCTTGTTTTGAATGGACTTTAGAAGAGTGACACGACACGTGACACGACTTGCTGGGGCGACCTGTGAAGTCGCGGTGCAGAGCGTGCACTGCGACCTCGGCGCGACTTGCACGGACTTCATATCATTGAAGTCAATGCAAGTCACCTCCAGGTCGCCCCAAAGTAGTACAGGACCCTTTTTCTAAGTCGGAGCGACTTGTGTCGCTCCTATTAGAACGGGTCCTGTACTATTCAATGGCGGGCGACCCACCGCGATTTGTCAGGCGACCAAGTCACCTGACAAGTCGCGCTAGTGTGAATGGGGTCTCAGACATCCCTGTGTGGTAGTAAGATGTCCCCTTGATATTACAAAGTGAATGGTAAACATGACAGTTCAGTAAGCAAAGCTCTGTTACTTTGTCATGGATAAAATTAGTTTACACACGTAAAGATTTAAAGAGGGACTGGCTAAGAACAAGTGTCCAAAAGAGGAAAATGTCTTTACATACAAACTGAAAATATAAGCAGAAAAAAAGAAACGTAAAGTCTACAAACCTGGCTTTGCTTCTTTAAGTGACTGCGTAATACAGTATGAGATGTAAACCAGAGTAGAAAAGCTGATGGAAAAGAAATAAACAGTGTTATAAATAAAGCACAAAACTATGGTACATCCTATTTCAAATATTTTTTTAACAAAAATAGGAAAACATTCTTAGATTTAAGTGTCCATTCCCACTACCGCGACTTGTCAGCCTGACAAGTCGCGGTCCATGCAGTGCTACAGGACCCGTTCTAATAGGAGCGACACAAGTCGCTCCGACTTAGAAAAAGGGTCCTGTACTACTTCGGGGCGACCTCGGAGCGACTTGCATAGACATTCATTATATGAAGTCCGTGCAAGTCGCGCTGAAGTCGCGGTGCACGCGACTTCACAGGTCGCCCCCGAAGTCGTGCCGCTTCAGTGTGAATGCGGTCTTAAGGTTCTTGAGGAGAGAGATTCATGCAAATGAAAAATATGTAATGCGTTGTGTAAATTTGTCACAGATTTGCTAAATGAATACCTGGTACTAAGTCATTCAATCCCCATAAAATCTTACCTGGATTAGAGTGGTAGAGAATGGTTTCCTTTTGGGACCTACATTGAAAGAAAACATTTTACCCTGGAGATGGTCCTACAATCTTCTTTTTTTTTTGGATTGAAATATTAGCACAAAGTCTAAATAAAAAGATTAGAGAGTGTCCTATTTGGGGATTAGTTAGGTAAAGGTTATGTGGAAAATGCTTTTTTAATGAGTCCTGCCAATCTGAACTCAGGGGGTTATTCATGTCTTACCAGACCACTTTTATTAAAACAAAAAGAAAAGTTCAAAGTTGCCCACACAGGCGTTTCAGCTTCACAAGGCAAATAGTCAACTGAAAATGCCGAGCCACCTGGCTCTCTTATCAGTAGCACCACTGCTCTCTTTACTTTGGTCTCTTAGACCTGTCCCACCTGACCTCTCTTGGCTCACTCAACTGGAACAGATACATCACCCCTGCAACACAGGTCCACTCCTTGGCCTCTCAATATGGGGTATTCAGGCACCCTAGATTCTCGCACTCATCCTAAGACTTAAGAGTATTCCTGTAGTCCCCTGGACTTGATAGCTGCCTCAGCTTTCTCCACAGACACGCGCAGCTGTACTGACTCTCTCAGTCCTGTGAACAAGTAATACCCCCAACATGGGATGCAGTCACTTGGTAGGAACACACAGCTCTCTCTTCCGACAGGGCTCCGTCTCCAAAATGTGAGCCCTGAGTTATGCTCAAGCTTGGCTTATAATGGGCATACACACCAGCACACCACTTGCAGGTCCCTAATAAGACCCGGACATAGAATTAAAGGGTGCTTTCCCCCGAGACACTTTGAAGCCTTCAAGCTCCGAGCCCAGATCAAGGATTGCAATAGCCAGAGAACACTAACAAGTCAGTCTTCTACACTCAAAAATAATCCTCTGGAGCTCTGAACTCTCTTTGTGCCAATCCTGTGCATTTTCTGCCTATCCCCACACAGTGGAAGGCCTAGCCCTGTCACATACCCTCCCCTCTTTGTTTCCATCCGGAGGGCAGAAAACTTAAACTCTGGTTGGGACACCTTTGTGCCAGCCCTTGGCCACATAGGCCAAAACCCTTTTTCCAGGTATGCTTCACCTTACCCTGAATCTAAACAGGGTCCCACTGTTCTTCACACTAAGCTTTCTCGGGCTTATCTTCGTTTTGTGGGGTGCTTGGACCAGTTTTTCTCAACATTGGTGGTTTTCTAGGTTCATCAACCCTGTTGAGGTTACCCCTGACAACAAAATAATTGTTTGCAGTAACATTCATTACCAGATTACACATTTCAGTGTCACAATTCTGAACACCATCAGTACTGTATTTCAGTGTGTCTTCCGGTACCTTAACCTGTACCTCTTTACAGTGGATGGCCACAATCTCTGCTGCTGTCACGCCAGTTCTGAGCATTTTCTACTTAGGAGGTCCAGCGAATACTGCATTTAGGGGAGACACCTTCGACATGTCTGTCTCTTGTGATTTCTTGGACAGTTCAGCTTGCATACGAACCCGCATCCAGAAGCGCTCTTACAGGGAACCGTAAAGCCAATTGGCACACTAGTAACAAGCACCGTGCTCACCAGTTCCACTTTAATCAATATTAAACAGTGCTACCTCACTCCACTTATTGGCACTACACAGTACCAGCTTGTCTGACTGAGATGGGGCCACCCATGCATAGAGAGAATGTGCTTGCCTTTCACAAGTACATGCATTTCCAGTAATATTCGGGATACATCAATGCATTCCAAATCTAAATAACCTTTTTTTTTTTTTTTTTTTAGGGACTTGTCAGAGACATGGAGGGGCTCATTCGCTGAAGGTCAATATGTTGAGACATTAAAGACAGGAGGAATGAGGGTGAGATTGATCAAAGGGTGGGGCCTACATCCTGATATTGTGGAAAAATTGGAAAGGAACCCCCTAAGTGGGACTTTACTGGCCTAACTACATTGTATCATCAAATGGCAGAATGCAGTGTCAACAAAGTATATAAAATCATACAAGGTTTATTAACAATTAATTAAAAAAGAAGACACAGCAATAGTGTCTGATGTATATGAGAATCAACAGAATACAAACAAGTATATGTAGATCTGTATAGATCCCCAGACTACCGTGATGGAGACACCATGGCAGAATAAGCAAAAAACAACCGACGTGTTTCAGAAGTTCATTCTTTCTTCAGGGGTGTATATTTTAATAATGATAACACAGGGCTTGACAAATTTGCCTGAAATCTAGGAGCCAGCTAAAAAAGTTAGGAGCCAGCTTTTTTTTTAAACTAACAACCAAGCTTTATTTAATAAAACGGATACTACACCAACAGTCATTACTCCCGGCCACCACAAGAGGGCGCCAGTTCCCCATTGGAAGCCTCTCATCTCACAGAAGAAGGCCGAAAAGCCGGGGCCTCAATTTTCGGACGGCGCGGAAGTCCGTGCACTCGGGGAGGAGGTGGGGGCGCAAAAGGGACAGGACACCTCCTGCAGGGCACCCCAGGCACCAGGTCGCTAATTCTAGTCGAAAATGCGACCTGGCGCCCGGGGTTTGTCGAGCCCTGTGATAACAGATCACTTCTATAATAAAGCAAAATTAACACACATGTAAGAAACACCTAGTATCCACATGTATATTTCTCATTACCATTTTGTTTGATGCACCATTTCACTTACATGTTGATAAAAATTTGCATACGATGTCTATAATAAGATTATAAATAGGCCTCAAAAATATAATACATACAAGCTAGGGCATGGTGGTGCCATAAATGTACAATATATCTCACAGTGAACTATTATTATGACAACTGGAGATTATAACACTGATATAACAACGCTTCAATCACTATGTCTAATAAGGACAAGCTGCAATGTTAGAGGGTTACTATCATACATAAATAATATTTGTGATACCTCAATGCATTCCAAATCTAAATACACCTCAATGCATTCCAAATCTAAATACACAAAACTTTTTTTTGGGAGGATTTATCAGAGACGTGGAGGGGCTAATTCACTGAAGGTCGAGAGGTTGAGACATTAAAGATATCTCCACCTCAGTGGAGATAGTGGTCTTTATACCGTAGTGCTGTGGTGTCTACATCATTGGTGTTCGATAGTGTTTGGCAGAGGATGTGGTGCTAACAAAATCAGGAATTCAACAGCAAACAAAGTACATTAGTATTTTTTTATCAGCTGGCTCTGGTGGCGCTTTACCTCTGTACCTTTAATCTTAGCAGGCAGGGTAACCCACTACCAGTCAGTTCACATTTTGGACTGCAACCCTACACTCTTACTGTATGGTGTAGGCCTCTCTGTTCCATCAGAGCTATATCAGAGGTGTCCTGAACAACCTCCGGCTCCGAAAAACATCCTGATGAGATTGCCAGGTACAACCATACGGCTCTGCCTCGGATTGCCATGGGAGACATCCAATCTTCATTATGATTATTATTCATAAAAACATCACCAGTTATACATTTATCAGCATTGACATCAGTATTTTTGGCTTAGACTATTACCCAGTGGAACTTGTGAGCTTCCCATTACACCATCTCTCCTCTTTAACGGGAAACTTTTGTCCATTAGGGCAGCATCACAGCTGTCCGGGCAAACCTTCAGCACTGTTGCTGCAGGCTCCTGGGAGGTTTCCCCAGGCACCTCTATAGCACCTGCTGCTGTCACTGTATACACTGCTATGCGCTTTCTTGGTCACCGTTCGTACTACTTTCCCAGCACTCTGCTGGATTACCTCAGGTACACACAGAGTCCACATGTTCATTTCATTTCTCAGCCTTGCTGCAGGTTGGGCTTTAACCCGCGCCTCCCCACTTCCTAGGGTAGCGCACTGCAGTCCATGTCTACACACATAGGAGATCTTCCCAACAAACGCACGCCCATTTCACTGGGATCAGTCCCACAGTCAATCTTTTGCAGGAAGGCAACACCTGTTCCCGGGGCAGGTGTCATAGCCTTTAGTTGAGCCTAGTTTCTGCTGCACATGCGCAGGCCAATGCCCCCAGGTGGTGACGCTGCAGCCTTTCTGGACTCTTTGGTTCCTTCTGCAGGAAAAGCAGGATCCCCGTTGCTAGAGGGTAAAAGCAGACTTGCATTCCTCAGGAACTGGGCTCTCTCTATTACTGGCTTTTCCGGATTACTTGATCCCTCTTTCAAGGACACCACTTGTCACGTTCTTTAGCAGGCAAACTCCCCTCATCCCAACAGGCCTTAATGTTGTTGCCACGGATGACAACATTTCACTTTTACTCCTGGCCAGCCTCTCACATTGCACCTAAGAACAAATTACACTGAGTAATAGCATTTCCCCTTTTGCCGCAAAGTATGCAGCTCACAAGCCTCCCTGCCTCACGCTGTGGCACATTTAAACTTATGTTGCCAGGGACAACAGCTTTCACTTCAGGCATGATAACTGCTGTCAGGTGCCAACTGCACCAATCCCCTGCAGTCTCAGACACTGGCAGACTCTCTATCCCGGCCATCACAGTTGGATACATTTTCACTGGCCATGCACACTGGGCTTTTTATTTCAGATACACCACCTGCATCACAGAATGCTGTTTTCCTATCATCTCTTCCACACGTCAACAGCAGCTCCTGACACAAATTCACTGTGATAGCAAAGGCCTAGATGGGAACACCACTTGTCATATGGTGGTTGGTTAGCGAATGTGGTAGATGAGTTTTTATTGAGTCTGGCCAATTCAAACTAATGGATTTTTACGCAAGAAAAAAAAAAAAAAAATTAACAATATGCCCACAATGGTTTTACAGGAGTATTTCAGGTTTCTTAGGCCTATTCTACAAAACAATATAATTCAGAAATCTGTATTCTCGCAGAAAAAAAAAAAAAAAATTCATATACAGAGCACCAATTATCAAAGCGCCTCACGTAATAGAAATCTGTAATTGTTAAGCCCCGTACACACGCAGCGATTGTTTGCCGACCGATCGGCCGTCTTTTGTCCAGTGTTGTTGTGTTGGTTGAAATGTGCTCTGGACTGCACACAAATTTTGTCGGCCAACAACAACCAACTGCAGAAGTGATGTCATGTGCTGGTCTACTTTCCGTGTGTTTTTTCTTCTCTGAGCATGCCCAGTCTTGATCATCTGATTTTTGTCGGCCGAAATCTGTACTGACTGAGGAACAATCGGCTGTTCTGCTGACGGCCAACAAAAATTTTATAGCCTGCACACCAGATTTTGTTCGGCCGTCGGAAGCATCATACTAACAAGCCGACAATCGGCCGATCGGACGTTGGCCGAATATTTACAGCCGACAATCGCTACGTGTGTACGGGGCTTTAGAATAGCATGTATATTGCAAAGATTTTACTACCCTTTATAGTAGATGCTTACCTGCTGCTATTTGCTAAAAACTCTTTCTTCCTGTGCGCTACATGGATAAAAACATGATCTGTCCCAGCATTGTAAAGGTTCGTACAAAATATTACTGCCATTTCTTATGCATAGTGTAAATTTCCCACCACTTTCCCAGGTGTAGGGTGCCGCATACAGCCTGCCATTCAAGTGAATGGCTATGCGCAGTCATACGCTTGTAAACACCAATGCTTCTGTGTATTTGGTTTACACCACGTCTGTCTAAACGTTCATGTTTGAGAAATATATCAAGCATGTATCGGTAGACAGGCACCCAGGAAGCATCGGCATTTACAAGAGTACAACTAAGTACAGCCAATCTCTTGAATGTCAATTTGCACACAGCAGGTGGGGCGCCCTGGAAAGTGCTGGGAAATTTATGCTAGGCATAAAAATGCCTATCATAGTCCATGTGCATGAGCCCTAATTACATATTCCCCTAGACTTTAGTAATGTGAGCAACTAGCCTAAAACTAGCAAACAGAAAAGATTTTCTGACTTTCTGGATCTGTATATTAATTCTGGCTCAGTGACAGAAAGCATTTACCCTGTTGCAGCCTGTGTGACATAGAAACATAGAAAAGTGATGGCAGAAAAAAAAAAACAGTAGTCCATCGAGTCCGCCAGTTTTGTTTTATACATATTTTTGTTTTTTATTACATTTTTTCCATAGCTATATGTTTGTCCCAAGCATGTTTGAAGCCATTTACTGTTGACTGCTGGAAGTTTATTCTAAACATCAACTACTCATTAGTAAAATAATACTTTCTAAGATCCATGCGTGAGCACGGAGGAATAGGGGGGCTTTACTTTTTATCTTTACACTGTCCTTTAATTTTCCCCCTTTTTTTTTTTGACCACTTTTATTCCTATTACAAGGACTGTAAACATCCCGTGTAATATAAGAAAGGATAACAGGTCCTCTTTATGGAGAAATATGGTGTCAAAAAGACAATTGGGGGGGGGGGTGACATTGTGGGTGTTGATGTCCCCTCCAGCCAATTCTGAAAGCGATCCCGCGGCTCATGAGCCACTTGTACCGATTTCATAAGAATTCCACCTGGCAGCTGAAAAAATCCAAGTTAGTCTTACCAGTAACTTGTTTTCCATGAGTCTTTCAGGACAGCACCAGAGAAATCGTGGAATCGTAGAATGCACTTTAACAGGGAAAGGAGAAACCTGACCCTTAAAGCGGTTGTAAACCCAAAAATGCAAACAAAAAAAAAAAACCTGCAAGACAAAAGGCATAATGAGCTAGTATGCATCGCATACTAGCTCATTATGTATTACTTACCTTAGACGAAGCCCCGACACGGACCCCCGGACATCGCTGCGGGCGCTGCCATGATCCCTCGGCGTCTCTTCCGGGTTCCGCGGCTCCGGCGCTGCGATTGGGCGGACCCGCGATGACGTCACTCCGATTAATATCTCCTAAACTGTGCCGGTTTAGGAGATATTAATTGTACCTACAGGTAAGCCTTATTATAGGCTTACCTGTAGGTAAAATTGTAAAAAAGCGGGATACTACCGCTTTAATAGAATAGCCCTGCACCACCGTCTGCCCGTCCCGCATTGCAAATTGCGGGACGCCTGTGCGTTGCCCGTGATTTGCAATAGCACCCCAAACGCTGTGCGATGCCGCGATTTCCACCTGCCGAATCGCGGTAACATCGCGCGCAAACATCGCATGACGCCCAAAAAAGGTACAAGAGCTTCTTTGGGGCATCATGCGTTGTTTGCGTGATGTTACCTCGATTCGACAGGCGGAAATCGCGGCAACATCGCACAGCATTTGGGGTGCTATTGCAAATCACTGGCAACGCACAGGCGTCCCGTGATTTGCAATTATTTCTGGATCGCGGGCAGAATCGCAGTGATTCTGCCCGCAAACGCTACGCTCACATGTGGACATAGCCTAAAGTTCACCGGTCTGCCATCAGTACCGCCGTGCACCATCACCCGTCACCTGTCACCCATCAGTGACCATCGCCCGTCACCTGTCACCCCATCAATCACCGTCACCTGTCACCCCATCAGTCATCGTCACCTGTCACCCCATCAGTCATCGTCACCTGTCACCCCATCAGTGATCGTCACTTGTCACCCCGTCAGTCATCGTCACTTGTCACCCCGTCAGTCATCGTTACCTGTCACCCCGTCAGTCATCGTCACCTGTCACCCCATCAGTCATCGTCACCTGTCACCCCATCAGTCATCGTCACCTGTCACCCCATCAGTCATCGTCACCTGTCACCCCATCAGTCATCGTCACCTGTCACCCCATCAGTCATCGTCACCTGTCACCCCATCAGTCATCGTCACCTGTCACCCCATCAGTCATCGTCACCTGTTTGCCATATACATGCAACCACTTACCGACCGCCTAACGACTATATGCGTCGGCCATTAAAAGCTAAATACTGGGGTTATGGCAGCAGATAGCTGCCATAACCCCGGTATTTTTTTAAACGGCAGGCGGTCGGCTTTCAGATAAGGGTGGTACCAGTGGCGGATTCGCCGCGGAATTACCCTTACGGTGCAGGGGAAGAGGTGCCCCCTCCCGCCGCGTCCCAGACGTTTTCCCAGCTTACCGGACCCGCCGGCAGCGGGGAAAACTATCCGGTCCCGGATCCTCAGAGACAGGAAGTCGAGTGAGGGCAAGATGGCCCTCACTCGACTCTATGGTCTTGGAGGACCGGAGCTACGTCAAAAGTCATTGCCTAGCAACCGGTTTAAAAGGCCGCTTTTTTTTTTTTTCCTTTTTCAACAATTTTTTTTTTTTTTTTCCTTTTTTAGTGTAGTTGTGAGGTGTGAGGTCTTTTTGACCACAGATCTCACAATAAGGAGGACCTGTCATGCCTATTTCTATTGCAAGGGATGTTTACATTCCTTGTAATAGGAATAAAAATGATCAAAACATTTTTTTTTTTAATTAGGTATATATCATAGGTAAAAAGGCGCTGGTAATCTTAATATATCACGTGTTATAAAAATTAATAGGTGATTTAAAGTGTAATATATGTGATTAAAAATTGCTACAAATATATATATGATCTACTATTGGTGCAATTAGCAAAGAAAAGTGCATACCAGTGCAATTTCAATTCAGAAGTGTTTGTGCTTCTCAAAGTAAATTAATCCACAAAGGTGTG
The DNA here is from genome assembly GCF_965119305.1 of Pelophylax lessonae. NCBI lineage: Eukaryota > Metazoa > Chordata > Amphibia > Anura > Ranidae > Pelophylax > Pelophylax lessonae. The sequence goes on from NC_138768.1 coordinate 660,332,231, forward strand.
GATCAGTGAACCAATAAATAGATATATAAAGAATTCCATACAAAAATCACATAAGAATATATAAAAATATAAATATATAAATGTGCTCCAAGTAGTGTTTAAAAATCCAGGCAATAGCATGCAATCAAAATTGTGCTTGGTGGATTCTTATTAATCCCTTCACAGTGCTCCAGGTGCTGGGATGTGACAACCGTCAATTAAGAAGTGCTTGTGCTTCTCAAAGTAAATTAATCCACAAAGGTGTGGATCAGTGAACCAATAAATAAATATATAAAGAATTCCATACAAAAATCACATAAGGATATATAAAAAAATCACATAAGAATATATAAAAAAGTATAAATATATAAATGTGCTCCAAGTAGTGTTTAAAAGTCCAAGCAATAGCATGCAATCAAAATTGTGCTTGGTGAATTCTTATTAATCCATTCACAGTGCTCCAGGTGCTGGGATGTGACAACCGTGGCCTCTTACCAGCTAGCAGCAGGTCACAAGGACCCCCAACGCCTGTGATCCCTTTATTGGGTGGATCAGACCTCTCCTCGATTGCTTGGATCTCTGGCTCCTATATTACTCGAGTTGGACCATGTAGTCCCCCCATACACATAAAGATATAGAAGAACAAATAGCCTCCAATAGTGAAATACTGTTTTATTCTCCAAAAAACATACACTATAAGGTGACAATTAGCCTCTTACTATTTGTTGTGCCCTCCTGGCACTGGGCAATTCGGCAGTACAAAATCGTTTTTTTGGGTCTTAGGAAGATATTCTCCGGGGATCTGCAGCACCCTGTATCTCCTTTCCCCCTTTCTTTGTATTGCAGCGGTGGATGTGTATCCCAGCCTCTGTTCCGAATGCCTCTGTGTGTTACTTCCGGGTTAGCATTGACCACAATGCATTTCGCTTAACGAGCGTCCTCAGGCAGTCTGTGCTGGCCCTGTCAGTCACATCTTAAGTATCGCTATCTCTATTATGATTGGCCGGTGTTTAATTTTGCTTTTGTAGCGCCATTCATTTATTTTTATTGACATTAAGTGCCGATCTGTATATTTAACAGGATGGTATCGATTTATTACGTGACCCTTTTATTTTATGTGTATTTGACATTTGCTGCAAATCGCCCGGGTATATTCCTATTCCCCGCAACAGCAATTCACATCCAATAATTCTTAAAAACACATAATGTATTTCCCACAATTATAAAACTATTTATATCTAGTATTAAATCTTTATTAATAAAACATTATAAATAAAATTGAAATTAGACATTATAAAATAAAAAATAAAAAAATATATATCTTTAATTGACGCCATCTAGTGGTCATCTAATTTTTCCTACATTCTTTTTAGTGTAATTCGGGACTATAACTCCATCTAGTGGCCATATATAGGAACAATTATTTTTTATTTTATCATTCTTATGGACATAGATATTAATTTATAGGGACATATGCTTATTAAAAAGGTACAGTGTACATTATAAATTTTTTAAAATAATATTATCTATATAAAAATCCATAATTTGTAATTAAAAAAATATATATATAAAATGGATATATAAAATATAAATATGAGATATATTATCTAAAGGCAAGGGATATAATCAATTAAATTCCTAAAAATTATTTAAAAAGCAATTAAGGTCTATGTCTGCATTTAACCCCATGGGTTTTAATGTTTTTAGTCTATGGATCCATGCGGTTTCGTTCTGCGATATCATTTTTCGCATATCTGAGCCTCTCCAATGACTGAATATTTTGTCAATTCCACAGAACCAAAGGAGGGAGGGATCTTGGTTGTGGAAAATTCTGAAGTGATTGGACAGGCTGTGCTTTTTGAAGCCTTTCTTTATGTTATCGACATGTTCTCCTATCCTAATTGCTAAAGTGCGGGTCGTGCGTCCGATGTATTTTAATCCGCAAGGGCAAGTACACATGTATGTAACAAATCTAGTGTCGCAGGTGATGAATTTTTTAATCTCAAATTCCCGATTGTCCGCGGAGAAGAACTTGTGTTCAATCCTTTTCTTAAATCTGCTTGTCCTGCATGCTTTACATCTTCTGCACCTATAGAAGCCATTTTTTGCGAAAAACATTTGTGGTTTTTTTGGTGGGTCTGGAACATTTTTTGATAGGATATTCCGTAGTCCCGGGGCTCTTTTATAAATAAATTTTGGATTCTTTGGGAGGAGTGTTTTTAAAGTGTCATCCCTTAATAGGATGTGCCAATTTTTCTTTATGCATTTTTCAACCTCTTTGTATTGGGTGTTGAATCCCGTAATAAAAGCTAGTTCAAAGTTTGGGTTTTCTTTCTTCTTTTTCTTCTTATTCTTTAGGAGGTCTTCTCTCTTCAATTCGGATATTTTCTTTTGTGTGATTCTCAGGTCTTTCTCTTTGTATCCCTTTTCTCTGAATCTTTCTATTAATTTATCTGTCTGTGTATTGTAGTCTTTTAAATCTGTACAATTCCTTCTAATTCGGGTGAATTGCCCTTTTGGTATCGCTTGTATCCAAGCCGGGTGATGGCAACTCCTCTTAGAGATGTAGCCATTAGTATCCACCTTTTTAAAGAAGGTTCTGGTGTTTAAAGTGCCGTTGTGCTTAAAGATCTCCAAGTCGAGAAATTGCACTGTATTTTTGTCCATATTACCTGTAAATTTGATCTGATATTTGTTTTTATTCATTTTCTTGAAGAAATGTTCCAGGGATTCTTGCGATCCTTCCCACACAACCAAGATATCATCAAGATATCGGCGGTAATACTTCAGTTGTTGTGGAAGTTTTGAGTAGATATCCTCCTCTTCCCATTTGGCTAAAAATATATTTGCTACGCTGGGAGCATAACGTGCTCCCATAGCTACACCCTTTATTTGGTTATAGTACTCATTCTTATACCAAAAATGATGATTTGACATAGCCATATTCAGGCCTTCCAATAGGAAATCTCTTTGTGGTTCCTTTAAATTGGTGTATTTTTCTAAGGCCCATTTGATAGCCCTTGATGCATCCTTCTGTCTGATGTTCGTATATAATGATTCCACATCGATCGATGCCAATATTGTATTTTCGGTGATATTTATGTCCACTAGTGAGGTTAATGTTTCCTTGGTATCCTTTAAAAAGGATTTTCCAATAGCAGCTATAGGCTGAAAAAATGTATCCAAATATTCACCCATCCTAGCATATAAAGATTCTATGCCACTGATTATGGGTCTTCCCGGTGGCTGCTGTAGATTTTTATGAATCTTGGGGATTTGATATATCACCGGCATACGAGGGGCTTTAATATTCAGGTATTTTCCTTCTTTTTTGTTCAGGAGGCCCTTTTTCATCCCTTTATTAATCCACTGTATCATTTTGGCTTTCAATTTATTTGTAGGATTTCCAGGTAATTTAACATATGTATCTTCATCATTTACAATACGATCCAGTTCCTTGATATAATCTTCTTTTTTGAGAATCACTAGACCCCCTCCTTTATCAGCTGCTCTAATAATGATATTCTTCTTTTCTTCCAAACTTCTGATGGCTTCCCAAACTTCCTTTGTATTTTTAGTTGGCTTCCTTTTCATCATCTGTACCTCTTTTTGAACAATATTCCTGAACACTTGGATATATTGGTAGGTACTGGATTTAGGATTAAAAACTGATTTGTTCCGAAGTTGGGTATGTTGGTATTCTGTTTCTTCCTCTCCTCCTATCCCTTTCTTGTGTTGTTCCGCAAAAAATTTCTTAATATTAAGTTTTCGTGTAAACTTTTCTAGATCGATAAAAGTCTCAAAATGATCTAGAGATTTAGCAGGGGCAAATTTCAGTCCCTCTTGTAATATTTTCAATTCTGATGGTGTAAGTTCCACCCCTGCTAAATTGAATATCCCTTGCTCTAGACGTCCCTTTTCCGTTTTCTTTCTCCCTCCTCTACATCCTCTTTTTTTGCGTTTTCCCGCATGTTGGCCCAATAATTGTCTTTCCAAGACCTCTCTTCCCCCTGTTGCTTGAATTGTCCCGAGGGACCTGGCTTTTGTCCATCATTGGGATGAGGGTAGATATAGTGTTCTGAAGGTCCTGGTCTTTGGCCATCTGAGGGGTATGAGTAATGATGTTGGTTGTTCCTATATTCCTGATGGGAAGGGAGTCGTTCTCTCTCTCTATACATTCCCGAGGGTTCCTGTCTTAATCTGCCCGGCGGTTGATAATATTCTTGGTCATTTCTATATGTTGTCTGTCTTTCTCCTCCTCTTTGTTGTTGGTAATTGTTATAATTATCATATTGATAGTTATTTTTCTTATATCCTCTCCCTCTTCCCCGTCCTCTTCCTCTCCCTCTGCCTCTCCCTCTCACCGGCTTAAATTGGGGTTGTTGGAAGGTATGTTGGGGTGTATAGGGTGTAGAGTTGGAGTTCCTCCGTTCATAGTTATGATTTTCCCTTATTTTTGGGTGTTCCATATATCTAGGAGTAGAGAATTCTTCTCTATTCCTTAAGGGTGAGAATCTATTACTTGTGGGTATCAAGATGGTATTGGCAGTAGTGTCCCCCTCGTCATCTTCACAAATGATGGGAGTCATCTCTTCTCTCCTTATATTTCTATGTGGTGTTACCCTGAAGTCTTTCATAAGGTTGTATCTTACGTCCAGGCTATTAGGTTCCCTTTCTGGGGATGATTCCCTTGAATTAGTACCTATTACTTCTTGCCATTTGTAAACCACACCCTTTTTGTAATCTTCTATGTCACGTTGGTATTTCTTTATTTTTTTCCTTTTTATCTCAATGTCATATTGTGCGATATGTTTTTGCATCATTGTTATTTTATCTTTATATTCTTGGGTCTCGTTGAGTGGAGCTAGTTTTTCTTTAATTATTTGTATTTTTGATTCTATAATACTGAGTTTGGTTTTCCTCCTTTTAGTTAAGAGTTCCATTAGTTGTTTCTCTTTATTATTGAAAAATTTGAACCATTCCTCCATAGAGGTTTTGTCCTCTATTCCATCATTGGGATTGACATCCCATCTAAGGCGTCTGGGGGTAATATCTTCCTCTATGTACCTATCAAAGGTAGTGATATCCCACCAGGTTCTTATTTGTCTCTCCAAATTATATTGTAGCTGTTTAAAATTTTGGGACATATTAACCTCATTAATTGATCTTTGTTGGAAGATCTCACTAGAGTTATAGGTTCTTTCTTTTAATAAGTTAAATACATCCATTTTCTCAGTTGCTTTAGAGCCGGCTGCCATTCAATAGATACAGAGTATCTAAAATAGCAATAAAAAGAAAAGAGAAGGCGCCTGGCCCTTTAAATAAAAGATTGTTGAACCTGCTGCCCTTTTAATTGTAATAAAACAATAAATAGGTATATATCATAGGTAAAAAGGCGCTGGTAATCTTAATATATCACGTGTTATAAAAATTAATAGGTGATTTAAAGTGTAATATATGTGATTAAAAATTGCTACAAATATATATATGATCTACTATTGGTGCAATTAGCAAAGAAAAGTGCATACCAGTGCAATTTCAATTCAGAAGTGTTTGTGCTTCTCAAAGTAAATTAATCCACAAAGGTGTTTTTTTTTTTAAACTGTGTAAAAATAAAAAAATAATAAATAAAATAAATAGGAAAAAAAAAAATTAAAGCGCCCTGTCCCCCGTTACCTCGCGCGCAGAAGCAAACGCATACGCAAGTCCTGCCCACATATGTAAACTATGTTCAAACCATACATGTGAGGTATCTCCGCGATCGTTAGAGCGAGAGCAATAATTTGAGCCCTAGACCTCCTCTGTAACTCTAAGCTGGTAACCTGCAGAAATTTTTAAAATGTTGCCTATGGGGATTTTTAAGTACCAATGTTTGGCGTCATTCTGTGAGCATGCGCAATTTTGAAGCATGACATGTTGGGTATCTAATTACTCGGCGTAACACTATCTTTCACATTATGGAAAAAAATTGGGCTAAATTTACTGTTTTCTTATTTTTTAGTTCAAAAAAGTGAATTTTTTTCAAAAAAATTGCATTTGGAAGACTGCTGCGCAAATATGGTGTGATGAAAAATATTGCAACGATCTCCATTTTATTCTCTAGGGTCTCTGCTAAAAAAAAATATATATAATGTTTGGGGGGTTCTAAGTAGTTTTCTAGCAAAAAAAATGATTTTAGCTTGTAAACACCAAGTGTCAAAAATAGGCCCAGTCTTAAAGTGGATAAATGGACAACTTTGTGAAAAGTGCTACTTGGATGTTAGGCCTCTGTATGTGGCTAGGCTGTGTAAAAGTGTTACACATGTGCTATCGCCATACTCAGGAGGAATAGCAGAATGTATTTTGGGGTGCAATTTTTGCTATGTACATGCTATGTGTTAGAAATATTGCATAAATGGACAGCTTTGTGTAAAAAAAATGCGTTTTCATTTTCTTTCCACATTTTCCAAAAACTTGTGGAAAAAAATGACATATTCAAAAGACTCATTATGCCTCAAAAATTATACTTTGGGCTGTTTGCTTTCCAAAATGGGGTCATTTTATAGGGGTTTCCATTGTCCTGGTGCTCCAGGGCCTTCAAAAGTGCGATAGGTTGTCAGGAAATTATATGTGTAATTTGTGCTCCTAGAATGCCGGACGGTGCTACTTGGATGTTAGGCCTCTGTATGTGGCCAGGCTGTGAAAAAGTCTCACACATGTGGTATCGCCATACTCAGGAGGAGTAGTAGAATGTGTTTTGGGGTGTAGTTGCAAGTATACAGGTCCTTCTCAAAAAATTAGCATATTGTGATAAAGTTCATTATTTTCTGTAATGTACTGATAAATATTAGACTTTCATATATTTTAGATTCATTACACACAACTGAAGTAGTGCAAGCCTTTTATTGTTTTAATATTGATGATTTTGGCATACAGCTCATGAAAACCCAAAATTCCTATCTCAAAAAACTAGCATATCATGAAAAGGTTCTCTAAACGAGCTATTAACCTAATCATCTGAATCAACTAATTAACTCTAAACACCTGCAAAAGATTCCTGAGGCTTTTAAAAACTCCCAGCCTGGTTCATTACTCAAAACCGCAATCATGGGTAAGACTGCCGACCTGACTGCTGTCCAGAAGGCCATCATTGACACCCTGAAGCAAGAGGGTAAGACACAAAGAAATTTCTGAACGAATAGGCTGTTCCCAGAGTGCTGTATCAAGGCACCTCAGTGGGAAGTCTGTGGGAAGGAAAAAGTGTGGCAGAAAACGCTGCACAACGAGAAGAGGTGACCGGACCCTGAGGAAGATTGTGGAGAAGGACCGATTCCAGACCTTGGGGGACCTGCGGAAGCAGTGGAATGAGTCTGGAGTAGAAACATCTAGAGCCACCGTGTACAGGCGTGTGCAGGAAATGGGCTACAGGTGCCACATTCCCCAGGTCAAGCCACTTTTGAACCAGAAACAGCGACAGAAGCGCCTGACCTGGGCTACAGAGAAGCAGCACTGGACTGTTGCTCAGTGGTCCAAAGTACTTTTTCGGATGAAAGCAAATTTTGCATGTCATTCGGAAATCAAGGTGCCAGAGTCTGGAGGAAGACTGGGGAGAGGGAAATGCCAAAATGCCTGAAGTCCAGTGTCAAGTACCCACAGTCAGCTTCAGTCATCTGCTGGTGTTGGTCCACTGTGTTTTATCAAGGGCAGAGTCAATGCAGCTAGCTATCAGGAGAGTTTGGAGCACTTCATGCTTCCATCTGCTGAAAAGCTTTATGGAGATGAAGATTTCATTTTTCAGCACGACCTGGCACCTGCTCACAGTGCCAAAACCACTGGTAAATGGTTTACTGACCATGGTATTACTGTGCTCAATTGGCCTGCCAACTCTCCTGACCTGAACCCCATAGAGAATCTGTGGGATGTTGTGAAGAGAAAGTTGAGAGACGCAAGACCCAACACTCTGGATGAGCTCAAGGCCGCTATCGAAGCATCCTGGGCCTCCATAACACCTCAGCAGTGCCACAGGCTGATTGCCTCCATGCCAGGCCGCATTGAAGCAGTCATTTCTGAAAAAAGGATTCCCAACCAAGTATTGAGTGCATAACTGAACATCATTTTTTGAAGGTTGACTATTTTTGTATTAAAAACACTTTTTTTTTATTGGTCGGATGAAATATGCTAATTATTTGAGATAGGAATTTTGGGTTTTCATTAGCTGTATGCCAAAATCATCAATATTAAAACAATAAAAGGCTTGCACTACTTCAGTTGTGTGTAATGAATCTAAAATATATGAAAGTCTAATGTTTATCAGTACATTACAGAAAATAATGAACTTTATCACAATATGCTAATTTTTTGAGAAGGACCTGTACATATGCTGTGTGAGAGAAGAAACCTGTTAATACTTCAATTTGTAAAAAAAAAAAAAAAAAAATCTTCATTTTTCAAAGAGTTGAGGGAAAAAATTACAACGTCAAAAAACTCACCATGCCCCTTATTAAATACCTTGGAATGTCTACTTTCCAAAAAGGGGTAATTTGGGGGGTATTTGTACTTTACTGACTTTTTAGTGTCTCAAGAAATGAGATAGGCCTTCAGTACATCAGGTGTGGTCAAGTGTGATCAATTTTCAATGATTAGCACCATAACTTGTGAACTCTATAACTTTCACAAAGACCAAATAATATACACTTATTTGGGTTATTTTTACCAAAGATAAGTAGAAGTATAAATTTTGGCCAAAATTTGTGAAGAAAAATTACTCATTTGCTAAATTTTATGACAGAAACAAAGAAAAATGCGTTTTTTCACAATATTTTCTGTCTTTTTTTATTTATAGCACAAAAAATAAAAAACCCAGTAGTGATTAAATACCATCAAAAGAAAGCTCTATTTGTGTGAAAAAAGGGACACAATTTTTTTATGGGTACAGTGTTGCATGACTGAGTAATTGTCATTCAAAGTGTGAGAGCGCTGAAAGCTGAAAATCAGTCTGGGCAGGAAGAGGGTGAAAGTGTACTGTAGGCAAGGGGTTAAAAGGTAAGTGGACAGGGAGTGTGGTTATTATTATTTTTAATTATTATTAATTTATTTTTTTTAATTATTTAAAAAAAATAATTATTTTTCTTTTTTTATGATTATTAAAAAAAAATATTTTTCTTTTTTCAATTATAAAAAAAATAAAAAATTATATATTATATAATATAATTTTTTTTTTCCTCATCGCCATACCACAGCCGAAGGCCCCTTTCACACGGACTGTCTGATCAGGTCCGCCTGTCAGTTTCTCAGGCAGACCTGATGGGACCCTTCAGTCTCCTCTATGGAGCGGTAATCTCGGCCGCCATCTGATCCTGTCTGCCAAAAACAGACGGATGGTGGTTCTATTTTCTATCCATCCCATGGGTCGGATCAGATGGCATCGGATGGAAACAGACGGTCTGTTTCCATCCGATTGCGCTATAGAGGAGAGTGGGGTTCTAGTCGTCTTTATGTGTAAATTTAGTATGTTATTTTTTGGAAATAAAGCTTGGTTGTTTGTTTAAAAGAAAAAAAAAAAACTGGTTCTTAATTTTATTAGCTGGCTCCTAGATTTCAGGAAAATTTGTCAAGCCCTGCACCAAGTAATGTACGCCTTCCAAACTCTATGATAAACATTCCTAGAGGTAGATTTCCTAGCTTTTAACAACGTAGGAATCACCGACTTCGACAGTCCTCTGTCCTTCAGCACCTGGTTTTCAATAGCCAGGCCGTAGCGACAGACTCTATTCGCTACCTTGGAGTAAACATCACACCTGATCCTGAGGCCCTGAACATGGCAAACTTTGACCCCCTTCTTTCGCAAATTAAGAAGGACCTAACCCACTGGCACTCTCTCCCCCCGACATGGTTCGGTCGTTGCAACGCTCTTAAAATGACTATCCTTTCCAAAATACTGTACTTGATGCAGGCTCTCCCCGTGTGTCTCCCATCTCTCTTCTTCAAATGCATGTACGCCTTTTCCCGGGAGTTTGTTTGGTCCCATTGGAGAACACAAATTCAGCTCCAGCTCCTTTATCTACCGAAGTCTAGTGGGGGGTTGGGGCTGCCAGATGTGAAGGCCTACTTTAGAGAAGTTCATTTAACCAGACTGATTGACTGGTATTGTCATGCCCAGGCCAAACTATGGGTAGTCATGGAAATGGAGGACTCTGGCAACACCCAGGTGGCTGCTTTGCAAACCTTAACCACTGATGCTTGATGACGGAAGGCCCAGGGGGCACTGAGTGCCCTCCTAGAATGCGCCTCAACAGGGAAAGGAGGAACCTGACCCTTATTTGAGTAGGCCAGCACCACCGTCTGCCTGATCCATCTGGAAATGGTCCCACCAACCAGCAGTACCCAGGGGTAATCCATGACAGAGGAGGGGGGCGGCAATCCTAGTCACAGCTTTATTTCAAATGGTTAACAGAAAAAAAAAAAAAGTATATATATATATCCGAAAAAAAAAAAAGATTTTGAGAACCGTGAGAATCGTGATCTTCATTCTAAGCAAAGAAAATAGTGTTCTCATTTTTGCCATAATCGTGCAGCTCTAACAGACAGACACATTCACGCCACTGCTTGCCTGCACATTTCTCCTCTCTTGATGAATACTCATGGATCTCTGCAGTCTCCTGTTATCTCCGCCCTCATCCAGCCCCCTCCAGCTCTGCAACCCTCCTTGACTCTCCTATTACTCACCCCTCCTCCCGTGCTGGCATACTCTTACGAGAGTGAGAGAGCTGTGCATGATGTCATTAGCCTGGGCTAATTACCAGATAAGAAAAAGGATGTGGGCTGTATAGGGTTTTTACTGGCAGAGAAAAAAAAGTTTTACTATCCAAAGTTAAAACAACAAAGCGCAGAAGATTTAAAAGATGGAAAGATGAAAAAATGATTGAAGGTCTGCTTTAATGTTAGCATTATGCTATTTTTGACATATTTGGCAACTCTACCTCCCCTCTTCCCTGTTCTGTTGTTCCTGTATGGTGTGTACCCTGGTTATAGTTGTTTAATTTAAATTCTTGAACCACGTCCCTGCAACTGCAACAAGGTCCAAGTTGTCCCTAGACATAAGATATGTCAGCTCACAAAGCTTGTTGTCTAAACCAGCCTTTTTCAACAAGGGTGCACAAGCACCATGGGGTGCCTTGAGGTCTCTTCAGGGGTGCCTTGGCAAAATGCCTAAAAAATTGCTCAAAATCTGTATACAAGCCAGTGTGTGGATGAAACCTGCCTTTTAGTTACACAAAGTCACAGGTTTTCATTGTGCACCATTAAAACCTTTTAGCAGCCGGCATTCTAACGACCAATGGTATCATCAGTTGATATATAGAGGATGTCAGTTGCCTGCACAGCATCCTTGTTTGACCATCCCCTGCCTCTTTCAGTCAGCATAAGAGTCACATTAGATGAGTGATGGAGAGAAATTGAGGGAGAAGAGAAACATTGGAATACTAGTCATAGGTGATTTATTCTACCAAAGCAAATACTTTTGCACACTGATACTAACGCTGGGTGTCCTACTTGTGTGGATAGATAAAATAGCATTTACATTGTAGAATGGGGTGCCTCGAGACTGTTTATAATTTTTAAAGGGTGCCTTGACTTAAAAAAGGTTGAGAAACACTGGTCTAAACTACGACCATTAGTGCACAACATGACAAACACTACTATCTACTGCTTTATTTTTACTGTCAGAAACTTTAACTTAAGTGGCCACCCCATCAGCCGAGTCCTTAGCAACACAAACCCTCACATATGTTTTAAAGAGGAAGTAATCCCTCCTCTGCAACTTTTACCTATAGGTAAGCCTATCTATAGGTACTGTAGATATCTCCTAAACATGTACCGTTTAGGAGATATTTACTTTGCATGCAGCCAGTGACGTCACTGGCGCATGCGCTCTGAAGGAACGGCCGCTGGTGCCGTTCCTTCAGAGCCCTGTGCTGTGACCGTCAGCTCCCGCGCATGTGCGCGGGAGTAACGTCACCGCGGGTCCGGCCAATCAGATGGCCGGATGCCGCGATCCAGGAAGACGGGCGATTGAACATGTCGCCCATCATACCGGTAAGCGGGCGGCACGGCGGGGGCTCGTTCTAAGGTATTTCATAATGAGCTAGTATGCAATGCATACTAGCTCATTATGTGTTTCTCTTTCAGGTTGAAAAAAAAAAACATTTTTTTGGGTTTGCAACCTCTTTAACCTGCTGGGGACAGAAATGCTCAATTACATCTCTGCCCCCATTTTTCAGTTTAAATGCATTTCCTAAATTCCACCACACTAAGAAGCTCAGTGCCCTTGTGTGAGGGGTGCAGAGTAGACCATCTTTCTTGTACAGCTCAATGTCAGATTACCGGATAGCATCATAACTTACATTAGGGATGTACCAATATATTGGTTGCTGAAAATAGGGTTATTAGCATCTGGCAGATAATGATTCCTGAATATTATTGGCCGAAACTAAGTGCTGGGAATGGTCAAAAATAAATTCATATTCATTTAAATTCATTAAAAATTTAGTTTTTAATAAAAAGTTAGAAAAAAAAAATGTATAATAATATATATATATATATATATATATATATATAAAAGGGATGCACCGAAATGAAATTCTTGGCAGAAGCCGAAGCCGAATAATAATGAAATGCTTGGCCGAAGACCGAACGCGGTGTTTCGCATTTTTTCCATTTATTTTGCCAATTTTTTCACCATTACAATAATTAAATGGTAAAAATTAAATGTCCTCTCACTCTCTCTCTCTTGTCCTCTCTCTCTCTTGTCCTCTCATGTCTCTCTCTCTCTTGTCCTCTCACTCTCTCTCTCTCTCTTGTCCTCTCACTCTCTCTCTCTTGTCCTCTCATGTCTCTCTCTCTTGTCCTCTCATGTCTCTCTCTCTTGTCCTCTCATGTCTCTCTCTCTTGTCCTCTCATGTCTTTCTCTCTCTCTCTTGTCCTCTCATGTCTCTCTCTCTCTCTCTCTCTTGTCCTCTCACTCTCTCTCTCTTGTCCTCTCATGTCTCTCTCTCTCGTCCTCTCATGTCTCTCTCTCTCGTCCTCTCATGTCTCTCTCTCTCCTCCTCTCATGTCTCTCTCTCTCTTGTCCTCTCATGTCTCTCTCTCTCTTGTCCTCTCATGTCTATCTCTCTCTCTTGTCCTCTCATGTCTATCTCTCTCTCTTGTCCTCTCATGTCTATCTCTCTCTCTTGTCCTCTCATGTCTATCTCTCTCTCTTGTCCTCTCATGTCTATCTCTCTCTCTTGTCCTCTCACTCTCTCTCTTGTCCTCTCACTCTCTCTCTTGTCCTCTCACTCTCTCTCTTGTCCTCTCTCTCTCGTCCTCTCACTCTCTCTCGTCCTCTCACTCTCTCTCGTCCTCTCACTCTCTCTCTTGTCTCTCTCTCTCTTGTCCTCTCTCTCTCTTGTCCTCTCATGTCTCTCTCTCTTGTCCTCTCATGTCTCTCTCTCTTGTCCTCTCATGTCTCTCTCTCTTGTCCTCTCATGTCTCTCTCTCTCTCTCTCTCGTCCTCTCACTCTCTCTCTCTTGTCCTCTCATGTCTCTCTCTCTCTCGTCCTCTCACTCTCTCTCTCTTGTCCTCTCATGTCTCTCTCTCTCTTGTCCTCTCATGTCTCTCTCTCTTGTCCTCTCTCTCTCTCTTGTCCTCTCATGTCTCTCTCTCTCTCTTGTCCTCTCATGTCTCTCTCTCTCTCTTGTCCTCTCTCTTGTCCTCTCTTGTCCTCTCACTCTCTCTCTTGTCCTCTCGTGTCTCTGTCCTCTCATGTCTCTCCTTACCTCCCTCCCTCCCATCTGCAGAGTCGATGTTTGCTGTATGGCTCCTGTGCCCTGTCACAGGCGGAGGCGGAGTACATTTGGTATCACTCCGCCTGTGACAGAAGCCGGCGCTAAGCGGCTATACAGGAAGCATCGGCTCTGCTTCCTGTAGTGCCTCCGGCTATGTTTACAGTGATGCTCGGGGATGGCGGGTCGCCGGTCGGGGACCCGCAATCTGGGCTTACCGACCCACCATCCGCGTCATTAAGAACATCATTGTTCGGCAAAATTTTATTCGGCCTATTTACTTATTCGGCCGAACACCGAAATTGCTTTTTTGGCTATTTTCGGCCGAATGATTTTGGTTGCCGAACATTCGGTGCATCCCTAATATATATATAAATATATATATATTTTTTTTTTTTTTTAACTCTTCAGTTTAGGTTTGCACGTCCTAAATTTTCGGTTTTGGTCCAGAGTTTTCACTTTGGTGCACCACTAACCAACATAACCAAAACCTTCAGCTTTGCATCAATCCTTTAACTCTGTCATACGAAGTACTTTCTTTTGTTGTCCATTATGGACAGGAAAGACCTCTGAAAATGTAACAGTAGACCCTAATGCCTCGTACACACGCATCGATTATTGGCCGGGAATTTTCGGCCAACGTCCGATCTTCGGCTTGTTAGTATGATGCTTTCGACAACCGACTCCGACCTTTCGGCCGAATAAAATCTGGTGTGCAGGCTATAAAATTTTTGTTGGTCGTCAACACAACGGCCGATTTTCCGTCAGTCAGTACAGATTTCAGCTGACAAAAATCTGATGAGCAAGACTGGGCATGCTCAGAGAAGAAAAAACACACGGAAAGTTAACCAGCACATGACATCACTTCTGAAGTAGATTTTTGTTGGCCGAGAAAATTTGTGTGCAGTCTAGGCACATTCCAACCAACAAAACACAACTCAGGACAAAAGACGGACGATCGGTCAGCCGATAACCATTGCGTGTGTACGAGGCATAAGGCCTGGCCATTGATGGTTTGAATCTCGGCAGGTTCAGCAGGAGCAGGCTGAGTTTCGAAACATATGTGGGTAGGCTGAATGTACCAAGCTGATCTATCAACTTGGGTACAACCAGCCTGCCAAATTCGCTTAGGATTGCCGCTAGCAATATTCACTGTTGACTTCCCCTGTCCCCCTCCGAGAACACAATGACTCGACAAGAAGGATTCCCCTGTCAGCACTGTCTGTGTTTATAGGGGGAATAGTGTGAATTTCTTTACTGCAACCTGCAGTTGAAGAAAATAAATCTACTCCATCTATGGCCTTCCTTAACTGTTGAAGATTCTGGCCCAAATACTGAACATCCTTCTATACAGGACACACATCATTCTGGTACAGATCCATACACGCCTCAAAGTGAGTATATAGAGTAAACTTTGTTTTTTAGTTTTAGATTGAGTGGTGTGGGGTTAAACCCCCTAAAGGTAGATCCACACTTTGAATTTTTCCAGGTATTGGATTGTCACAGGAACAGAAAGTGAGGTGAAATCTAGAATTTTATAGTTTTCAGAACAAGAGGTGATGATAACCTTCCAGTGTAGAAACCTTTTCTTGTGACAACTTAAAGCAGAGTTCCACCGAAAAGTTGAACTTCCACTCATTTGTTTCCTCGCCCCCCTCCGACACATTTGGGGGGGAGGGGGGGGGAGACGGGTACCTGTTTTGACGGGTACCCTTCCCTACTTCCAGGAGACGGCGCTGTCCCTCAGAAGTTTGGCCCCCGCCTTCTTCCCCCGCCGCCGAGCCAATCCTAATGCCCATCGCACTTCGCGCAATAGGGACCCGCCCGTGAAGCCGCAAGGCTTCACTGCCGGGTTCCCTTACCTGCAATGGCGGCGGAAACATCGGCTGCGGTGCCGACGTCGCTGGACTCCAGGACAAGTAAGTGTCCTAATATTAACCACTTGCCGACCGCCACACGACTATCTACGTCGGCGGTCAGCCCCTCACAGGCAAAGTGACGTAGGGCTACGTCACTAGCTTGTGAGGGTCTAGGGAGCGAGCGCGCCCCCGGAGGCGCGCTCCCGCTCCCGAGTGGTCACGGACCCCCCCGCGCGTGTGACCGGCGGACCCGATGTCCGCCGGCCACTCTGCGATCGGCGGGGGAGAGGGAGAATGTCAGGCAGCTTGTGTAAACAAGCTGCCTGTCATTCTCCTCGCTGTATGAGAGCTGATCATCTGGATCTACTATGTAGATCCGTTGATCAGTCTGTATACAGCTGAAGCCCCAGCCAATCACAGTTAGAATCACGCCCCTAGGGACACACACAGCCCCTCCCTCTCAAATAAAGTTAACCCCTTCACTACCAGTGTATTTTTACAGTAACAGTGCATATATATAGCACTGATTACTGTAGAAATGTCACTGGTAACCCCAAAAGTGTCAAAAATGTCAGTCAAGGGTCCGATCTGTCCGCCGCAATGTCGCAGTACCGCAAAAAAAAAAATCGCAGATCGCCGCCATTACGCGTTAAAAAAAAAAAACAACAAAAATGACAAAAATCTTTCCCTTAGTTAGTAAACACAATAACTTTTGCGCAAACCAATCAAAATACGCTTTTTGCGATTTTTTTTACCAAACATATGTAGCATAAAACAAATTGGCCGAAAATTTTAAAAAATTTTGATTTTTACATTTTTTTTGGGGGGAATTTCATATAAAAAAAAGGGAAAAATATTGCTATTTTTGCAAAATGGACGCTCTTTTTTTGTTTATAGCGCGTGATCAAAAAATCGCACAGGTGATCAAATACCGCCAAAAGAAAGCTCTGTTTGTGGAAAAAAAAGGACGCCAAATTCGTTTAGGTACAGCGTCGCACGACCGCGCAATTCTCCGTTAAAGTCACGCAGTGCCGAATCGCAAAATACCCCCTGGTCGGAATGGGGGTAAAATCTTCCGGGGCTTAAGTGGTTAAAAGTCAGTAGCTGCAGTATGTGTAGCTGCTGACTTTTAATTTTTGAAGGGGGAGGCTGGAACATTGCTTTAATGGAAATTTGCTCTCACTTCCTGTTCCTTCTCTGGAACAGGAAGTGACGAGAAATCTTCCCAACAGAACACAGAGGAAATAACCTATCTAAACGTAAAACATAAAAGTTTTGAATATACATGAATGTTAAAGTATAATTAAAGGCAAAACTTTTGGATGTGTTGAATAGAGGGGAGAGGGATTAGAATACCTGTCAGTTTTTATTGTTATCTGTGCCACCCTTCCCCCCCATTAGAGAGATTCACCCTCCTCTCTATTTGTCCTGTTTACTATTATCATTGAAAGTGAAAGAAAATGCCCAATATGGGGGATGTCCCCAGAAAAGTAATAGTCGGGAAATCTTATAATGGGGACACTAGTTCTGGGGGTTCCCGAGTAATTTCCTTAATTTGCAGCAATTTCCTCTCACTTCCTGTTTGGGCTATGGCACAGGAAGTGAAAGTGAAATCTCCACAATGGGACACAGATGGTGTAAAATAAACAAAAATGTGGCAGGGATTGTAACCCTCCCTTACTCTATCAAAAGGGGAAAAATGTTGCCTATAGTTCTACTTTAAAGGAAATATCCAAAGACTAGTAATGAAAGGATTATTTCCAACTGCAGGCTTGCAATACACACTGGAACATGAAAGGCCAAGCCTGGGGGTCCAAGCTTAACAATGACAGGTACCCTTAACGAGAACATGACATCAACATTGTGAATGAAGCACAGAGTGACAGGAGCTCTCCCACCCTCCTCCATGGCAAACGTACTTTGTACTGGGCGGAGATCATATGCAGTCTTCTCACAGTGCTCACTTCATCCCCGTCACCATATCCACTTCAAATGGTTCCCTGCATAACCGCCAGCAGTCCCTACGAGCTGGAAGCCTCCTGATGACATCATCTCCGCGACTCACTCATGTGCGCCGGGAGGGCCTGCGTTCCACGGTGAGACGCAGCGCTGCACGCCGGCGGTGTGGGTAGGAACGTCAGTGGCGGCCATCTTGGCCGGTTTCTCTTCGTGTGGATTGCACGTTGCTGCCCGGGGAGGAGAGCCATCGGGACTACCGAGATACGGGGGAAGGAAGATATCTTCCGACAAGTCTCCCCTCTCCCAACAAGCAGCCTCAGGGGCAGCAACTCCCCTCCCCGCCTTATCACCGGTAAGTGAGCACCTGTACGGCCTGCCATCTGGCCTGATGTGGGAGGTCGGCCGACGCTGGGGAGTGAGTCACCGGCTGCTCTGACTGGTCACACCATAAGCTGGGCTCTGAAAGTCCTTCTAGTGACAATGGTTAGTGAATGGGGCGATCGTGGTTGGGGCATCGCATAGTACTGAGCTGCCTATAGTGCTTCACAGACAGGTACATGGGTGGGAGTACGGCCTCCCTCCTACATGACAGGAGACTGCTAGGGCTGGATGTACATAGGCGCTAAAATGCGACTCTTGGTAGACACATCTGCTGTAATGCTCTGAGCAGAATGGCTGAACAACATATGCAGTGTTTCTGCTGACTGTATGCTCACCAATCTTCTCTCCCCCCAGAAACAAAAGGGGTTCCACCATAGATGCCCCCCTCCCCCTGCGGATGCTGGGGCGTCCCTGTGCGCCCCCCCCGGCGGATGCTGGGGCGTCCCTGTGCGCCCCCCCCGGCGGATGCTGGGGCGTCCCTGTGCGCCCCCCCCCGGCGGATGCTGGGGCGTCCCTGTGCGCCCCCCCCGGCGGATGCTGGGGCGTCCCTGTGCGCCCCCCCGGCGGATGCTGGGGCGTCCCTGTGCGCCCCCCCCCCCGGCGGATGCTGGGGCGTCCCTGTGCGCCCCCCCCGGCGGATGCTGGGGCGTCCCTGTGCGCCCCCCCGGCGGATGCTGGGGCGTCCCTGTGCGCCCCTCCCCGGCGGATGCTGGGGCGTCCCTGTGCGCCCCTCCCCGGCGGATGCTGGGGCGTCCCTGTGCGCCCCTCCCCGGCGGATGCTGGGGCGCCCCCGTGCGCCCCCCCCGCCTATGCTGGGGCGTCCCCGTGCGCCCCCCGCCTATGCTGGGGCGTCCCCGTGCGCCCCCACGCCTATGCTGGAGCGTCCCCGTGCCCCCCCCCCCCCCCCCGCCGCCTATGCTGGGGCGTCCCCGTGCCCCCCCCCCCCCCGCCGCCTATGCTGGAGCGTCCCCGTGCCCCCCCCCCCGCCGCCTATGCTGGGGCGTCCCTGTGCCCCCCCGCCGCCTATGCTGGGGCATCCCCGTGCAACCCCTGGTACTACCCCCCACGGATGCTGGGGTGTCCCTGTGACCCCCAATCCCCCCCCCATGGCTGGGTGTTCCTGGGCCACCCCTCAGATGCTGGGGTTATCCCTAGCAGAGAAGCTTCACAAAATCACCACCTGTGTGTGACATTTAACTGCTGTGAGTTGTCATGGAACATTGGCTCCCTAAAATGTTTTTGTGAGGCCCCCTGCCATTTCCTTCATAATAGCATTTTATGTATCCAATATAAAGACCTGCCTCAGTGGTAGGAATGCACCGATAAGTTTTTTCAGAGCGAGTACTGATACTTAAACTCAAGTACTCGTCAATACCAATTACCGATACTTATTTTTTTTCATGCAGTGCGCTTTGAGCCTAAACAAAATGAATAGGTTTAAATCGCACTGTAAAGATTCGTGGGATTTGAACAAGAATGTAGTGTGATTCCTGTCCGAATTTTATGTGGTTCCCCACACTGCTACTTTGTGAACCCAGGCTGAAGTCACTGACAAGCCTGGGTTCACACAGGAGTGGTGGCAGAAACTGCATGTGATTCGGACAGGAATCGCACTGCATTCCTGTTTAAATCACTTATGATTCTTTGCAGTGCTATTTGAGCACATCCGTTTTGTATTGGCTCAAATCGCACCACACGAAAAAGGTATCAGAGCACTTGCACAAGCACTCGTGAAAATGCTTTGTTTCGGCACTGGCGCAACATTATCAGTGGAAATTTGTTCATGTCCCAACTCCATTCCATATATATATAATGTAATGGGGTTGCAGAGGCAGGTTGATGCTGCATTGGACGTCAGAACATTAATCAGTCTCAGAATTATCCTCCTCCTCACAAATGCAAGCTAAATTTCCCGGAAAGATGCATTTGCCTATTGACATAAGCTCTAAAAGATATCCAACTTTTAATGATATAGTGCTGTGTGTGTCTGCTTATTCCACAGCATGAAGCAGTCGACCCGTCAGATTAGGTAACAGAAGTGACGTTCTGTCACTACCCTGCGACGGCCATCTTGGTACACCCCGCACTCAGCCGTAGTAAGCTTGCAATCAGAAGGTGGCAGCGGATATCTTTTTACACCCACCCAAGTCTTGCATTTCACACTTATTTTTACCAGTAATCTAAGCTAATATAGTAAAATACAGTATTTTGAAATCCATCAGACTGTTTGGATGAATTTTAAAAGCTGCGGTGTTCTGTCAGATTAGCAAACCTGTGAGATCAGCAGGCTAGCCGCTGCTTTTAAACTTCAAAATCAAAACAGTGTCATGGATTTCAAAATACTGTATTTTACTATATAAGCTCAGTTTACTGGTAAAAATAAGTGTAAAATGCAAGACCTAACTGGGTGTAAAAAGATGTCTGCTACCGCCTTCTGACCGCAGGCTTACTGTGGATGAACGCGAGTTGTACCAAGATGGCCGTCACGGGGTTGTGGTGGAACGTCACTTCCGGTACCGATTCTGAGGGAACACTGGCACAAGTGTTGTTTTCAGGACAAATTAAAACAGAACTGTCAGACCCCATTCACACTAGCACGACTTGTCAGGCGACCAAGTCGCCTGACAAGTCGCGGTGGGTCGTCTGCCATAGTTTAGCACAGGACCCGTTCTAATAGGAGCGACACAAGTCGCTCCGACTTAGAAAAAGGGTCCTGTACTACTTTGGGGTGACCTGCATTGACTTCAATGATATGAAGTCCGTGCATGACGCGCCGAGGTCGCGGTGCACGCTTTGCACCGCAACTTCACAGGTCGCCCCAGCAAGTCACGTCGCCCCTGTCTGAACGGGGTCTCAAGAATAAAAATGTATGACTAGGTTTTTTTTTTTTTTGCAAGAGGCATACTATGTTTTGCTTCTAACAAAGGTTCCCTACCTTCTCATTCACAATTATCTTTAGGTGTAAAATGCACGATAGCAGAATCTTCTGGGTGCTGGGATGAATTAACTCCCCAGTGCATGCGCAGGAGTTTCCTCATGCCCTGACCAATCAAAATTGTCTGCAGATGAGTGAGCTAACGGACATAACATAGATGAGTTAAGTATAGCGGGGTTTAGTTCCGCCTAAACATTTCGGGGTCCCCAGCATTTTTTATATATTTGCCTCTAATGCAGCTCTTCTTGCAACCTATGTCTTTCACTTCAGTAGAAAGTCTGTGACCGCTGCTTGTGATCCTGTTAACAGGCTTTTATTTTTAGTGAATGGAATTGGGTCACATATGGTGTGGTGAAGGAACACTGCTGGAGTCTCTTCTAACAAGGTTTGGGGTACTTAGCATTCCCCAGATTCCCACCAAAAGGTTGGTGGTCGTATCCCCTGCAGTAAGAAAGCCAGGGTCAGGAAAGTACAGTATACTTACTAACCCTATCTTCCTGCATCTCTAATGTTGCCCATATACAAGGCAACAACTTTCATCCACTGTCTAACCAGTGTTTTATCAAAATAACAATCAAGAGAGCCAGCTACCAAAGGTTTATATGGTATGAAACTTTTATAATTTTTGTAATTTTGTATTCCGTTGCAGTCGTCCATTGATTGTTTCCTAAAAAAAAAAACTCCTTTTGCCTGGTGAAGGCAGTGCATGTATCTTTAGTTAAAGTAATTCTAAAGGCTTTTTTCCCCCCTTAAAATAAGATGTCATACTTGCCTGCACTGTTCACAGATAATGCTCAGAGTGATCTCTTACTGCCTCTTCTGGGGTCCCCTGCCAGCGCTGTCCTCTTCTGCACAGCAGTGTGCTAAGGGGTGCAGGTGAACCGCCAAGCTGTGTGTGTCTATAGACAAACTGTGTCTTAACTAGGGATGCACCGATCCGAATTTTTTGGACCCGATATCTAGCGTTGTGAAATTCGCCGATACCGGAACCGATCCGGAGCTACACACAAATCAAGCGGCTGCAGTACAGAGCAAAGCCGTTGCTTCATGTGTACGGCTCCTCCATTCACAGGCGGAGTGCATCTGATATCACTCCGCCTGTGAGCCGGACCTATACAGGAAGTAGCGGCTCCTATCCCATACTACTACTGCACCTAGTAAGGGATGGATGAGCCGTTACCAAGCAAAAACCGGATCGGCCAGTGGATCGGTCAATGTTACAGATCCCCCGATCCATCTAAAATGGCCATATCGGCGCCAATATCCGATCCGAATATCTGATCGGTGCATCCCTAGTCTTAGCCATACACCCCTGCTCCCTCCTCACAGGATTTGACCGATACAAGCAGGAGCCAATAGCAGGTATGTAGTGAATTTTTTTTCCAGTTACTGTCTTAGATGATGGGAGCCATGGAGCAAACAGTATCTGATACCATTGAATAAATGCTCAGTTCTAGCTCTGCTGTTTGTCACTAGGACACATCTGCGGAGGGAGCTGTCCCTTTACTAGTGAGATAGCTGCACTCTGCAAAACTTGCTCTCCCATTCTTATCTTTCCTGCCTTTGTGTAACAGTTGCTGAGCTCTGCTCCTGCTTCTGTGCTGGTTTTGCAAACCCTAGCATATTAAATAACGTTGACCAGTTTGGTAGGCATAACCTTCTTTTATTAAAAAAAAAAAAAAAAAGTTTAAGAATACAGGTGCATCCCGAAAAAAAAAAAAAAATGTAATATCATCAAAAAGTTAATTAATTTCAGTAATTCAAGTCAAAAAGTGAAACATATATATTATATAGATTTATTACACACAGAGTGATATATTTCAAGCGTTTTTTACTTTTGATTTTGTTGATTATGGCTTACAGCTAGTGAAAACCCAAAGTTCGTAGGTTACACAATCATGGGGAAGACTGCTGACTTAACAGTTGTCCAGAAGACAGTCATTGAGGCTCGTACACGCTTGACGAAAATCGGATGAAATATCCTCCAATTTTTCCGCTCATGCTCAGCGGTCATAGCCGTTTTTAGTAGACCGTGCATAATGTTCACGAAATTTCTCTTTTTTTCGGGACATTTGTTTCGGGTCGTCAGCAACTTCAGATCATGCATGGTCTTTCGTATCCGATTTTTTGCGGACTTACTGCATACACATTAAACGAAAATTGGTCGTCTGGGGACTGACGATAACATTTTTGGCGTTTGTCCCTCTGTTTTTTTTCGTTGAAAATGTCAGCATCGGCTGCTGAAAGTTGTGTACACACTAGCCGAAAATCGTACGATTTTACCTTGGACGGGAATTTTCGGCAGATTTTCTACTAGTGTGTACCCCACTTAAGTCACAAAAGGTCATTGCTATAGAAGCTGGCTGTGCAGAGTGCTGTATCCATGCTTATTAATGGAAAGTTGAGTGGAAAGAAAAAAGCGCACAAGCAACTAATCGTAGCCTTGTCAAGATTTTGGGGGAGATTCACAATGAGTGGACTACGGCTGGTGTCAGTGCTTCAAAAGCCACCACACACAGAAGTATCCAGGACATGGGCTACAACTGTTGCATTCCATGAGCCAAGCCAATCCTGAATCCGAGACAATGTCAGAAGCGTCTTACCTGGGCTAAGCAGCAAAAGGACTAGACTGTTGCTCAGTGCTCCAAGGTCCTCTTTTCGGATGAAAGTACATTTTGCATTTCAATTGGAAATCAAGGTCCCAGAGTCTGGAGGAAGAGTGGGGAGGCACAGAATCTAAGTCACATGAGGTCCAGTGTGAAGTTTCCACAGTCAGTGATGATTTGGGGAGCCATGTCATCTGCTGGTGTTGGTCCACTGTGTTTTATCAAGTCCAAAGTTAGTGCAGCCTTCTACCTGGAAATTCTAGAGCACTTCATGCTTCCCTCTGCTGACCAGCTTTATGTAGATGCTGATTTATTTTTCCAGCAGTACTTGGCACCTGCCCACACTGCCGAAAGTACCAATACCTGGTTTAATGATTATGGTATGACTGGTTGATTGGCCAGCAAACTCGCCTGACCTAAACCCCATAGAGAACCTGTGGGGTATTGTCAAGTGTAGAGATGGGCTAGAACGTGTTTGAGTTCCATGTGCCCGATCCCACCAGGAAGCCAACACTACACATACTATACTGTACTGTACATGGACATACTTTTCAGTAAGCCAACATTTCCGTATTAAAAATCTTTTTTTTTTTTTTGGTCTTATTTACGTAATCTACTTTTCTGGGACACTAAATTTTGGGTTTTCACTAGCTGCAAGCCATAATCATGAAAATGAAAAGAGAAATGCGTGAAATCCCACTGTGTGTAATCCAGGCCTCGACAAACCCCGGGCGCCGGGTCGCATTTGCGACAAGAATTAGCGACCTGGCGCCTGGGGTGCCCTGCAGGAGGTGTCCTGTCCCTTTTGCGCCCCCACCTTCTTTCCCGAGTGCACGGACTTCCACGCCGTCCATAAATTGAGGCCCCGGCTTTTCGGCCTTCTTCTGTGAGATGAGAGGCTAGGGGAACTGGCGCCCTCTTGTGGTGGCCGGGAGTAATGCATGTTCTCAATGCCTTCCCTCTCATCTGCTCTTTGGAAGGAGATGGAAAGTTTTTGCAGGCTTCATCTCTCTGTCCAGTTACCTTTTCTTAAAGGTAATTGGACAAGGAGTGTGGTTATTATTATTAATTTATTTTTTAAATTAAAAAAAAAAAAATAATAATTTTTTCTTTTTTTTTTTAATTATTAAAAAAAAACATCTTTTTTCTTTTTGTTTTTTTTTTTTCAATTCTTATTAAAAAAAATTATATATATATATCTATATATATATATATATATATATATATATATATATATATATATATATATATATATCTATATATCTTTTTCCCTCATAGCCATGCCACAGCTGAAGGCCCCTTTCACACGGGCTGTCTGATTAGGTCCGCCTGTCAGTTTCTCAGGCAGACCTGATCGGACCCTTCAGTCTCCTCTATGGAGCGGTAATCTGCCGCCATCTGATCCTGTCTGCCAAAAACAGACAGATGGTAGTTCTATTTTCTATCCATCCCGTGGATCGGATGTAAACAGACAGACGGTCTGTTTCCATCCAATTGCTCTATAGAGGAGAGTGGGGTTCTAGTAGTCTTTATGTGTAAATTTAGTACGTTATTTTTTGGAAATAAAGCTTGGTTGTTTGTTTAAAAAAAAAAACTGGCTCCTAACTTTTTTAACTGGCTCCTAGATTTCAGGCAAATTTGTCAAGCCCGGGCCCCTGGTGTAATCTATATAATGAGTTTCACTTTTTGAGTTGAATTACTGTAAGAAATGAACTTTTTGATATTCTAATTTCTTGAGATGCACCTGTATGTTCTCACCAAAAGTGGCTGTTTACCTACACTCTGACCAACTGCACACACTCACGTTTAAAAAAAAAATAGTCAACTGTATGCCTATTACCTTGGTAAAGGATAGTGCAACCAGTATGTAAACTGGTAGAAAGATATATAATTTTTCTCTTACTCTTTGTTTTGTATGGTAGACTTGCAGTAGTTGGCCTACAACTAATTGTAGCACAGATTTGCACATTTAAAAAACAAAACTGTTGAACTTGCCAGAAGTGTCACTTCCTATGAGCTGAGCTGCAAACATTCCCTATGTAATAGCGAACAAAGGCCGGCATTAGAAATCCAGCATAAGTGACAACCATGGCTCCATCCTCATACATGAGTAAGCATAGGCACCCTAAGACAGTAAGTGGTATTCCCAAAATCAAGAGAAAAAAAATGCATCCACCTCACCTTAGGTAAGCTGCAACTCATTTTGGGTATAAAACAGGCAAAAAATCTGCGCTAGGTCAAGCAAAAAGAACAAAAAGGAAAGCAGCAGGTTAACCGACTGGATACCAGCGACAAATGATAAATATAAATAAGAAGCGGCGCTAAATCCTAATGGTGCAATCATGAATAATCATATGGTAAATAATGTGGCATGAAAACTAAAATATGCAGTGAATAAATTATGAGCAAAATTATATCCATTGAAAAAAAAAAAAAACAATCCTATAAAAGTGATATCATGAAATAGTTGAAAAATCCAGTGTTAGGTGAACATTAAAAAGTCCTTTCAATGAAAAAGTCCTTTTCAGTATTAAACAAGAGTGTCCATAAAATGCAAAAAAGTGTATAAGTAACGTTGATTGATGAAATCCACCACCATGAATGCTGGCAGAGATCACTGAGCAGCGCTGGAGGAATCATACACAGCCAATGCTTCCTATATCTCCTCTCACAGATGGAGTGTGTTTGATATCACTCCGCCTATGACAGGACGGAGCTGGAACTACACAGGAAGCAATTGGCTCCGTTCTGTCACAGCCGACAGGCGCCAATCTTTCGCCTGACATCCCATGTCTCCCGCATGTGGGCGCAGCACTTGCGGATTTCAGGGAGCCACAACCCACATGCAGGAGACTCCCGCACCTCGCAGGAGATTTGGGACGTCTGGCCACAACACCCCTTTGGCAGTGTAATCCGGACATCAGGCCGCTAATTCTAGTTGCCAATGTGACCTGGCGCCCGGTGGTTTGTTGAGCTATGTTAAGGACCATCTATGGCCCTGTACAGCTCTCGTGGAGTAACTACCTGTCTCCTGGAATCTCCTCCATGGTCTTGAGAACCTTCTGGCAATGACACGTATTGATGTTCCATGCTGGAGGAGTTGGACTGCCTGTGCAACCTCTAATAGGGTCCAGGTATCACCTCATGCTACCAGTAGTGACACTGACCCTATCCAAATACAAAACTTGTGAAAAACAGTCAGAAAAGATGTTTGGGGAAAAATATTTCAGTGGCCTCCACCTGTAAAACCATTCTGTTTTGCAGGTCGTCTCATTGTTACCCATCTAGTGTCCCTGTTGTTAATTTAACACCATAACAGCTGAAACTGATTGACAACCCCCTCTGCTACTTAACTGACCAGAGCAATGTCCCAGGAGTTTAATTGACTTGATGCCATACTCTGATTAACAATTTCTTAAATTTTTTGGCCAGTGTGTGTATGTGTATATGTATGTATATGTGTGTGTGTGTGTATGTATATGTGTGTGTGTGTGTGTGTATATATATATATATATATATATACATATATACAGGGCTTGACAAATTTGCCTGAAATCTAGGAGCCAGCTAAAAAAGTTAGGAGCCAGTTTTTTTGTTTTTTTTTTTTTAAATTAACAACCAACCTTTATTTAATAAAATGGATAGAACCCTACTCTCTATAGCGCAATTGGATGGAAACAGACTGTCTCTTTCCATCCGATGCCATCTGATCCGATCCACGAGATGGATATAAAACAGAACCACCATCCATCTGTTTTTGGCGGACAGGATCAGATGGCGGCAGATTACCGCTCCATAGAGGAGAATGAAGGGTCCGATCAGGTCTGCCTGAAAAACCGACAGGCGGACCTAATCAGACAGCCCGTGTGAAAGGGGCCTTCGGCTGTGGCATGGTGATGAGAAAAAAAAAATTATATATATATATATATATATATATATATATATATAATATATAATATATAATTTTTTTTTAATAAGAATTGAAGAAAAAAGAAAAACATTTTTTATTTTTTTAATAATAAAAAAAATAAATAAATAATAGTAACCCTACTCCCTAACTCAACATCTGATCACTCATATTGTACAGACGACCTTTGGAGACGGCAACCATCCCTCTCTATGGCCGTCTTATGAATACAGGTTACTCTGTAATATATGCGTATATGCGATTGTTGTTACAACCCTATCTACCTAGTAGGTTGTGCAATCTCATTTGCACATGGTTTTGAGGCTTTGCCGCCTAATTTTACTGTATGTAAAAAATATATGTGAATTTTTATATATTCCTGTTATGTCTTTTCTCAAATATACTTTTTTGATTTTCTTCAATAAAATATATACTTTTTTAATACCGGTGCCAATAAAGTCCCAAATTTCTTCCCTTTCTATTTTCCAAACCCTACTCCCTGTCCACTTACCTTTAAGCAAAGGTAACTGGACAGAGAGATGAAGCCTGCAAAAACTTCCCTCTCCTCTCCTGTTTGGAAGGAGATGGAAAGGCATTGAGAACAGGCATTACTCCTGGCCACCACAAGAGGGCGCCAGTTCCCCAGCCTCTCTCATCTCACAGAAGAAGGCCGAAAAGCCGGGGCCTCAATTTTCGTACGGCGCGGAGGTCCGTGCACTCGGGGAAGGAGGTGGGGGCGCAAAAGGGATAGGACACCTCCTGCAGGGCACCCGAGGCGCCACGTCGCTAATTCTAGTCGCAAATGCGACCTGGCGCCCGGGGATTGTCGAGCCCTATATATATATATATGTATATGTATATGTATATGTATATGTGTGTGTGTGTGTGTGTATAGAATAGTGTGAGTTGTCAATGAGCACAGTCTATTTCATTTTATGAATCTGTGCAGAGTGAGTTCAAAGTTATAAAAAAATATATATATAATCCAAATTGGTGTAGCGCGACTCTCCTATGTAAATACGTTAAATCAACAGTGTAAAATTACAAAACCTATATCTAGTGGAATGTGCATCAAAAGCAATATTATGAGGAATCTTTCAAAATAGTCCAACAAAAGTTCACTTGTGCAACTGAATTATGCAAATTGATGATTCTTATCCAACTTCAGCCAATAAAAATCATTAAGGTGACACAAATAAATAAAGGGAATCCACCTCCCGTGTAGAATAGCCTCTCACCTCACTGACATGACCCCTGCTTTACCAGTTTTCCTTCTCGGATGAAACAAACCGCTAGTGTTTCCACTCTTTCAATGCCTCCTATTCAGATGGATGGATCTCAGATCTCAACAGCATACATGCAGGAAGAAAAAGCGCACAGCCCTAGTTGGTGTTCTCTGCTTAAGCTCTCATTTAAATTAAAAAGGGTAAATTATTGCACTCGCAAGAAATGGCACTATCGGCAGTGCTAACCATGAATCGCTCGTCTCTCTGACATTGGCAAGACAGCGTAATGCAGAGATGGCAGCGGGATGACGTCATGTACGGGGCTTCTTGTCCTCAGGACTTCCTCAGTAGGGGAGGAGCCACGCCAAATGCCTGCATTAATCTAGCTACCACAACACCGCTGTTGTACACATGAAATTGTTTCAGGGGACACCACTGATGTACAGATTTAATTATTACGGAAGAACACTCTAAAGTGATTACATACCACGGCTATCTTTTACAAATCGACATGCAATACAAAAAAAATACATAAACTATTAAAAAGCGAACTAAAATTACTACTCATACATATTATTTTAATGGGTATTAAAGGGACAGCACCTACAATTAATATACTAACTTGGGAACTAAAGGGACTGGAGGGAAGGAAAATAAAGGAGGGGGAATTGATCCATCAAAAATGAAACCGTTTAAGTCAAATTCAATGTTGAGACCTCAAATATCCAAAACGATATGTTTTTTTTTTAATTTTCAATCCCCCAAAATTAAGGGTAACTCGGATTCTTTCTGTGAACCTTTTTAACCACTTCCATACTGCTGGACGTCCTGGGCTTTGAGTGGAGATATTTGATTTTTTTTTTTTTTTTTTTGTTTTGTTTTTTGATCTCAGGCTTTTCACCCTGTAGGAGAGATCTGAGGTCGTCTTGACCCCCAGATCGCTCCATAAAGAGGACCTGTCGTGTACTATTCCTATTTCAAGGGATGTTTACATTCCTTGTGATAGGAAAAAAAGTGATCAAAAACAATTTAAAGGGAAAGTGCAAAAATGAAACAATAAAAAAAATTGAAAGTGCCCCCGTCCCCATGTGCTCGCACACAGAAGTGAACGCATAAATATGTCACGCCCACATATGTAAATGGCGTTTATTCCACACATAAAGGTATTGCCGCGAACGTTGGAGTAAGAGCAACAATTCTATCCCAAGTAACTCTAAACAGGTAACCTGTAAAAAATGTTAAAGTGTTGCCTATCGAGATTTTTAAGTACTGACGTTTGGCACTATTCCACGAGTGGGCACAATTTTTAAGCCTGACATGTTGGGTATCTATATACCTGGCGTAACATCATCTTTCACATTATACAAAAAAATTGGACTAACTAGTGCTTTTTGTTTGAAAAATTGCTGCGCAAATACCGTGTGACGTAAAAAGCTTTGATTACATAAGCAGGCAGATCTTCTGTCAGTTTATCGGACGATTGCGGGAGGCCAGTGGCAATCGCCGCCGCAGCTACGGTGGCGCGCGCAAAATCACATAGTACTATGTGATTTTATACAACAGAGCCGCCCTGCCGCAGTAATACTACAGTGGGCAGTCGGCAAGAGGTTAAAGACAGACCTGAGCAATTTATTCACCACTGGGTTTTTTATTTTTTGCGATATAAGCGAAAAAAGAGCAAACCTTTTTGAAGAAAAAAAAAAAACAATATTTTCTACTTTGTTTTAACCACTTCAGCTCTGGAAGCTCTTACCCCCCTTAATGACCAGACCATTTTTTGCGATTCGGCACTGTTACTTTAACAGACAATTGCGCGGTCGTGCGGTGCCGTACCTAAATACAATTGATGTCCTTTTTTCCCACAAATAGAACTTTCTTTTGGTGGTATTTGATCACCTCTGTAGTTTTTAGATTTTGCGCTATAAAGAAAAACAGCGACAGTTTTGAAAAAAGCACTATTTATTTACTTTCTGCTATAAAACATTCCCAATAAAAAATCACTTTTTTTTTTTTTTTTATCATTTTAGGCCATCTTTAGATTTAGGTTATCTGCTACATATTTTTGGTAAGAAAAAATAATAAAAAAGGTTATTTAAATTGGTTTGCGCAAACGTTATCCCTTTTACAAACTAAGGGATAGATTTGGCCACATACAGAGGCCCAACATCCAAGTAGCACAATCAGGCATTTTTAAAGGCATAAATTAAACATTTCATTTCCTATCACATTTTTGAAGGCCCTGGAGCACCAGGGCAATGAAATTACCCACAAAATGACCCAAGTTTGGAAAGAAAACACCCCAATGTATACTATGAGGCATGATGAGTCTTTTGAACATGTTATTTTTTTTCCTCAAGTTTTTGGAAATAAAATAAAAAGGTATTTTCTCTTTCGTTCATTGACTAACATAGCTCCTGATCTTCATAACCATTCAGTTATACTGCCCTCTACAGGAGTAGGACACTAGGCAGAAAAAGAACCCTGCTACGCCTATGGACAGTCCCAGGGGGTATATTCTCTCTCCCTGCTATAGGTACTTTTTTTTTCTGCCTAGTCAGGAGTAAGGACCTAGTTCCTTGCTGGGATCTCTGGTCTTGGCAAATGTTTTCATTTTAGATAGAATTTTTTTCTCCTGGTTTTTTCCTGAGAGATCTAAAATCAACTGCCAGATTGGGCGACAAGCTGGATAATCTAGATCCAGTGGTCACCCCAGTCTGGCCAGCGAGCAACCGCACACCTCAACTTCGTGCTAGGTCGGCCGCGACATAGCCCCACTGGACGAGGACTGGCCTGCGAGTTAAACGCCTCGCAAGGTCGCCTACAACCAGGTCCCGGCCCGATTCACAGCATTTCTCCTGGCCGACAGACCCCCCCCCCCCCCATATTTTGATGGCAATGGGTTCTGTCTGGAGCGGTGCCCGCTTGGTTCCGGGTATGGTGAGTAGATGGTTTTGGGGTGGACGTGGACCCCTCCTTGGAACGGTCTGACTCCCAGATTCCCTCCTTCTCGTCCTTATGCTGGGTCTGTGTGGGTGGTCTGGTCCTCCTCCTGGGGTGGTGGCAGGGTGCTATGCTGGCAATCTGCTGTGAGGAGGGGTTGTACCTGGTGGGGGCTCCTGCCTGGGCCTGTCCTTAAGGCCTAGGGATCCCTCCTGGGTCCCTGGGAGCCGCCATTTTGCTGTAGCCTGTGTGTTTCTTTGCATGGCAGCCATGTTTGTGTAGTCTGGGGGCCATTTTATTGTGGTTTACCATTGAAATTAGCGGCGGCCATGACAATGGAGTCTGTATGCGGCGATGTCAGCGGTTTGAGCCCCTCCTCATCCCCTGGTGCTGACTCTCACTTCCTGATCACCGCACGTGGGGTGCAGCTTATCCTGGTGGCTGCAGGTGCCTGTTTCTGCTGGGTGGTGGGGTTCTCTCCCTCTCTGCTGAGGATCGCTTGGTGCTTTTTTGCCTGGCGACCGGGTGCCAGCAAGGTGGGGGTTGTCCCTTAGCAGTGTTTTAGACTTTTGTGGGGGTCTCTCTGGCGATTAATGGAGTCTTTGGAGCACATCTCCCCACCTGATCCCCTTTCTGAGGCTGCGGGGCCCTCCAGGTCCCAACCATCCAGCCATGCACTGACCGCGGTCCTGGAGTCCTTTGTGTCCCGGATGGAGGTGGTTTACGGGCGACGGGCTAGCAAAAAGCGCCCCCTGCCTCATCTGTCTCATCAGATCCTCAATCTGATTCTGCCGACGCAGACATGGGTCACCCTGCTGGGTCAGCGACCACGTGCCCGGAATCCTCAGATAATGAGCCTTCACATCTGCAACCGTGCATGAAAAGGCCCTGGTGGATGCACTGATTATATCTGTGCGTGAGACCTTGAAGATGGAGGACGCAGCTGCGACGTAGGCACAGGTTCCTTTTAGCACTCACAAGTCATGCAGAGCAGCAAAGGTGTTTCCTTTCCCTGCCTATTTTGTCAGAATTGTTGCTAAAGAGTGGGGGTGACCAAAGCGTCCCCTTGGGGTCCCTAAGCTATTTACTAGGCGTTATCCCTATGAGGAGTCCCTTATTAGGAAGTAGACTGTTCCACCGGTGGTGGACCCCCTGGTTTCCAGATTGCACAAGGCAACCATGATTCCAAATGAAGAGTCCCCGACCTATAAGGAACTGACTGACAGGAAGGTGGAGGCTGTGGCCTGCAGTATGTACACTCTGGCTGGTTCGGCACTGAGGCCGGTATTCACCATTGCCCTGGTGTCGCAAACTCTGACCGAGTGGGTTAAGCTATTACTCCGTGACCTGGAGGCATAACAGCTCCCCCCTGCCTTTGCTGAGCTGGCAGGACCAGCTGATTCAGGTGCTGCAGTTTATCTGTGATGCCTCTTTGGATGTGGCTCCCCTGGTGGCTCAGCTCTCTGTTTCGACAGTGATCCTTCGGCGTGTCTTTTGGCTTAAATGCTGGTCTGCGGACCAGACTTCTAAAAAGGCCTTGACTGATCTCCCCTCCAAGGGGATCACATGTTTGAGGCTACCCTGGATGATATTAAAAGTCTCACAGGGGGAAAGAGTACTTGTCTTCTGCAGGCTATAAAGGGCAAGGAACCTCGTCGTAGACGTGGGCCCTTCTTCTTGGCTGATACGTTTTTTCATCCCTCAGGGTCGACTGACAAGGGCTCAAAGCTTTTCCGGGCCTCCTCTGGAGAATCCAAACAAAATTGGTCTGGCAAGCCAAGAGCAGACTTCTCCAGACCCGCAGACAAGGCTCCTTCAGCATGAAGGTGCGCCCTCACCCTTATCGGGGGTGGGGGGACGTCTTTGTTGGTTTCCGGACCCTTGGACTTACCTGGTACAAGACAAGTGAGTCCACAAATTCATTTGGTCCAGCTACAAGATCAAGTTTTACTCTTATCCCCCGGCATGGTTCTTTCCTTCCAACTTGTGCCTGTCCCCGAACCGTTTACAAGGCCTGTTTGGGGTGGTACAAGACCTGTTGCTTCAAGGGTCCCGGTTCGGACTTAGAAGCGTTTTTAAAGGTTTTTACTCAAACCTGTTTACAGTTCCCAGGAAGGAAGGCAAGGTGTGTCCAATCCTGGACCTCAAGGTGCTGAACTGCTTTGTGCGGGTGCAGACGTTCAGGATGAAGTCCATTCGCACAGTGGTGGCATCCCTGCATATACCTTTTCATATACATATTTGCATATACATTTCCTATACCTGGGACTGCCCATGGGTGTAACCAGAATTTTTTTTCTGCCTAGTGTCCTACTCCTGTAGGAGGTAGTATAACCCAATGGTTATGAATACCAGGCGCTGTTTGTCAATGAACATCAGAGAAATGGATTTTACGGTAAGTAAAAAAATCTAATTTTTGTGTGGTGCCTGGGTGTGAACAGGTACCATAGAGAGAATTTTTTTTTTTGAGTATTTTGTAGCTTCAAGCTACTGAACACTCGCATGTGAATGCAGCCTCAGAGTGTGGCCTTGATTTACACTTTTGCTATAGTGGCAAATACTAAGGACTAAAGTTCTTCTCAGGCGCTATATCTAATTTTCCGTCTTCATCTGCATAACGGCTACTCCTAAGCAGCAAGATAGGCAAAAATACGTATATTGTGATTTATTTTGGTGACATCAGACTTAAGCAAGGTTCCAGAATTTGCTAGCAGTAGCTTCTAGCACTGTGCAATCTCACAGTTTTGAGAATGGCTGCCCTGTAATAATATATTTTTTCCACCTTTTTTAGGTCTGGGTTTAAACTTGTTGCAAATCTCTTTGGAAATACTACACCCTCAAGATGGCTGACAAGTTAACAAGAATAGCTATTGTTAATCATGACAAATGTAAGCCAAAGAAGTGTCGTCAAGAGTGCAAGAAAAGCTGCCCTGTTGTACGAATGGGTAAGTGGATAGAAACATTAATGTGTATATAAAGGTGGTACTAAACGGTCTGATGATCCCTAGGAGGAGAGGATGAGACTATCTGGGGATGCTTAGAGGAATATTCACAGGCACTTCTGACTTTTGCAAGCACTTAATACTCAGATTTTAGCTTTTCTACTGACAGCGACAGAAAGTGTTTACCAGATGTGTGTATCTTCAGTTCATTGGAAGTCTCCTAAGAAATGGCAATGGGCTGACCTCTCCACATCTATCGTATTCTATGGCTAGCTTTACTTTTTTATTTAGGAAAACTATGCTCTTAATGCTTTACTTAGATGTATTTATTTCTCATCTGGTGAAGGACACAGCAAGTCTTTAACCTTTTGGGTTATATTGCTGCTTACACAGGCAACCAATCGCAGTAGGCCAGCTCAGGATAACTTCCCCCTACTACCTGCATGCCTCAGTTTTTGCTAGTGTCCTGGGAGGATGGACCGGGTTCTTCTTTCCTAGATCCATTCTGATAAAGGTTAGCTGTAGAGCACTTTCCATGTCCAAACTGATGGCATTGCCACAGCACCTGCTCTGTTTCTGAAGACTTACTTGGGCTGGGTACACTTTACTACTATACAGTTCATAGAAACATTTCCCACACTCCTGTTTGCAAAGAGCCACATAGAACTTCAGCTTACGATCGGTTCCTGCTGCCCGCCTACAGTGACTTTTGCCACCTCCAGTCGCAGACCCTCAATTGCCACCAGCTGTCTGAATTCCGTAAGTACTTGAGGCCTTGTCTTGCTAAACCTATGCATTACATTGCCATGTGGTTGGGCTACCTGCAGATTTGAATTGATGGTGCAGGCCTCTGCAGCCTGGAGTCATGTTGTCTTCTGCTCTGAGTCTATCCCATCTTCGGGGATGGACTAAGGTTAAGATCATCCAGTCATGAGCGGAGGCTGTGTTTATCTTTGTTTTTTTTACCATAGTTATGCAAGACTTTTTTGACTCTATCAGCCAGTTATGTGCAGATTCTCATCTTGGGGACGGCTAGTGTGTGCTCTAATCCAACAACCTCAGAGACTGATTCTGAATTGCTTCACTTGTTGATGGATGAGCTTGCCACTGAGGTGTCAGTCTTCTGCCATTACTCCCAGGTAAAGGAGGCTATTTGTGCTCTAATTGATGCAGTACGCGCCACTCTAAAACTGGAGGATCAGCTTGTTCCTTCTACCAGAGCAGTTTCCAGCCATGTAGAGACATTTTCTTTGCAAAGACTTTTTCTGTGCTCGCACTTGCTTTAGTGATTTGGAAGCACCCTGAAAAGTTTGCTCACCCTAAGTGCTTTTTAACAACCATTCATCCATGCACTGACGGCGGTCCTGGAGTCCCTAGTGTCCCAGGTGGAAGTGGCTTGCGGGCGACGGGCTAGCAAAACGTGCCCCGCCTTCCCCTGCCTCACCTGTCTCATCAGATCCTCAATCTGATTTGGCCGGATGTGGGTCACCCTTCTGGGTCTGCGACCACGCGCCTGGAAACCTCTGATAGTGAGGATGATTCCTCCACGTCTGCGACCACGCATGAAAAGGCGCTGCTGGATGCACTGATTGTATCTGTGCGTGAGACCCTGAAGATAGAGGACCCTTTGGCACTCACAAGCCGTCCACAGCAGAAAAGGTGCTTCCTTTCCCTGCTTATTTTGACAGAATTGTCACTAAAGAGTGGGGATGACCAAAGCGTCCCCGTGGGGTTCCTAAACACTTTACTAGGTGTTACCCCTACGAGGAGTCCCTTCTTAAAAAGTGGACTCTCCCACCAGTGGTGGACCCTCCGGTTTCCAAAATAAACAAGGCAACTATGATTCCAGTTGCAGAGTCCCCAGCCTTTAAGGACCTGGCTGACCGGAAGGTAGAGGCTGTGGCCCGCACTATGTACACCTTAGCTGGTTTGGCAATGAGGCTGTTATATTCTATTTCCCTGGTGTCGCAAACTCTGACCGAGTGGGCTAAGCTCCTACGCCGTGACCCGGAGGGAGAACAGCTCCCCCCTGCCTTTGCTGAGCTGGCAGGCTAGCTGGTCCAGGGCTGCAGTTTATCTGTGATTCCTTTTGGCTCACATCTCTGTTTTGGCGGTGGTCCTTTGGCGTGTCTTTTGGCTCATATGCTGGTCCAGACTTAAAAAAAAAAAAAAAGGCCTTGACTGATCTTCCCTTTCAAGGAGATCACTTGTTTGGAGCTACCCTGGATGACCTCATTAAAGGTCTCACAGGGGGAAAGAGTACTTTTTCTTCGGCAGGCTACTAAGGGCAAGGAACCGAACCAACCCGGTCTGGCAAGCCGAGAGCGGGCTTCTCCAGACCCACGGACAAGGCTACTTCTGCATGAAGGTGCACACGTATCGGGGTGGGGGGATGTCTTCACTGGTTTCTGGACACATGGACTTCCCTTGTATAACATAAGTGGGTCCACAAAGTCATTCGGTCCAGCTACAAGATCGGGTTTTGCTCTTGTCCCCCGGCAAGGTTTTTTTTTTTTTTTTTTTCCTTCCAACCTGCGCCTGTCCCAGAACCGGTTACAGGGTCTGTTTAGGGCGGTACAAGATCTGTTCCTTCAAGGGGTGATTGTCCCGGTTCCGACTTCGGAACCTTTTCAGGGTTTTTACTCAAACCTGTTCATAGTCCCCAGGAAGAAAGGCAAATTGCTCCCAATCCTGGACTTCAAGACGCTCAACTGCTTTGTGTGGGTACAGACGTTCGAATGTACTCCATTCTGAACAGTAGTGGCATCCCTGCATCAGGGGGATTTCATCCCCTCTATAGATATCAAGGATGCCTATCTTCACATTCCAATATGTGCCAGTCGCCAGTGTTTTCTCCGCTTTGCTGTGGGAGAGGAGCATTATCAGTTTGTGGCGTTACCCTTTGGTCTCGCCTCCGCTCCTCGCGTCTTCACAAAAATGTTGGCTTCAGTGCTAGCCTTCCTACACCAACGGGGGATCGCAGAACTGGGCTACTTGGACTATCTCCTTCTGTGAGCGGAGTCCCCCTCTGCTTTGGTGGAGACCCTGGAGATCACAATACGAACTCTGCGGGAGTTCGGCTGGATTCTGTATTTGCAGAAGTCTGCTCGGTTTTGTCCACAGAGCTGGACTATTTGGGCCTGACTCTGGACTCGGCCTTAGCCAGAGTGCTCCTTCCTCTGGATATACTCCAGGAATTGCAGACTGCAATTTGCCTCCTGCTGTCCAACAAATTTTCATCCCCCTGGAAATGCGTGCGGGTGCTGGGCCTGATGGTATCTACCTTCGAGGCGGTTCCATTTGCACTATTCCATACGAGGTCCCTGCAAAGGGTGATTCTGACCAAATGGGACAAGGCTCCACAGTCTCTGGACAAACAGATCCGGCTGAGTCGGGGAACAAAGAAGTCCCTGATATGGTGGCTTTGCTCTCCGGCGCTTTGCCTGGGAAAAGTCTTCTCCCCTTGTATTGGACAGTGGTCACCATGGATGCCAGCCTGTCCGGCTGGGGCAGTGTCCTCGGCAGGCATTCTGCTCAGGGGATCTGGATGCTGGAAGAGTCAAGACTACCGATCAATGTTCCAGAACTCAGAGTGATCAGACTAGGTTTGGATCATTGGATTAATCATCTTCAGGGATGCCCAGTGCGCATTCAATCAGACAATGCCGTGGCCTATGTCAATCACCAAGGGTGCACAAGAAGTGCCCTGGCGGCTCTGGAGGTAGCCAGCATTCTAAGGTGGGCAGAATGGTTCATTCCAGCACTCTCCGCCGTACACCTTCCCAGGTTGGAAAATTGGTAGGCGGATTACCTCAGTCGGTAGGTGTTGAACCACAGGGAGTAGTCCCTTAATCTTGAGGTGTTTCTTTGACTGTGTCTCCGGTGGGGCATCCCTGAGGTGCATCTGTTGGCATCTCGGCTTTAACAGAAAGGTGCAGAGGATTGTGGCTCAGTCAAGGGATCCACTGGCGGACGCCACAGATACGCTGGTGGCCCCGTGGGGTCAGTATAATCTGATCTACGCCTTCTCTCCTCTCAAACTTCTGCCAAAACTCCTACACAGGATCGTGGCAGAAGGGATTCCCGTGATCTTAGTAAGATGCACCTCAGTGCACTCCTACACAAGTTGCAACCTAACTTTATTCTGATTTAGACTGAGTGGCACAGCAACATTATGTGCAATTAAATTAAAATAGTGTAAATTCTGTCCACAGGGATGGTGTTTGTTAAAAAGATTCCCCCCCCCCCCCCCCCCCCCAATGCCCTGGCCCTTCTTTATCTGACAATTGCACTGTCATGCAACATTGTACTCAAGCAATATATATATATTTTTTCCCCACAAATAGAGCTTTCTTTTGGTAGTATTTGATCACCACTGGGTTTTTTTGTTTTTTGCACTAGAAGTGAAAAAAGGCTGAAGTTTGGAAAAAAATATATATTTCTCTTACGTCCTCTGACAGTCGCCGCCCACTCATTCAGTCTTCACCAATGGGTATTGACCTCTTATCCATAGGAGCAAGCTAGGCATAAGACTTGTTAAAAACAAAGTAATTTACATAGACACACCTATGGGGGTTGTCCCACTGGTCCAATACCCCCCTGCTATCAGCCATCCCAACTCAGTTTGTCTTCTGCCTTGTTAGGAGTAAGATAGGCTTCCCTGTGCTGGGGCTACGGTCTCAGCCTTTCTTCTATTTATGATTTTATTTTCTGCAAATGTGTTTTTCTTTGCACTACTAGCTGTTTATTTGTCAGCGTTTAGTTAGTCAGATCTTCGGATGACGACGGCGTTGCGGAACTGGGAGTCGCACTGGTCGTCCTGGTGCTCCAGGGCAGAGGGCCTTATGGAATCCCAGCCCGCCATCGAGCATTTAGCAGGCTATGCGTACCCCCTGGCCTCGCAAACGACCCGTCCCTGTCCTCAGGGATGAAAGCCCGCGAGGTAGCCACCTCGCTTGGACGTCTCAACCGCGGTTCTGTGCTTTGCTAGCGTCCTGCGTTTTTGGCTGACGGCACCCCCACCGCCTGGGGTGGGAGGCTTCCCGTCGATGAGAGGCGCCCAAGCCATCGGGTACGGTAAGTACATTCTGTCTGGGGATGGCAGTCTGATGTCTGTGGTATCCCCTCATGTCTGTGCGTTCGGGGCTCCCTTATTCCCGGTCCCTGCGGGGGCTCTACCGCGTCTGGAACGCTATGTGGGGGGGGTTGTGGGGGTCCCTATCCTGAGTGCCACTATTTTGTGTGTGTTGGGGTGCAGACATGTGCGGCGGCCGCTGCAGGGTTAAAAACCGCGGGTCCGCCATTTTAGGTGTGGGCAGCTTTTTGGCTTCACTATGGGCACTTCTGCAGCTATGTATGTAGTGTATTTTGGCGCCTTTAGGCTCTTTCTATACACGTCGGTGGCCATTTTCCCGGAGCCTCCCATGGCTTTCTATGGGCAACCATTTTCCCTTAGCCTGAATCCAGTTCAACCTCATGCGGTTTGACATCACTTCCTTTTTCATGCAGAGGAGATCGCCAGGCAAGCGTGGTAACACTTGTGGGGGTCTGTCTTGCTGTTTTGTGGGGAATATCTCTGGCTATCAGTTTCATTCCTGCCTGCGGGGTCTATCAGTATAGTCCTTCATAGCGGTGTACTGCGGTGGGATCGCCGTGCACTTAAAGGGCCAGTACCAAAAAAAAACTTTTCTCATGGAGTCCCAGGACAGCAAATTTCCCCCAGCTTTGGTTGATGATTCAGGCTGCACTAACTGCTGCACTTGCAACTTTATCGTCCAAGGTGGATCTTTTGTTGGCTGAGCGGGATTCTAGAAAAAGGCCTAGGTTTTCTCGCTCCTCTGATTCTGAGTCTGACATGGTTGCCGTAGATAGTGTGCCCCTTGAAGGGTCTCATTCTTCCCAGTCTGAAGGGGAGGCGGAGGATGAGGAGGGGGATGATTCCCCCACTGGGACGGCCGAAGAACGCGCAGCTATGGCTGCACTGATTACTGCTGTAAAAGATGCACTACATTTAGAGGATGAGCCCAATCCTCTGGGCAAGCGGTCCTCTTTTGCTACCTGCAGATCCCGAAAGGCGGCGCAGGTGTTTCCTTGCCCCGCTGAGTTTCGCGAAACTGAATGAACAATGGCGCAATTTTGTGGTGCCAAAACGGTTTCAATTCCGTTACCCCTTTGCGTCTCCTACGGATTTGCGGTGGTCTGTGGCCCCTAAAGTGGATCATACTGTGTCCAGATTGAACAGGGCCACTCTGGTACCCACCGAGGATTCTCCGGTGTTTAGGAACCCTACGGATAGGAGGCTGGAATCCCTTACCCGCCATGCCTATATGGTGGTGGGTTCCATGCTGAAACCTATTTTCGCCTCCGTCATGGTGTCTCATGCGGTGGCAGATTGGACCAGGGGGCTTAAGCGCACCCTCGTGGCTGATTCTGCCCCCCCTACTACCTTGGAGATTGTGGACCAGATTTATCAAGCAGTTATGTGACGCGGCCTTGGATGAGGTCCCATTAGCAGCACGCCTGTCTGGTGTCGCGGCACTTAACCGTCGCTTGGATTTGGCTAAGAGCTGGTCAGCCGACCAGACTTCCAGGAAGACGTTCTGTCTGACATCCCTTATGCGGGGATTCGTCTTTTTGGGGAATCCCTGGACGAATTGGTTAAAGGAGTCACTGGGGGCAAGAGCACTCTGCTGCCCCAGAATCCTAGGGGCAAGTTCTACCGCTGTAAGAAGGGCCCTTCCTTTAAGCCAAATCAGGGGTCCTTTCGTGCCTTTAAAGCACAGGACAAGGGGAAACCCTTCAAGGGCCAGGGTGGCCAGAGAAACCCCTGGGCGGGCAAGCCAAAAGCTGCCCAGGCTGGTGCGGCGGCCCAGTCCGCCACTGCCTGAAGGGGCGCCCTCACCCGTCCCAGGGGTGGGGGGACGTCTGCACGGTTTTCTCGAACCTTGGCTGCTCCGGATTCCGGACAGGTGGGATCAGGAAATCATTCTCTCAGGTTACAAGATCAAATTCTTTTCGCGACCGGCAGACAGATTCTTTCCCTCAAATCTTCATTTGACCCCAGATCTGTTGCAAGTTCTTCATCGGGCGGTACAGGATCTCCTCGCCCAGGGGGTTATCGTCCCGGTGCCACATTGGGACAGATTTCGGGGGTTTTACTCGAATCTGTTAACTGTGCCCAGAAAGGAGGGCAAGGTGCGTCCGAT
The DNA here is from genome assembly GCF_965119305.1 of Pelophylax lessonae. Taxonomy (NCBI): domain Eukaryota; kingdom Metazoa; phylum Chordata; class Amphibia; order Anura; family Ranidae; genus Pelophylax; species Pelophylax lessonae. The sequence continues at coordinate 660,373,970 of NC_138768.1, forward strand.
TCTGGACTTGAAAGCTCTCAACCGCCTTGTGCGCGTTCAGAAATTCCGCATGGAATCACTCCGCTCGGTGGTAGCCTCCTTGAGTCCGGGAGATTTCCTGCCTTCTATCAACCTAAAGGATGCGTATTTACACATCCCCATATTTGAGGGTCATCAGAGGTACCTCCGATTCATATTGCGGAGGAACACTATCAGTTTGTGGCGTTACCTTTTCGGTCTCGCTTCGGCTCCAAGGGTGTTTACCAAAGTACTGGCTCCTGTTCTGGGCCTGTTACAGGCCCAGGGCATTGCGATTTTGGGATATCTGGACGATCTCCTGTTAAGGTCGAGTGCCAGTCAGAACTTGCTGCGCGATCTGTCCACTACGGTTCAGACGCTCCAGGAGTTCGGGTGGACCATCAACGTTCAGAAGTCGACTTTGTCTCCTTCGGTTCATCTCCCATATTTGGTGATGGTCCTGGACTCCGCCCAAGCGAAGGTGTTTCTGCCGGAGGACAAGCTCCGGACCCTGCAGGACGAGGTCAGGTCCCTCAGGGACAACGAGTCCTCGTCTCTCAGGACCTGTATGCGGTCCCTGGGGTTGATGGTGTCGGCCTTCGAGGCCATACCATTTGCACAGTTTCACACGCGGTCTCTCCAGGCGGAGATACTGGCCAGATGGGACAGGCTCCCTCAGTCCTTGGACCTGAGGGTGTCTCTGAGTCGCCAAACCAGAGTGGATCTTCTGTGGTGGCTCCAGTCCCCGGCTGTAGCGGAGGGGAAATCCTTCCGGCCGTTGCTGTGGACGGTGATTACCACGGATGCCAGCCTGTCGGGCTGGGGTGGCGTTCTGGGCAACCTGTCTGCCCAGGGCACTTGGTCGGTGGAGGAATCTTCTCTACCGATAAACATCTTCGAATTGAGAGCGATCAGGCTGTGCCTGCTCCATTGGTCAAGTCGTCTTCAGGGCCGCCCTGTACAGGTGCAGACGGACAATGCCAATGCGGTGGCTTACATCAATCACCAAGGGGGCACCAGGAGTGCCCGGGCGGCCCAGGAGGTGACCAGTATTCTGTCTTGGGCCGAGACTCACGTCCCAGCGATTTCAGCAGTTCACATTCCAGGTGTGGAGAACTGGCAGGCCGATTATCTGAGCCGCCAGACCCTGGACCAGGGGGAATGGTCCCTGCACCCGGAAGTGTTTCAAATGCTGTGTGCGAAATGGGGATCCCCGGATGTGGATCTGTTCGCGTCCCGGCTAAACAACAAGGTGGGAAGGTTCGTGGCAAGAACGCGTGATCCTCTGGCAGACGCCTCGGATGCGCTGGTGGTGCCTTGGTATCGTCTGATATAAGCCTTCCCCCTGATTCAGTTGTTGTCCAGGTTCCTGCGCAGGTTGGTCTCGGAACCAAAGTTGGTGATTCTGGTGGCCCCGGACTGGCCACGCCGGTCCTGTTACGCGGACATCATTCAACTGGCCGTCGAGCCTCCATGGCGGCTACCGTTACGAGACGATCTACTGTCTCAGGGACCGATCTTCCATCCTGCTTTACAGTCGCTGGCTTTAACGGCATGGCTGTTGAAAGCCAGGTCCTGAGAGACAGGGGTCTCTCATCTGAGGTCATTCCTACTTTGATTAAGGCTAGGAAAGCCTCGTCCGGTAAGATCGAATACCGTACCTGGAAGGCTTATTTTGCCTGGTGTGAAACCAGGGGCTTCTCTCCTCGTTCTTACTCAGTGGCAAGGGTGTTAGCCTTCCTACAAAATGGTGTGGACCAGCGCCTGGCTTTGGCCACGATTTACGGGCCAGTTGTCTGCACTGGCGGTCCTTTTTCAGCGCCCAGTGGCGTCTAACTCTTTGATCTGCACCTTTATTCAAGGTGTACGTCACTTGGCCCCTCCTCGGAGGGCGCCTCTACCTCCTTGGGACTTGAACTTGGTTCTGTCCGTTTTGCAACATCCTCCCTTTGAAAACATCAGGGACATTTCTTTGCCTCTGCTGTCAAAAAAGGTTGCCTTTCTGGTGGTGATCACTTCTGCCCGCAGAGTGTCGGAGTTGGCGGCCTTGTCTTGCCGCTCCCCTTACCTGGTGGCTCATAAACCAGTCCTTCCTTCCAAAGGTGGTGTCTGATTTCCACCTTAATGAGGACATTGTTTTGCCTTCGCTTTGTGCGAATCCTAAACATCCTAAGGAGGTTGCCTTACATTCCTTGGATGTTGTCAGGGCGATCAGGGTTTACCTGTCGTCCACTGAATCCTTTCGGAAGTCGGATTCTCTTTTTTTGTCCTTCCTGAGGGACCTCGGAAGGGTATGGCTGCGTCTGCGTCGACCATTTCAAAATGGATCAGACAGATGATTGTACAGGCCTATTTGATTAGGGAGCGGGTTCCGCCCTTCCCTGTTAAGGCGCACTCTACCAGAGCAGTGAGTGCGTCATGGGCCTTCCGGCATCAGGCTTCGGTGGCCCAGGTTTGCAAGGCTGCGACTTGGTCGTCAGTGCACACTTTTTCAAAGTTCTACAAACTTGATGTTCTAGCATCAGCTGATGCCTCCTTTGGCCGCAAAGTTCTCTGTGCGGCAGTACCTTTTGCGGGTCCCTGATTGTTGGGGTTGTTTTCCCCTTGTTTTTATTTGCTTTCCTGGGTTGTTGCTCCAGTTGCGCTTTTTTATTATCCAGAGGATACCTTTCTGCTCATGTAAGGTTCCCTTCTCTGATGTGGGTGCTGCGTTGCCTTTCTGACGGTTGTGTTTTCCCACTCCTCACGTCTACACTGCTTTGGGGCATCCCATTGGTGAAGACTGTATGAGTGGGCGGCGATCGTCAGAGGACGTAAAAGAAAACAGAATTTTTGTAAAATCTTACCGTAAAATTCTTTTCTGAGTCCTCTGACAGTCGCCGCCCCCGCACCTCTATTTGGGGTTCTTTGGACTTTAACTGCTACCAAGCTGAGTTGGGATGGCTGATAGCAGGGGGGTATTGGACCAGTGGGGCAGCCCCCATAGGTGTGTCTATGTAAATTACTTTGTTTTTAACAAGTCTTATGCCTAGCTTGCTCCTATGGATAAAAGGTCAATACCCATTGGTGAAGACTGTATGAGTGGGCGGCGACTCTCCGAGGACTCAGAGAAAGGAATTTTACGGTAAGATTTTACAAAAATTCTGTTTTTTTTTTTTTCCCCCTTCAATTGGTTCAACTGGATGGACTTGTGTGTATTTTTCAAACAGACTAACTATGTAACTTGTAGACTTTGTTTTCACAATCTTTGATACACCTTCAAGATATATTTCTTGCCACTCATTTAGATAATCAGTGCTTCAATGTTTTCATTCTTACATTTTTTCTTTAAAACTAAGTTCTTGTAAAATGATTGGTTTGATTCTTTATCTTAGGAAAACTGTGCATTGAGGTCACTCCACAGAGTAAGATTGTATGGATTTCAGAAACACTCTGCATCGGATGTGGTATCTGTATCAAGGTAACTTTAATTTGGTAGGGATCCCATGTTTGTGAACATGTTTTATTTATAGGATAAGAAAACGAATCTGCATTGTTAATTTTCATAGCTAATTAGTTTTAAAATTAAATTTTTTCTAAAACCAAAAGTCCCAATCTAATCATCAGCAAGTAGCTGACACCATTGAAGTGGTATAAACCTGAAAACAAAAATGTATTAAAAATTGCACCTTACCAATCCTTAGATATGGTGGCTGCATTAATTTTCTTTTTTTTTTGGGTGCTTTTTCACCTGGTGACCCAGACAGTAAATCTGTTCTTTTTCAACACAAATTAACAGACCAAGCTGTTCAGAAAAGTTAGCAGTTAAAGGGTTGAGACAAACCATTTACTATCGACACGGATGCTTACAATGTTCAGCTTTTTCAGTTAAAAATTCAAAAAGAAATATAAAGGGTGTGCTGTAACTACATACCTAAAGTGTTAGCTAGAGTTTGGCTTCAATTTGTTAGTCAGATCTATCTAAATTCTCCCCAGAATTACATTGCTGTTGTCCAAAAGTATGTCATTTACTACTTCATCCAGAATTCAGAACACCAGATGAAAAGCTTAAGGCCACATGCACACTGGCCAATTTAATGTGGCTGTTGGGTGACTCTGGCTTTTTTTTTTGTTTTTGTTTTTTGTTGTTTTTCTGGGTTTTTTTTTCTCTTCTCCTTTAAATGCCCCTGCATGTTAGCCTGTGTCCATGCAGACATAGGTATTTAGAAAAATAAAACAAATCCCACAGCCAGTGCCTCCTGGAGCAGCGGCATTTTGGCGGAGAAATAGCTTCATGCATGTAAACGCTAGGCGCATTTAGCGCTTGGGTGTTAATTCATTTCAATGGCCAGAATAAATGATTATTCTGGCTAATGCAGAGCTTGACGCACCTCAAATGCACTACATGCGTTTAGAAGCATCAAGCATTTTTCTGCCCAAACGCTGCTGCCATGAGGAATGGAGTCTAGGAGAGTTAGCAATATGTCCTGTGTGCATGAGGCCTACAAAGAAAATGAATGTAGCCACCACGTGTAAAGATTGGTAAGCTGCAATATATTACATTTTTTGTTTTTGTGTTTAATATGGTTTTAAGCATCAGCATTTTGTCTGGCTGAAGAATTGGTCATGGCCTAAGTACAGCACCACTCCTCATTTGCCAAGATCAAATTTTCTTTCTGCCCCCTACATGGCATCACTAGGCTGCTGATAAGTCACTCTGGCACTAGGCATTGCATTGTGGAAAGGAAGCAGTGGTGTTCCTTAATCTGCACTACATTTGTGGAAACAGCAAAGGCTTTAGGGGGCACTGAACTGCACTGATACTGAAACTAGAACATGTCCTGACATCAGTGTGCTGACTGCTGCTTCATGAGCATTTGTGTTTATTTTTTAATTTTATTTTTTTAAAGAAATGTCCCTTTGGAGCTTTGTCCATTGTTAACCTGCCGAGCAACCTAGAAAAAGAAACCACTCACCGATATTGTGCCAATGCCTTTAAGCTTCACAGGTAAGTAATGATAAATGTGTCCCTATAATATAAGGACCTGTGTCAATATGTAATTTTTTGCTTCTCTTTCTATATGATATGACTCTTATAGGAATTCAAAAGCAGCTGAAGCAGGTCAAATGCAACACTTATTTTGAGTGATCCCAGAAGTGTTTCAAATGAACGTGAAAAGTGCAAATGCATTTGTCCATTAACATGGGCCCTTGGTCAAATTTGGATGTGTTATAGCAAACGTTTGGGCAAAAATAACAGCATGATCTTGACAGTGACTATTTTTTTTTTCTGCTTATGATCATTTGATCTCTTGGAAGAAATGGATTTGTACATATGCAAGTATGGAATGCCTGTTATGGCAAAACAGATTTGAATATGTATGGGCTGTCAGTCTGCCCATCAGTGTCCTGCGTATTATACAGCAGTGGGTATAGAAAAGAATCACTCCCTTTTTAAAATCACATTTTGTTGCTTTGTAGCCTGAAATAAAGACACCGTTTTTGTCTTATCCAGCTGTGCAACTTTTAACATCCAAGTGAAAGATATAATCCTAACTTGTCAGGAAAAACTTAAAAAACAGAATCGCTGTTGGAAAAAGGATCCACCCTTAATAAAAATGACTTGTAAACTCAATCGGGGTAGCTAATCACCTTCTCAATAGCACACAGCCATTTGACTTTAAACTGTGATCAGCTCTGGTCATTTTGATTAGCTCAGCAAAAGAGCTTTCCTAGAGCATTTCAGTCCCCGGTAGTGCAACTGAATCAACTATAGGTGGCAAGGCACTGTCAAAAGATCTTCAAGATAAAGTTGTGGAGAGGTACAAGTCAGGAGATGGATACAAACATTTTTTTAAAGGCTTTTATCAATGCCTAGGAGCACAGTGAAGTCTACAATTAAGAAGTGGAAGGTATTTGGTACAACACAGACCCTCCCTGAATCAGGACGTCGCTCCAAACTAGATGAAAGGGCCTGGAGGAGACTGGTTAGAGAGGTTACCAAAAGGCCTACAGCAACTCTGAAGCAGTTGTAGGAATTTACGACAGAGTGGTCATTGTGTACATGTGACAATATCACGAATTCTCCACAAATGTGGCTTATGGGAGGGTTGCAAGAAAAAAGCTGCTCCTTTTTAAAAGTGGAAGTCTAGTCCTTTTTTTGTTTGTTAAAAGTCGGCAGCTACAAAAAGTGTAGCTGCTGACTTTTAAAAAACAGCCACTCACCTGTCCCATAATCCAGCGGTGTACTCACCCCAGCAGCTCTCACCCCGTGTCCTCCTTCGGCAGCGCCGGCATCTCTACTATGGGCACCCGGCTGTGACAACTTGCGGCTTCACAGCTGGGTGCCCACTGCATTCGCGAGTGGTGCTGCGCTCTGTGACTGGTTTCGAAGTCTTCTAGATTTTTCAGCTTCCAAACACCTTGGGCGACCTCTTCCCCAAAAAAGCTAAGTTTCACAAACAGGAGCCAGGGAGGAGGCCTTTAAGCGTAAGTTCCATTTTTGGGCGGAACTTAAGGACCGGAAGGTTTTACCCTCTTAAATACCAGGCCATTTTTTGTGATACGGCACGGTTACTTTAATTGACAATTGCGTGGTTGTGCAATGCCTTAAATAAAATGTCCCTTTTTTCCCCCACAAATAGAGCTTTCTTTTGGTGGTATTTGATCACCTCTGCGGTTTTTATTTCGCTATAAACCAAAAAAAAAAGCGGAAATTAAGGAAAAAACATTTTTTTTTTACTTTCTGCTATAAAACATTCCCAATAAAAAAAATTAAATCTATTTTTTTTCATTAATTTAGGCTAATATGTATTCTGCCATATATTTTTGGGAAACAACATCCCAATAAGTGTATTTTACAAACTAGGGGATAGATTTGTCATTTTTATTTATTTTCTTTTACTAGTAATGGCGATCAGCGATTTTTAGCGGGGCTGCGACATTGTGGCGGACAGATCGGACACCTAACACTTTTGAGGGGACCAGTGACATTACTACAGTAATCAGTGCTAAAAAATATGGACTGTTACTGTACTAATGACACTGGCAGGGAAGAGGTTGACACTAGGGAGATCAAAGCTAATGCACTCTGCAGTGTTGTTGTGCATCATGGGAAATGTAGTTCCAAAACATCAGGGGTGCCAAGGTTCCCCATCACTGTTCTAGGGAGTGCTTTCTAAATGTATTGAGGATCAACTCACTGGATAAACAGAGAGACCTGTGTTCCTAAATAGGAGGGACAGAGGATCCCTGTATTCATTTCTGACAGAACAGCAAGTCTGCCTTGTCATGGGGAGTGATCGCGTCCGCCAGACCCGCTGATTGGCTTTCTCTCTGGCCAATAGGTGCGTGTGCGCACCCCCACTATCTATTACACAAAGCGACGTACAGGTACGTCGTTTCGCATAACAGAGCCGACCTGCCACAGTAAAGCTATGGCGGCTGGTCGGCAAGTGGTTAAGAAAGGTCACATGCAGTCTCATGGGAAAAGGTGTTATGGTCAGATGAGATTAAAATGTAATTATTTGGCCTCAACACCAAACAATAGGTCTGGTGGGAATCCAACAATACAGCTCATCATCCAGATAACACCATTCCTACAGTAAACCATGGAGGTGGTAATATCCTGTTATGGAGGTGTTTCTTTGCAACAGGGACTGGAGCACTTGTCATGATAGAAGGGAAAATGGATGGGACAAAATACTGTCAAGTTCTTGAGGAAAATTTGCTGCTCTCTGCCCGAACGTTGTCAATAGGAAGAAGGTTTACCTTGCAACATGACAATGACGCAAAGCACACAGCAAAAATGACCACACAGTGGTTGGAGAAAAAGGTGAATGTCCTTGCATGGCCTAGTCAGAGCCCAGACTTAAACCCCATTGAAAATCTGTAATGACTTGAAGACTGCAGTCCACAAACAGTCACCACAATTTGAACTGAACTTGAGCAGTTCTGCAAAGAAGAGTGGGCAAATATTGCAAAGTCTAGATGTGCAAGGTTAGTAGAGACATATCCCAACAGACTAAAGGCTGTAATTTAAAGAAAAAGGTGGTTTAACAAAATACTGACACAAGGCGGTGATCCTTTTTCTAACTCTGCAATTCTGTTTTGGATGTTCTAAGTTGTAATAATGAGTAAATGCAGCTAGTTAAAACAAAAACTGTGTCTTCGTTTCAGGCTGCAAAGTAACAAAATGTGATTATTTTAAAGGAAACCTCAGATACTCACAAATGTATGTACTTCTTTGTATTCATCCTTAATTGGCTGAAAGATGTCTGCCATTGCAGGTTTTTTAGTGTAGTGTTTTACATTTTATGGTTACTATCTCTTCCGTTTACCTGGTAGCATTTTTATATTCCATTGTGTACAATCTCGTATCACCTAATAACGTTATCCAAATACTTGGTTAGTGACTGAGTAAGATACTAATACCTGAGCTAGGATATTTGAGGATCTGTTAGACCCCTACTTCTGTAGGCTACAAATAATTTTCATTTAACAGTTTTGTCTGCCCATACAAATATATTATACTGGTTACACGCTTAGTGTGTGGTGCCAATACCTTTTTTGTATTTGTTTTCTGTTACTTATTTCATCTACACAGATCACAATTGAATTATTTTTTTATTTTATAGGTTGCCTACTCCCCGACCTGGTGAGGTATTAGGATTGGTTGGCACTAATGGTATTGGGAAATCCACAGCTTTGAAAATTTTGGCTGGAAAGCAAAAACCTAATCTTGGAAAGTATGATGTAAGTGCTCCCCAGGGTTGACTGATTTTGTGTATTAGAAGAGAAAAATGGGTTTGGCTAAAAGCTAGTATACTCTTTAAAGTATAATATGTTGTCTGTGGTCTACCCAGCATTTGCTTGTGTCCTAGGAGGTTGTACGTTCGTCGTTCAGCTCTGCTAAAGAAAGTCTATTTTTTGCTTGCAGACCCCTCTGGACTGAGAGCACAGGGCTAGTCTGCAATGTGGCCTTTGGGCACTAGGCGTTGCATTGTGGTGCTTTCCAGACCAGCGATTTATGAGTCTTAAAGCCATGGCACAGCTCAAGTGTGACCCTGTCTCTGATGTATCCCTTTGAGTAAATGCTTGTTGCAAGCACATAAACTTGTCTTGCGTGGGATTAACACTCTGTACAGATGTGCAGAGCACTCTGGCTATGTAGTTGGGCCACTGATGATATATTCAAGCAGTATCTGACTCAACTACATTGCAATACATGCAGTTTCCTCTTACCTTCTAAAGCGGCCACAGTTTGTGCCTGTCTCAATGCAGCTGGTTCACAGAGCTGTCAGAGGAACACTTCCCCCTTCTTCTACTTTTGGCAGTAATATTTATAAGCCTTCAGAGCCTACCATTCATCCTGTAGGGCTCAAATCCAGAGGTCAGCTAAACCCTCTGATCTGCGTTCTGTGTGAAGGTGTCCCCCCCACTTCTACAAAAAGGAAATCTTTGTACATCCATACATGTTTTTGGGTAGTTTGCCTCCCTGGCATCTGGATGTTCTTGACAGTTGTACCTCATTCAGACTTGCGCTCTCTCCTTCAGGAGAAGTTTATATCTGGATACTGCTGAACCCCTTGTGTTACCACATATCCCTCAGCATCCCCCCTTTCCACAAGGACTCCCTGACTGCAAGGTCTGCTGAAACCAGTTCTACCACTCCCTTACACAAATTAAGGACCTGGCACTTCCACCTCCATGCCCGATGGTACTTGCTATTTCTTGAAGGGCTAGACTTTGTCCATCCTAGTGCCTTGGCCTGACATCATTATTGAGGGAACACTCAGGCGACCTTCCCCAAAGAGGGACAGCTTTTTGGACCCTTGTAGCCAAAAACTGTTATAAAGGGCCTAACACCTACAAGCCTTGACCAGGTAAGGCCCCCAAATATGTCTAGTGCTGCTAACTAATAATCACTAATGTGTTGGGATGTTTGGTATAAACCTTTTGCTAAAGAAGTCTTTACCCTGTGTATTTGGACTCAATACCTGTCAGGGAAATTACCCTCCATCAGAGGCTTCTTGGACGTTGTGAAAATACCATATTAAAGTGGTCTTATCTTGTCTTTTTGAATCCCTGTATTTTTTGGCCTCCCCCTCTATTACTGTGGGTCTGTGCTAAGGGTGATGTATGAGTTCAGAGCTCTCTGGTTTCAGCAGCCATAAGTCTGTTCGTGTGAAAGTGTGTTGGGGGGGTTGTCGGGGTGTCCCCCATACCCAGGCCTCAGTCTTATTCCGCAGAATAGATTATCCCTGCTTCTTTTGGCTATCCCACTGTAAGTCCGCTTGTTTTGTTGGAAATTACCTGAATGATGTTGGACCCTTCACCTTTGGAAAGGTTTAGAAGTCCTCCCTGTCAAAAGACTAGGACCAGATGGCTTACTGTACAGAATGATCTAGCACCTGACACTTAATAGGCATTTTCACGCATATGTTACTAGGTGTGGTATATGTTGTTCACCTTATTTAAATATTTTTTGGCACATCACCTTGCACAGTCACTTTATTAGTAATTTTGTGCATGTTGTTCTATTTATTTATATATTTAAGGTGCAATTCAATCATCATTCAGTCACAATCATCCGTTCACCTATTTGAGGTGTAGTTAGAATTATACCATCATTCTCTTTGTATGATTTACATATCTATGCTGATTCCCATATTCTGTGCATTGTGTGTGTATATGTGTGTATATAATATGTATGTGTGTGTATGTATGTATGTATGTATGTATGTATGTATGTATGTATGTATGTATGTGTGTGTGTATATATATATATATATATATATATATATATATATTCTCAGAGGTGGGGGACTCGAGTCACATGACTTGACTTAAGACACCAGTTTGAGGACTTGAGACTTGCTTGACTAAAATTCATAAAAGACTTGACTTGACTTTGACTTTAGACATATGACTCGAAATGACTTTACTTTTTTTTACGTTATTAAATATTTGCATTTTTGATGTGTTAAAGCAAAATTAATGTGGCTGTTATGTTTCTGACACCACAGTCACTTAAATCACCTCAGTGTGTTCTGATTTTTAGGACACTGGCTGTTTTAACAATGGAAATACTACATTTTTTTAGTGACTGTGGTGTTGAAACATGACCAGACAAAGGATTTTGAGCTGTTTGGGCATTCAAAGTGTTTATTTAATATGCCAAGAAAAAAGCACTAGGCAATTTTGTTAATGTTGAAAATAAAACAAAACCTTTCCTGACCACTAACTTTTAACTGATTTAAAGGTGAAAATTGGGGTAGATCAGTATTTTGACTTGATTTGTGTCTTGACCAAAATAAATGACTTGACTTGCTTGACTTCTAACAGGGACTTGACTTGCTTGCTTTTCACCACAGTAACTTGGGACTTGCTTGAGACTTGCACATGTGTGACTTACTCCCATGTGTCTGATAGTCTGATACAGGGGCGTAACTACAGGGGTGTAACTACAGGGGTTGCAGGGGTTGCGATTGCTACCGGGCCCCATGCTCCAGGGGGCCCAGTAGCAAACCAGTGGGTGAACTTCCAGGATTGCAAAAGTCACACTTGCGACCGGGCCCTGGCATTGCACCACTGTGGGGAGGCCCCAAGATTGCAGGAAGGGAGCCCACTGCAGAACTTGTGAAAGGATCCTGCTGCGGGACCGTAATAAAAGGCCATGCAACGAGAGTAAAGAGCCCCAGGATTAGTGGGAAGAGCCCTGGGCTTGAAGGGAAGGGCCCCGGCCAGGGATCTGGGGGGGCCCTTCATGTTTTCTTGCATCGGGGCCCTGAAGGCTCTAGTTACGCCTCTGGTCTGATATATATATAAAATCTTAGGCAGCGCCATATCCCTCCCTTCTTTTTTTAGACCTATTTACGGTAATGCTTCACTAAATATTTGTTATAATCTGATACAAGTTCTTTTAAATTGAAAGTGTATAGGCCAGGTGGAGTCTAGGGTGCGGATTAGCAAGTTTCATAGCAAACCATGTTTTAAACCTTAAACACTGGCATTTTTGAATGTGCGTATGTCAGGGTTTTGCACCCTGACAAGGAGGAGTAATACTGGTTCTGTCACCTATAACTCAGATTGTTCTCTGTTGCAAAGCAACACCAGCTGAAGATTACACTTTGGTGTCTGATGCATTTCCTGCTGTGCACTGTGGTTCTATCTGTTGGTCACTGTGATGTACCTGCACAGCTGTAATGATGTAGAAGTTGAAACCACAGTCTGCAGTAGGAGACATCAGAGATGCACCCTAAAATATGTAATGGTGAAGATCCTTTTGTCTAGTGTAAGAAAACGAAGGTCAGTGTCGCCATCCAGTGGTACTGGTAAGTTATCACTCTTTCACAGTATGAATTTTTAAATTGTTTTGCGATCGAACAATCACTTTTAAAAAACTTGTTTTCAAAATAATTTGTGTATACTTCTACTTTCTTTTTCTCGAAAAGGATCCCCCAGATTGGCAAGAAATTCTGACTTATTTCAGGGGTTCAGAATTGCAAAACTATTTCACCAAAATTTTGGAGGATGATTTGAAAGCCATCATTAAGCCTCAGTATGTGGACCAAATTCCAAAAGCCGCAAAGGTGTGTATGCAGTGTTTTGTGCCGCAGTCCATAGGGAATATGATTGTAATAAGCTTGCATGTCTTTGCCTCAGAAGGGGTAGACGTGACTCTACAATGGAATGCAATGTAATAAAATATTTTTGCTATCTCAGGGCCCAGTGGGGACCATTTTAGATCGAAAAGATGAAACAAAAACCCAAACTAAAGTTTGTCAACAGCTGGGTAAGTACTCTATCATTACACAACGTTATTCCCTGCCATACTGTTAAATTAAAAAAAAAATAAACACACTTAAAGTGAACTTGGTGTTCCACACGCCTCAGGAATCTAAAGCTGACATAGCTGAAAAAATGGGAGAGGACAAAAATGCAAAACACAATCAACTGACCTGTTATATGACTGGCTCCCGTACAGTCAGAGCTCACTCTGCTGTGTGACATTGCAGGCCCCATACTGTGGCTGTTTTTGAATGGGCCGTAAAATGCAGGCTGCAGTGTGCCAGAGCCCTGTGGAGTATAATGGAGAAGATAGAAATATCTGCCCTCGTCTACAAATGAGCCGCTTAATGTTTAGGTTGTCGCAGCTTGTTTTAGTGCTTTGGGTCTCTTTAGCCATTGTCTTCCATGAGGTTGTCATTGTTCTTCGGTACAAAAGATGCACCATGGCATTTTGGTTAGTATTCCTTTCATCACACTTCTGCACCAATTGTAATATTTTTATGTTTTTAAGCTTAGTATGTTTTTAACTTTTTTGCTTTTTTTCTGTATATATATATTATTGAGTATTAAATATGGCAATGACATTTCAGATCTGACTCATCTGAGGGACAGAAATGTGGAAGACCTTTCTGGAGGGGAACTTCAGCGGTTTGCATGTGCTGTTGTCTGTATCCAAAAAGCTGACATGTAAGAACATCTGTTTTTATTAGTAAACCAAAAATATTCTGTGTACACTTAACTGAATTGTGTTTCTGTCTCATTGCAGCTTCATGTTTGATGAACCATCCAGTTACTTGGATGTAAAACAACGTCTTAAGGCTGCCATTACCATCAGATCTCTGATTAACCCTGACCGGTAAGGAAACCAATCGGTCTACTAAATTAAAATGTATTCAGAACTCCCACTGTGTACATGGTTATTCTCAAAATTTGAGAATTCTGCTTGGAGTTGCTCAAAACAAGTATGCTTATCTGCATACTTGTTTTTGGTATGGATGCCATTGTATTAGCCTGACAGCTAAGCATTAGCAATTTTAGCAGTCAGTTACCCAGGCAAATCCCTTCCCTGGCACCTGCTGCTCTCCTCACCAGCCCCAATTTTTACTTCACTGCCTGCAAGTTTTGACTGTTGTGAGGTGCCGTCAGTGGGAGCTGAGGGAGTCTGGAGCAGACATGGAGAAGAGACAGGGCAACGGTCCAAGCTAGCAGGTGTGTACAGAGGGTAGAGTCCCTCAGGGTATAAGGACTTCTATGTAATGGGATCTGAAGGCTGTACTAGGAATACCTACAAGGTACAGCGAGACAAGACAGGGCTAAGCTCTGCACACTCTGCTTTCAGCATATACAGAAATACTGCATCTAGCCCTGCTTCTACAACCTGCAACTTCATGGAGCATGCTGGTTCTTGCCATTCCTGCTAAAGTGAATACAGTATGAGTATTAACCTATAAAATTAACACAAGGGGGGTTATTGTGTTTATGACCAAGCTGCTTTTAATAGCTCAGTACATATAACTTAGGTTAGTTGTCACTTCTCATTTATTCTCTTGATAGACAGCTCTCTAGAGGTTCCTGTGGGTATAGAGGTTGTGTTCTGCTGTGCAAATATGTTTCCCTATAAATAATGGACATGCAAAGCACACCTTTGACTGCATAGTAATATGCAGATTGTGTAGTGGTGGCTCCTAGGCTTTTAAAGCTGGCTTCTAATTCTGGTTGAGATTTGTCTGGACCTGGTATAATATGAGTATAACTGACTTAGCGTTTTTTTTTTTTCAAAAATTGCCTAATTGGAGGGGAGACAACTGGAAAACACAAACCTGTTGAAAGTTAGCATGTTTGTTTTGCTGTGCTGCCTGCTTAGTATTTAGGCACAGAACCTAACTGCCCTTGTATGTCAAGTTTGCCTTCTATAGTTACATTTGGGACCTCAGAAGCTAGTTTTTCCTCTATCGTTCATCGACAGACGCAGCCTAATCTCCATGAGCTCAGTGAGTTTATGCTTTTTCCTACCAGGAGTAGTCTAGGCAGGAAAAAAATTCACATGTACACGCCCACAGGGCTGTCCCTCCAAGCACAACCTTCACTGCCACAGCCCAGCACATCAGTTTGTTTTCTGACTAGAGAAGGAGTAGACCTAGGTTTCCTGCTGGGACTCTGGTCTCCGTTTTTTTTTATTATTTTCAGAATATTTTCTTTTATTTCTCTTTAATCGCTAGCTAGTGTTCAGGTAAGAATTTTCTTAGTGATCTACAAGCAACAATGCGGGCTGGGGCTTCGTACTGGATAATCTAGGTCCTTAAGGTCCCCCCAGTCTGGCCTACGAGCGTGAGCAGGTTATAATGCCCGGAGGGGGACGAGCTTGCGAGCAGATATCTCGCCAGGAAGTGATGACCTGGAACACCCTGAGTCGCAGCGTATCTCTCGGCTGACAGCACCCCCACTTGGGTGGGAGGCAGTCTGCCCGGAGTGATGCCCACCTGGTCCATGGTATGGTGAGTAAATGTGCCCCCCCGTGCCCCTGCTGGCCTTGGAGGGCTGTGGATCCTCTCCTGGGGATAATGTGATTTGTGCCTCCCAAAAGATCCCCCTGGCCTGCCCGATCTGTGTGTCCTTCCCTCTCCCCTTTCTGCCTGCTTCGGTGGCTATGTCTCGTGCGCCTGGCGCCCTTTGGGGGTGGGTGGGGGTGACATGGTACCTGGGCTTGCTGGTCCCTGTTGTGGTTCCTGAGGCCCCCATGTGTCAGTCCCTATCCACATTGCTCACCGTGGGTGCCGCCATCTTGAGTGTGGGTAATGTGATTTTTTTTTTTTTTTTTTTTTTTTTTTTTCCTGGTTGATCTGTATGGGCACCCATGTTTGTGTAGCCCTTGTGCTATGCTGGTATTGTGACCTTTCTCAGGCAACATTACTTCCTGTGCATGTATTTCCTGCTGCTGACAGGGGTCACTTCCTGTCTTCCCTCCATGGTTGAGTCAGGTGGACGGTTTGCTCTGTGGTGGTACAGTACTTGAGGGGCCCTGCACATTCTGCTATCAGTTCAGTTTAAAGGGGTTCTCTGCAGACCGTCGCGATCGGTGGTGAATACCGCGATCTGCGCTCTTAAAGGGACAGTACTCTGTTTTTTGCAATTCGCACTATGGCGTCTCAAAATGTGAAATCGCCCTCAGACCCACTCTGTGACTCCTGGACTGTCTGGTTCGCAGTCGCTGGCTTCGATTTCAGATCGCAGCCCTGGAAATTCTGGCGACTAAAGTTGATTTAGTCATGAGAAGGGTTGATGGCCGTAAACGGCCGCTGCCTTCTCCATCTATGGAGGTGTTCACTGGTTCAGAGGCTGATGTGGTCACCCCGGACGCCACCCTGAGGGGTCGCTGTCCTCGCAGTCAGATGTGAAGAGGACTTGTCTTCTTCAGCTGCAGCGTGGGGCCATGCCTTAGTGCAGTGGTCCTCAACCCTGGCCCTCAGGGCCCACTAACGGGCCAGGTTTGCAAGATAACTGATATACATCCCAGGTGATATCATTTGCTGCTCAGTGATTGCAGTACTCTAGTCTGCATCTCTCCAAGGTAATACTTAAAATCTGGCCTGTTAGTGGGCCCTGAGGACCACTGCCTTAGTGGATGCCCTGATTTTTTTCAGTACTGGATACTTAAAAATTGGCTGATGAGCCTGTGCCGACAGGGACAGGGGTGGCTTTTGGTTCTCGGAAGTCTTCAAAAGCTGACAGGGTTTTCCCTTGTCCCGACACTTTTCACGATATTGTGAATGACCAATGGCGGCTCGTTAAGCATGTGTTAGTGGTGCCCAAATGCTTTAAACGCCGGTATCCATTTGCTGAAAAGGTTTCCAACCGTTAGATGGTGCCACCTAAAGTGTACCATCCTGTCTCCAGATTAAACAAATACCCTTGTGCCTGTGGTGGACTCCCTGGTCTTCACCGGTCCAGTGGACATGCGGGTGAAATCCCTTTCCCGCAATCTTCACGTGCTGGCGGGTTCCATTTTGAAACCGTTTTTTGTGTCTGTGTTAGTCTCACAGGCGGTAATGGAATGGATTAGGGGTTTGCGGGAGTCTTTGGACCCCAAGACTGTATTTCCGGAACAGCTGGACCAGGTGATCCAGGCTCTGGTGTCCCTTTTGTGATGCGGCTCCCCTGGTGGCAAGGGTTTCAGCCAAGGGCATTGTTTTGAGATGCATGGTTTGGTTGAAGAGCTGATTGGCTGACCAAGTTTCCAAGAAAGCCTTAGCTGATCTCTCCTTTCGGGCAGACCGGTTGTTTGGCTACTCATTGGATGAGTTGATCAAGGGCCTGACTGGCTGAAGAGTACTCTTCTTCCTCCAGGGTAAGACACCCCGTGCTAAGCGGGGTCCCTCCTTTTCTGCTTATAAACGTTTTTTTTTCGTGCCTCCGGGGCGCAAGAAAAAGGTAAGCCGTTCAGAACTTCTGGAGGAACTAAGAAGCCTTGGGGCAAGACCAAGGCCGGTCAGTCTGGTGCTGCAGACAAATCCTCTTCAGCATGAAGGGGCGCCCTCATCCGTCCCAGGGGTGGGGGGATATCTGCGCTTGTTTCAGGAACCCTGGACTTCATTCAGGACAATTGGGTTCGCAAACTGATTTGCTCCGGGTACAAGATCGAATTCTGGTCCCGGCCAGGGGACAAGTTCTTTCAGTCAAATCTTCACCTGTCTCCGGAGCGCTTAAAGGATCTGAGGGAAGCTGTGTGGGATCCCCTGGCTCAAGGGGTGATTGTGCTGGTTCCTCCGCAAGAACACACTCAGGGTTTCTATTCAAACCTCCTCACGGTGCCCAGAAAGGAGAGCAACGTGCGTCCAATCCTGAACCACAAGGCTCTGAACCCGCTTTTGTTTCAAATGGAGTCCATTCGGTCGATGGTGGAATCTTTGAATCAGGAGGATTTTTATGGCTTCCATCGATCTCAGATGCGTATCTCCACGTCCCCGTATCCGCTTTGTGGTGGCAGAAGAACAATTTCAATTTGTGGCATTACCCTTTGGTCTCGCCTCGGCTCCCAGAGTTTTTGCAAAGGTCCTAGCCCCTGTGCTGGCCCTGTTGCGTCAACGAGGTATCTCCATTGTGGGATATCTGGACGATCTGTTACGAGCAGTCTCCCATTCAGATCTGCTGGACAATGTCTCCATCATCATTCAGACCCTTCAAGAATTCGGGTGGAAAATCAATTTTCACAAATCTGCCCTGACACCGTCTGTGCGGGTCACTTATCTGGGGCTGACCCTCGACTCTGCTCTGGCGAGGGTCTTCCTTCCCTTGGACAAGCTTCAGAAGTTGCAAAGGGTTGCTGTATGAGACTGCGGGCTTGCATGAGGGCCCTGGATCTGATGGTCTCGACCTTCGAAGCGGTCCCGTTTGCTCATTCTCACACGAGACCGTTGAAGAAAGATTCTGTCAAAATGGAACAGAGATCCTCGGTCATTGAACCTGAAGATTCGGTGAGCCATCTCACGAAGTCGGCTCTTTTGGTCACTCCAGTCACCTGTCCTGTGCCAAGGCAACTCCTTCCTGCCAGTGTTTTGAACGGTGGTCACCACGGACGCCAGCCTGTCAGGCTGGGGTGGAGTGCTGGGGAAGCACTGTGCCCAGGGGATTTGGACGACGGAAGAGTTTTCCTTGCTGATCAATATTCTGGAGCGGAGAGCAAATCCAACTTATCCTGCTTCACTGGACAAGTCAGCTACGCTGCTCTCCGGTTTGGGTTCAGTCGGACAATGCCACAGCCGTGGCTTACATCAATCATCAAGGGGGCACCAGGAGTGACCTGGTGGCCAAGGAGGTGGCCGAGATTCTAGTGTGGGTGGAACACAATATTCCGTCTCTCTCTGCAGTCCACATCCCGGGTGTGGAGAATTGGCAGGCAGATTACCTGAGTCGTCAGGTGTTGGATCAAGAGGAATGGTCTCTTCATCCGGAGGTGTTTCATCTCCTGTGTGCCCGGTGGTGGACTCCTCCTTTTTAGAATACAGTATTAGGTAGATTTCTCTGCTTTGTCGCAGAAGGTTGCCTTCTTAGTGGCTATCATTTCTGCTCGCAGAGTCTGAGTTGGCGACGCTGTCCTGTCATTCGCCCTATTTGGTGGTCCACAGGGATAAAGTGGTCCTCCAACCTAATCCATCTTTCTCTTACGTCCTCCGACAGTCGCCGCCTCTTCATATTCGTCACATATGGGGTATTAGACTTTGCTCCGAAGGAGTAGCTAGGCAACAGAATATGTTAACAATAAAGCTTTAACATATCCCACCCTCAAGGGGTGGTCCCCTCAGTCAATACCCTCCTACTTCCTGCAACCATATCTCAGTTTTAATGTCTAGCTTGTCAGGAGTGGCTGGCTCTCTCTGTGCTGGGACTTTTTGTCCCAGACTCTTTCTTCTTTTTGATATTTTGTTTGAGTTTTCTCTCTACCTTTACTTAGCTGTTATTTTTGTCAGCATTAGTTAGTTCTTCGGACGAAGAGGATCATGCGGACTGGGTCTCGGGCTGATCCCCCTGGTCGCAGGTCGTGGGTCAGTGGCTTCCCAGTCTGCCATCGAGCGTTCAGCCAGGTAACGCTCCTGGCACGGTGAACGACCCATCCCTGTTCGGTGCAGGGATGATTGGTGAGGTGGCTACCTCACCGGACGCTGTGCGGTTTCTGAACCGCCATTGTGTGCGTCTTGAATTGCGACTCTCCCTGCCTCATGTGCAGCGGCTTGTTCGCCTGTGCGGGTTCCCCACGCCATGTGAGGTAAGTGTATCTATGTGGGGACCTGTCTGTCTGGGGGGGGTCTCAGTCTGGGACTGTGTAACCTGCCTTTAATCACACTGCTTGTCTCCCTATCTCTCGGCTGCATGCTGTGGGCTGCAAGGGGGGGGGGAGCTGTATGACACTGAGTATGTCAGGCTGGGCAGTGTGAGGAGCTGTGTGCTGTGGGGCATGTTTTTAATGGCATGTTGGGGCATATACAGCGATCGCTGCGGCGATCTAACATGTATCCATATAATGGGATAATATTGTGTGTGATTTTATGCACTGTGGAGCGGCGATTTCGGCGCCAAACGACGCCATTTTACCGGCGCCCGCTCCGGCCGCATGGTTTACATGCACGGCGGCCATTTTCTTGTAGCCTCCATAGGCTTACATAGAGCGCCCTGGCAGCATCACTTCCTCTCTCCTGGAAGCACCGATCGAGGCAGCAGCAGCAGCGGAGTCTCCTCAGGTTTTATCCTTCTATTCCTGTGTTCCATTGCCTGTATTCAGTCTGTATATTCCCTGTGGGGGTCTCATTGTGCCTGAGTGTGGTGCGGTGGGCTGCGCTTGCCGCGCTTGCTGTAAGGGGGCAGTTAACCCTTGGTTGTCTGGCATACAGGGGCAATGGATTCTCAGGAGGGCAAGTTTCCCACAGTATTGGTGGAAAGCCAGGGGACCGCTGTTTCCCCCCCAGGGGGGGATTTAGCCACTATTGTGGCTGGCCTTGCTGCACAGGTGCAAATGCTGGTGGCTGCTCAATCTACTAAACGGCCCAGAGTTGCTCTGTCCTCTGATTCTGAGGGTGAAGGTGATGGGGCTGTTCTGGCGGGGACCCCCCTATCGGGGTCCCGCTCCTCTCTTGATCTAGTGGGGTCTGAGGTAGAGGCTGAAGTTGAGGGGGTTGATAATTCTCCCCCTGGCTCGCCTGAAGAGCTTGCAATCATGGATGAGTTGATTGCTTCCATTAAGCAGACGCTACGTTTGCAGGACGAGGTGTGTCCCCCAGCTGCCTTGGCGGCTTATGGGACGCAGAGAAAACGCAGGACGCCGCAGGTTTTTCCCTGCAATGCTGATTTTCAGCGCGCTGTTAAGGACCAATGGCGCGATTTGCGCAAGCCTTTTGCGGTACCAAGTAAATTTAAGCTGCGTTATCCTTTCTCGCCTGCCACTGATGAACGGTGGTGTGTGCCTCCGCCAGTGGATCATGCTATTGCGGTTTTGAACAAAGCCACTGCGATCCCTGCAGAGGGATCCCCTGTTTTCCGTGATGCCACGGATAGGAGACTGGAGTCTCTTGCCCGTCATACTTATTCTGTTACGGGTTCTATGCTTAAGGCTCTGTTTGCTTCTCTCATGGCGGCCCAGGCGATCGCAAGTTGGACGCAGATGCTTAGGCGCGTCCTAGTGGCCGATTCGGCCTCGGCGGCGACCCTGGATATGGTGGATCAGATCCACCAGGGTGTCATGTATCTGTGTGATGCGGACCTGGACCTGATTCCGTTGGCCGCGCGTGTGCACAGCGTGGCGGTGTTGTCTCGCCGCCTGGTTTGGTTGAAATGTTGGTCGGTGGACCAATCTTCACGTAAAACCTTAGCCAATCTGCCTTATGATGGGTCTCGCCTTTTTGGGGAGTCCCTGGATGTGTTGATTAAGGGGATTACCGGGGGTAAGAGCACTCTCTTGCCCCATTTCCCCAAGGCTAAGGGGGCTTCTGGGAAGAAGCATGCTCATTTTCGGCCCCCTCAGGGGTCCTTTCGTGCCTTTCGGCCGCACTACAAGGGCAAACCGTTCAAGGGCCAAGGCTCTCAGAAGAAGCCCTGGTCTGGGAAACAGAAGTCCGGTCAATCCGGACCTGCGGCCCGTAACAGTTCGGCCTGAAGGGGCGCCCTCACCCAGTTTTGGGGTGGGGGGACGCTTGCTCGGTTTTCTTCAGCCCTGGTTGGCCCGTGTGAGGGACAGATGGGTTCTGGAAATCGTTCGATCTGGTTACAAGATCGAGTTTCTCTCTCGGCCGGAGAGCAGATTTTTTCCCTCAAATCTTCAACTGTCTCCAGAGCGCCTGCGGGATCTGCACCTGGCGGTGCGGGACCTGAGGGCTCAGGGAGTGGTGGTTCCGGTGCCTCATCGGGACAGATTTTCGGGGGTTTTATTCCAATCTGTTCACCGTGCCCAGGAAGGAGGGCAAGGTTCGTCCGATTCTGGACTTGAAAGCTCTGAACCGCTCTGTGCGAGTTCGCAAGTTCCGCATGGAATCCCTGCGCTCGGTGGTGGCTGCCCTGGTTCCGGGGGAATTCATGGCCTCCATCGATTTGAAGGATGCGTACCTTCACATCCCCATATTCGGGGGTCATCAGAAGTACCTTCGATTTGCCATTGCGGAGGATCACTACCAGTTTGTGGCGTTGCCCTTTGGGCTCGCCTCGGCTCCGCGGGTCTTCACCAAGGTGCTTGCACCGGTTCTGGCATTATTGAGAGCCCAGGGCATTTCTGTCCTGGGGTATCTGGACGACATTCTGGTTCGGTCTGCGACCAGACAGGGTCTGGAGAAGGACCTGTCTGTCACAATGCAAACTCTGCAGGGGTTCGGTTGGACGATAAATGTTCCAAAGTCGACACTGAGTCCGTCGGTTCGTCTCCCCTATCTGGGAATGATACTGGACTCGGTGCAGGCGAAGGTCTTCCTGCCGGAAGACAAACTCAGGACTCTTCAGGAGGAAGTCAGGTCCCTCAGGGACGTTCCACACTCGTCTCTGCGGACGGGTATGAGATGTCTGGGATTGATGGTCTCGGCCTTCGAGGCGATTCCTTTCGCGCAGTTTCACACGCGGGGTCTCCAAGCGGAGATCCTGTCCAGGTGGGACGGGCGACCTCAATCTCTGGATCTTCAGATCTCGTTGAGTCATCGCACCAGGGAAAACCTTCTGTGGTGGCTCCAGTCCCCGTTGGTGTCCGGGGGCAAGTCGTTTCGTCCGATCTCGTGGACGATAATCACCACGGATGCCAGCCTGTCGGGCTGGGGTGGTGTTCTGGGCGTTCTGTCCGCCCAGGGGACCTGGTCGGAGGGGGAGTCTTCCCTTCCGATCAACATTCTGGAATTGCGTGCGATAAGGCTCTGTCTTCATCGCTGGACGGACCGGCTGCAGGGCTGCCCGGTTCGGGTGCAGACGGACAATGCCACGGCGGTGGCCTACATCAACCACCAAGGGGGCACCAGGAGTGCCCGAGCGGCTCGAGAAGTGGCCGACATTCTGTCTTGGGCCGAGACTCATGTCCCGGCGATAACGGCGGTTCACATTCCGGGAGTGGAGAACTGGCAGGCGGACTGAGTCGCCAGACCCTGGATCAGGGGGAATGGTCTCCCCACCCGGCTGTCTTCCAGATGTTGTGCGCGAAGTGGGGTCTTCCAGATGTGGACCTGTTCGCGTCTCGCCTCAACTACAAGGTGAAGAGGTTCGTGGCAAGGACGCGCGACCCTCGGGCAGACGCGTCGGACGCGTTAGTGGCCCCGGGGCATCAGTACAGGCTGATGTACGCGTTTCCACCGATTCAGTTGCTGTCCAGGTTCCTTCGCAGGTTGCACTCGGAACGCAGCACGGTAATTCTTGTGGCACCGGACTGGCCTCGCCTGTCCTGGTACGCAGACCTCGTGAATCTGGCGGTCGACGCTCCTTGGCGTCTGCCTCTTCGAGACGATCTACTGTCTCAAGGACCGATTTACCATCCTGCTTTACAGTCGCTGGCTTTGACGGCCTGGCTGTTGAGACCGAGGTCCTGAAGGAGAAGGGTCTCTCTCCAGAGGTCGTTCATACTTTGATCAACGCGAGGAAGTCTTCCTCGGGGAAGGTTTATTACCGTACTTGGAAGGCCTATTTTGCCTGGTGTGAGTCCAGGGGGTTTTCACCCCGCACGTACTCGGTTTCCCGTGTGCTGTCTTTCCTTCAGACGGGTGTCGATCAGCGTTTGGCGCTGGCTACGATTAAGGGTCAGGTGTCGGCGCTGGCCGTTCTGTTTCAACGTCCCGTGGCTTCCAACTCCTTGGTTGGCACTTTTATTCAGGGTGTGCGGCATCTGGTTCCTCCTAGGAGGGATCCTTTGCCCCCTTGGGACTTGAATCTAGTTCTATCTGTGTTACAACGTGCTCCTTTTGAACAGATCAGGGAGATCTCGTTGTCTATGTTGTCCAAAAAGGTCGCCTTTTTGGTGGCGATCACTTCGGCTCGCAGAGTGTCGGAACTGGCGGCTTTGTCCTGCAAGTCTCCGTACCTGGTTGTTCATTTGGATAAGGTGGTCTTGCGACCTAATCCTTCTTTTCTACCGAAACGAGTTTCGGAATTCCATCTTAACGAGGATATTGTTTTGCCTTCGTTGTGCACGAAGCCTAAACATCCGAAGGAGGTGAGATTGCACTCTCTGGATATTGTTCGGGCGATAAGGGTTTACCTTAAATCGACTGAGTCTTTTCGTAAGACTGACTCCTTGTTTGTTCTTCCAGAGGGTCCTCGGAAGGGCATGGCGGCTTCCGCCTCTACCATTGCCAAATGGATCAGGCAGACCATTGAACAGGCCTATGCCTTGCAGGGGAAGGTTCCCCCTGTGCCTGTGAAGGCGCACTCTACTAGATCACTGAGTACGTCTTGGGCCTGCCGTCATGGGGCTTCTGTAGCCCAGGTGTGTAAGGCGGCGACTTGGTCGACCGTGCACACTTTCACAAAATTCTACAAAGTAGATGTTCAGGCATCGGCGGATGCTTCCTTTGGCCGCAAGGTTCTTAGTGCGGCTGTTCCATAGGGTCCCTTGTTGGGGACTCCTGGCTGTTGGGATAAGTTTTGTATCCCCTGGTTTTTTGTCTTTTCCTGGGTTGTTGCTCCTGTTGAGCACTTATTTTTGCTGTTGCCCAGCTGGTTTCCTTCCTTTGGTAAGGTTCCTTTCTTTGATGTGGAGACTGCGTTGCCTTTCGGCGCGGATGCGTTTCCCACCCCTCATGTTTGCACTGCTTTGGGACGTCCCCATATGTGACGAATATGAAGAGGCGGCGACTGTCGGAGGACGTAAGAGAAAACGGAATTTTTGTAAAATCTTACCTGTAAAATTCCTTTCTCTGAGTCCTCCGACAGTCGCCGCCCCCGCCCCTCTTTTGGGGTTTGAATGTATACTCTACTGCTATTCCACTAAAACTGAGATATGGTTGCAGGAAGTAGGAGGGTATTGACTGAGGGGACCACCCCTTGAGGGTGGGATATGTTAAAGCTTTATTGTTAACATATTCTGTTGCCTAGCTACTCCTTCGGAGCAAAGTCTAATACCCCATATGTGACGAATATGAAGAGGCGGCGACTGTCGGAGGACTCAGAGAAAGGAATTTTACAGGTAAGATTTTACAAAAATTCCGTTTTTCTTTCTAAGGTGTGTCGGATTTTCACCTGAATGAACAGTTGCCTTCCTTATGTCCTAAGCCTAAACATCCCAAAGAATTTGCCTTGCACTCTCTGGATGTGGTTCGGGTGATGAGGGTTTATCGAACGGTTACTGAGTCCTTCCAGAAGTCAGACTCTTTGTCCTTCCGGATGGTCCTCGCAAAGGTTTGGCTGCGTCCGCTGCTACCATTTCGAGATGGATCAGGCAGACAGTTGTTCAGGCTTATTCAATCAAGGGTCCGGTTCCTCCTTGACCTGTCAAGGCGCATTCTACTAGAGCGCTGATTGCCTCTTGGGCTTTTCGCCATCAGCCTCTGTTGTACAAGTTTTGTAAGACTTGGTCGTCTGTGCACACCTTTACCAAATTTTACAAGGTGGATTTGTTGGCATCTTCAGATGCCTCTTTTGGCCGCAAGGTTTTGCAGGCTGCTGTTTCATGAGAGAATGTTTTTTTATTATTCTCTTGGGGGTCTTTTAGCTGGGTGAGCTCCTGTTGTTGTTTGGTTGAGCTCCATGTTGATTGTACGGTCTGGTTTTGTTTTTCCCACCCCTCATGCTTATACTGCTTTGGGATGTCCCACTAAGCTCATGAAGGTGAGGCTGCGTCTGTTGATGGACGATGGAGAAAATACAATTTTGTAAGATCTTACCGTAAAATCTTTTTCTCTGATGTCCATCGACAGACGCATCACCCTCCCCTCTGTTTGGGGTTGGTTCTGTGTCTTCACTGCTTAAAACTAACTGATGTGCTGGACTGTGGCAGTGGGGGTTGTGCTTGGAGGGACAGCCCTGTGGGCGTGTACTTGTGAATTTTTTTCCTGCCTAGACTACTCCTGGTAGTACTACTCCACTCAAGTCATAGAGATGAGGCTGCGTCTGTCAATGGACATCAGAGAAAAAGGTTTTATGGAAAGATCTTACAAATATCCTATTTCTGGCAATATAGTACTTAAAGCAATAGTAAACCGCAAAAAAAAAAAAAAAACCCCTGCAATTTAATATCATAATACATTTCATATTCTCTGGTCTTTTCCCAACCTATAAGCATTCTGTAGCAAAGTCTTTCAAATCCTAGCCGATATCACTCAATTTCCATTGTCCGCTGCACTAGCCCTTCTAAACCTGAAGATTGAAACTATCCCCACACATCTTAGACATGTGGCAACACACATATTTGTAGTAGCCAGATTGAGTCTGAAATTATGGAAATCAAATCCAATCCATTGAAAGCATTCTTGAATTGGTCAACACACACTATAGTTATAATGAACTAACGATGGCCTCCAGTAGGGGGTCAATTGACCACAGCACAAAAAGTTTGGCAACCCTGGGCACAATGATCTAGACTAGCATCAATGTTTCTTTAAACATGTTGAATTGTCCTGTACTTTTTCTCTGTACTCAGTCATGTTCATTGAGCTTTAACCACTTCTGGACCGGAAGGTTTTGCCCCTTTAATGACCAGGCCAGTTTAACTGCTCTGCCCGTTTTCCTGTCCAATCTTCAAATATCCCCAGTCCGGTTAAGGAACTTGCGAGGGCCGGTACATGACTTGCTGTTGCAAGGAGTGATTGTGTCGGTACCCGTTCAGGAACGTTTTCAGGGGTTTTATTCAAACCTATCCACTGTGCCCAGAAAAGAAGGCAAGGTGTGTCCCATCCTAGATCTCAATGCTCTGAACCGCTTTGTGCGGGTACAGAGGTTTCGGATGGAGTCCATCCGCACAGTAGTAGTGTCTCTGCATCAGGGAGATTTCTTAGCCTCCATAGATATCAAGGACGCATATCTACGCTGGACAACAGCGGTTTCTTTGCTTTGCGGTAGCAGAGGAGCATTATCAATTTGTGGTGTTACCCTTTGGTCTCCCCTGTGCTCCCAGAATGTTTACCAAGGTACTAGCACCGGTACTAGCACTGTTGCACCGGCGGGGGTTTGCGGTACTGGGGTATCTGGACAATCTCCTGTTGAGAGCGGACTCGCATTCAGCCTTGTTGGGGGAATCTGATGATCACGGTCAGAACTCTGCAGGAGTTCGGTTGGAACATCAATTTCAAGAAATCCGCACTGACTCCGGTTCTGAGACTGGATTATCTGGGCTTGACTCTGGATTCAGCCTTGGCAAGGGTTTTTCTTTCCCCGGACAAGCTGCAAAAGTTGCGGGTGCGATTCAGTTGTTGCTTGAGAACAATCTGTCCTCTCTACGAGTTTGCATGCAAGCCTTGGGTCTGATGGTATCGACCTTCAAAGTGGTTCAGTTTGCTCAGTCCCATACAAGGCCTTTGCAAAGGGATATTCTTGTCAAATGGAACAAGGATCCAAAGTCCTCGGATTCTGTGATTCGATTGAGCTTCAACACAAACTCTGTTGTGGTGGATTCAGTCTCCAGCACTGCGCCAGGGCAAGTCCTTCCTTCCGTTGTTTTGGACGGTGGTAACAACAGATACCAGCCTGTCGGGCTGGGGCTGGTGCTGGGGAAGCTCTGTGCCCAGGGTACCTGGACGATGGAAGAGTCAAAACTTTGATAAATGTTTTGGAGCTCAGAGTGATAAAGCTTTGTCTGAGTCATTGGACGACTCGTCTGCAAGGTTGTCCTGTTCGGATTCAATCCGACAACGCCACGGCTGTGGCTTACATCAATCACCATGGGGGCACCAAGAGTGTCTTGGCGGCCAAGGAGGTGGCCGTGATTCTGGCCGGGGCGGAAAGCTTTGTTCCAGCCCTCTCTGCTGTACACATTCCAGGTGTGGAAAACTGGCAGGCCGATTACCTGAGGAGTCAGGTGTTGGATCAAGGGGAGTGGTCCCTACACCCCGAGGTGTTCTGCTTCCTGTGTGTTCGGTGGGGGACTCCCTCGGTCGATCTGTTTGCCTCTTGCCTCAACAAGGTGCAGAGATTCGTAGTCAGGTCTCGAGATCCTCTGGCCGACGCCACAGACGCACTGGTGGCTCCTTGGGGGCGGTATCGGCTGATTTATGCATTTCCCCCATTGAAACTCATGCCGAGCCTTCTGCTCAGGATAGAGGTGTAAAACATTCTAGTCATTCGGGTGGCTCCAGATTGGCCTCGCCCTCGCCGGTCTTGGTACGCAGACCTGATAAGGCTGGTCACCGATACCCGTTGGAGACTTCCTCTCAGGGAAGATCGGCTGTGTCAAGTTCCGATCTTCCATCCTGCTTTACAGTCGCAGGCTTTAACGGCATGGCTTTTGAAAGTTAGGTTCTGAGAGATAGGGGTCTTTCTGACTCTGTGATTCCTACACTTTTGAAGGCTAGAAAGTCAACTCCCAGGAAGATCTACCATCGTGTGTGGAAATTGTACATTTCATGGTGTGAATCGCTGAAGGTGCACCCTCGCTTTTTTTTCGATTTGCTATGGTTTTGGCCTTTGTGCAGAAAGGGGTTGAACAGCGGTTGGCTTTGGGTACTAACAAAGGCCAAGTTTCGGCTTTGGCATATATATATATATATATATATATATATATATATATATATATAATATATATTTTCAACGCCCGTTAACCACACTTGTCCTAATCCTGACTTGTATCCAGTGAGTGTGCCATATGGCTTCTCGGAGGCGATCCCCATTACCTCCGTAGATCTAAATCTGGTGTTATCTGTTCTTCAAAAGCCTCGTTATGAAAAAATTAGGGAGATTTTGCTGCTTTCTTTGTCTCAGAAGGTTGCCTTCTTGGTGACGATCACTTCTGCCAGCAGGGTATCTGAGTTGGCGGCGTTGTCTTGCCGCTCACCTTTATCTTGTGGTACACAGGGATAAGTTTGTACTTCGACCTAATCAGTCGTTCCTTCTTAAGGTGGTTTATGATTTTCATCTGAATGAAGACGTTGTTGTTGCTTTCACTTTGCCCTAAATCTCAGCATCCTAAGGAGTATGCCTTGCATTATTTGGATGTAGTTCGGGCGATCAGGGTTTATTTAGAGACCACTGAGTCCTTAAGAAAGTCAGACGCCATTTTTGTCCTTACTGGTGGACCTCGTAAGGAATTGGCTGTGTCTGCTGTGACCATTTCCAGATGGATTAGGCAGACTTTGGTACAGGCCTATTCACTGAGGGGTCAGGTTCCTCCTTTCTCAGTGAAGGCTCATTCTACAAGAGCGCTGAGTGCCTCTTGGGCTTTTCGCCATTAGGCATCGGTGCTACCAGTTTGCAAGGCGGCACCTTGGTTGTCTGTGCCTACATTCACAAAATTCTACAAGGTAGATGTGTTGGCATCCGCGGATGCTTCTTTTGGCCGCAAGGTTTTACAGGCTGCAGGTTAAAAGAGAACTCTGTTAAGTTTCTCTTTTGAGGGTTCAATTTTTTTTCCGGGTGAGCTCCAGTTGTTCCTGGTTGAGCTCCATGTTACCCGGTTGGCTAAGTTTAGCAATTGGGGACATACGTCTTTGTTTCTGCGTTGTTTCCCACCCCTCATGATTATACTGCTTTGGGACATCCCTATGAGTCATGAAGATAAGGAGCTGCGTCTGTTGAACAATAGAGAACTGGATTTTTGTAAGAACTTACCGTAAAATCCTTTTCTTAGAAGTTCATCGACAGACGCAGCACCCGACCCTCTACTTCTGAGGTATGGGTATAATGTCTTCTAAACACTGCTTGCAACTAAACTGTTTGATAGCAGAGTCTGAAAGGTTATGCCTGCAGGGACAGCCCTCATAGGTGTGGCTGTTTTTTCCTGCCTAGTGCCTATTCCTAGAAGGAGGAGCATAACCCTATGAGTCATGAAGATAAGGAGCTGCGTCTGTCGATGAACTTCAGAGAAAAGGATTTTACGTTAAGTTCTTACAAAAATCCAGTTTTCCATCAAACGATGTGGCATCCTTTTCTTCCTAACACATTACCCAGATCATATCAGTATAGATAATCGGCATGAGATTTTTCCCCATTGAGATCTGATGTGTTTTCAGAGTGTGCCTTTAATTTTTTTGAACAGTGTATATATAAAATATCCATACCTAGAATTCCTTAACTACATTATATCTGTTTCCCATCCCTAATACTACAGCCTCTGTTTAATTTCTAAAATGTGTATATCAAACTTAAAACTTTTTATTTTTTCCCAGTTACATCATTGTTGTAGAGCACGACCTCAGTGTTTTGGACTATCTTTCTGACTTCATTTGCTGCTTGTATGGTGTTCCAAGTGCTTATGGTGTAGTCACTATGCCTTTCAGCGTCAGAGAAGGTAAAGTCGTACTTTGCTAACATTGTAATAGAGTATGCAATAAATCACGTTCTCATTCATTTATAATGCCCATATGGGTTTAAAAAAGTTTTTAAACCTTTTTTTCTTTTCAGGTATCAACATTTTTCTGGATGGCTATGTTCCCACCGAAAACTTAAGATTTAGGGACACCTCACTGGTTTTTAAGGTTGCAGAAACTGCCACAGAAGAAGAAATAAAAAAGATGTGCATGTATAAGTACCCGTCAATGAGGAAGAAGATGGGCGAGTTCCAGCTGAGGATTGTGGCTGGAGAGTTTACGGACTCTGAAATCATGGTCATGTTGGGAGAGAATGGTATGAACCTGTGCAGATTTTGACTTTCCACATCTGATTTAGTGAACAAGAAAGCCAGGTTGCTTAGTGTGCAGGCAGTCCCTGGATTACAAACAAAATGGGTTCTGTAGGTTTGTTTTTTAAAGCAGAGCTCCACCCAAAAGGGGAAGCTCTGTTTGTTTTTTCATGGGGGGAGAGGGTACCTGGATTTGACAGGTACCTGCTCCCACTTCAAGGTAAGATCTACAACATTTCTGGCCCCTCCTCCTTCTCCTCTCCGTTGCTTTCTGGGATACATAGAGGTCCCAGAAGACGGCGGGACCATTCAGAAAGTGCAGCAGAAAACAGACTGTGAAGCCGTAATGCTTCACTTCCAGTTTCCCTTACACAGAGCAGCCTGGATCCTACTCTACTCGGGCCCCTCGTTCCTGCTTCTAGCCCCTCCCTCCTATCGAGTGCCCCCGCAGCAAGCAGCTTGCTTTAGGGGTACCGGAGCCGAGCTGCAGCTCCTTGTGTCTATTCAGGGAGGGAGCTGCCGTTTGTGCCCGCCCCCTCTCTCTCCTTATTGGCTCACTGACTTTTATTGACAGCCGCGAGAGACAATGGCGCCGCGGTTGTATCTCAGCAAATTAGGAGGGAGAGTCTCGGACGGCTGACAGACTCGTGGACATCGCTGGACAGAGAAGGAGCACAGTTAAGTATTAGGGGGGCTGCTACACACAGAAGGCTTTTTATCCTGATGCATAGAATGCATTAAGATGAAAAACCTTTTTCTCTATCGTTTGACAGACGCAGCTCATTCTTCTTCTTAACCGTTGGGTTATGATGCCCCCTACAGGAGTAGGACACTAGGCAGGAGAAAACTTTACCACGCCTATGGGGCAGTCCCTGAAGGCATACACCCACTCTCTCTGCTATATGAATCAGTTTGTTTTTGCCTAGTTTAGGAGTAGGTCCTGGTTCCTGGCTGGGACTTTGGTCTTAGTTTGTTTTTTTTATTTTAAAGGAACCTTTGTTAAAATTTATATTTTTTAGCTAATTATGTTCCAGAGAATTGCAATCAACAGCCAGACTGGGTTTTGGACTGGATATCCTAGATTCTTAAGGTCTCCCAGTCCGGCCAGCGAGGGTGTGCAGGTTATAGCCCCGTGCTAGTACTCGCCAGGACAGAGCCCCAATGGACGGGGTCTGGCCCGCGAGTGAAACACCTCGCCTGGAACGCACACGACCTGGTTCAGCCTAAGTCGCAGCATGCCCCTTTGCTATGAGCACCCCCACTCTGAGTGGAGAGGTGGTCTGTCCAGAGTGGCGCCCACCCAATTGTCGTTGGTATATTGAGTAGTGTCCCCTCATAGCTCTTGCAGTCTCGGGGTGGACGTGGGCCCCTCCTTGGGATGGTCAGACCCCCGGGTTCCCTTCCATTTCCCCAGCCCCTCTTACAGTCACGGTGGTATTTTGGCCCCAACCTACCCCCATACCCCCCCCCCGGGGTTAGGTAGGAGATGGCTTTGCCATTTGCTCCAGTAAGGGGGGGGGTGGATGTGGTTGTTGCTGACCAGGCTGTCCGGATCACACACAGGGATTTTTGAGCAAGTTCCCGGCCCCCTGTGGGGTTATTGACTGGGGCAGAGATGTCCTTTGGGCTCCCTGCGGTGGTTATAGGCTTTGGGGGGAGCCGATGTTTCTTCATCCGTGTGTCTGCGCCTCACGTGTCTGGGTTTGACCAAAAATTTAGTCCCCG
This sequence comes from Pelophylax lessonae, assembly GCF_965119305.1. Lineage (NCBI taxonomy): Eukaryota > Metazoa > Chordata > Amphibia > Anura > Ranidae > Pelophylax > Pelophylax lessonae. The sequence continues at coordinate 660,406,173 of NC_138768.1, forward strand.
GCTTTGCGGCCTACTCGCAGCCGTCCGGGTACCTGACCGAGATGAGGTGCTTGACCCAAGCTGACTGAGATGGGGTGCCTGACCAAGCTGACCTTTGGATGCCTCATGCGGCTGGATAGGGCCAAAAATTGAGGCCACGGCTTGTGGCTGACAGAGCTGGCTGTCTGAGTGACTGATCAAGCTGTCCGGGCGACTGACAAGGCTGTCCGAGCTCCTAACCGAGCTGTCAGAGCTGCTGATCGAGCTGACGGCGGACTCGCGACCTAGATCAGGCCCCAAATTTAGGCCACTGCTCGCGGCTGTCTGAACTGCTGACCGGGGTGATAGAGCAGCGTCCACCCCCTCAGGGGGGTGGACATATGAACTGCGTAGCCCCCCTGAACCAGGGGGGGGGGGGGCTTTGTTGTGTGGGGGTACTCTTCCTGCATGTCTGCATTACGGCAGGCCCCCTCTTCTCCTTTATAGGGGGCTATGTCATTTATAGTGGGAGACCCCTAGGTCTAATAGGGGTCTTTTGGTGGAACTTTAGCTGGCGTCTCCTTGCGGGACTGTGATCGGCAACCTCCCCTCCTTATGTTCTCAGGGTGAGCTTAGCATATAGTGACTCTACTGGGTCTGAGTCCACGCACTTCGGGTGCTCTGCGGTGAGGATTCCTTTTTTTTTTTTCACTGCAAATGTGCATGCAAGGTCGCTGGTGGGTGCACTGATTGTATCTGTGCAGAACATTTTTAACATGGGGGGGGGGGGGGCACCGGTCCCCTCGTGGCCCGTAGATCCCCTAAAAGTGGCAAAGGTACTCCCTTTTCCTGCCTTCTGTGACAAAATTGTTGAGTCAGTGGAGTTGTTCTAAACACAATATTGGTAACACGCATGGTGTGGCTAAAAAACTGGTCTGCGGAGCAGGCTTCTAAAAAGGCTCTATCAGATCTCCCCTTCTATTTGGGTCTTTGTTGGATGAATTGATCAAAGGACTCACAGGTGGGAAGAGTACTCTTCTTCCTCTATCTGCTAAGGGCAAGTCACCGCATATGAGACGGAGCCCTTATTTCTCTAGCGCTCATCGACAGATGTAGTCCTCGGTGATACACCACCTTCGGGTTATGTTACCTCCGCAGGAGCAGGACTAGACAGGAAATTAAAAAGCTCTGGCCACACCCTAGGGGCAGTCCCAGAGGGTATATCCTCTCTCTCTCTGCCTCAGCAAATCAGTTATTTTCTGTCTAGTTAGGAGTAAGGACCTAGATACCTTGCTGGGATCTTAGGTCCTGGCAAGAATTTTTTTCTTAAAGGATTTTTAGACAGCTTTTTTTCTCCAGTGTTCCTGTGAGATCTTCAAGCAAGAAAGCTGAACTGGGCGACGGGCTGGATGTCGAGATCCGGTGGTCACCCCAGTTCAGCCTACGAGCGCGTGCAGGCCATAGCTCCGCGCTGGGTCGGCCGCGACAAAGTCCCATTAAAAGGACTGAACCCGCGAGTTAAACGTCTCGCTGAAACGCCAAAGACCATGAGTCACGGCGTCCGTATCGGTCGACAGCCCTCCCGCCCCGGTGGAGAGGGGTACTGTCAGGAGTTGGTGCCCGCCTGGTTCCGGTATGGTGAGTAGTATGTTCCCCCTTTTTCCCTGACGGGTTTTGTGGTGAACGCGGGCCCCTCTCTGTATGGTAAGAAAGAGTTCTTTCTATCCTATAACATGTCACAAATCCTCCTACTTTGAGTGTGATTTTATGTGTGCAAAAAGCCAGGAGGCTTGGTTTGGGAGCTAACAATCTATTGTATACATGTTTTAAAGATGTAATCTGTGGCATTCTGGGAATCTTATGGGTTAAGTATAAGCTACCTACCAGTCAGAAGCCACGGACATGTAGACTGCCTTCCAAATCAGATCTCCAGCTATTAGCAGGCCTCCCGAACGGCCATGCGGTCCGCCAGGGCCGGTACCGCCAACCACGCCATATCCCCATGCAGAGAGAGTGTTGTGTGCCTGCAGCACACCGCTAGTCAGCACAGGCCGCCGCCATTTTTTTTGCTGGATCGCACGAGCCGCCATTTTGGCGTAGCCTCGTGTCTCCAGCATGGGGGCGGCCATGTTTGAGGTGATTCTACACCTCGTGGAGCTTGGGGGAGGCGCCGGAAGGCGTGCAGAGGGGCGGAGCCACCTCCCTTCTTCCTGGGCAGCCAGCCAAAAGACTTCCTGTTTGTCAAGACAGCGCTGTAAGCTGTTGCAGTTTAACTCTGAACATCAAGTGGTGAGCCTGGGGGTCTATCTCTCTCTCTCTCGATCGATAGGGATCCCTAGCAGGTAACACTAAGGGGTTTTTTTTTTTGTGGCGCTGAGGGTCAAAAAAAAAAAAAAAAACAAAGTTTTTTCTTTACTTTTGAATTATATCATCCAGGAAGTAACTGGAGTTATTATGGACCCTGCCACACATATTCCCCCACCTGTTTCCCTCGAGGGGGCCTCGGGACCCGCCGGTGCACAGAGTATAGAGTCATTTACAGCAATTTTGGAGTCTATGGTGGCTCGGGTGGAGGCGGCCTGTCAGGGACGGGGGTCAAGGAAGCGACCCCCGCCTACCCCTATACTATCTGACACCTCTGACTCTGATTCAGAGATGGTCACTGCAGTTGCAGGTTCCTCTGCAAGGGCTGTTATCCCAGGTAAAGCCCCCTCAGACAGTGAGGAGGACGCTTCTTCTCCTGCTATAATTCAGGAAGAAGCATTGGTGGACGCACTAGTTGTGGCAGTGCAAGAAACCTTAAAACTTGAGGCTTTACCGGCAGAGGCAACTGAAACAGAAAGGCCTTTTGGGACTAATAAACCCATCAAGACGGCGAAGGCTTTTCCTGTACCTAAATGTTTTGGTAATCAGATTAAAGGAGAATGGGAGCATTCTAAACGTACCTTTACTATTTCCAAGCGTATTGCTAGACGCTATCCGTTTGAGGAATCCATCATTAAGAAATGGACGGTACCACCAGTCGTGGATCCGCCTATTTCCAGGCTGAATAAAGCCACGGTTATTCCAGTGGAGGACACTTCGTCCTGTAAGGATCCGGTGGATCGAAAGATAGAAGCGGAGTCCCGCACTATCTTTTCTCTGATAGGGTCAGCATTTAGACCAGTAATTGTTATTGGTCTAGTTTCCCAGACACTTACGGAATGGGCGAAAATGGTACGCCAAGATCTTAGGGGAATAGATATTCCCCAGGAGACATCTGATTTGATAGAACAGATCATACAAGGGCTACGGTTTATCTGTGACGCAGCCTTGGACACTACTCCCTTGTTAGGGCATGCATCTAAGTTAGCAGTGATCCTCAGACGTGTGCTGTGGTTAAAATGCTGGTCAGCTGACCTAGGTTCCAAAAAGACTTTGACCAATCTCCCTTTTCAGGGGAATCGTCTATTTGGAGCCAACCTAGATGAAATCATTAAGGATGCCACCGGGGGCAAGAGTACTTTTTTGCCACAGGCTGCAAAAGTTAAGGGACCTCGCAACAAGCGAGGACCTTTCTTTACCGCCCATAAAGGGCGCCCGGCTGGTACTCCCGGGAAAGGCAAGACTCCTCCAGGAGGGTTCAAGAAGGGATGGTCGGACAAGCAGAGGACCAACCCAGCCAAACCCGAAGTAAAGGAGTACACAGCCTGAAGGTGCGCCCCCACCCGATTTCAGGGTGGGGGGACGTTTTCACCGGTATTCAGGACATTAGATCGAGCATCTACCACTACTACCGGTGCGATTCTTCCCTTCCAACATTTAAGTACAGGAAGCGGTAGTTACCGTTCCCTGAATAGATCTTTTCCTTTACCTTTTCCTAAGATTAGTCCCGATACCTCACAGGAATCGGATCTGATTGACCAGATAGGCCAAGTAGCCTCTAGTCGGGTGACTTCGGTCCCTGAGGTTCAACCAGAAAAGATCACCTTTCCTGATAACTATCAGGTATCTGATAAATGTGTGGGAACAGAAAACGACCAGACTTTCTCGGATGGTCGGGGCCAGATAGCTCTAGGGACGCCTGGTTCAGATCCTATCAGCGCCAGTGGTCCTAGAAATTCTAGGCTGGCCTCTTCAAGCCGGCCTGGCCGACTTGGACATGTTAGTCGCAGACGTTCCGTGGGAACTTCGTCTCAGGGAGTGTCTGTAGTCTCTAGGACCTATTTACCTTCGTGCTTTACAGTCGCTGGTTTTAATGGCCTGGCCATTGAGACCCAAGTACTGAAGGACAGAGGTTTGTCTACTTCAGTCATTCCTACCCTTATTAAAGCAAGGAAAGCGACTTCCAGCAAAGTCTATTATCACACATGGAAGACTTACATTGCGTGGTGCGAATCTTTAGGATTTCCTCCACGTACCTATTCGGTGTCTCGAATATTGGCCTTTTTGCAACAAGGGGTTGAGCAGAAGCTAGCCTTGAGCACCATCAAGGGTCAAGTTTCAGCATTAGCAATCTTCTTTCAGAAACCTTTAGCTACCAGATCCTTGGTGCGGAATTTCATCCAGGGGGTGCGGCACCTGGCTCCTCCAGTCCGCGCGCCCTTACCGCCCTGGGATCTTAATTTGGTTTTGTCGGTTCTACAGAAACCTCCCTTTGAAAACATCAGGGAGATTCCCTTGCTTACTTTATCCCAGAAGGTGGTCTTCTTGGTGGCTATTACTTCTGCTCGCAGGTTGTCAGAACTGGCTGCATTATCATGCCAGTCCCCATACCTAGTGATTCATAGGGATAAGGTAGTACTTCATCCTAAGCCATCTTTTCTTCCTAAGGTGGTTTCAGATTTTCATCTGAATGAAGATATTGTACTACCTTCCTTGTGTCCTCAGCCCAAGCATCATCGGGAACATGCGTTGCATTCCTTGGATGTGGTTCGGGCAATCAGGGTATACCTGAAAGCTACGGAATCATTCCGTAAGACGGATTCACTTTTTGTGATCACGGATGGCCCCAGAAAGGGTTTGCCTGCATCTGCCGCGACCATTGCCAAATGGATTAGACAAACGGTGGTACAGGCTTATTCTATTAAGGGTCAGAGTCCTCCGTTCCCTGTTAGGGCGCACTCCACTCGAGCGCTCAGTACTTCCTGGGCCTTTCGCCATCAGGCGTCAGTGGTCCAGGTATGTAAGGCGGCCACCTGGTCGTCGGTACATACCTTTACAAAATTCTATAAAATTGATGTGACGACATCGGCGGATGCCTCATTTGGCCGCAAGGTTTTGCAGGCCGCAATTTGAGGAGACCGGTGGTCTACCTCGAGGGTTTTTTTCTGTTTGAAAATTTTTTTGTTGAGTCTCATCATTAAGGATGAGCATTGTAAACTTCTAGTTGGCACCGGTTGGGCCTTCTAGATTGGGATTTGATTTCCATTTTCCCACCCCTCAGTTGTGATACTGCTCTGGGACGTCCCGAAGGTGGTGTATCACCGAGGACTACGTCTGTCGATGAGCGCTAGAGAAAAATGGATTTTTGTAAAATCTTACCGTAAAATCCTTTTCTCTTAGCTCATCGACAGACGTAGTCCCCGCCCCTCTGTTTTGGAGTTGGGTTGGGTTAAATTCTCTAAGCACTGCTTTTTCACATAACTGATTTGCTGAGGCAGAGAGAGAGAGGATATACCCTCTGGGACTGCCCCTAGGGTGTGGCCAGAGCTTTTTAATTTCCTGTCTAGTCCTGCTCCTGCGGAGGTAACATAACCCGAAGGTGGTGTATCACCGAGGACTACGTCTGTCGATGAGCTAAGAGAAAAGGATTTTACGGTAAGATTTTACAAAAATCCATTTTTTTCAGCACACAGGAGAAAGGACCTAAGCCATTTAGGTCATCTGGGGTTCCAAGAAGACGTGGAAGGGTAAGCCGAGAACAGGCCCCTCCAGATCTGCAGACTAATCTCGGTCTGCATGAAGGGACACCCTCACCCGTATCTGGGGCGGGGGGGGGGGGCGTCTTTTCTGTCCGAAACCAGGGACCTCCTTGATTCAGGAAAAATGGTCCCACGAGCCTCTCTGATCGGAATCGCTTTGTGCGGGTACAGAGGTTTTAAATGGGGTGTGTCTAGGGGACCTGGACTCTGAAAGAGTACGATCAATATTCTGGAACTCGGAGCGATAAAGCTTTGCTTGAGTCACTGGACAAATCACCTAAAGGTTTGTCCAGTTCGGATTCAATCAGACAATGCGTGGCTGTTTACGTCAATCAACAAGGGGGCACCAAGAGTGTCCTGGCGGCCTGGGAGGTGGCCGAGATCTTAATATGGGCAGAAAACTTTGTTCCAGCCCTCTCCGCTTATACCCGGAGTGGAGAACTGGCAGGTGGATTACTTGAGTCGTTTGATGTTGGATGAGGGGTAATGTCTGCACCCGGAGGTGTTTCACCTGTTGTGTGTCCGGTGGTGGACACTTGATGTAGACCTGTTTCTCGGCTCAACGAGAAGGTATAGAGGTTTGTAGCCAGGTCTCTGGATCCTCTGGCCCACACCACAGACGGCACTGGTGGCTCCTTGGGGTCAGTATCGGTGGATCTATGCGTTTGGTGTAATGCTGAAACTTCTGCCAAGGCTTCTGCGCAGAATAGAGGTGTAAGGGATTTCTGTCATTCTTGTGGCCTCACTGGTCTTGGTATACAGATCTGGTAAGGTTGGTTGCCGATGCTCCTTGGAGACTTCCTCTCAGGGAAGATCTGTTGTCTCAAGGGCCTATCTTCCAACCTGCTTTACAGTCGCTGGCTTTAACGGCGTGGCTGTTGAAAGCCAGGTATTGAAGGACAGTGATTCCTACACTGTTAAAGGCTAGAAAATCTACCTTCAGGAAGATTTGTCATCGTACGTGGAAATCGTACATCTCATGGTGTGAATCGATTAAGGTGCATCCACGCTCCTTTTCAGTGGCTAGGATAAAGACCAGGTGTCGGCTTTGGCTGTGTTTTTTCAATGCCCTTTAGCTACGCATTCTTCGATTCACACTTTTAGCCAGGGAGTTCGTCATATGGCTCCTATGATACGGTCCCCGTTACCTCCGTGGGATCTTAACTTGGTACTGTCTGGTCTTCAAAAACCTCCCTTTTAAAACATTAGGGAGATTCCAACCAAAGGCACGGTGAGTATTTCAGCACAGAGCAGATTTGTGCTTCCCATTTTACAGGCTTTAACACAAATGTATCTGTTCATGGGGTATGTGCTTATGTGTGCAATTTCATATGTACTGTATACTTGTAGTGACTAAGCTGTTGAATAGTCACAGTGAAGAGACTGGATATTGAAATATTTTTAGCTAGTGATTGATGTAATAGTGATCACAACACTGCTTTGTCATTAAAAAAATGTATTTGCTTTCATACCTTACTATCATGGCGACCAAGCTGGTTTCCAAAATAAATGGTACAAATGCTGTGGGACTGAGCACTGACATTTGCTGGGTAGTATCATGTCCAGTCTGCATGTAAGTAGCATTTAATCTGCATGATTGCCTTTAAGTGACCTCTCTTCTGACCAGCTTTTGATACCTTATCAAGGATGCTACTGGTGGCAAAATCAGCCATCCTCCTCACAGAAACTTGTGTAAGGCCCCTTTCACACATACCGTCCGTTCAGTTCATCAGTTCAGTCACGTCAAAATGTATCCGTTTTTCTGTCCAATTTTTCATCCGTTTTTTTTTACATCCACTACCGTTTGTCCGTTTACATCCGTTTTTCGTCCGATCCATTTTTTTTTTTGACGGATGAAAAATAGGGCATTCATCCGTTCGAAAAAGCGGACATTGACGGAAGTGGACGTGTTTAACGGATGATCCGTTGTCGTCTGTTTTTACATAGAGATGCATTGATGTCCGTTTTTCATCCGTCAACGGATGGATGAAAAACCAACAAACGGTATGTGTACTCCCAAGGTATTCTGTTCCTAGACTGAAAGGGAGGAATCTTAATGAATGTCTTTATTCGGGTTTAGAAATTCCTCATGGAATCGATCAGGTCTGTCATTGCCTCCCTTTACCAGGGAGACGTTCAGGTTTCTGTGGACATCGAGGAGACCTGCCTGCATGTCCTAAATTTTTCCAGTGCATTAGCCTTCCCGATGCTTTGCTGTAGGTCTCCTGCACTTTCAGCTTGTGGCCCTCCCATGCTGCCTCTCTTCTGCACCTTGGGGGCGAGTCTGTTGCACTGGTGAGGAATCTTGGGCCAACTTATTGGTGCAGGGAACTTGATCTTCAGAGTAATTTCATCTCCTGATAAACATCTTGGAATGTTAAGTGATTTTGGCTGTCTTTGCAGCGTTGGATCATCCTGCTGTAGGGTAATTTGATTTGGATTCAGTATGACAACACCACAGCAATGTCATACATCAACCATCAGGGAGGGACGAGAAGTCTTCTTACAGTGAGAGAGGTACAGTGGATTCTGTCCTGGAAAAAGTTAATGTTCCAGCTTAGTCTTGTCATTTCCAGCCCAGGTGTGGACAGTTGCTCAGTTGACAGGATCTGGACCCAGGGGAGTAGTTCTTACACCAAGGAGCACTCTAAGACCTATGACACAGATGAGGAGCACCAAATGTTGATGTCCTGGCTTTAAGGTTAAACAGCCAGCTAGACAGGTTTTTCTCTAGATGATTTGACTCTGTGGCTGGGATCAATGCACAGTGATCTATGCCTTTTCTTCTTTAAAACTTCTTCCTTATCAGCCCAGGATCGAGATGAAGGGCATTCGGTGATCTGGATTCAACCTTGATAAATGTGGTACTGTGACAGTACGACTCCTTGCAGATGCTTGTTGTGCTATACCATATCATCTGGATCTTCTGTCCCAAGGACTGACTTGCTATCATGCTTTTTAGTTGATTTGACAAAATGACACCATATTTAAAGCTAGACAGTCTACCCACATGGTCCATATTCGCATACTGAAGGCTTCACTTGGTGTGAGTCTTTGGGCTTCCCCCATTGGAGTTAAAGCAGTTGTAAACCTGCAAGATAAAAGCATAGTGCTAGCATGCATTCTCAGCATTATCAAGGATCAGATTTCTACTCATGTCGTTTTGTTTGAGACCGCTGGCCTCTTATTTCTTGATTAAGATCTTTTATACAGGGAGTCTCCCATGTAGCACATCCTCGTTTGTTCCCCTGTGGATCTGAATCTAATTTTCTCTGTGGTTAAACTGCCATTTAAATCTATTAAAATTATTTCTTTTTACTGTAACCCACAAGATGGTATACCTTGTCGCCATCGCCACTACAATGCGAGTGTCTGAACTGCTGGACTTGTAAGGCACTCTTTTTTTTATTTTACATAGGGATAAGGTGTTGTGGTGATCAAGGACTTCCTTACCTAAGGTAGCCTCTGCCTCGCCTCAACAGGGGAGTTGTTCTTCTTTGGTGGTTTCAGTTAATCCTAAATAAATTTCACTGTCCTCCATTGTCTGGATGTGATTTGGTTTGTGAGAGTTTCTGTCAGCCACTTCCTCTTTCAAGGAAGACCTATTCCCTTTTTGTAATTCCAACGAACCTTGTAAGAATTCATTGGTTACTTGTTCCACCATTTCTCAGTAGTTCAGACAGACTATTGTCCAAGTTTATAACCCCAAAGATAGGGTCCCACTCTTCCCTTTGCTTCTTGGGTTGTTATGGCATCAGACTATAGTTTCTTGGATTTGTAAGGCTGCCACTGCGTCTTTTGTTCACATGTTCTCTAAGTGCCACCAAATGGATGTTCCGGCCTCATCTGATGTCCCCTTCAGGTGTAAGATCCTTTAGGCAGTGTTCTGGGGGGGGGGGGGGGTTGGGAAGGGGGAGGGGTTGCCTGCTGTGTTTCCCACACCTCATGCAGACTGCTTTTGGATAGCCCGAAGGTGAAAAACTTTGCATCCCTTATTGACATGGAAAAAAATTGAATTGTTTTAAATTTTCTTGAAATCCATTGAGGGACACCAGTCTGACCCCTGTGTGTTTTATAATTGTGTTCTCTGGGCTCCTTTGCTACAAAACTGGGGAATGCTGGTGGTAGGAGGGCTAATCCTTTGCCTACTCAGTTTTGTTTGCCAGTGTCCAATCCTCTTATAGGAGGCAGTATAACATGAAGGTGAAAGGTGGGATTTCTGTGGTCCTTCAAAAAAATGTATGGCATGTACAAAAATCCTATATTTTTATAGTATTGGATAGCATGGTGTGTTCGTCCCAATGAGGATTTTCACCCTTTGTATTTGTACTACTATCCATTGTCCCTGGGACATATTAATGAAAGATTCAAAATTTCATGTTTTGTTGCTGGAACCGGAGTGGGAAGAAATGGGATTCTCCTGGTGAAAACTGCCTAAAGGAGGATTTCCTATCCTCTCCTGTTGTGTCTTGTATAAGAGTGAAGGAAAGTCTTATGAACAAGAAATAGACATTAATAAACACAGGAATAGTAAGCCTTCCCGTACTGTAGCCAAACCTAAAAATATATCTATATTAATAAGACCCATGTGTCCCTGCGTCCGCTTTCCGTGTGTCCGTGATATTGCACTACTGCGCATGTGCTGAACGAACAGCCGTTGGGACGCAGAGAATACCGCCGCGGGAAAATTGCTGTCACGGGCGAACCAAAGGTGCTAGAGACCCCAAAATTGTACCGCAGGTGGCCAAGACACTCCCCTACAGCTGAGAAAAATTTCGGGGTTTGGGGATGAAAGGGCGCGGAACAGTGACCCCGAGAACCGGGCCTCCCCCCGCCATAGACTCCAATGTTAAACCTGGTCACCTCGCAGTTAGGTCACGGCCTGGTTCTCGGGGTCACTGCTCCACGCCCTTACATCCCTGAACCCCGTAATTTTTCTCAGCTGTAGGGGAGTGTCTTGGCCACCTGCGGTACAATTTCGGGGTCTCCAGCACCTTTGGTTCGCCCGTAACAGCAATTTTCCTGGAAGGGGGAGGTGGTGGTGTATTTGGGTGTCTTTTCCTATTAAATGATCCACTGTTCTGTGTGTGTCAGGAGCTCCCCTCCTGTCTGATTTCCTGCCCTCACATCTCCCCTCCCCCACACCAATCTCCAACCCGACATTTATCGTTCAATCCCCCCCATACACTACAATCCCCTCCCTCCCCCATACACTACAATCACCTCCCTCCCTCATACACTACAATCCCCTCCTCCCATACACTACAATCCCCTCCCTCCCCCATACACTACAATCCCCTCCCTTCCCCATACACTACAATCCCCTCCCTCCCTCATACACTACAATCCCCTCCCCCCATACACTACAATCCCCTCTACCCCCCCACACTACAATCCCCTCCCTCCCCCATACACTACAATCCCCTCCCCTCCATACAATACAATCCCCTCCCCTCCATACAATACAATCCCCTCCCTCCCCCATACACTACAATCCCCTTCCCCATACACTACAATGCCCTCCCTTCCCCAACACACTGCAATTCCCTCCCCCCCAACACACTACAATCCCCTCCCCCCACGCTACAATCCTCTCCCTCCCCATACGCTGTAGAGCCCCTCCCCCATACACTGTAGAGCCCCTCCCCCATACACTATAATAACCCCCCATTCACTATAATCCCCTCCGTCCCCCCATACACTACAGTCCCCTCCCTCCCCCATACACTACAGTCCCCTCCCTCCCCCATACACTACAATCCCCTCCCTCCCCCCAACACTACAATCCCCTCCCTTCCCCATACACTACAATCCCCTCCCTCCCCCATACACTACAATCCCCTCCCTCCCCCATACACTACAATCCCCTCCCTCCCACATACACTACAATCCCCTCCCTCCCCCATACACTACAATCCCCTCCCTCCCACATACACTACATTCCCACCCATACACTACAGTCCCCTCCCTCCCCCACACACTATAATCCCCCCCCCCAATACACTACAATCCCCTCCCCCATACACTACAATTCCCTCTTTCCCCCCTCATACACTACAATCCCCTTCCTCCCCCCCCCCACATTACAATCCCCTCCCTCCCCCCAACACTACAATCCCCTCCCTTCCCCATAAACTACAATCCCTTCCCCAACACACTACAATCCCCTCCCCCCAACACACTACAATCCCCTCCCCCCACTACAATCCCCTCCCTCTCCCCACCCACGCTTCAATCCCCTCCCTCCCCCATGCACTGTAGAACCCCTCCCCCATACACTATAATCCCCCCCCCATACACTACAATCTCCTCCCTCCCCCATACACTACAATCTCCTCCCTCCCCCATACACTACAATCCCCTCCCTCCCCCATACACTACAATCCCCTCCTTCCCCCATACACTACAATCCCCTCCCCTCCACATACACTACAATCTCCTCCCCCCCCCCAACACACTACAATCCCCTCCCCCCCCCCCCCCCTATATATAGCTCCTTCTGTTCTAAGTATACTAAATAATCTATACATATAAAGTACAAGTGTCTCTGCGTCCAGTCCCTGTGTGCGTGGGATTGCGCTACTGCGCATGTGCCCCTTGGACAGCCGTTGGGACTTGGAGCGCAGAGACTTCCGGCAGCTGGGCAAAACTGTTGGAAGCGGTTGGTGTGCGCAGGCACACGGCGGGTGCGCGCTCGTGTGGACTTACTGCTAAGTCTGTTTTTACAAATGTTTGACCACATATGTTCTAGCGCCCGTTAATTTAACAGGCTTAATGTCTATTTATATATAGACCTTATTCTCTCCATCCTAAAAGAAGGAAGGTGGGGAAACCCTATTCTTTTTAGCTGTACGACTTTTTTTTTTTTTTTTTTTTTTTGTAATTCCTCACACTTTAAAAACGTACTAGTGCTTAGTACCAACAATATGCGAAAATGATTACCCGGTCTGCATTGATAAACTGGAGCAGTCCAGCCAATGTTTTTCCTGTAAACGGAAGGTAAAAAAAAAATTCCTGTTTGCTGCAACCTTTATGGTAAACATACAAAATAAGTACATACTATTTTCCAGCAACAAAGTTTGGCACAAGCGCATATGACAGTTTTTTTTTTTTTTTTTTTTGTTTTCCTGTTTGAAGGACTCATTTGAGATTAGTAACATAGTCTCTTTTTTTTTTTTTTTTTTTTTTTTTTTTTTTTCTTAACAGGAACTGGCAAAACTACCTTTATTCGAATGCTTGCTGGTAGGCTGAAACCAGATGAAGGAGGTGAGATTAATGTTTCCTTTCTGACTTCATACTATATTTAAAAGTGCCCATAAGCCGAAAAAAAAGCACTTTTTTTCCATGTATAGGTATGCTCCATGCTCCAAGTACTTATGCCCTATTTAGATTTGTGAGTTCAGGGCTGTACATGTTACATGCTTTGTTATTTTTCCATATGCACTAAGAGAAAATGATTGTCAAAGCTTGTCTTTTTTTTTTTTTTTTTTTTTTTTTTTTTTACAAGTAAATATAAAAACTTGCAAATGTAATCTATGTGATGGAGCCCCTCCTCCAGACCTTGGTTGAGAAGAGTGCAGAAGAGAAGCTTTATCAGAAATATTTGCTTTTATACATTGTATTGCAGAGCCCATAATGCTTATTAAACGTTTCTTGGTTATATAGGTAAAAGGACCGTTTATTATTTAAAGTGTTAACTAAACCAAATACTCTGCATTCACTATATCTGGTCTCCCACAGTACACAGAACATGGAAATGCAATTAATTTAGTAAATATAAACCGATAAATACCTTTTCTAATCAGCAGTATATAGCAGTCTTCTGACTTCTATCAGTGTCTAATTAAAGCTTGTAGGGAGGGGTTTTCATTCTACTCTTTCTACTGACTGTCCTATGAGGCTGCATGTCCCCTGACCCTCTGTCTGGACAGTGCTGATTGGCCATGTGCTGATCACACGCACCCTCTCAAAAAAAAAACTCTTGCAATACACACCAAACTGAGTGCCCCCAAGGCTTTGTACTTACAGCAGATGGATTTGGGATAGTAAAAGGGGAGAATAAGAGAAGATAGGATCCCACAGCTTTTTTACACAATGCGGAGGATTAACCCCTTAGTTTCCACCATGAGTATAACAAGTATGCTTTACTGCATATACAGAGTGATTTTACTGTTGTGGGTTTAATAACACTTTAGGTTTATTGATGAGCATTAGGGTAAGAGAATTTCAAAGTAATACTGGCTGTTTATGTTGATGTAAAAATGGCTTGTCAGATTGGATGAATTTACTTTCATGTATTTTCATTACAGGTGACGTACCATTCCTTAATGTGAGCTACAAACCACAGAAAATCAGTCCTAAGTCCACAGTACGTAAAACCTAAAATGGGGAATTTTGTAGATGGGCAATACTTATCCTGTAGTTTATTTTTTATGTTTAATGCATTCAGAAACTTCTAATAGCCTTGAATGATAGATTGTAAAATATGTCAAAATGGTAACATACCATAATAATGCAGTTTCATCTGGCCTTATGTGAGCTTCAAGCAGAACCTTTCTCCACTCCTACCCAGCCACTGGAACTTTTGTCTGTCGTACTCCACCAACACATGCTGGATAAAAAGCCAGTATTTTTCTTTCTTTGGGTCAAATTGTCTACTCTTCAGGCTTAGATCAGTAATTGACACGCAATTTCCTGAACTGACCTGTACACCTCCCATTTAGAAGCAAAGAGAAACATCTTTTTATGAATGTGGTTTGAATTTGCCGCTGGTCACATAATAAAAGCTTGAGGTTCGCTTTAAGGTGTAAGCAAAGGCTACTTTATTGCAAAAGAGAACTATTTAGGTAGGGAAAAGCGTAAAGACTGCAAAATATAGTGACTTCTATTGGTCTTTTTACTGCTATGATTACAGTAAACTCCAGTTTGTTTCTATAAGTTACTAATCTTTTACACAAAATAAGACCAAAAGTGGTATATGAAAAACACAAAATTGTCAATGCATATTCTTATACTAATATTTTGTTACAAACAGGGAAGTGTCCGCCAACTGCTACATGAGAAGATTAGAGACGCCTACACCCATCCTCAGTTTGTAACCGATGTGATGAAACCGATGCAAATCGAAAATATTATTGATCAAGAGGTATTCTACCTTCATCCTTAAAATCAAAACAAATTGACTTGCACTGCACAGAAAAACAGTTTATATATATATAATTTTGAACAAAATTATAAACGCAACACTTTTGTTTCTGCCTCCATTTTTCATGGGAGATCTCAAAAAATCGAACACTTTTTTTCTATGTACACATATGGCCTATTTCTCTCAAATATTGTTCACAAATCTAAATCTCTGTTAGCACTTTTCCTTTGCTGAAATAATCCATCCACCTTACAGGTGTGGCATATCAAGATGCTGATTAGATAGCATGATTATTGCACAGGGATGCCTTAGGCTGGCCACAAAAAAGACCCTGCAAAGGGATATGCTGGGAGTTAGGAATCCAGAAAAGGTACCAAAAATGCATTGAAAGCGCAATATGAGTTTTTGTGTGCACCAGTGTAAAAGGACCCTAACTATTTAAAACCAGTTAGTGAGGTTTCTATTTAATGGCCAGAGATAGAATCTCAAAATTTGGTTTGGGTATCTAAGCTTTATTTACCTCAGGTCATGGAAGGATTAATGTATGTTTAATATAGTTTATACCCCAAACATTGAGCATTCTGTGAGAGTTTTGTGATTATGCCTAACAGGTGCAGACATTGTCTGGAGGTGAGTTGCAACGTGTGGCTTTGGCACTGTGTTTGGGTAAACCTGCCGATGTGTACCTAATTGACGAGCCTTCAGCGTATTTGGATTCTGAACAACGTCTCATGGCTGCCAGAGTCGTCAAACGGTAGTTTTCTTTTTCATCTTCATGTATTGAGCAAATATGATGTTCAATCATTTAACTAATGGCTTTTCTCATTGTAGATTCATTCTTCATGCTAAAAAGACCGCATTTATTGTGGAGCACGATTTTATTATGGCCACTTATCTTGCTGACCGTGTTATCGTCTTTGATGGCATCCCATCTAGGGATACAGTTGCAAACAGGTAGCTTTTTATACTTCATCGAAAATGTACAATTAAGCCAAACACCAGGTAAAATTACAAAGAACCTGTACCCAATGTTATGCTGGTGAAGAAAAAAATGACCCAATTAAAAAAGCCTCAGTGAAACAGACAAAATCTACAGAATCACAGCCTTTTTAATTTAATTTTCTCTTTTTTGCCCTGTAGCACTGTATGTTATGATTTGTGATTTCTTTAACCTTGGAAATGCCCTAATGCCTTCTCAGTTATTAGAACAGTGTCTATCTAACTTGCAAATTAATTTATGACTTTAATTGGGTTTTATATGTAGGATGTGTCTGTGCTATAAATAAATGATCCTTATTTTAAATGTGGCTAGAAAGATGGGATTTCCATGTTTTGGACCGCTATGACAAGTTCAATCACTCTATTTTGGATTTGGGTAGGAAATTCTTAACTTAACCATTTGACAACCGGCCCATAGTAAAAATACATCATTACTTTGCTGTTAAATACCAGTGTTATGGCAGCAGCTAGCTGCCATAACACTGGTATCATTTTGTTTTTACTGTGGCCAATTCTCTGGAAGATCAAAGTGGTGCCCTCTCCTCCTGCTGCTTCCCAGTAGTTTTTGGGCTTACCTGACCTATCAGTAAAGCCTGAGAACGATCCAATGTGGCCGTTAGCTGGACAGGAAGACGAGTGAGGCCAAGATGGCCAACACTCTGTTCTATGCCAATGGAGGACTAGAGTGACGCCATTTACAGTTCCCGGGTCATAATAAAAACTTTTTTTTTTTAGGTAAAAGTTTAAAAAAAATGTATTTTGCTTTTAAGGGAAGATTGGAGATCTGGGGTCTTTTTGACCCCCAAATCTCTCAATAAGGAGGGGCCCATCAGCCTTATTTCTATTATAAGGGATGTTTACATTCCTTGTACTAGGAATAAAAGTGATTAAAATAAAAAATATTGAAACAGTATACATATAAAAAGTAAAATAAATAGAGGGGGAAAAAAATCAAAGCGCCCTATCCCTCCATGCTCACCCACAGAAGCGAACGCATACGTAAGTTGCGCAAACATATGTAAACGGTGTTCAAACCACACGTGAGGTATCACAGTGAACGGTATTATCGGTAATAATTATAGCGCAATACTCCCTCTGTAACTATAAACGGATAACCTGTAAAAAAAGTTTTTAAAGCGCTGCACATGGAGATTTGTAAGTATTGCACAGTTTTAAAGCATGACATCTTGGCTATCTATTTACTCTGTGTAACTGTTGTGTTTTGCTTTTAATTCATCGAAGGAGCGCAACAATTGGCAATTTATTCTCTAGGGTCTCTGCTAAAAAAAGAAAATTATATATAATATTTGAAGGTTCAAAGTAATTTTCTAGAAAAAAATACTAATTTAAATTTTTAAACAAAAAGTTTCAGAAAAGGCTTGGTCTTCAAGTGGTTAATCTTGTACATCAACTTTCAAAATCTGCCTTTCCTGCAGTTTCATATCATTTGGAGAATTTTTTTAGGTTTTGTTTGAGAATAAAGTGTACTTAAATTGCTGAGTTTCAAGTTTTAAAACTTAGCATTTTAGGTGCATCCAGGGAAGATGCATCCTAAACTTAGCAGGTTATTAACATTAAAGTGCAAGTCCACCCTAAAACTAAAATCCCTGCATCTACAGACATCAACACTAACCTATCTAGCCCTATATAGAAGAAATCGGTATACATAACTTCTTTTGAAGCAGCTCCGAGCAGGTCTCCAGCGGTGGAAGCTCTGCAGAGGACACAGCCAACAACCGCTGTGAAATGAATTGGGAGTGACGTCACTCACAGACTTACTATGGCTCTTCCGTTGTTTGTGTCCTCTACACCCGCCTCCATAGCGAATCCGCGGCTGACAGCTCAGCATGGGATTCAGTCAGATGGACTTCAGAAAATTTATTTATACTGAATTCTTCTTTAAAGGGCTAGATGGGTTAGTGTTAGATCGTTGATGTCTGTAGCTGCAGGGATTTTAGTGTTAGGATGGACTTCTATTTTAAGATAGTTGGTGTTGTATGATCGAAGGCTCATGTTCAACCTCTACAGATTTGTGGAGCTAGCCATATTGTTATGTCTGCTAATCACATAAGGCGAAAGGGAATCTTGGACTGCTGCTAATCATTCCATTTGTTGAAGCACCAGATATTGGCAATATAACAGTCATTAACGTAGCATTGGGCAGTTTACCTTGTGTGCATGGAAATGTTATTTGTAACAATATAATTTTAACTGGCACTGGATTTCCATTTTCCTTCACCTGACATTTCTTATTGTAAATACCTGTTAAATAAGTTTCTTTTCTTTTTCAGCCCTCAGACACTTCTTGCTGGAATGAACAAATTTTTGTCTCAGCTGGAAATCACGTTTAGGAGAGACCCCAACAACTACAGACCAAGAATAAACAAAATGAATTCGATTAAGGTAAGAATGTACAAAAGCCTGGAAAATGTTTACTAATCCAAAAACCTGTGTTTAATCTCCTTGCTTAAAGGAGATCCAAAGTCACAATACAGTATACACTTTTATAAAATCATCATTGTAATAAGATAAGCTATATTTTGACAATCAAATATAAATTTGCAAGGAAAATCTCCTTTTATGTTGGGAGTACTGTTTTCAGGCAGTGAAGTCTCGTGGTGTTTCCCCTGTACTCACTGTGCCTTCTGAAACTCCACTTCATAATGTCCAGACATGTAGTTGAAGTTCAGACAGCATGCCCTGTGAAATGGGTGACACAGCAGTGTATATTCATAAGCCATAGTGAATGTGTTACTGCATTCAAGAAAATGCAGGTGCATCTCATAAAATTAGAATATCATCAATAAGTTAATTTATTTCAGTAACTTAATTCAAAAAGTGAAACTCCTATATTTTATATAGATGTATTACACACAGAGAGATATATTTCAAGCATTTCTTTTTTTTTTAATTTTGATGAGTATGGCCTACAGCTAGGGAAAACTCAAAATTGAGTATCTCAGAAATGAATATTACATAAGACCAATAAAAATTTTTTTTATTTTATTGGCTGTTTTATAGCAGAAAGTAAAACTTTTTTTTTTTTCCAAAATTGTCGCTCTTTTTCGTTTATATCACAAAAAATAAGAACCACAGAGGTGATCAAATACCACCAAAAGAATTTGTGGGAAAAATTGGACATAAATGTTATTTGGGTACAGGGTCGCACGACCACGCAAATGTCAGTTTAAGTAACGCAGTGCTGTATCGCAAAAAATTGCCTGGTCATTAAGGGGTTAAAACCCTCAGGTCCAGAAGTAGTTAAAGTACATTTTCAAACTTCTAGAAATAACTGTGTGGGAAAGAATTTGATTTTACATTTTAGGCACGGATAAACTTTTTAAGGTTGTAAGGAGATATGAGTCAGTTCTTTCATTTTACAGTAATTGGTTTTAGTTAAAAGCTTAGAATAGGCTCACCCAAATTGATAATTGCAGTTAGTCTGAAATGCTGCATCCTCTGCTAGTAACCGCAACTTCATCTACCTATTTCTGTCTGTATTGGAGCCTCATTACTAAAGTCTAGTAAACGTGATTAGAAAATCGGACGAAAAATACCGCCTTTAAAACGATCTTACGATAATCTGATTGTTGGTACAGTTTTCGAAAGCCAATCACGAAAGATTATCTGAAGGGACAAACATGAAAATTTTTCTCGCATGATACCAGTTTGTGCGATTTTGAATTATTCAGTACAGTATTCATCGGAAAATCAGAAGAGCAAACCTGCGCATGCTCTAAAACTACAGAATGCAATACATTACATCACTTCCAAAGTTGCATTCTGCCGTACAAGAATTTTCGTAAGTTTAGTAGCCTCTTCATTTTCAATGTGGGACAAGCAACAACAAAAAAAAAAAGGACGATCGTTCGTCCGATATTCTCATTGTGTGTACGAGGCTAAAGCTACAGAGCTTATGAAGGAAATGTGACGATTATGCTGGTTCTCTTTCTGCAGTAATTTGAGTCAGTGACCCAGAACAAGTATATAAATTGGTTTTCTGATCATATTATTTGTTTGGGCTTGAAGACTTATAGAAGTGAAGCCAGAGGATCAGATTAACAGTTAGTAGATCAGCAATGACAGTCTTCATATTATATAAGTTTCTTTTGTTCCCTTGCCAATTTATGATTTCTCTATCGTCTATTTACAGACGCAGCCCTTATGCTTCTTAGACCATTGGGTTATGCTGCTTCCTACTGGAGTAGTACTAGGCAGTAAAAAAACAGTTTACCTTGCCTACGGGGGCTTTCCTTATAGGCATAACCCACGCGCCCTACTCCAGCATACCAGTTTGTTTCTGCCTAGTGAACGAGTAGGACCTAGGTTTCCTGCTGGGACTTCTGTCTTGGGTTTTAATTTTTTTTAAGAATATTTTGTTTTATTTTCTTTACTCACTTCTGCTAGTTAGTGTTCAGGGGGATTCCTCCAGGTGAACTACAAGCAATTTCCGGCTGAGGTTTCCCACTGGATAATCTAGATCCCTAAGGTCTCCCAGCCTGGCCTACGAGCGTGAGCAGGTTCAAGTCCCGCAATAGGCCTCGCCACGACAGAGCCCCGTTTTGGATGGGGATAAGCCTTCCAGTGGATGTCTGGCTGGGACGCGATGACCTGGAACGCCCTGTGTTACAGCGTACCTTTTGGCTGGCAGCTACCCCACTCTGCGTGGGAGGTGGTCTGTCTGGAGCGGAGCTCACCCGGTCCATGGTATGGTGAGTAAATGCAGCCCCCCCCCCTATATCCCTTAGTGGTCTTGGGGGGGGGGGGTGAGACGTGGGCCCTCTCCTGGGGATGATGAAAGGACCTAGTACTTTCTAAAAGATCCCCCTTGCCTGTCAGGATACCTGGCCCTGTGCCCTGCCCTTATTGCGGCTTTCATCTAGGGGGCGCTATTGCCGCGGCGCTTGGCGTCCTAGGGGGTGAAAATGGTACCTTTTCCTGCTGGATCTTGTAGATCCTCTGTGGCCTCCAATTTGGGGTCCCCTGACCGCATGGCACGTTGTCTTTAGTGTGGGAATAGGAGAATTTCTCCCCATTGACCTGCATGGTGCAGCCATTTTCCCAGTGCTTCCTATCGTCTTGCATTGGCAGCCATTTTTGTGTAGCCTTACCATTTTTGTGTGACCTTTCACATTCTATCCAGGCTGATGTCATATTCTGTGACTTTCACTTTCCTGCTGCACAGATCAGCTCTGGAGGTTTCTCAGAGTGGTGGTAAGGTACTGGGGTCTCTGTGGGAATATCCCTGCGCACTCCGCTATCTGCATATATTTAAGGGGGACTGCAGTGATTGGTGGTGGGGACAGCGCTCTTAAAGAGACAGTACACCTGTTTTATTGTGAACTAATTATGGAGTCCCAGCTGGTGGTTTCACCCCCCGACCCCCTTAGTGCGACTACCAGACCTTCCGGATCGCAGTCACTGGTTGCGATTTCAACAGCACTGGACAGCCTGGCGACCAAGGTTGATTTTGTGATGAAAAAGTTTAATAGCCGAAAACGGCCGCTGCCTTCACTGTCAACGGTGGTGTCCTCTAAATCGGAGGCTGATATGTTCCCCACGGACACCCCCCTCCTTGAGGGATTGCTGTCCTCGCAATCCGATGGTGAAGAGGACCTGTCCTCTTCAGCTGCAGTGCAGGAATGCGCTTTGGTGGAAGCCCTGATTGTTTCAGTGAGGGAAACTTTAAAAATGGCAGATGAGCCCACACCGACATGGACACGGGTGTCCTTTGGCTCCCAAAAAAACCCGATCAGGCAAGGTTTTCCCTTGTCCCGAGAATATTCTTGATATTGTTAATGAACAATGGCGGCGCATCAAGCACATGCTAGTAGTGCCTAAGCACTTTAAACACCATTATCCCTTTGCAGAGACAGTTTTGAACCGTTGGACGGTACCGCCTAAGGCAGATCACCCTGTATCCAGGTTGAACAAATCTACTATAGTGCCTGTGGATGATTCCCCAGTGTTTCCTGACCCGGTGGACAAGCAGGTGGAATGCTTTTCCCGCCACCTTCATGTGTTGGCGGGTTCGATGCTGAAAACTGTTTTTGTGTCTGTTCTGGTATCACAGCCAGTTACGGAATGGGTAAAGGTTTTTAAGGGGATGCTGACTTAGTTTCCCCAGAGTTGATGGAACTTAAGGGCCATACACACTATATAAGATTTTCTGAAGACTTTTTTCTTTAGACTTACCAAAACCATATAATATGAGGTCAAACCTAAACACTTTCAATTTGTTCGCAATCTGGCAGGCCCTTGCACTACATAGAAAAGGTAAATCTGAAGGAAATCTAACCACAAAAGTTGGATAGTGTGTATCCAGTTTTATTGACCAGATGGCCCAGGCCCTGGTGTTCCTGTGTGATGCGTCCTTGAATGCGGCCTGTTGGCCAGTGTGTCGGCTGTGGGGATTGCTATAAGACGCGTGGTTTGGCTGAAGAGCTGGTCGGCAGACCAGGCTTCCAAGAAGGCCTTAACAGATCTCCCTTTTCTGGGATAGCGATTATTTGGCGACTCGCTGGATGAGTTGATCAAAAGTCTAACTGGGGGGAAGAGTATTCTTCTTTCTCAATCCTCCAAAGGTAAGGCACCCCGTAGTAAGTGGAGGCCTTCTTTCACCGCTCATAGGTGGTGTTTTTGTGTCTCAGGGGCGCAATAAGCCGTTCAGGGCTTCTGGGGGGGCTAAAAAGCCATGGTCAGGCAAGACCAAGACCGGCCAGTCCGTTTCTGCGGACAAGTCCTCTTCAGCATGAAGGGGCACCCTCACCCGTTTCTGGGGTGGGGGGGATGTCTGCGCTTCTTTCATGAACCCTGGACTTCCTTCATTCAGGACAAATGGGTTCAAAAACTGATTCGTTCAATGTACAAGATTGAATTTCAGTCCCGACCGGCGGACAGGTTCTTTCAGTCAAATCTACACCTGTTTCCAGATCGTTTGAAGGATCTCCTTGCTCAAGGAGTGATTGTGCCGGTTCCTCTGTAGGAACGCTTTCACGGTTTCTGTTCAAAACTGTTCACAGTGCCCAGAATAGAGGGCAAGGTGCGTCCTATCCTGGACCTCAAGGCTCTGAACCTCTTTATGCGAGGGCAGAAGTTTTGAATGGAATCCATTCAGGGGGTGGTGGCGTCTTTAAATCAGGGCGATTTTCTGGCTTCCATCAAAGATGCGTATCTACACATCCCCCATCTATGGGGGGACACCAGCGATTTCTCCGCTTTGCGGTGTCAGAGGAGCATTTTCAATTTGTGGCGTTACCCTTTGGTCTCGCCTCCGCTCCCAGAGTCTTACCAAGGTGCTGGCTCCGGTATTGGCTTTGTTGCGCCAAAGAGGGATTGCGGCCTTGGCGAGGGTCTTTCTTCCTCAGGAAATACTTAAGTTGCAGGGGTCGATCCTGTTGCTGTTGGGAACCGATCTGTCCTCACTACGGACTTGCATGAGAGGCCTGGGTCTGATGGTATCAATCTTCGAGGCGGTTCCGTTTTCTCTGTCTTACTCGAGACCTCTGCAAAAGGAGATTCTTGCCAAATAGAACAGGGATCCACAGTCTTTAAACAAAATGATACGCTTGAGCTGACTCGCGAGGTCTGCTCTATCCTGGTGGATCCAGTCGCCAGCATTTTGTCAAGACAAGTCCTTCCTACCACTGTTTTCGACGGTGGTCACCGTGGAGGCCAGCCTGTCAAGTTGGGGTGGAGTGCTGGGGAAGCTCTGTGCTCAGGGGACCTGGTCAACAGAGGAGTCTTCCTTACTTACCAATCAGTATTCTGGCGCTCAGAGCAATCAAGCTTTGCTTGATCCACCGGACGAATCGGCTGCGCGGTTCTCAGGTTCGGATCCAATCGGACAATGCCACAGCTGTGGCTTACATCAATCATTAAGGGGGCACCAAGAGTGTCCTGGGGGCCAGGGAGGTGGCTAAAATTCTGGTATGGGTGGAAGACAATGTTTCTGCTCTTTCTGCAGTCCGCATTCTGGGTGTGGAGAATTGGCAAGCGGATTACCTGAGTCGTCAGGTGCTGGATCAAGGGGTATGGTCCCTTCATTCGGAGGTGTTTCATCTCCTCTGTGTCCGGTTGGGAACTCTGGAGGTAGACCTGTTTGCGTCTCGCTTCAACATAAAAGGCCAGAGGTTTGTGGCCAGGTCTCGGGATCCTCTGGCCGACGCCACAGTCGCCTTGGTGGCTCCTTGGAGACAGTATTGGCTGATCGATGTTTTCCCTCCAATAAAACTCTTGCCAAGGCTTCTCCGCAGGGTGGCGGTGGAAGGAATTCTGGTCGTTCTGGTGGCCCCAGAATGGTCTCGTCCGTCGGTCTTGGTACGCAGACCTAGTAAAAATGGTCGCCGATCCCCTGTGGAGACTTCCTTTGAGGGAGGATCTGCTGTCCCAGGGACCCATCTTCCATCTTGCTTTACGGTCGCTGGATTAACGGCATGGCTGTTGCAGGGCAGGTGTTGAGAGATAGGGGTCTCTCTGAATCTGTGATTCTTACTTTGTTGAAGGCTAGGAAGGCAACTTCTAGGAAGATTTATCATCGTACGTGAAAATCATACATTTTGTGGTGTGAATCGCTGCAGCTGCACCTGTCTGTGCACACTTTTACAAAATTCTACAAGGTAGATTTGTTGGCATCTTCGGATGCATCCTTTTGCCGCAAGGTTTTGCAGGCTGCTGTTTAAAGAGACTCGTTTGTTTCTCTTTTGGGGGGGGGGGGTTCTTTCATGGGTGAGCTCCTGTTGTTCCTGGTTGAGCTTCATGTTACCCACTTGGCTACGTTTTAGCCTTTGGAGTTTACGTTAACTATTTGGTTTGCGTTCTTCCCATCCCTCATGCCTACACTGCTTTGGGACGTCCCAATGGTCTAAGAAGCATAAGGGCTGCGTCTGTCAATGGATGATAGAGAAAGCTGGATTTTTTTTTAAGAACTTACCGTAAAATCCTTGTCTCTGAAGTACATTGGCAGACACCGCACCCTCCCCTATGATATAGGGATGGTTTGTCTTATCACTGCTTGCAACGAAACTGGTATGCTGGAGCAGGGTGTGTGTGGGGTTATGCCTATAGGGACAGCCCCCGTAGGCGTGGTAAACTGTTTTTTTTACTGCCTAGTACTACCCAATGGGCAGCATAACCCAATGGTCTTAGAAACATAAGGACTGCGTCTGTCAATGGACTTCAGAGAAAAGGACTTTACGCCAAGTTTTTAACCTCTTGCAAATTAAATTTTTTATTTTTTTTTTTTACAATCCCATGAAATCTGTGTTTTTCAAAAGCATTTTAACCCTTTCCCACTGATGGCACACAAATGTGCGGCCTCACAGAAGTTGGCTATATGTGAATCTCCCTTTTTGCTTGGAGCGTGCTGAACAGCATGCTCCCAGCACAGAGACCAGGCCCTCACTGAAAGCCCCGGGTCTTGTACTAACAATTGAGACCCGGTGTTCCGTGAAAAATCCATACCCGTGAGAAAACCATACCCTAGTCACTTCCGGTTCCGCTACGGAGGGTATGGATTTCTCACGGTAGTTACACTTGCGGCGCTTACATCAAAACAGCTCATTTGAAACGTAAATCATCTCCGCTCTTCGCCCTGTCACTGCCCTCATCTCCGGTAATAAATATAAAAGCGGATCACGGAGCCACGATCGCCGTCACATTTACATCACATACACCCGCCACCGCTTTCATATTTATTACCGGAGATGAGGGCAGTGACAGGGCGAAGAGCGGAGATGATTTACGTTTCAGATGAGCTGTTTTAATGTAAGCGCCGCAAGATTTACATTAGACACAGTGCCGTGAGAATTTCATGCCCACCGAGCATGCGCACTTGTCTCATTCTTTAATGTTCAATCACGTATCCGGGACTCTGAGCATGCGCACTGCTGCGCTGCTCAGCTGTTTCAGCCCGGAAGTGACGAGGGTATGGTTTCTCCACGGGGTATGGTTTTTTAACGTTACACCGGGACTCTCAGTTCTGCGTCACCTGATCACTGTGATAGCATCTCATTGACTATCACAGTGGTCAGTCGCTGTGAGCCCGCCCCTGCGTTTACTTCCTCTTCTGAATGCACAAGGTTTTACACTAACTGCTGCATCAAAGATTAACCCCTGTGCTGCCAGCACAGCACACTTTGATTCTGTCAGGAGTTGGGAAAACAGGGTATTGCTTTTGAGTTTCCTGGTTGTCTTTGAGACTGAAGGATTAGTTGTTGGTTGAGCCACCATTTAGGAATAAGGGGGTAGTGATAAAGGTTTTATAGGCTGATTTTTAGGTAGTTTAAAACACTTTTTATAATTTCAAGCTGACTTCAATATTAACATGGCACTAAAATAGGTCTATTTTAACTACATATTTGACTGTTTGCCTCTATTTTTGCTTTACAAATGCACAAAGTTGTGCTTCTTTTTTATTTACCCCCTCTGCTCCATGAGTGCTTAGTACATCTATAATGTACATGTTTTTCTTTCCCTCTTAGGATGTGGATCAGAAGAAGAGTGGAAACTACTTTTTCTTGGATGACTAAACCAGTTTGGAAAGTTTCTTTACCCTCAACAAATTATAGGAGGAGGGGGGGACAAACCTCTCTTGTAACTTTACAAAACATCCCCGGAAAAACTCCATTGTATGCTGTATTGTTACAGTAAAGCATCCCAGACAACTGGCTGTAAAGGAATGAAACATTTTTTATCCAATGTTTCTGCAAAACCGAGTACAGTTTGTTATGTTTTCATAACATGATATCTACAAAACCGAGTACAGTTTATGGTTTCATAACATGATATCTAACTTATTTGTCATTTTGTTTTCCCTAATTTTAGAGCTTTGTGAGCTGTATTTCTCTAAAGTATGGTTTATAAAATGCTGTTAACAATACAATCTTGTTTTAAAAAAGAAGAGCCCCAAACCTCTGCAGAGGTTTTCAGAAATAAACATCCACCTAAACAGAGTTGTTTTGCTTGCTTTTTTTCCGGGGCAATATGGATTCAGTTTAAAGTGTTGACAAACTTGAAAACACTACTAGTGTTTAAAGAACTGTGCTTTTGGGGTAAAATGTGCAAGACTCTCTCTCTCTCTCTCTCTCTCTCTCTCTCACTCACTCACTCACTCACTCACACTCTCACTCACTCACACTCTCACACACACACTCACTCACACACACTCACTCACACTCTCACACACACACACTCACTCACACTCTCACACACACACACTCACTCACACTCTCACACACACACACTCACTCACACACACACTCACTCACACTCTTAGCTGGAAGCAATAGCTTTATATTGTATCTATTCAGGGATGGGCAATTAATTTTACCCAAGGACCAGATAAGAAACTGAGACTGTTGTGGAGGGCTGAACTTAATTCTGGTCAATATAATTTTGAACCTGTGAAGGTCCAGAAGTATGTAAACGCATTGAAAACACCTGGTGCTGGGAATAATGGGTACAACAGGTCATGAAATAGTCTGCACACTCACGATTGCTGGAAGCAGTAGTGAAGAAATGTCCTGTGCTGATCTGCTGTACACAATATTTGTGGAGGGCAGGCTGGTAAAAGCAGTTAGGGAGCTGACAGGCACGGGGGTTAATCATCTGTGAGGATTTGTGACTTGCTAAGGCATAACTGGCAGAGCTGGAAGGCAAGAGCCTGAGATTGGTACAGGTGGGATTTGTACCAGAACCAAGCCTCCCCTCTTTACCAATCAGCTTTTTGGGCTCTCTCCTTCCAGTGCTTGCAGCTTTGTTCTTTATCTCCCTGAGCCTTTCAGTCCAGATTACACAACCACAGGTCCAGTGGTTGCAGCTCTCCACACAGACTTCTATCAGCATGCCACTCTAAGCCAGAAAGCTGACCACCTCAGAGAGGCATGCTGACAGTGGAGGCATTGCGGAACAGACAATGGGCCAGATGTAGGCCAGGACTGTAAAATGACCAGGTCTGCTCTACAGTCTATACATTATAAGGGTTTGCCTAATCTGTGGTCGAAATTGTCTTTAGCTTTTCAATAGTTGGTAGGTCTTGGGTAATGTAGGCCTTCTTAATCAACTAGCAAAGTTTCTAGCCAGTGTGTTGAAAGCAGATGACCCTTTCTTACCCCATGTTGAACTACAAACCGTTTTTCAGAATTCCTGAAGGGAGTCTTGGCCATTTGATATTCTATGAGCATTTGGCCTGCATTAAAACACACGAAGATCTCCAGAGGAGGTTGGAAATGAAGTACAATGTCTTGATTAAAAGACAACACCAGCTTCAAGGCCACTGAATCTGGGGAAAAACACTAGATAAGGTTCTGGATGGCTGAAAGTTTTTGTCTCAGATACTATTTTCGCTGATGTTATGACTAAAAGGATTTGGTAAAGGTAACCAAAGTTAGGTTGTTTCTGACAATTCTGGAAGCTCTCTCATAACCTCCACCTCTATTAAGGGGTTCCATTTGGGGAAGGAGGGCTTCTTTGGCAGCTTGATTTTAATACAAGCCTTTAACCACTTAAGCCCCGGAAGATTTTACCCCCTTCCTGACCAGGGGGTATTTTGCGATTCGGCACTGCGTGAATTTAATGGACAATTGCGCGGTCGTGCGACGCTGTACCTAAACAAATTTGACGTCCTTTTTTTTCCCCACAAACAGAGCTTTCTTTTGTTGGTATTTGATCACCTGTGCGATTTTTTTTTTTTTTTTTTTTTTTTCCCTGATCATGCGCTATAAACAAAAAAAAAAGTTTTTTTTTTGTTGTCCATTTTGCATAAATAACAATATTTTTCACATTTTTTTATATGAAAGTCCTAAAAAAAAATCTAAATTTTTTAACATTTTAGGCCAATTTTTTTATGCTACATATTTTTGGTAAAAAAAAATCGCAAAAAGCGCATTTTGATTGGTTTGCGCAAAAGTTATTGCGTTTACTAAGGGAAAGATTTTTGTCATTTTTGCTTTTTTTATTTACGCGTAATGGCGGGGATCTGCGATTTTTTTTTTTTTTTTTTTTTTTTTTTTTTTTTTTTTTTTTTTTTTTTTTGCGGGACTGAGACATTGCGGCGGACAGATCGGACCCTTGACTGACGTTTTTGACACTTTTGGGGTTACCAGTGACATTACTACAGTAATCAGTGCTATACATATGCACTGTTACTGTAAAATGACACTGGCAGTGAAGGGGTTAACTTTATTTGAGAGGGAGGGGTTGTGTGTGTCCCTAGGGGTGTGATTCTAACTGTGATTGGCTGTGGCTTGAGGTGTAGGAACAATGATCAACGGTCCTAGGGCTGGGCAATTTTGCCTAAAAAAAAAAATCTTCGATTTTTAAAGAAAAATTCGAGTTTCGATTCGATTTTTTTTTTTTTTTTTTTTTTCAATGCACCTAAAAAATGACTGCAGACATCAGATATAGTGTCAAAAGTGCAACTTTATTGCTATGATTGTCCTCAAGAGTTAAAATGTGTAGAATCCCAAAACAAAAAGTAAATGAGGCTCTGTCATTCAACAATTTCAAGCTTTAACCCAGGTTTAAGCAAAAGTCTAACAACTTCACAGTAGCTTAAATTTTCTGTTCAAGAAATCAGATAATTACAAATTTTGTAACATATAACATTACAATTAAAAAAATAAACTCTTCTCAGTATAGTGTGAACTGTGAATATAAAAAATGAAACATGCCTGTGGCAGCGCAGACATATAGCCTGCTCAAAGAGTGAACAAATGTAAACTTTTATCTATAACAACAAAACACATGCTTGTTGGATCTCTGAAACATTGTGCATGCTCATTCTAAACATTTTTTGCAAGAAAGATGAGCCTGTCCACAACCTCTGGCTTAAGGCAGGCCCGGTTGTAGGTAACTATTCCCCCACCCACACTAAATACCCTCTCTGAGGGGGCACTAGTGGCTGGAATAGAAAGATATATTTTTTAGCCAGTAAGCTTAGCCTTGGAAAGTTGGGCTGATGCAGCTTCCACCATTCAAGAGGATCTGTGTCTGGCTCTATGTCTGGACAGGTGTGGCTAGTCTCTGTCTGTACCTATCACAGCCCCTGTACAGGTATAACCCCGCCTCCCCTCAGACGCACCGCCCGCTTCCTCTCCCGGCAGCTGACGTCACATCCAGGCCTGGCGGTGGCCGCTGATTGGCTCGTTCCTCGTAGACTCTGAGCAGAGATGGCAGCTGCGGCGGTCCGGTTACTGGGGAGTTCTCGGTGTGTTGTGGCCGGTTCCCGGGCCTGGCTGTGCGGTGAGCAGCGGACTAGGAGCTGGCTGGAGCCCAGGGCGGCCCGCCTGTACAGGTAAGTGTCCCGCATGCAGGCCATGGGGGCCCCTGAGTGACCTAGTGTGTGTGTGTGTGTGTACTGTCTATGGTTACGCGGGGTGGGGGCTGGCTCATATCGCGCTATGGAAAAAACTATAGTGGCAAAAAACTCGAGTTTGAAAAAAAAAATTGTTTTACACTAAAAAAATCGATTTATCGATTTATAAATAAAAGAATAGTAGCGCAAAAAGTCAATAAGATATGACTCATAAGATGAATAAAACAATACGACCATAAACATATGGGTGTTGCTAAAACACTCTAATAGGGGTATAAAGTCCTTTAAAAGTCCATAAACCGTCCAGAAATAAGTGTTGTTACTACCGGATCACCTTTTCAACCACCGCCAAGTGTCACACCGAGGGGTCAGTAGAAGTGGCAACTCACCAAATGATGTGGCTCAGGTGTTCTCACACAAGAGCAAAATGAGCAGGTATCAAAGATACTGATGGTAGGTGTAAATAAAACGACCTGGGTAGTTCACCACTGCTGCACACATTTAATCAGACCTCCTTTCCACAGACTCCACTCGACTCAGTGATCACCTGGCTGATGGTGTCCTGTTCTGGAGGTTGATGTGGAGCTCCTCTGATGACTCTTCTATGGTCGGGTGACTTCTGACTCTTCCCAGCACGGTGACCGGACTGTTGTGCGTTTTGGTATAAAATTTGACTATTTTTAATTTATTACTAAAAGGCGGTGTCTGAACTATCAATAAAATTATGACGCAGTGCCTCCAGCCGATTACGGCAAATAATTTAATAACTAAAAACAAAACCCAATCAATTTTGTTCAGACACTCATAGTATACCACGCAATTTTCCTGAGTTCTTTTTCTTTTTTTTATCAGTTAATTTCTTTTTAAAAGCATATACCAATCTTAGTGAAACAGTCTACAGTAGGGAATATATATATAAGAATATTTATTCGCAAGACATATTTTCACCATAAATGATCATACTTGAATGACACAAAGAGATAACCTTACACAAAATACCAACTTAAAACAATAAATGCAATGTGATATTTAGCTAAACGATGAAAGTAAAATAAAGAAAGATTATGTTTTTCCCAGGTGTAGTATGAACCATAAATTAATATTCTATATAATCAGACCACAATAGTCTGCGAATCACATGGCCGAAAGTCATTCCACTGCAGATGAAGTGAGAATAAGCCATGCAAAACGGAAGACGTAAAATCGCAAATAATGCGCTTAATCTGATATTAAAAATGTTATAAAAACAAAAATCATCTCTTTAGAGAAAAATCTACATATGGTTTATACGGCTGGGATTGTACTTTCATTACCCTTTAAATAGGAAATGTAAAACATTTAAGGAAGTACATAAACAATATTGAATAATAATCAAGTAACAGCAAGGCATAATTACTATATTTAAAATGGCCGCTAATTTAGAATAGTAGTTACCAGGTTCCTTAAGATGGCTGCATTTCCAAGATGGTGGCCAATTAGGGAGGAGCTTCGCTTGGCGTCCCTCAAAGGTTCAGATAGATGGTGGACCAAGATGGCGTCTGTGTAGATGAGTCTATGCATGGCTGTTAGTAGTGTGTATGTTGTAAGTGTGATGTGTCTTGTGTGAGTCTGTTGTGTTGTCCTCTGTTGTGTATCCTATTACATCTCTGGTTTCTTTTTATTTTGTGTTGAACAAAAGGGCAGTAAAAATTATCATAAGCCAAACCCAGTGGGAGGAACATTATTCCTATTGGTTGGAACATCTTATTCATTAACTGGTGATGTCATAGGGTGACACCTCTTGGTTAACCAGTATATTAAAATTAAATAAAGATTCCTCCATTTAAGACTATTATAAAAACATAAAATGTAATCATGCTCTCATCTATGACGTCCATTTAATCCACCAGGTATCTGAATAAAGATTAATCTGGATACCACCATTCTCATATTTAATATCTCTTATGTAATACATATATATTGGATTTTACTTTTTAACCCAAGACTTCAATTAGTAGCAGTAAGAATTATATAGATACATATACAGTTATATATATTGATACACAACAGCTTGTATATGTAACTTTTTCTATACATGGTTTGTTTCCAATTAGAGTATTATCCATTTAAGGGATTACTATGTTAACAACAGTACATTTATGATTTGGACTGGATGATAAAATATGGGTGAAATTTCTGACCATTTGACACTACTATATGATAGAATATAATGTACTTCTCAGTAGGAGGTTGTCATAACATCATAGTTCCATAACACCTTTTGTATATGATGGGGCAGAGATATCAATTTATGATTTTCTGAAATTCATTTTGAGATTTGCAGTTCTCATCAATCTAAGTGACAATGTTTATGTGACTCCGTGTAGATTTCAACAACTTTATCCCCCTGTTTGTGTTTAGGTAAATAAATGACAGATTCTCGTCTTTGTCCAGACAGTTTTGTTGGTCTTCTCCGGGTGGAAACAATAGTTTACTTGCATTGTGTATGGTTGAACACAGGTGTTATCCTGAAATTGAGTTTCGCCCATTGTGTGAGTCATGGCCTGAACATAAAGTTTTACGACCTCTCTGGTTTTTCGTGTTTCAAGACCAGGGGAAGGATGTCTTATGTAAACCTTTTCCCCCAAAGGCCGATCCACCTGTGATAAGTGATTTATTTATCTGTCTTTCTGAGTATTGTATTTAAAAGTTTGTCAAACACATTTTCCTTTTGGGGCAGATGACACAGCTTCTCATCTCAAAGTTCAGGCAAACAAAACCATGTCAAACAATGGACGCAATGTGTGTTTCAAACTGAAAGAGTTTTGACTCAATATGTAGCAAGGTCAATGGAGGCCTCAAAGTTCACAATTCTTGACCTGTAATAATAAAAATGTATTTCTATTTCGCACTGAAAGTTTAACAGGACATGAAGGGGAAAATCTCTCCCAACTCTCGGCTTCTCTTCCTCCTGCTCACAAGTGTCCACAATCAGGGGAAAGTTCCCCTTAAAGTGTCATTCCACCTTGTGGGGGGTCCTAGGCCTGCAATGTGCAGACTGTAGACATGAATCTGATTCTGCTCTGACCTGTGTGAGGATCTTCTCTGTCTCTCCTCCGTGTCCCCGATGGAAGATGGAGGCTTCTTGTCCTGAGAGGTGTGAGGGCCGTTCTGTGTTATCGATTTAATCGATTTTTTGCCCAGCCCTAGTCCTACATAGTAGAACCGTATGATTACTGTTCTTACACGGGAGAATGACAGGCGGTTTGTTTACATCAGTAACGGACGATCATGAGTGCCCAGCGGACATCGTGTCTGCCGGGGCACACACGCGAGGGGGTCCGTGACCGAGCGGGAGCGTGCCTCCGGCGGCGCACGCTCGCTCCCCAGAGCCTCGCAGGCTAGTGACGTACCCATACGTCACTTTGCCTGTGAGGGGCTGACCACCGCAGTATATGTACTTGCGGCGGTCGGCAAGTGGTTAAGGATAAGTTAGCTTTTTAGAAAAAAAGTAATAAATGCTAATTTTTTAGCAGGTAAATAAAATGTGCATTTAATTATTGGAGCCTGTAAAGCATTGCATCAGCGATCAGCAGATCACTGGTGCCAGGTAAGTCTCCTTCGGATCTGTCAGTGTATCTGTGTGACTGTACATCCCGTATGGAAGAATCAATTAAATACCATGGTGCTCCATAGCGCTGTGATTCATTGAGAACTGCAAGTCGACAACTGCAGAAGATGTCAGGGCTTATAGTTTATTCACACACAAAGCAGTGTGAATAAATAATGCAGCCATACGGGCGAAGCCCCACATGGCTGCGCTGATTTCAAAAAGTAACAGTACGAGGAACTTTTCCCAGTTCTGCTGTCAAAGGGGGGTGTTTATCGGGCAGTGGCTGCAGCAGTGGGAACATGTTCCACCCTAAAAATGAGTGTAACATGTTCCTAAAGGTGAACTTATCCTTTAATGAACTGAACAACGAAAGAGGGTCCACTGCCCATTTCTAACAGCCAAGATTGTCAACAGTTGAACCCTCCAACATACTGAACACAAACCTTTTCTGTAGGCCAGTCTGTAGAAACTAACATCTGAGCTGGAGAGGGGGCATGGGATTGCATTTTTTTTTATTTCAGCAAAGTATATGTATTCAGTCCAGACTCTATGGTAAGGATTTTTGTGGTGAATTTTTAAGGCCCCCATTAGTGTAGAGACCAATTTCTTCTCCACTTCCATGACATCAAGTGTAATCTGCTAGGACATGAGGATTCTGGTATATCTGGCAGATTTACTAATGCAAGACCAGCGGTTCCAGGCTGAATTAGGCAATGTTGCAAACCAGTTTCCTCAGCCAGTACAGGACCACTACTAATACTGCGCATTCCTGCAACCCCAATTTGGCAATGAACCTGGCAATTAGGAGGGTTAGTGGAAGTACACTGCTCAAAAAAATTAAAGGAACGCTTTTTAATGAAGAGTACAGCATCAAGTCAATTAAACTGCTGGGATATTGACCTGGCTTGTAAACCTAGTTAAAGGTCACTTCAAAACAAACTGTAAGCAGGGAGGAACCTCATATAGTGGTATTACCACTTATAGCAACACATTACATATAATCAATAACTATGGACATAAAACTGTAGAAAGTGCTAAAGGTGCAACAAAGTGCTGTATTATAGTAGAAGGAATATATATATATATATATATATATATATATATATATATATATATATATATGTATAAGGTGCTCAGTGGGAGGTGAATATATATTTCCTATAATGGGTGTACTGGCAAGATGTCCAAAGTGCACTCAGGTGATCAAATAAATAAACCGGTTGGAGGAAAATCCCGCTAGATGAGTAAACACAATGAAATGTGATCGCTCAAAAAAAAAAATATGTAAAAAATAATAGTGACTGGTGCGGCTTGACCCAGTGTATGTGCAAAGACTTGCATTATTGGGCAGCCAAATTGGTTCAATAAATGGGTAAGGTGACTGTAGTAGTAATTAATATTAAAAGTCCATAAAGTGATTGGTTTGTGTAAAAAGTCCAAAAATGTTGATGGGTGACTCTTGGTGATCCAATCTGAACGTGCAGATGAGGAAACAAGTGCTCCCCTCTCAGTATTGCCCGCACTCACCGGAGCAATGTACCCCTACAGGGGTAACCAGCGTGATGTATTCGGGGGTTATATCTGTCAGGCAGAGCCCTGGTACCGGTAGCTTCGGTCGTTCTATCTCGGTCGGTTCGTATCTCTCACCTTTGCTTTCACTCCACATACATTCTAATTGGGGGCATTTTCTGAATGCTGTAGGCTGTGTGCAAGATCCTAACTTGGGACCCTTTAAAATACTGAGAAGCACCCCTTTGCTCTAGTCATGCAGCTGTCCTCAGGTGCTGCCTTGTTCACGGCCCGCTGCAGCACTGCTCTGGGATCACACACAACCCCTGCCCACTAGCCCAATGCTGCTCCACACTGGCAGCTCTTCTCAGGCTGCTCATCTCTGCTATCCCCTTGCAGAGCCTTGAGTGCACTTTGGACATCTTGCCAGCACACCCATTATATGAAATATATATTCACCTCCCACTGAGCACCTTCTATTTATATATCTATTTTTAAAACACAAAATTTCCCCGCTAAGTATATCAGACAAAATAAATTCTAAAGCAGGAAAAGCAGCCACACTAATCTGGAACAATACAGATCATAAAAAATATAAAACAGCATCTGTGGCGCTAAACCTTAAAATACAGTCCCAAATGAATGAGGAAAGGAACAGCAGTCCATAAAGGTGCATCCCAAACTTGTAAAAGGATGAGGCAGCTTCTGAACCGAAATCCCACCACCGGACAGCACACCAATCACCACTCCTTACCAACTGTAATGGATCCCCATGACAGAGATCTCACAAGCCATTCTAAATGTGAACCAGAGAACCAGATGATCCCGCTCTCCAATCCCGAATAGGTAGACTTGACAGACGGTATATGCAAAAAAGCAGGGACACTAACATAGCGTAGACTGCTATTTATTGTAAAATTGCACACGAGTGGATAACACTTACTAGATCACAGAAAATACATTGCATCTCTCTGAGTGGTGTGTGATCCTCCCTGGATGTTCACTGGGCTGTCAATGCATGGATAACCATAGAAATGGCCGCCGTGTCTCCTCCACGCTATGGTGAGCGTCACCTCGAGTGCCACCCGACGTACGTTTCGTCCCACAAGGACGTTGTCAAGGGGTGCGGCCTCGAAGAGCGCTTCCACCATATATAGCCAAGGAGGAGGGCGGGACGCATACAGATACTTCACGCCCGGATGTCGAGGATGCGTTCCATTGACAGGAAACACTGCCCCGCCGGAAGGAGAGAAGAGGACCAATCGCAACAACCGGGAGATCGAAAAAATCGATCAAATACCCCAGTAAAAGAATTAGTTGGCCATGTCCTCTATCACAATCTGCATGTACCTATCCCACAAAAATTATCATCACATTAATGAAAATGCAAATAGATCTATAATTTAATACGAACCCACAGCCCGGGGGAGACAGCGCCACCTGCTGGCACCCACACATAGAACACCCAACAGCCAAAGAGGGCCACCACACAGAGATGTATAGGTATTACACACATAGATTAAAAGTACATAAAAATCTATCATAGAAAATCACAAAAATATGTAAAATATTACAATATACCACAATAAAAATAAAGACATCAGAAATCCGGCTCTAATAAATAATAATACCATATACTGAAAATGGCTATGAATTACTAATATGGGCATTAAGGTCCCAATCAATATTCAAACCCAAAGGGGTATAGGACTTCAGCCTATAAATCCAACTTGTATCAAGTTTGGATACGCCCCTCGTAAGGTTGCTACCCCTCCAGTGGCCTGAAAATCTGTCAATGCCTAAAAACAGAGTTCCACTGGGGTCTCTCTGATGGCATTCGTCATAATGACGCGAGAGACTGTGTTTAGGAAAACCTTTGACTATGTTGGCCACATGCTCCTTAAGCCTCACATGAAGCTCCCGGATAGTGCGGCCAACATAGTCAAGGCCGCAGGGACACCTCACAAGGTATACTACATATTTTGTAGTGCAGGATATAAATGGCTTGATGACAAAATCCTGACCTGTGGACCCCGAACTAAATGTATCAACACGTCTCCTTCTTTCCGCATTCAATTGGCAGATAGCACATTTTCTGCGCCTATAGAATCCTCCCATCTGCTGGAAGAACGATACTCTTTTAGGTGGATCCCTAACATTGGGAGCTATCTGCAACCTCAGGGGGGGGAACACCCCTATGAACTATCTGAGGTTGCAAAGGCAGAAGGGGTCCCAACACCCCATCGTTTAGCAAAATATGCCAATGTCGGCGTAGGATCTTCCTAACAGAAAAATGTTGCATTGAATAGGATGTGAAAAAGGCAAACCCGAAGGATTGCTGCGAGTCTCTAGATTTGGGCTGCAACAAATCCTCCCTCGCTCGTGAATCCGCCTTGGCAATGGCCTCATTGAGTAATGACTCATCATAGCCCTTTTCCAGAAATCTGTTCTTAAGGACAATAGTTTCCCGCAGGAAATCGTCCCTCTGTGAACAGTTCCGCCTCAGGCGCAAAAACTGACTGACAGGAACGGACTCCAACCACGCCTTGTGGTGACAACTCGTGGTGTCAATGAATCCGTTCCTGTCAGTCGGCTTAAAAAAAGTGGACGTTACAATCTGGGCCTCTTCAATACGAATTCTAAGATCCAAAAAATGGATCTCCACATTACTAGATTCGTATGTGAGGCTAATGCCTCTCTGGTTATTATTGAGGGTCTCCATGAACTCCTGTAAGGATTCCCTTGGACCATCCCACAGGAAGAGGATGTCGTCGATGTACCTACGCCAGAGCACTAGCTCCGGCCTAGGCACATTCCAGGCGACATCCTCCTCCCACTTGGCCATGAACAGGTTGGCCATACTGGGCGCAAATTTCGCGCCCATGGCCACACCCCTGTTCTGCAAGTAAAAGATGTCGTTAAACCAGAAGTAATTTCGAGACATTGCAAAGTCCAGAAGAGAGATGATATACTCTTTCTGGAAGCCCAAGATGGTCTCAAGTCCCAAAAAATACGACACCGCCTCCCTACCATGCTGGTGCGATATAATTGTATACAGGGACGAGACGTCCGCCGTGACCAATGTATATCCCTCCTGCCAGGTGATACTGTTAAGTTCGTTGATCACCTGCATGGAATCTCGCAGATATGAGGGCGTTTTGGTGACAAGAGGTTGTAGGAAATGATCAATATACTTGCCCACCCGGGAGGTAACGGAATCAATTCCGCTAACTATAGGTCTCCCGGGTGGGCAAATTGGGTCTTTATGTACCTTAGGTAAAAAATACATGACTGGTACTCTAGGGGCAGAGGGCACCAGGAAAGCTTTCTCCTTTTTAGTGAGAAGTTTCCTGTCAAACCCCTCGTTAACCAAATTGATCAGTTCCTTTTTAAATTTTCGTGTTGGGTCCCCCCTCAAGGGTAAATAGGTCTCCCTATCGGACAACAACCTGAGCATCTCTGCGTCATAGGCGGCGGAATCCATAATTACAATTCTGCCGCCCTTAGCCGCAGGCCTCACCACAATATCCCTACGCTCCTTTAGTGACCTGAGGCCCCTATTAAAGGCAGAATTCATTCTGCACTCTTTCAGTTGTAGCTGATCGATATCCTTGGCCATCAGATCCCTAAACACGGCCACAGCCGGAGCCACCGGGCCTGGGGGATTGAATGTTGAGGCGTTAGAAAGATTTGTGGTTTTAATGCCCATGTTATACTCAACCCTGGATTTAGTAGGGTTTGTAGTAAAATACCTCTTGATATTGATTTTTCTGACGTATTTTTGTAAATCGATAAACGTCCCAAACTTGTCCAATTGCTTGGGAGGGGCATATTTTAAGCCCCTATTGAGGACGTGTTTCTCGTCATTAGAGATTGGGGCAGAACTGAGGTTGAAAAGTCCCCCGTCATTTAAAGACGCCTCCTTTTTTTTGGCAGAGTCTCCTCCCCCCTCTTGTCCCCCTTTTGGGTTTTTTTGCCTTTTTGTTTTGGGAGTGACCCCGGGAAAAAAACGCTGACCATGGGTTTCATAGGGAACGTTTTGATGTTGTCCAACCCCATAGAACTGATCCTGATGTTGTGATGGAGGTACCTGATAATAATCAGGGCCAGAATTAACTGGCCATCCCCCCTGCCTTATGGGGGGCCCCCCTCCCGATTGGGGGTGAGTACTTATATATCGCTCCGGCTCTCTAATCATATTATCCAGGGGAGCAAATCTGTTAACTACAGAGACGCTCCCTCTGGAATGATGGGCACCAGAGGAACGTCCCCTCCCCCTGCCTCTCCCCCTGCCCCGGGGGTTCCACTGGGATGGCTGGGGAAGTGGAGAATAGGGACGATTAACCCCCACCTCCACAATGCGGCCCAGGGCCGGATTGGGAACAGAGGATACCTCCATCTGGTTGTCCAAATCTGTATTTGGCACTGTCACAGTTTTTGTCGTTTGCCACTTAAAAACTATTTGGGAGTTGTAATCCCCCAAATCCCTGGCAAATTTTTTGCGTTTTTTTGCTCTTTGTTCGGCATCCTCCTTTTCTAAATGCTTTCTAAGCCATTCAGATTTGGTTTTGTAATCCTCTTTAGTCTTAAAAGAGCTCAATTTCTCCTTGATCAAGTTGATCTCCTCATCCAACTTGATCATTTTTTGTCTTTTTTTGGTCAACATAAAATTTAAAAGACTTAAACCTGCTTTATTAAAAAATAAAGACCATTCATTAAGATCCTCCACATCGCTTTGGGGAAAAACTTCCCATCTGAGACTCCTGGGCACCATGCCCTCCGCGACGTACTTCTCAAAGAACGCAACGTCCCATCTGGCATGGAGCTCAGTAGTCATCAAATTCTTCAGCCTCAAGAATAATCCACCAAGATCATCTGAGGCTGTGTCTGCAGTGGAAAAAATTCCCTCTGTATTAATCTTGTGCGATGTGTGGAATTCAAATATATCCATGGTCAGAAAGATGTAAGCAGTAATTGCAAATCCCCGGCAGCAGCACCCATATAATTCACAACAAAAGATAAAACACAAAATTGCCGCGCTAAGGATATCAGACAAAATAAATTCTAAAGCAGGAAAAGCAGCCACACTAATCTGGAACAATACAGATTATAAAAAATATAAAACAGCATCTGTGGCGCTAAACCTTAAAATACAGTCCCAAATGAATGAGGAAAGGAACAGCAGTCCATAAAGGTGCATCCCAAACTTGTAAAAGGATGAGGCAGCTTCTGAACCGAAATCCCACCACCGGACAGCACACCAATCACCACTCCTTACCAACTGTAATGGATCCCCATGACAGAGATCTCACAAGCCATTCTAAATGTGAACCAGAGAACCAGATGATCCCACTCTCCAATCTCGAATAGGTAGACTTGACAGACGGTATATGCAAAAAAGCAGGGACACTAACATAGCATAGACTGCTATTTATTGTAAAATTGCACACGAGTGGATAACACTTACTAGATCACAGAAAATACATCGCATCTCTCTGAGTGGTGTGTGGTCCTCCCTGGATGTTCACTGGGCTGTCAATGCATGGATAACCATAGAAATGGCCGCCGTGTCTCCTCCACGCTATGGTGAGCGTCACCTCGAGCGCCACCTGACGTACGTTTCGTCCCACAAGGACGTTGTCAAGGGGTGCGGCCTCGAGGAGCGCTTCCACCATATATAGCAAAGGAGGAGGGCGGG
Organism: Pelophylax lessonae; assembly: GCF_965119305.1. Taxonomy (NCBI): domain Eukaryota; kingdom Metazoa; phylum Chordata; class Amphibia; order Anura; family Ranidae; genus Pelophylax; species Pelophylax lessonae. Next base: position 660,447,291 of record NC_138768.1, read on the forward strand.
ACGCATACAGATACTTCACGCCCGGATGTAGAGGTAGGGGGAGGGGACGTTCCTCTGGTGCCCATCATTCCAGAGGGAGCGTCTCTGTAGTTAACAGATTTGCTCCCCTGGATAATATGATTAGAGAGCCGGAGCGATATATAAGTACTCACCCCCAATCGGGAGGGGGGCCCCCCCATAAGGCAGGGGGGATGGCCAGTTAATTCTGGCCCTGATTATTATCAGGTACCTCCATCACAACATCAGGATCAGTTCTATGGGGTTGGACAACATCAAAACGTTCCCTATGAAACCCATGGTCAGCGTTTTTTTCCCGGGGTCACTCCCAAAACAAAAAGGCAAAAAAAACCAAAAGGGGGACAAGAGGGGGGAGGAGACTCCGCCAAAAAAAGGAGGCGTCTTTAAATGACGGGGGACTTTTCAACCTCAGTTCTGCCCCAATCTCTAATGACGAGAAACACGTCCTCAATAGGGGCTTAAAATATGCCCCTCCCAAGCAATTGGACAAGTTTGGGACGTTTATCGATTTACAAAAATACGTCAGAAAAATCAATATCAAGAGGTATTTTACTACCAACCCTACTAAATCCAGGGTTGAGTATAACATGGGCATTAAAACCACAAATCTTTCTAACGCCTCAACATTCAATCCCCCAGGCCCGGTGGCTCCGGCTGTGGCCGTGTTTAGGGATCTGGTGGCCAAGGATATCAATCAGCTACAACTGAAAGAGTGCAGAATGAATTCTGCCTTTAATAAGGGCATCAGGTCACTAAAGGAGCGTAGGGATATTGTGGTGAGGCCTGCGGATAAGGGCGGCGGAATTGTAATTATGGATTCCGCCGCCTATGACGCAGAGATGCTCAGGTTGTTGTCCGATAGGGAGACCTATTTACCCTTGAGGGGGGACCCAACACGAAAATTTAAAAAGGAACTGATCAATTTGGTTAACGAGGGGTTTGACAGGAAACTTCTCACTAAAAAGGAGAAAGCTTTCCTGGTGCCCTCTGCCCCTAGAGTACCAGTCATGTATTTTTTACCTAAGGTACATAAAGACCCAATTTGCCCACCCGGGAGACCTATAGTTAGCGGAATTGATTCCGTTACCTCCCGGGTGGGCAAGTATATTGATCATTTCCTACAACCTCTTGTCACCAAAACGCCCTCATACCTGCGAGATTCCATGCAGGTGATCAACGAACTTAACAGTATCACCTGGCAGGAGGGATATACATTGGTCACGGCGGACGTCTCGTCCCTGTATACAATTATATCGCACCAGCATGGTAGGGAGGCGGTGTCGTATTTTTTGGGACTTGAGACCAGCTTCCAGAAAGAGTATATCATCTCTCTTCTGGACTTTGCAATGTCTCGAAATTACTTCTGGTTTAACGACATCTTTTACTTGCAGAACAGGGGTGTGGCCATGGGCGCAAAATTCGCGCCCAGTATGGCCAACCTGTTCATGGCCAAGTGGGAGGAGGATGTCGTCTGGAATGTGCCTAGGCTGGAGCTAGTGCTCTGGCGTAGGTACATCGACGACATCCTCTTCCTGTGGGATGGTCCAAGGGAATCCTTACAGGAGTTCATGGAGACCCTCAATAATAACCAGAGAGGCATTAGCCTCACATACGAATCTAGTAATGTGGAGATCCATTTTTTGGATCTTAGAATTCGTATTGAAGAGGCCCAGATTGTAACGTCCACTTTTTTTAAGCCGACTGACAGGAACGGATTCATTGACACCACGAGTTGTCACCACAAGGCGTGGTTGGAGTCCGTTCCTGTCAGTCAGTTTTTGCGCCTGAGGCGGAACTGTTCACAGAGGGACGATTTCCTGCGGGAAACTATTGTCCTTAAGAACAGATTTCTGGAAAAGGGCTATGATGAGTCATTACTCAATGAGGCCATTGCCAAGGCGGATTCACGAGCGAGGGAGGATTTGTTGCAGCCCAAATCTAGAGACTCGCAGCAATCCTTCGGGTTTGCCTTTTTCACATCCTATTCAATGCAACATTTTTCTGTTAGGAAGATCCTACGCCGACATTGGCATATTTTGCTAAACGATGGGGTGTTGGGACCCCTTCTGCCTTTGCAACCTCAGATAGTTCATAGGGGTGTTCCCCCCCTGAGGTTGCAGATAGCTCCCAATGTTAGGGATCCACCTAAAAGAGTATCGTTCTTCCAGCAGATGGGAGGATTCTATAGGTGCAGAAAATGTGCTATCTGCCAATTGAATGCGGAAAGAAGGAGACGTGTTGATACATTTAGTTCGGGGTCCACAGGTCAGGATTTTGTCATCAAGCCATTTATATCCTGCACTACAAAATATGTAGTATACCTTGTGAGGTGTCCCTGCGGCCTTGACTATGTTGGCCGCACTATCCGGGAGCTTCATGTGAGGCTTAAGGAGCATGTGGCCAACATAGTCAAAGGTTTTCCTAAACACAGTCTCTCGCGTCATTATGACGAATGCCATCAGAGAGACCCCAGTGGAACTCTGTTTTTAGGCATTGACAGATTTTCAGGCCACTGGAGGGGTAGCAACCTTACGAGGGGCGTATCCAAACTTGAGACAAGTTGGATTTATAGGCTGAAGTCCTATACCCCTTTGGGTTTGAATATTGATTGGGACCTTAATGCCCATATTAGTAATTCATAGCCATTTTCAGTATATGGTATTATTATTTATTAGAGCCGGATTTCTGATGTCTTTATTTTTATTGTGGTATATTGTAATATTTTACATATTTTTGTGATTTTCTATGATAGATTTTTATGTACTTTTAATCTATGTGTGTAATACCTATACATCTCTGTGTGGTGGCCCTCTTTGGATGTTGGGTGTTCTATGTGTGGGTGCCAGCAGGTGGCGCTGTCTCCCCCGGGCTGTGGGTTCGTATTAAATTATAGATCTATTTGCATTTTCATTAATGTGATGATAATTTTTGTGGGATAGGTACATGCAGATTGTGATAGAGGACATGGCCAACTAATTCTTTTACTGGGGTATTTGATCGATTTTTTCGATCTCCCGGTTGTTGCGATTGGTCCTCTTCTCTCCTTCCGGCGGGGCAGTGTTTCCTGTCAATGGAACGCATCCTCGACATCCGGGCGTGAAGTATCTGTATGCGTCCCGCCCTCCTCCTTGGCTATATATGGTGGAAGCGCTCCTCGAGGCCGCACCCCTTGACAACGTCCTTGTGGGACGAAACGTACGTCGGGTGGCGCTCGAGGTGACGCTCACCATAGCGTGGAGGAGACACGGCGACCATTTCTATGGTTATCCATGCATTGACAGCCCAGTGAACATCCAGGGAGGACCACACACCACTCAGAGAGATGCGATGTATTTTCTGTGATCTAGTAAGTGTTATCCACTCGTGTGCAATTTTACAATAAATAGCAGTCTACGCTGTTAGTGTCCCTGCTTTTTTGCATATACTGTCTGTCAAGTCTACCTATTCGGGATTGGAGAGCGGGATCATCTGGTTCTCTGGTTCACATTTAGAATGGCTTGTGAGATCTCTGTCATGGGGATCCATTACAGTTGGTAAGTAGTGGTGATTGGTGTGCTGTCCGGTGGTGGGATTTCGGTTCAGAAGCTGCCTCATCCTTTTACAAGTTTGGGATGCACCTTTATGGACTGCTGTTCCTTTCCTCATTCATTTGGGACTGTATTTTAAGGTTTAGCGCCACAGATGCTGTTTTATATATATATTTTTCTCTTACGTCCTCTGACAGTCGCCGCCCACTCATACAGTCTTCACTTTGGGTATTGACCTCTTATCCACAGGAGTAAGCTAGGCAGAAGATTTTGTTAGAAACATTCACAAAAAGCTTTGCATAGACACACCTATAGGGGGCTGTCCCTCTGGTCCAATACTCCCCTGCTAGCAGCATTCCCAATTTTGTCCCAAAGTTTGTCTTTTGCCTAGTCAGGAGTAGGCAGGCTTCTCTTAGCTGGGGCTACAGTCTCAGCCTTTTTCTTCTGTTTTCTTAATCTTTTATTTCTGTGAAGTGTGTTTTCTTTACACTGATAGCTTTTTATTTGTTCCTGCGCTTAGTCAGGCTTCGGAAGACTACAGCGTTTGCGGAGCTGGGAATCGGACTGGTTATCCAAGAACCTTACGGAATCCCAGCCCGCCATTGAGCGTTTAGCAGGCTATGCGTACGCCCAGGCCTCGCAAACGACCTGTCCCTGTCCTAAGGGACATAGCCCACGGAGTGGCTACTTCGCTAGGATGTCTCAACTACGGTACGCCGCGTGTTGCTAGCATTCTGTTTGGCTGACGGCACCCCCATCCGGGGAGGCTTCCGGTCACACAGTGGCACCCACGCTTTCACTGGATCGGTGAGTACCATGCTACCCTTCTGTCTAGATCTGTCGGGGGGTGTATGTGGGGCCTCTGTTATGGGGATGGCAGTCTGTTTTGAGTCTGTGATATCCCCCTCATGTCTGTATGTATGGTTCCCGTGTGTCCCTGTGGGGGCGCTATTGCGGTCATGCCACGGTGTGGGGGGTTTGCGGGGGTCCCGGAGTCCCTTGGTAGTGCTTGTGCAACGTTGGGGTACAGACATGTGTGTGGGGGGCGCAGCGGTGTAAAAACCGTGGGGCCGCCATTTTGGGTGCGGGCAGGCTGTTTGGCTTCATGTGAGGGCAGCAGCCTTTTTTTCCCTGTAGTGAATTGGCGCCCTTTCGGGCGCCATCTTTAGTGTGGCAATGTTTGTTCCCATGTGCTCGGCGGCCATTTTCCTGGAGCCTCCCCATAGACTTACATTGGCAACCATTTTCCCTTGGCTCAGTAACATGATTGGCCTCTAGCTGCGTGACATCATTTCCTCTCTCCAAGCATTAAGATCGAGCTGGCAGCGCGGTTTGTATGGGGACACTTCTGGGGGGCTTTTCTGCTGTTTTTTCTGGGGAAAAATATCCTTACTGGCAGTTTTTATTACTTTCAGTGTTTAGTAGCACAGGCTGCCTAATTGCGGTACTTTGCAGTGGGAACCGCCGCTATTGCTGATTTAAAGGGCCAGCGTCATAAAATTTCTAAGTGTGTTTTTATGGAATCCCAGGACAGCAAATTCCCCCCAGCTCTGGTGGAGGGTTCAGGTACTCCTGAATCCTCTGCGATGGGCTCCCTTACTGCTGTACAAAAAATAAAGGAACAGAGCGCACACCGCCCTGGCGTAACGCCATTTATTTGAAGTTAATAGAAGCCATAAAAACAGGTACTCACAAACATATAGAAGCTCATGACTGTGAGTACCTGTTTTTATGGCTTCTATTAACCACTTAAGCCCCGGAAGATTTTACCCCCTTCCTGACCAGGGGGTATTTTGCGATTCGGCACTGCGTGACTTTAACGGACAATTGCGCGGTCGTGCGACGCTGTACCTAAACAAATTTGGCGTCCTTTTTTTCCCACAAACAGAGCTTTCTTTTGGTGGTATTTGATCACCTGTGCGATTTTTTTATCATTTTGTTATAAACAAAAAAAGAGCGTCAATTTTGCAAAAAGCAATATTTCTCACATTTTTTTATATGAAATTTCCCCCAAAAAAAATGTAAAAATCAAAATTTTTTAACATTTTCGGCCAATTTGTTTTATGCTACCTATGTTTGGTAAAAAAAAATCGCAAAAAGCGTATTTTGATTGGTTTGCGCAAAAGTTATCGCGTTTACTAACAAAGGGAAAGATTTTTGTCATTTTTGTTGTTTTTTTTTTTTTAACGCGTAATGGCGGCGATCTGCGATTTTTTTTGCGGTACTGCGACATTGGGGCGGACAGATCGGACCCTTGACTGACATTTGTGACACTTTTGGGGTTACCAGTGACATTTCTACAGTAATCAGTGCTATATATATGCACTGTTACTGTAAAAATACACTGGTAGTGAAGGGGTTAACTTTATTTGGGAGGGAGGGGCTGTGTGTATCCCTAGGGGCGTGCTTTCTACTGTGATTGGCTGTGGCTTGAGCTGTAAGGACACTGATCAACGGATCTACATACTAGATCCGTTTGATCAGTGTCTTTACAGCGAGGAGAATGACAGGTGGCTTGTTTACACAAGCTGCCTGACATTCTCCCTCTCCCCCGCCGATCGGCGAGTGACCGGCGGACATCGGGTCCGCTGGTCACACGCGCGGGGGGGGTCCGTGACCACGCGGCGCGCTCTCGCTCCCTAGACCCTCACAAGCTAGTGATGTAGCCCTACGTCACTTTGCCTGTGAGGGGCTGACTGCCGACGTAGATCGGCGTTAGGCAGTTGGCAAGTGGTTAACTTCAAATAAATGGTGTTACACTAGGGCGGTGTGCGCTCTGTTCCTTTATTTTTTGTACAGCTTCTTTGCCTCATATCCCATGGGGAGGGTTAGGAGAGCTGCCACGCTTCATTCATGTGTTTCACCACAGGCCATATTACAAGATTCCCCAGCTTGAGAATCAATCTCCAGGATCTGCGCAGGGACTGGTAATGTGTGTTTTCTCTGTGCTCCCTTACTGCTGCACTTGGTACATTTGGAGGATGAGCCCCACCCAACAGGTAAGCAGTCTTCCTTTGGGACCCGCAGAACCCAGAAGTCGGTTCAGGTATTTCCCTGTCCCGCTGAGTTTCATGAAACAGTGAACGAGCAATAGCGCAATTTTGTGATGCCTAAGCGGTTCCAGTACTGTTATCCTTTAGCGTCTCCGATGGAGTCGCGCTGGTCTGTGGCCCCTAAGGTGGACCACACGGTATCCAGGTTAAACAAGGCCACTCTGATGCCCACGGAGGATTCTCCGGTGTTTAGGGACCCGGCAGATAGACGGGTGTAATCTCTTACCCGCCACTCCTATATGGTGGCGGGTTCCTTGCTGAAACCCGTGTTCGCCTAAGTTATGGTCTCTCAGGCTGTGGGGGAGTGGACTAAGGTGCTCAGGCGCACCCTTGTGGCTGATTCCGCCCCTCCTGCTACTCTGGAGATGGTGGACCAAATTATTCAGGCTGTTTTATACCTGTGTGACGCAGCCTTGGATGAGGCCCCTTTAGTCTCACGCTTATCTGCAGTTGCAGTGATAATCCGTCGCATTGTATGGTTGAAAAGCTGGTCAGCTGACCAGACTTCCAGAAAGACGGTATCGGACATCCCTTATGCAGGGAATCGCCTTTTTGGGGACCCCCTGGATGAGTTGGTTAAGGGGGTCACTGGGGGTAAAAGCATGCTGCTGCCCCAGGTGTCCAAGGGTAAGTTTTTCCGCGGTAAGCGGGGCCCTTCCTTTAAACCTAACCAGGGGTGCTTTCGTGCCTTTAAGGCACAAGACAAGGGCAATTCCTTGAAGGCATCTGGTGGCCAGAAGAAGCCTTGGGCGGGCAAGTCAAAAGCCGCCCACTCTAACACAGCGACCCAGTCCGCCTCAACCCGATGGGGCGCCCTCACCCGTTTCAGGGGTGGGGAGATGTCTACGCTGTTTTCCCCGAAGCTTGGCTGGCCAAAATACAGGACAGGTGGGTTTAGGAACTCATTCGGGTCGGAGTAAAAACCCCGAAATCTGTCCCGATGTGGCACCAGGACGTTTCAGGGGTGGGGAGATGTCTGCGCTGTTTTCCCCGAAGCTTGGCTGGCCAAAATACAGAACAGGTGGGTTTAGGAACTCATTCGGTCGGGGTACAAGATCGAATTTCGATCACGCCCAGCAGATAGATTCTTTCCCTCAAATCTTCATTTGACCCTAGATCGTTTCCAAGATCTCCAGCGGGCGGTTCAGGATCTCCTCGCCCAGGGGGTGATCGTCCTAGTGCCACATCGGGACAGATTTCGGGGTTTTTACTCGAAACTGTTCACGGTGCCCAGAAAGGAGGGCAAAGTGCGTCCAATTCTGGACTTAGTTTCTGAACCGCTTCGTGCAGGTTCAAAAGTTCTGCATGGAATCCATTCGATCGGTGGTGGCCTCCCTGAGCACGGGAGATCTCCTGGCATCCATCGACCTCAAGGATGCGTAATTTACACATCCCCATTTTCGAGGGTCATCAGAGGTACCTCCGATTCACAATCGCGGAGGAGCACTATCAGTTCGTGGCGTTGCCTTTCAGTCTCGCTTCGGCTCCAAGGGTGTTTACCAAAGTGTTGGCTCCGGTCCTGGCCCTGTTGCGGGTGCAGGGGATTGCAATCCTGGGGGATTAAGGTCTAGTTCCAGTGCCACTCTGTTGCGCAATCTGTAAACCACGGTTCAGATGCTTCAGGAGTTCGGGTGGACCATCAATTTTCAGAAGTCGACATTGTCTCCTTCTGTTCGACTCTCTTACCTGGAGATGGTCCTGGACTCCGCCCAAGCAAAAGTGTTCCTGCCGGAGGACAAACTCGGGACTCTACAGAACGAGGTCAGGTCCCTCAGGGACAAGAACTCCTCGTCGCTCAGGACCTGCATGCTGTCCCTGGGGTTGATGGTGTCTGCCTTCGAGGCAATACCATTTGTGCAATTCAACACATAATCTCTCCAAGCGAAGATTCGGGCCAGGTGGGAGAGGCATCCTCTTTCCTAGGACCAGGGGGAATGGTCCCTACACCCGGAGGTGTTTCAGATGCTGTGTGCGCGATGGGGATCCCGGACGTGGTTCTGTTCGCATCTCGTCTAAACAAGGTGGGAAGGTTCGTGGCAAGAACACGCGATCCTCTGGCACCAGCCTCGGACGCGCTGGTGGTGCCTTGGAATCAGTATCGCCTGATTTATGCCTTCCCCCCCAATCCAGTTGTTGTCACGGTTCCTTCGCAGGTTGGTCTCGGAACCGAGGTTGGTGATCCTGGTGGCCCCGGACTGGCCGAGCCCGTCTTGGTACATGGATATCATGCAAATGGTCGTCGAGCCTTCCTGGCGGCTCCCCTTACGAGACGATCTGCTGTCTCAGGGGCCGATCTACCATCCTGCTTTACAGTCGCTGGCTTTGACGGCGTGGCTGTTGAAAGCCAGGTCTTGAGAGATCGGGGTCTCTCGTCGGCGCTCATTCCTACCTTGCTTAAGGCTAGGAAGGCCTCGTCTGGTAAGATTTATTATTGTACCTTGAAGGCTTACTTGGCCTGGTGCGAATCGCAGGGTTTCCATCCTCGCTCCTTTTCGGTGGCGAGGGCGTTAGCCTTCCTGCAATCCGGTGTGGACCAACATCTTGCGCTGACCACTATTAAGGGTCAGTTATCTACGCTGGCCATTCTTTTCCAGCGCCCCTTGGCGTCAAATTCTTTGATCCGCACTTTTATTCAAGGGGTACTTCATCTGCCCCCCCTAGGAGGGCGCCCTTACCCTCTTGGGACTTGAATTTAGTTCTGAACGTTTTGCAACATCCTCCCTTTGAGAACATCCGGGAGATTCCTCTGCAGGTGCTATCACGAAGAGTCGCCTTTCTAGTGGTGATCACATCTGCTCACAGAGTGTCGGTGGCCCTATCTTGCCGCTCCCCCTACCTGGTTGTTCATAGGGATAAGGTGGTCTTGCGACCTCATCAATCCTTCCTTCCGAAGGTGGTGTCTGAATTCCATCCCAATGTCTTACCTTCGCTGTGTGCGAATCCTAAGCATCCTAAGGAGTTTGCCTTGCATTCTTTGGATGTTGTCAGGGCGATCAGGGTTTACCTGTCGTCTACTGAATCCTTCAGAAAGTCGGATTCTCTTTTTGTCCTTCCTGAGGGACCTCGGAAGGGTATGGCTGCGTCTGCGGCAACCATTTCTAAATGGATCAGACAGACTATTGTACAGGTTAGGGAACAGGTTCCGCCCTTCCCTGTCACGGCGCACTACCAGAGCTGTGAGTGCGTCTTGGGCCTTCCGCCATCAGGCGTCGGTGTCCCAGGTGTGTAAAGCGGCGACCTGGTCGTACGTGCACACCTTTACAAACTTGATGTTTTGGCATTGGCAGATGCCTCCTTTGGCCGCAAAGTTTTGAGTGCGGCAGTGCCTTAGGCCCCTTTCACACAGGCGGACCGTTCAGATCCGCCTGTCCGTTTTTTTGGCGGATCTGAACGGTCCCCCCATGCATCTCTATGGGGGATCGGATGTCAGCGGAGACATGTCCGCTGACATCCGATCCCATCCGTCCGATCGGATAGGAAGAGAACGGACCGACAGTTCGTTCCCATCCGATTTCCCCCATAGAGATGCATGGGGAACTGACAGCTGTGTCTCCGCACACAGCACGGAGACACAGCTGTCATCCTCCTGCTCAGCGGGGGATCGGCGGCTCGATCCCCTGCTGAGAAAAACTGAATCCGTCCTACGGACAGATAGTGTGAAAGGGGCCTAAGGGGAGATAGGCGTTTTTAGCCTGTCCCCTCCTGTTGGGGTTTTTTCCCCCCTTGGACATTTGCTTTCCTGGATTTGTTCGCTCCTGTTGAGCTTTCCTGTTACCCAGTGTTTTACCTTTCTGGTTCAGATAAGGTTCTTCTCTGATCTGGGTGCTGCGTTGCCTTTGAGACGGTTGCGTTTCCCACCCCTCAAGTCTACACTGCTTTGGGACGTCCCATAAGTGAAGACTGTATGAGTGGGCGGCGACTGTCAGAGGACGTAAGAGAAAATATAATTTTTTGTAAGAACTTACCGTAAAATTATTTTCTCTGAGTCCTCTGACAGTTGCCACACCCCCCCCCCCGCCCCTCTTTTTGGGGTTCATGGACTATCTACTGCTTGCTACCAAACTGAATTGGGAATGCTGCTAGCAGGGGGGGGGGGGTATTGGACCAGAGGGACAGCCCCCTATAGGTGTGTCTATGCAAAGCTTTTTGTGAATGTTTCTAACAAAATCTTCTGCCTAGCTTACTCCTGTGGATAAGAGGTCAATACCCATAAGTGAGGACTGTAGGAGTGGGCAGCGACTATCAGAGGACTCAGAGAAAAGAATTTTACGGTAAGTTCTTACAAAAAATTATATTTATTCCTTCCACTACAATACAGCACTTTGTTGCACCTTTGGCACTTTCTACAGTTTTATGTCCATATTTATTGATTATATGTAAGGTGTTGCTATAAGTGGTAATACCACTATATGAGGTTTCTCCCTGCTTACAGTTTCTGTTTGAAGTGACCTTAACTAGACATAAACACAGAGGCAGCACCATTTACCTCACCCCCCCCTTATTTATACACCTTATATATCCCTTCTTTTTGGGCTGTATTTCTGAGGTAGGCCGCAGCCTAATCCTACTCCTTAGGGCGGATCTCTTGACTTTCTGGCGAGCCGACGTAGCTGTATGTCGGTCACGCGCCTGCAGCTAGGGGAGATTCAGATGCACGGGGCCGGTGTCTCAGATTGCCGCCGGCCACTCGCGATCGTTCCCCGCTGAGCGAGAAGGATAGACAGCTTTTGTAAACACAGCTGAGCGTTCTCTCTGGAATGATCACAGAGCGCCTGTGATCCTTCTATATAGGATCACAGGTCTCTGTGATCATTTCAAAAGCCCAACTCCCATACAGTTAGAAACACTCCCCTAGGCTTACATTTAACCTCTTGATCACCCACTGTGTTAACCCCTTCCCTGCCAGTGTCATTATTACAGTAACAGTGCATAGTTTTAGCACCGATTACTGTAGTAATGTCACTGGTCCCCCCCAAAAATGTCAGGGGGTCAGATCTGTCAGCCTCAATGTTGCAGTCCCGCTAAAAATCACAGAACGCCGCCATTACTAAAATTAAAAAAAAAAATTACATAAATCTTTCCCGTAGTTAGTAGACGCGATAACTTTTGTGCAAACCAATCAAAATATATGCTTATTGCGATTTTTTTTTTTTTACCAAAAATATGTCGCAGAAAACAAATTGGCCTAAATTGTTAAAAAAAAATTTCTTTATTTTTTTGGGGAATGTTATATAGCAGAATGTGAACTTTTTTTTTTTCCAGAATTGTCGCTCTTTTTTTGTTTATAGCGCAAAAAATAAAAAAATCGCAGAAGTGATCAAATATCATCAAAAGAAAGCTCTTGTTGTGGGAAAACTTTTTTTTTTTTTTTTAGGTACAGCATCACATGTCCACACAATTGTCCATTAAAGTAAAGCCATGCCTAATCGCATAAAATGGCCTGGTCATTAAGGGGGTAAATCCTTTTGGTGCAGAAGTGGTTACGTAGCAGAGGGGGTTGTTAATCAGTTTCAGCTGCTTTGGTGTCAATAAAATTACCAACAGGTGCACTAGATGGGCAACAGTGGAACGACCTCCAAAACAGGAATATTTTTACAGGTGGAGGCCACTGACCTTTTTCCCCCCTACTCATCTTTTCTGACTGTTTTTCACTAGTTTTGCATTTGGCTAGGACCAGTGTCACTACTGGTAGCTTGAGGCGATACCTGGACCCTATAGAGGTTGCACAGGCAGTCCAACTCCATCAGGATGGCACATTAAAACATGCCATTTCCAGAAGGTTTGCCGTGCCTCCCAGCAGAGTCTCAAGAGAATAGAGGAGATTCCAGAAGACAGGAAATTACTCTAGGAGAGCTGGACAGGGCCGTGGAAGGTCCTTAACCCGTCTGCAGAACCGGTATCTGCTTCGTTGTGCAAGGAGTAACAAGATAACTGCCAGAGTCCTATAAAATGACCTCCAGCAGGCCACTGGTGTGAATGTCTGACTAAACAATCAAACAGACTTCATGAGGGTGGCCTGAGGCCCTCTAGTGAGCCCTGTGCTTATTGCCCAGGCACCGTGGAGCTCGATTGGCCTACCTTTGAAAACGTCACGGAAGTGACTAAACATGTCGGATCGTGGAACGCACAGCGTGACGCAAGTTCGGAGATTGGAACGCAAGCCGGAAACCTCCGCTCGCCCCTCTGCGTAGCTTTGTACAGTCACGGAAAACTTTTACCTTGCTTTTTTAATCACCCGAGGACGGGCAGTAAAATGATTTGACTTTATTACACTATCGGAGATCTTTCTTTTTCTATACCTTGATCTATACGAGGGAAGGTGAGGAGAGAGCCACATAACGCCTATCTCGGAGGCAGCATGAGGGGACCTACCTTGGCCCTGAGGGCCTACAAAGCATGATTGATCTTAATACCGTATTGGTATATGAGACCCATTACATCTGGTAAGTCACCCATCTTTACAAAATTTCACTGGAAAAGGAACCCGCACCTTAAAGTCACTTAATCGCATTGGAGGAAGTCCATCACTGAGCACTTTAACTTTTGATATATTTGGAAGGAATTACTTTGGACTTTTTAACTGTCACATATTGATGAACTTGAACCATTATTTGCACTATTTATTCCGTTTATAACAGCACTATTGCTTTATCTATTTATTTTGGTATTTATGTCACCTATTCGATGCTTACATGGGATATTTTTTGCTCTAGTAAATTACAATTTTGAATTTTAAGGTTTCAGTTATTATATATTAATATTTATTGCACTACCATCGCATTATTCACCCATTGCACACAATATACTAATTTACTTTTTTGCACTAATATGTATGGTTTTTATAACCCATTATACCCACTGTAATATTTGCACAACCCACTGTTTATAATTTATATCTCATCTGTGAGTATTAGCAAGTGCTGTAGCTAGTCCTGACCTTAGGACTATTTTTTCTGATTTCACTGGAATTGTTTAGATGAGCACACCTTTTAAAAACTCCTAATCTATGAGTAGAACCATTGTTTGCAATTTCAGGAAACCTGGCTGCTTTTTCTGTTTATGTAATCCCTATCTTCCTTGTGTGCCCTTGCATCCTTAAAGAGGAGTTCTGCCTGTGGGAAAAAAAAAAAATTCAGCAGCTACAAATCTTTCAGATACTTACCTGTCCAGGGAGCCTGCGATGTAGGCACCCAGCTGATTTTCGGATCGGCTGTTAGGTGCTCGTGCCGCCATTCGTAATAGAGGAAACAGGCTCCCTGCTGCGCATGCGCTTTCTAATTAGGGGAAGGAGGAGGGGGGCCGAACTTTTGAGGGACGGCACCGCGACACTAGCTCCTGGAAGTGGGAAGGGTACATATCAAAAACAGGTACCTGTTTACCCCCTCCTGAAAGATGCCAAATGTCAATGGATGGGGGGGAGGAAGCAGATCAGTGGAAGTTCCACACTTTCCAATGTATTTATTTTTGTCTTAAGGTTTTTTTTCTCTTACATCCTCTGACAGTCGCAGCCCGTTCAGTATGCCTTCACCATTGGGTAATGGCGCCCTCTGCAGGAGTAAGCTAGGCAGTGAATATATTTAGCAAAAAACTTTACACTAAGACACACCTCTAGGGGGCTGTCCCTCAGACATTACCCTGAACCATACAGTACTGTTCTCCAGTTTCTTGCTGCCTAGCGTCAGTAGTAGGTCTAGGTTCCCAGCTGGGACCTTTGTCTCAATTTTTTCTTTGAAAAAGTTTGTTTTTTATTTTCCCCACTCACTATCGCTAGTTAGTCAGGGGGATCCTCCTGGAGGACTACAAGCGACAGCCGGGCTGGGCCTCGCACTGCATAATCTAGATCCTTATGGTGGCCCAGCCTGCCAGCGAGCGTGCGCAGGTTATTGGTACGCCCAGGCCTCGCCACGACGGTGCCCCTGTGGACAAGGACGAGCCTGCGGAGAGCCTCTCTTCGCCGGGATATCTCAACTCCGGAACGCCCTGCTTTCTGGCAGATGGCAACCCCACTCAGGGTGGGCGGTGTTCTGTATTGGAGCGGAGCCCGTGGTCGGTGGTATGGCGAGTGATGCTACCCGTGTCCCTGGGACAGTTGCCTGTGGGGGAGTCATGTGGGCCCATTCCTAGGGGAAGGCATAACTTGCGGTCTCTGTAGTGTCCCCCCCCGGCCGATATGGGTGGCCCTTACCTCCGTGCCCCTGCGGTAACACTGCCTGGTGGGGACTTATTACATTGCCCTAGGGGTGTCTCTGAGGGATCCCCACCATGGCCAGCACCTGAGTTTTGCCTGAATTTGGCGCCGTTCGATTCAGCCTCCATTTTGGGTGGGGGCAGCAGCCATTTTCTGGGCATTTGGTTTCGGTTCGGCCGCCATCTTGCGAGTAATTCTGTTCCTATTGAATTAAATATGCATCCATATTACTGTGGCTCAGGGCCTACATCTGCCTCTAGTGATTGAGGTCACTTCCTTTTGGCTTCTTCCTTCTACTGCAGCAGCTTGTGAGAGGGTCTGGTAATTTACACTGTGGGGCTGTTTACACTTGTGGTTTTTTTCAGGCATTTCACCCAAAAATAAAAAACGGAACTTTCCCTGTTTTTACATCATTTAAAAGGGGACTCCTACAGCGGTGCAGACTGTGGAATTCGCCGATTTAACTACTTTAAGACCAGAGGATTTTCCTGCTTAATGTCCAGGCCATTTTTTTCAACTTGGCACTGCATGACTTTAACTGACAATTGCACGGTCATGCAATACTGTACCCAAACAAAATGTATGTGCTTTTTTTTCCCCCACAAACAAAGCTTTCTTTTGGTGGTATTTGATCTGCTCTACACTTTATTTTTTGTGATATTAATAAAAAAAAAATAGCAAACATTTTTCCAAAAAATTTAATTTTCTACTTTGACAGTTAAAAAATATTCAATATACACTATTAAATTTGTAATATATTTAGGACAAAATGTATTTAGTTACATGTCTGACAAAAAATTTCCAACGAATGTATTTTTATTGGTTTGCTCAAAAAAGTTATATCATCTACAAACTATGGTGTAAATACTGGAATTTACGCAGCTTTAATTTCTGACTGCCTATCTTGAAGTGCTAAAATGGCAGGGCAGTACCACTTTTTGGAAAGTAGACATTCTAAGGAATGTAGTGAGAGGCATGTTGAGCTCATTGAATATTTAAATTTTTATGTCACAGGTGTTTGAAAAATGACTAAAAAAAAAAATTGTCATTGAAATGATATATTGCTCACACATGCCATGGGTATATGTGTAATTACACCCCAAAATATATTCTGCTGCTTCTCTTGAGTACAGGGATACCATATGTGTGAGACTTTTTGGGACCCCGAAAACTAATCACCACCTTCAGAATTTCAAAGGGCATACATTTCTCATTGCACTTTCTCACTGCCCATCACGGTTTCGGAGGCACTGGAATGTCAAGATAGCACAAAATCCCCCCCCCAATGACCCCATTTTGCAAAGGAGGCATGGTGAGTCCATAGAATATTTTATATTTTACCACAAGATTTAGGAAAACTACATTTGTTTTTTTAAAGCAAAGTTGACACTAAAAGATAAATAGCTCACACATGACATGGGTCTATGTGGAATGACACCCCAAAATACATTCTGCTGCTTCTCCTGAGTATGGGGATACCCCCATGTGAGAGACTTTTTTGCAGTCTAGCCACGTACAGGACCCTAAAAACCAATCACCACCTTCAGGCTTTCCAAATGCGAAAATTGTTGATTTCACTCCTTACTACCTATCACAGTTTTGAAGGCCATGAAATGCCAAGATTGCAAAATGGGGTAATTTGGGGGGGTTTTGTGCCAAGTATACACTCCAAGCTATTTGCTGAGAGGCATGTTGAATGTTTTGCAGATCTAACTTTTTGTCACAAAGTTTTGGAAATTGTAAAAAAGAGGAAACCAAAATGCATTTTCTTTTTTTCATTTTCCAAAATAGATGAGAGCTGCAAAATACACGCCATGCCTCTCAGCAAATAACTTGGAGTGTCTACTTTGCAAAATGGGGTAATTTGGGGGGGTTTTGTGCCATCTTGTTTGGCATTTCATGCCCTTCAAAACTGTGATGGTAGTAAGGAGTGAAATCAACAATTTACGCCCTTAGAAAACCTGAAGGTGGTGATTGGTTTTCGGGGTCCTGTACGCAGCTAGACTGCCAAAAAGTCTCACACATGTGGTATCTTTGTACTCAGTAGAAGCAGCAGAATGCATTTTGGGGTGTCATTGTACATAAACTCATGTCATGTGTCTCTATGAGCTGAGTGGGATGTCCCAAAGCAGTAAAAGACATGAGGGGTAGGAAACGCAACCAGACCGTAACGTCAACACCAAAAGGCTAAACCTAGCCAACTGGGCAACAAGGAGCTCAAACAATATAAGAGCTCACCCAGGGTAAAAGACCCCCTGAATGAAGGTGTGAATCAGACATGCGTAGCCAATGGACGTTAAAACAGTCAAGGCCGACACCTGGCCCTTGGAAGTGCCCAACGCCAAGCGCTGCTCAACTGCTTTTTGTTAAAAAAAAAAAGCCAGAACCCGAGCTATAGAAAACAAGCGAGGGTGCAGCTGCAGCGATTCACAGCATGAAATGTATAATTTCCACGTACGATAATAGATCTTCCTAGAGGTTGATTTCCTGCCCTTCAAAAGGGTAGGAATCATCAAATAAGATAGAACTCAAACTCCTCAACACCTTGCTTTCAACAGCCAAGCCGTTAAAACCAGCGACCGTAAAGCAGGATGGAAGATCGGTCCTTGAGATAGCAGATCATCCCGCAGAGGAAGATGCCATGGAGGATCCACGACCATTTTTTTACCAGTTCTACGAACCAGGAACACCAAGGCCGATCTGGAGCCACCAGAATGCCTTCCATCGCCATCCAGCGAAGAACCTCGGCAGGAGAACGAGTGGCAGGAAGGCAAAAAAATAAGGAGATACTGACTCCAAGGAGCCACCAGAGCGTCAGTGGCATCGGCTAGGATCCAGAGACCTGGCCACAAACCTCTGAACTTTCCTGCTGAGGCAAGACGCAAACAGATCCACCTCCGGAGTCCCCCACCGGGCACATGGGAGATTAAACGCCTCCGGATGCAGGGACCACTCCCCCTGATCCAACACCTGACGACTCAGGTAATCCGCTTGCCAATTCTCCACACCCGGGATGTGGACCGTGGAAAGAGCCGGAACATTGTGTTCCGCCCATAACAGAACTCGGCTGCCTCCTTGGCTGCCAGGGCACTCCTGGTGCCCACCTTGAGTGATGCAAGCCACAGCCGTGGCATTGTCAGACTGGACCTGAACCGGAGAACCACGTAGCTGACATGTCCAATGAAGCAGACAGAGCTTGATCGCTCTCAGTTCCAGGATATTGATCAGCAAGGAAGATTGCTCTTCCGTCACCCAAGTTCCCTGGGCACAGAGCTTCCTCAGCACTCCACCCCAGCCTGATAGGCTGGCGTCCATGGTAATCGCCATCCAAAACACCGTCAGGAAGGACAGGTGACTGGAGCCACCAAGAGCTGAATTCATGAGATGGTTAAACCGAATCTTCTGATCCAATGACCGAGGATCTCTGTTCCATCTGGACAAAATCTCCTTCTGCAGCTGTCTCGTGTGAGATTGAACAAACGGGACAGTTTCAAAAGTGGAGATCACCAGACCCAGGGCCCTCATGCAAACCTGCACAGAGGATTGCTCGGCCTCCATGAGCAACCTGACCGCCCCTTGCAACTTCTGAAGCTTGTCCAAGGGAAGGAAGACCCTCGCCATCGCAGCGTCGAGGATCAGCCCCAAATAGGAGACCTACACAGACAGACAGAGTCAGGGCAGATTCGGGAACATTGATCGTCAACACAAATTCCTATAGGGTCTGGATGGTGATGGAGACGTTATCCAGCAGATGGGAATGGGAATCTGCTCGCAACAGGAGATTGTCCAGGTACCCCACAATGGAGATACCCCCGCGACACAACAAGGCCAGCACAGGGGCCAGGACCTTGGGAAAAAAAAAAAAACTCTGGGAGCCGAGGCGAAAGGGTAATGCCACGGATTGAAAATGCTCCTCTGCCACTGGGAAGCGGAGAAATCACTGGTGTCCCTCAAACATGGGGACGTGGAGATGTGCATCTGAGATTGATGCCAGGCCAGAAAATCCCCCGATTCAAAGATGCCACCACCGACTGAAAGGATTCCATTCGAAACTTTGCACCTGCACAAAGCGGTTCAGAGTTTTGAGGTCCAGGATTGGACGCACTTTGCCCTCTTTTCTGGGCACAGTGAACAGGTTTGAATAGAAACCGAGAGCAGTCCTGTGGGGAAACCACCACAATAACCCCCTGAGCCAGGAGATCTCGAACAGCCTCCTGCAAATCTGTCAAACGCTGCAGAGACAGGTGAAGATTTGACTGAAAAAACCTGTTCCCTGGCCGGGACCTGCTGAGATGGGTGAGGGCGCCCCTTCATGCTGTAGAGCAGTGTTACCCAACCCCCAGGCCGCAGACCGGTACCGGTCCGTGGATCAAACGGTACCGGGCCACCCGAGGAACTTTAAATGATTTCACTGTGGCGGCCGAGGTGCAGAGCCCCCCCCCCCCCCCCCCCCCGAGTCCACCCATTGTGTGACAATAGCGAATGATGTATTGGATTAGGTAATCTGGATTAGGCCAGAGGTGGCAGGGTCAACCAAAGGAAAAGCCCTTTTGTTTGCAAACTTTTTCCACCGAGTAAGGTTCAGCAAAGATTTTGGGGGATTGAAAATCTTTTCTGGCGTTATCCAGTTGTCATAAACTGGACATTCTATATGTTCTGTAACGAACACGGAAGGCTTTACAGGATTTTGCAGGTCTCTTTGTACACAACATGGGCACGAGGAGACAGAGAAGAGTCAGTCTGCACAATGCCAAGGCTTTTGCAGACTGAGGAAATTAGCTTTTCAACATTAGCAAGCATGCTGGTGTAGCTCCCCTCTTCAATATGGCAATATTCTGGCAAATAGCCCACAGCAGCTTCCTCCAATACGGTCTCAATTTCCTCTTCTTTCCCTTCGCTGTCTGATCTCTAGGACTGAAAGCATCCCAGGTTGAGAAACAGAAGTAGAAGAGGTGAGGTGTTTGAGCCCTGGACAATGATGGCTGTATTAAGGCTGTAATCCAGCCAAGGAACTGTGAAACAGATGCAGAGAATTCTGCTCGAGTTAAATATGCTGCTTGTTGCATGCCTGAAACAAAACTAGAATCTGATGCAGAGATCAGTGTTCAAACGGAATCCTGCTCTGACCACTCAGAGGTTGAGTGTTGTGCAGTTCCTCAAGAGGAATAATGTTCACCTACGATTTTGCAATGGCTCCATTTTGCCTGCTTGTTGCCATAGCTACAAGTGAGGGTATTCCCTGTGAGGTACTCAAGGAATAGGGAGCAGAGTATAGGGGAAGCCTGACCGAAAGGATGGCATGGTAACCTGGGTATAGACGTCCTATAACAAATCCTTGTGGAGTACCTATAATGGCTCAAGGCAGAAGTGACTGTAAAGTTGGTGACCAGTGGTGTTATATGAGTGGTTGACTTTTAGCACCAAGGTTTGTAAAGCTTTTACATTGTGAGGTGAACATATTGCAAACATAGCCATTTTTACAGCAATGGGGAGCGATACAGGAAAACCCTTTCCTACCTGTCCACGATGCTGGACTGGAAATAAGGTGACTTGATTCCATAGGAATAGACCACAGCACTGGATCTGTATAGCACCCTGTGGCTGACAATGCATTGCACCAAGTGCCAAGGTGAGCAACCTTGCAGGAGCCACTGCCCAAAAATACATTACAGACCATCTCCACAGCATGGGGTCCGGGTACAGCTCCCAAGATTTTACCGAGGTTGTGCAAGGGCCAGCAGTGCCTCTCGAGCTCCACCTTCCTTTTACTAACAGACTGGGCTGAAAAGATTGTGCACACTAGTGCCTGGACAGCATTCCACACTGGGGCTCTCCACGAACAGCAGCTGACACCTGGCTGGTAAATGCATCCACACTCCTCCTGTGGAGTATACATTGGTTGTCAAAGCAACACATTTTGAGGGTGGGTCTTCTTTAAGCCTAAATAAAACTGCTAAATATAAAATGTTTTATGTATCTGACTTGTTCATACTACTATTAGCAAATAAATGCTTTGTTTTGGAGATAAACCCCCTAACTACACATCTGTTCATGGTGTTTACAGTACCAATTTAGAATTTCTATAATGGACCCTTGGTTTTAAAAAAACTTGTTTTGGAAAAAACAGGAAGTTTTAGAAAGGTTTTATTTACCAACATTTTGCTTTAAGACAGCATATAAACAAGACAAACCAGCACAGAAATAATGTTCCTATAAAAATGAAAACATTGATGATTCAAATTTATCCATGCATAAGAATACATGTTAAATCAATTTTTACATGTATATAGAACATATAAAAAAACAAAAAAACATAACTTGTAAACATGAGAGCAAAGCTGCTCTAAAACCACACTGCACTCAGGATATATAAAGAATAGCCTATTCTTCAAAGAAACCATCCCTGGAAACAATATGTCTTGAGTACATTTTACATTTGCAATCATAAAGGAAAAATAAACATTCAAGAGTCCACCACAAGCAAAAAAAATAAAAAAAAACCCTTAACAGAAGTAATAGGGTACAGGAATCAGGACATTAAATATCAGTTTAGCAACAACAAAAACAATGTTAAATTCGATCAATCTTTAAAAAACAAGTAGAATATACTGAGGAACAAGGTTTATCTATATAGTTAAAATAAAATACTTTAAATTCTTACACATCTTTACGATACATCAGTGCAAAGTGTAGCATCCATTTACTTTCATGTGTCCTGTGCCAAAGCTCAAGACGTCAATTTTGTTTCTGTAGCTTTAAGTTATTGCTAGCAGCTATCAGTTTATTAGGTATACCAATTCAACTGTGCATATGTCAGTCCCCCAATTACACAATGTAGCTGTGAATAGCGGGTTATTAAGTTTACAATATGTGAACATTTTCCTTACCCAAGACCTGTTGATGCATCTCTGTTTAAATGGTCAGCTGTTGAGTCCTGTCTGTGGAGCTTAGCTGTATTTGCAGAAAAAGCTCACACAACTCTATGGTAACCACAAGGCAATTAAGGGCAATGTGGCAGAGCGTAAACGCAAAAACTGTAAACGGCGTCTTTACTCCATTATTGAACCTAGTTCTACCCTTTTCGTTTCCTGAACAGTGTATGTAGCTACCATATGTTTAGTGACTCCTTTGTGCTGAGAGTTTTGCAAAAAGTAACAGAAGAGATGGCAGCTCAAGTCAACTGGTCATATACTTGCATCCTTAAATATCTAAGGGGTTTCTTCCTCAAACACCTGCAGCATTCCATGACTTGAAAACGCTTTGAATGCATCTTGAAAAGCAACTTCTCTTGGTATTAGAAAGGAAGCGGTAATGCTGTCACATATATCTATGTGATCCACCCATCCATAAATGGTCACTGGCGTTTGTAAAAATTGGAAAATTTATAGAAAAAAAATGTATTTCAGCAATCAGAAACAAGGCACATGCATGAACTTGGGCTTCTAAATTCTGTTGCCACAAACTAGTTAATTGACCTGCCCCAGATGTATCTGCAGCAAGGAAATTTTCTGCATCAGCCAGTTCCCAGTAGTGAAAATGACCATGACATTGGCACACCTGAAAATTGCATCAGTAGTTGTAGCAAAGCAGTGAAAAAGTTCCCACATGAATGTCTTTCACTCATGGTTATTTTTTTTTTAATTTATTTTTTTATTTTTTTTTTTAACGGGGGCCCTGTGTGCTGAAATTTTGGGACAGAAGACCAGACACTTAGAAGGGGAAACCATGTGCCAATATAAAATTAGGCCATGGCTCCATTTTCTCACAGGCGCGAGAGCTACATATACTGAGTAATCATGCATTACCATACAGTTGTGCAACACATTTCTGCTCTCCCCAACAAAAAAGTGGTTAAACAATGTAATATTTACAGTAAGCCACAATAGGGAACATCATTCAAGTTTCCCCCCTGCAAAGTAAACAGGGGGTTGGCGATCTCAAAGTCAAAGGCCTTTGGGAATGGAAGCACAATCAAAAGCAATTTTATCATACCAAGCTTTGTAAAATGTCTAAAGTACTCTAAGGCAATTAAAAATAAGACTTTGCTATTTGGCATGATAAACTTCACTGCAATAACACACTGAGAAATCTGCCAATGCTAAGCCATTTACATTATTCTTACCAACACTAAACATTTCATAAGATGAGTTCTATTTATATAAAGAAAACATTTGAAAAAATCCCCACTAGTGAGCCTATATTGAGAGACGAAAGAAAAAAATAACAGCAAAATTCGGCCAAAAGAAATAGTCTATGGCTACAATCTATTGTACTCTTTTCCCTGAAACCATATTTTAAATATAATCTGTATTTATTATCTTAAGTAAATTGTCCATATAAATACAAACTCAGAATTTCTATTCGTGGTATTGCCTATATGGATCTCCCATTGGCCGCCTGCGATTCGGCCTTCCCCTGTAATTTCTGTAATGTGGATAGCCATCTTCTCTGCCTCTTGCTCCCCTCCAGGCATCCTCATTTCTAGAATATTGGTAGCCACCTCTGTTAGGTTGATGAAATTTCTCATTTCTGAACCTCCTGTTCCCATATGACTGGTTGTAAAAGTTCTTTGATCTACCCCCGCTCAATATATTCGATACTTCCCTCTCATCTTCTGAGCTCTCCTCTTTTGCTCTTATTGGTCTGTCTTCAGGTGGGATTATAGATGCGGTCACTGTGGGTAACTGATAGACATTGTTATCATTGGACTTCCTTTCCTCTGGGGTTTTAGATACAACTGATGGGGACGCCTGGTTATCAGGCACTTTTTCTATAAGGCTCTTCGGATCAACCAGCTCAGGCCTATCTAAAATTATTTGCTGTCCTGGTTTAACCTGAAAGGTATTTAATCCAGACTCCTCTGTAGCAACAACATGAAACAAAGGCTGATCTGGTCTTCTTTCATTCACTAGCTCATGGGGCTGCTTTAAAGCTCCCTCAACTGTGTGGCTTTCTGCAATATTAACAGATAAAGTATTGTCAGGCACATCTGTACTCTGAGGGGTAATAAACACATTATGTTGTACGACTGGGTTCTCAATGTAACCTTGATATGGATATCCATACCACACTTGCGGGAAAACTTGGGGAGCTACTGAAAGATGTCCCATGTAAGAGCCTTGCCCAAAGTGAGGTTGTGGGAATAGTGTCTTGCTTGCCTGTGCACCTTCAAAGTCATTTATCCTCAGCTGGAACTGCTTCTCCTCAGATTCATTAGTTTGGGATGGAACTTGTCCTGCTACAGGAGTTTGAACAGATGGTGTAAGAAGTGTTGAAGAGCATAAAGTAGCAGGCTGTGAAACCGGGTCATCATTTCTCACTTCATTCAGGTGTACAGACAGTAAAGGGTCTGGTTCATTTTGGTTTACAGTGGTGTCCTGCATCCAACTGTTTTGAGGGTAAACAGGAATATTTGGGTATATCCTGCACACATTTAAGTAGGCTTGATGAAGAGGATGCAAATATAAATGCGGGGGCCACATTGGACATGTGTAAGCCTGAAAAACAAAATTAAAAAAATAAACCAATGTGAATATACAATTAAAGAAATGACATTAAAATGTAACAAATCTATAATGTGACCACTTTTCAGAGAAGTTTTTCTAGAGTTGCTTGAAAATGAACAAAGTGAGCACACTCCATTTACAGCTGCCTACTATGACTTGACACAAAAGCTCAGCCATCAGCCTAAAAATGCTCATGCTCAAATATAACCTGGCTCATATTCCTTCATCTAGGCCATGGGAAATACATTTCATATGCATTTATTATATATCTGCAGTAAAAGTTAAAGTGGTTATAAACTCTTACATATACCCATTGAAGTGATCAGTAAAGCACACACCTCAGGTGATACACATAGATGATGCAAATTCACCTACATAAGTTGTACCCATTTATCTGCAGTTTTCTCTTTTCTACATCCAAAGTGCAGAATGTATAAAGCTTGTCTGAGCAATCAGAAAAAAAAGGGGGCAGAGAGCTGAAAAGCTCTAAGAGCTGATTGCAAGGGACACAGCCCTCTTCACGCAGCACACAGGAACAGAGGCTGTCAATTAGCTGGAGATCCCTCCCCTGTCACCATTTTTCTCTTGGTGTCAGGAAGACTTGTCAAAAGTGCTCATAACAGAGGAACAAGGTGCTCTGGATAGAGTATACACAATAGAGGGAAATGCTTTGTTCACATTTCATGTCTGAGGTTTACAACCACTTTACCCATTCAACACCACCTATGACAGAAGAGAAGGAGCCGGGGCTATGAAGAAAAGGGGAAGGTTTTAGCTTAAACGGTCATCCATATTTAAAGCTGAAATCCAGGTAGGTTTTTATTTTTTTTGATTAGTTACATTGAACCAGTTTGGACCAATGTAAGTATCCATACTCCAAACCCGAGGGACTGCTGTGGAAGCTGCAAATCACTGTTGTGTTGCCGTCCTTTACAGAACGTCTTTATTTCTCTTCTATTTTCCTCATTGCATACAAGGCATTCTCCAATTGGACAAAATGGAGAGGTGGGATTTTGACATCTTCACTATGTTCAATTAGAGATCTCCTTGTATTCTCTGGGGGGGAAAAAAACCAAAGCATTCTGTGAATGGCGGCCATACCAAGTGAGCAAAGTCCTGTATTCACCTTGCAGAGGGGGAACAGTTTGGCACAGGACCTGGAAGTCTGAGGCGATCACTGCAGTAGCACTGACTGTTACAGGGATTATTCACTTCCTCAGCAGTTCCTCTTATATGGAATATGAAAACTTACTGGTTCAAACAATTTAACAAAGCAATAAAAACCATACCTGAAGTTCAGCTTGAAAAGAGACACCTGCAACAGCCAGAGGGAGCTCTGCAGAGCAGACATGTATGGTGTGTTATAGAACTTCATTTATAGGTCTGTACTTGCAGCAACCTGAATTACTGAAAATTCAGATAAGACACAAAACTGTCCTACATACATAGCTCTGGGAATGTTATCAGAATTGCAATCAGGTACATCATACAAAATTATTAAAAAGAAACCAGTTATCTCTAGCTAACAATTTATAACAAACTATTAACATGCATCATGAAAGCATGAGATATATATATATATATATTTATATTTTACACACACATACACAGCTTTTTTTTCTCATAAAATAGGATCAGGAACTCAACCACAGGTGGTGGAGTGGAACTGAGTTCATCCAAGTTCCAGCTGAAAAAAAGATTATATATATATATATATATATATATATATATATATATATATATATATATATATATATATACATACATATATACACACACATATACATATATACATACACATACACACACATAGACACAGTGGGTACGGAAAGTATTCAGACCCCCTTAAATTTTTCACTCTTTGTTATATTGCAGCCATTTGCTAAAATCATTTAATTTCATTCTTCTTCCTCATGAATGTACACATAGCACCCCATACTGACAGAAAAACACAGAATTGTTGACATTGTTGCAGATTTATTAAAAAAGAAAAACTGAAATATCACATGGTCCTAAGTATTCAGACCCTTTGCTGTGACACTCATATTTAACTCAGGTGCTTTCCATTTCTTCTGATCATCCTTGAGATGGTTCTACACCTTCATTTGAGTCCAGCTGTGTTTGATTATACTGATTGGACTTGATTAGGAAAGCCACACACCTGTCTATATAAGACCTATATATATATATATATATATATACACACATATACATATATATATATATATATATATATACATATATATATATACATATATATATATATATATATATATATATATATATATATATATATATATATATATATATATATATATATATATATATATATATATATATATATATATATACACACACACACACACACACACACATATACACACACACATATACAACAAATATGTATACACACGGAAAAAGGGAAGACAGAGGGACATTTATCAAGCAAATCATTTAGATGCAAACAGACTCTTCCTTTTTGCTTGCACATGGTTAGGTGATGGAAGAAAGTGAGGTCCTAACAAAGACAAGACACAACAAAAAAAAACAAAAAATGTATGTACTGGCAGGATAACTAGGTGAGAAAAAAAAAAGTTTAAGAAAAACAAATACCGTATTTTTCTGTGTATAAGATGCTACTTTTTGCTAAAATCGTTATACTGAAAATCGAGGGGTGTCTTATACACGGACAGTCAGCAGAGGAGAGAGCAGCGTGGGTGAGTAGCTGCCCATACCCTGTCAAAGAGGCTTCCTCCAATTGTGAGCTTTGTTACAGATGTCAGCTGATGCAAAAATTGGAGGTGAAGAGAGCGCAGATGCAAGAGAGCGTTCTGAGCCCAGATGTCACAAAATAAAACCATGAATACTGGTAAGCGATTGTCTTACTCTGCAAAATTCAAACTCAATGTAATCAGCTATGCAAAGGAGCATGGGAATAGGGCTGCAGAGAGACAGTTTGATCATACACTCAGTGGGAAGAGGTCCAGACAGTGGAGAAAAAAACGGAACAACTCCTTAAGATGCCAAAAAAGAAGCAGGCCTTAAGAAGGAAAACCAGCAAAATGGCCAAACTTGGAGCAGAGGCTTAAGACTTGGATTATGGAGTGGCTTGTGTGTGTCAACCAAGCTTATTCAATGTCAGGCAAGAATGCAAACGAAATGAACATTGTTGATTTTACAGGAAAGGTAAAATGGTGCTTCAATTTCATGAGGAGAGAAGGGTTGGCCATGAGAACACAAAGTTAGCTAAGAAAATGCCACCAGTTTATGAGGATAAAATCCAACAGTTGCATTCCTATGTCATACGACTTCAGAATAAATATGATTTTAAACCAAGTCACATTGCAAACATGTATGAAGTGGCTCTAAGTTTTGATATGCCTTCCAACACAACTGTTGATATGAAAGGGATCAAAACCATGGCAATCAAAACAAGTGGCCATGAAAAGACACACTATACTGCTGTGCTTTCATGCTGTGCAGAAAGTACTAAACTGCCTCCTATGCTTATTTTTAAGAGAAAAACATATCCTAAAGAGACCATACCACCTGGCATTATTGTGCAAGTTCAAGAGAAGGAAGGGATGGATGAAGACATTATGGCCATTTGGTTTATAAAAAAGTTTGGTCCAGAAGACCTGAAGGGCTTTTAACCAGTTCCAGACCGCCCGCCGCAGTTTTACGTCGGTACTTTGACGTTAAATACCAGGGTTATGGCAGCAGATACCTGCCATAACGCCGGTATTTTTTTTAAACTGCCGGCGGTCTTCTTTCACATAACGGTGGTCCCAGTGGCAGATTCGTCACGGGATCACCCTTACGGTACGGCGGGAGATATGCCCCCCATCCGGTCGTTTTCCCCGCTTACCGGACCCACCGGTAGCAGGGAAAATTTTCTGGTCCACGCACCTCACAGGCAGGAAGTCGAGTGAGGGCTAGATGGCCCTCACGCGACTATGGCCTTGGAGGGCCGGAGCGACGTCAAACTTCGTCTTCTAGCATTGCATTTAAAGAGCCTTTTTTTCCCCATCATGAAAAAAAAAATGTTTTTCTTTTTTAGTCTAATGTGAGATCTGAGGTCTTTTTGACCCCAGATCTCACATTAAAGAGGTCCTGCCCTGCTTATTTTTATTACAAGGGATGTTTACATTCCCTGTAATAGGAATAAAAATGATCAAAAAAAAGTTTTTTTTTTTTTTTTACAAAAACTTTGTAAAAAAAAAAATAGATAAAATAAATAGGAAAAAAATGAATGTGCCCTGTCCCCGTTAGCTCACACGCAGAAACAAACACATACTCAAGTCCCGCCCACATATGTAAACGGTGTTCAAACCACACAATTTATCACGGCGATCATAAGAGCAAGAGCAATAATTTGAGCCCTAGACCTCCTCTAACTCTTAGCTGGTAACCTGTAAACATTTTTAAAGCGTCGCCTATGGGGATTTTTAAGTACCAATGTTTGTTGCCATTCCACGAACGTGGGCAATTTTGAAGCATGACTGGGTTCAAAAGTACATGTTATTTTTTAATTTAAAGTGAATTTTTTCCAACAAAATTGCGTTTGGAAGACCACTGCGCAAATACGGTGTGATAAAAAAATATTGCAACGATCTCTATTTTGTTCTATGGGGTCACTGCTATATATATATATATATATATATATATATATATATATATATATATATATTTGGGGACTCTAAGTAATTTTCTAGCAAAAAAAGAAAACAGATTTTAACTTGTTAACAGCAAGTGTCAGAAATAGGCCCGGTCCAAAATTGCTCTGCTTGTCTTTGATCAGTTCCGAGCACATTTAACAGAAAATACAAGAAGGGTTGCATCAGATTTGCGAACACACCTAGCAGTTATTCCTTGTGGACTTACAGGTCAGCTACAGCCACTAGATGTGTTAGTCAACAAACCATTTACAGCCCTGATGAGAGAAGAATGGAGTAGATGGATGCATAAAGTAGGTGATAAAGATAAACTTGACACCGTCAAGAAGAGTGAAAAAAACAACCATTACCGAGGTCTACAATTGGATCCTAAACTCATAGTATGGCATCAAACAAGGTGATTGTGAAGTCCTTCAAGAAATGTGGAATCAGCAATGCCATGGACAGAAAGGTGGATGATCTCACATATAGACAGTGACTCAGAAGACAGCAGTGATCCAATAGCAGTTGAAGAAATTCAAACTGATGAAGAAGAGAGCATTGATGCAACAGAGGCTGAATAAAGTGATATGCTGCAGAATATCATAGTATGGGTATGTAAATGTTGCCTGCAGTACTGGCAATTACTAAATAAAAATGTGTCCTGTTTTAGGTTTAAAATATTGATTTCTTAAGTGTGGGTTGGAAAAGTGGGGGTCGTCTTAGATATAGTGGATGTACCTTATTTTTCCCATGCATAAGACTCTCTCTGGGATAAGGTAAGCAAAGGAATCTCCCTAATATTTTCAAATTTTTCAAAGGGGGGTTTCTGGAGAACCGACAACACCAAATTAAGATCCCAGGACGGCAAGGGCGTGCGCACCGGAGGAGCCAGGTGCCGCACCCCCTGGATGAAATTCCGTACCAAAGAATGAGTAGCCAGTGGCCTCTGGAAGAAGATCGCCAATGCTGAAACCTGACCCTTGATAGTGCTCAAGGCCAGCTTCTGCTCAACCCCCCGTTGCAGGAAGGCCAATATCCGAGCCACCGAGTAAGAACGTGGAGGAACCCCGAGGGACTCACAGCACGCGATATAAGACTTCCATGTGCGATAAAAGATCGCGGGGGCAGGCTACAAACCTCTGCACCTTCCTGTTGAGCCGAGATGCCAACAGATCCACATCTGGGGTGCCCCAACCCGTGGCATTGTCCGACCGAATCAGAGCCGGGCAGCCCCGAAGATTCTCGGTCCAGTGAACCAGGCAAAACCTGATCGCTCTCAGTTCCAACACATTCATCGGCCACCTGGATTCTTCCAGGGACCAGAGCCCCTGAGCAGACAGCCTGCCGAGAATCCCTCCCTATCTGGATAGACTGGCATCCGTGGTGACAAACGTCCAATAGATCGGAAGAAAGGACTTCCCGTGACTGAGCATCGGAGACCGAAGCCACCAAACCAGAGACTCCCTGGTCCACTCGCTCAGCCGGATCCGATTGTCTAGGGAATCGGGATTCCGGTTCCATTTGAGAAGAATCTCCTTTTGGAGAGTCCGCGTATGACGCTGAGCCTGCGGAGACTCCGCACAGAGGAGGAGGTCGTTACAGGTAGCCCAGGACCGATATGCCCCGCTGCTGCAACAGCACCAGAACTGGTGGCCAAAACCTTTGTGAAAACCCGGGGAGCAGAAGCGAGACCAAAGGGTACCGCCACAAACTGATAATGGTCCTCTCCCACGGCAAAGCGCAGAAACCGCTGGTGTCCTGCGTAAATGGGAATATGAAGATAGGCATCCTTGATGTCTATGGACGCCAAAAAATCCCCCTAATGCAGGGAGGCCACCACTGTGCGAATGGCCTCCACTCCTTGTTGCATCAAGTCCTGCACTGCCCCCAACAGAGCCGCTAGGCGATTCGGGGACAGTCGCATATTGGAAGGGAAGCACCACACCGGTGGAAGTGATCAAGTTTCGATCTTGTATCCCGACCGTAGGACCTCGTGAACCCATTTGTCTTGAATCCTGGAGAGCGATGGGTCCGGGAACCGGCGAAGACACCCCCCACCGCTGATATGGGTGGGGGCGCACCTTCAGGCTGAAGCGGTCTTATCCTCAGGTCTGGAAGGACCGTATTTTTGCTTACCAGACCAGGGTCTCTTGAAACCCCCCGGGGGGGCTTTGGAGGGCTTCGCCTTGTCGCCCGCCCCGGAAGAGCGAAAAAACTTCTTTTGAGCTGAAAAGGAATGTCCCTGTCTGCGACGAGGTTCCTTACCCTTATTAGCCTGTGGTAGAAAGGTGCTCTTTGATCTCCCCAGTGAGATCTTTGATAATCTCATCCAAGGTAGCACCAAACAGGCGATCCCCCTGAAAAGGGAGATCAGTCAAGGCTTTTTTGGAAGCCTGATCCGCCGACCAGCACTTCAACCATAGCATGCGCCGGAGGACCACCGCCGAGATTGACACACGCCCCAGCAATGGAGCCGCCCTACGATCAACCGGATCCCGAAAAGACGGGGAATCCTCCAACGGGATAACAGTAGCCTTATTTAGTCTGGAAACCGGCGGATCCACCGAAGGTGGCACCGTCCATTTCTTAAGGAGGGACTCTTCAAACGGGTAGCACCTAGCAATCCGTTTTTGCATCCCAGGGGATCGTTTTGGACGGACCCACTCCTTTTTAATGATATTATCAAAGCACTTGGGAAAGGGAAACACCTTCGCCACCCTGGAGGGCTTGCGAGTGCCAAAGGCAACTTCCGTATGAGCTGCATCCGCAGGTGCAACCTCCAGTTTTAGGGAGACACAATCAGTGCGTCCACCAGTGCCTTGTCTTGCGATATGGCGGAGGCAGAAAGGTCATCCTCACCATCAGAGGAGATGGGGCGTGAGAGAGCAGCCCCAGAGGAGGAACCCGCAGTAGCGGCGACTGGCTCAGGATCAGAATCTGAGGCATCAGACAAGACAGGGGTAGGCGGGGGTCGATTTTTAGCCCCCCGTCCCTGACAGGCCACCTCCACCCAGGACACAAATGACTCCAGTGGGTCCCTGAGGCCACCTCGAGGGGATCAGGTGGGGACACATGTGCAGCAGGGTCCATGGCAACACCAGGGGAACCCGTCAGCAAAAATATGACAAAATTGAAAAAAAAAAAAAAATTTTTTTTTTTTATTTTCTTTTTGCAAAAATGTCACGCAGCGCCCCTCAATGGTCATACAGCGTGCCTCGAGACCCCCGCAGAGAGAGAGAGACCCCCAAAAGGCTCACCACACGATGCACCAGAGTTCAACAGGACTGCTCTCAGCGTTTGTCTGCATGACAAGGAAGTCCTGTGGCGTAATCTTCCCAGGTCTAGGGAGGGGCTCCTCCCCCTCACACGCCCTCAGTAACTCCCACAGCTGCCCAGCTCTGCAAACAAAACGAGCTGGGTGTACCAAGATGGCCGCCCCCATGAGGGACTCCAAACAAATGGCAGCCCTGCGGTGGGAAGGGGGGTCCCCACATTCACTAACAGACGATCGATCGGCAGGTAGGCCCTAGGAAGCCAGGGAGGAAGCCCCCCGCACAACAGCCGTCCGCACTCGGGACCCCCCGCCCCCTTAGCGGCTTGCATGAATGGCTAGCCACCACACACAAACACCCCCCCCCGTAGGGGGGAAGGAAGGGGGGGGAGAGGGACACCACAGGGGGGAGGGTGCACAGGGGAACAGAGGGGAACCCAGATTAGTGTGGGTCCAACCGTCCCAGGGAGGGGCCCGGGTCCACCCCAGAGTCAGCCATGAGGAGCAGGGGGGAAACATTTACTCACTATACCGGAACAGAGCGGGCGCCACTCCAGACAAAAACCCCTCACTGCCCAGTGGGGGGGGGGGGGGGGTGGGCTGTCGGCCAAAGGAGACGCTGCGACTCGGCCGTCGACCGGTAGTATGCGACTCGGCGGGACGTTTAACCCACGGGCCAGTCCCCGTCCAGCGGGACTATGTCGCGGCCGACCCAGCGCGGAGCTAGGGCCTGCACACGCTCGTAGGCCGGCTGGGGTGACCACTGGATCTCAACATCCAGCCCGTCGCCCAGATCCGGCATAATTGCTTGAAGATCTCACAGGAACAACTGGAGAAAACAGCTAACTAAAAAAAGATTTATCTAAAAAAGCTTGCCAGGACCAGAGATCCCAGCAAGGAACTTGGGTCCTTACTCCTGACTAGGCAGAAAAAAACTGACATCCTGTGGCAGGGAGAGAGAGGATATATCCCCTGGGACTGCCCATAGGTGTGGCCAGAACTATTTTCCTGGATATAAAAGAGAAATAGGGGTGATGGCGCTGCCTATATAAAATTTAGATATAATAAAGATATAATAAACTGTGAATTAAAGTGCCTTATGCTAAAAACAATAATGTGTATACTCATACAGTAATATATTCCATAAATCAATTGGGTGCAAGTGCAAGGTATAAAGGTGCCTTCAAGAAAATTGGAAAGTGACTGGTGTAATATATAAACAATAAATAATAGCTAATATTGATAATATTTAACATGCAATATTAATGTGCTAAAAAATATGGTGCTATATGATGTGAACTGTTCCACTCATACCACGTGTTGATATGGGGAGTTTATAAAAAGTGCCAACAGAGCCAAATAGAAAAAAAAGTTTTTTAAAAATACAGCTTGCAAAGTCCAGTAAGGAGAGATCCAGTAAAAAAGTCTATGTCATATACGGTGACTTCAAAAACAATAAAGGTGACAACACTCGGAAAAACCAACACTCAGGTGAAAGGTGACCCCGTGGTGGGTGGTAAGGTGCTGGGATTCCTTTGGTAAAATTGCACACTTACCAGAGACACCCACCCCACACAGGGGTATAGAGCGGGTGCTTTAATGGGTCTGGCAACCTAGCGATATCCTCCTATCCCTGGATGGAGGGCGTGTGCCGAGGATCAGGCTGGTCCTGGTATGGATATACCCTGGGATAGTCCCCTGTGTGCCTTCCTGCCTAGGTGTGTTCCGAGGGATCCACTCAGCTCCACTCCACTCCCTGTATTGCTATGATTGGATTCAGAAATCTCTATAGCTGGGGTAAAACAGCACCAATGTAACAAGAGTTGTAGTCATTTTTTCTATTTGGCTCTGTTGGCACTTTTTATAAACTCCCCATATCAACACGTGGTATGAGTGGAACAGTTCACATCATATAGCACCATATTTTTTAGCACATTAATATTGCATGTTAAATATTATCAATATTAGCTATTATTTATTGTTTATATATTTATTACACCAGTCACTTTCCAATTTTCTTGAAGGCACCTTTATACCTTGCACTTGCACCCAATTGATGTTTTATGGAATATATTACTGTATGAGTATACACATTATTGTTTTTAGCATAAGGCACTTTAATTCACAGTTTATTATATCTTTATTATATCTAAATTTATATAGGCAGCGCCATCACCCCTATTTCTCTTTTTTATCCAGTGTATAGTCTCCGGACTATCATCCAGGGAGGCTGCAGCCTATTTTTAGATATATTTATACATTTTTTTATACATTTTTTATCTATCTAAAATTTATTTATATACATCTTTTTCACTCATTTATTCACCTATCTATCCATTTAGTCCATAGCGCGGAAGTTTCATTTTTCTTAGAACTATTTTCCTGCCTAGTGTCCTACTCCTGTAGGGGGCAGTATAACCCTACAGATATCAAGATATCAGTCCTGCGTCTGTCAATGAGCGACAGAGAAAACACTGTTAAGACTAACTAATGGTGAAAAAGGACCTTTCAAGAAAATAATAGTCCTTCACCACCTGTATAAAATGGGGTAAATAAATAGTGGTCAAAAATGCAGGAAAGAAATAGTATTTTATTCTTTAAAGGTTTTTCAGTCACTGTTTATGTAACTTTATCTAGGTGGCGCAGGCCTGTCATCTAAACAGACTTTCTATTTTCACTGAAGTTTAAAACATATTTTACAGCAGTGCGTTTTTCAAAAACTACAGGCTGTTTAACAGTATAAAAAAACCATTCAGACAACATCCAGTTTTTTTTACCCAGGGCACAAAATCAGACACACAATACACCTCAAACCAGGCAACCATATTAGAAAGAAATGACTAACCTTAATGCCAAGATTATAGAAGAAATGAAGGAGGCTTTTATCTAAAAGGAACAAAGAAAAAAAGCAGAAGGTGAAAAAAATGTAAACATGCATGGGTTTGTATGGCTTCCTTTATCTGTAGGCTATAGCTATAGGCTGAAAATGTCTGTCTGTTACAACATGACTTACCACTCGGGAGATCATCTCCATTCTTACAGTAGGAATAGGGAGGCGGGGAAGTTATTCTCTCCCCTTTTTCATTCACAGGGAATCCGGGATATAGAGGATCTTGGTAAAGACTCAGGGTCTGAGGCATTGGCAGTAAGTGCTGGCTAACTGCTGGCATTGAAACTGGAAGTGGTGAATATGTTGATGTCACCTGAGGTTGTAACACAGCAGACTCGGGTGCAGGTTCTGCACAAGCTGCTTCCTGTGCTGAAATACCTACAATATAAAACAAATGTCCGCTAATTTGAAAAGAGCTTAAAAGTGGTTGTAAGGTTTTTTACCTTAATGTATAGAATTTAAAAAACAAACATTCTGTACCAGATGAGTCCCCCCCCCCCCCCCCATCCCCCTTATACTTACTTTAGCCCATTGGTGACTCAGCACTGTGCTCGAGAGCAGCAGCTCTTTCCACCTCACTGGGAAGATTGATAGCAGCAGAAGCCATTGGCTCCTGCTGCAGTCAATCAAATTCTGCAACAAGGGAGCAAGAGACGGGGCCAAGTCACCCGGTCTGGGTTTATAGATGCAGACAAGGTGACTCAGGATTGAGCCCACATAAGTGCCCCCATGGAAAGTGGCTTTCTAAGGTGGGCACTCGAAGGAGGAGGAGGAGCCAAGAGTGTCAGACCCTAGAAGAAGGATTGGGGCTGCTCTGTTCAAAACTATTGCACAGAGCAGGCAGGTATGACAATTATTATATGGATATCTG
Source organism: Pelophylax lessonae (assembly GCF_965119305.1). Classification (NCBI taxonomy): domain Eukaryota; kingdom Metazoa; phylum Chordata; class Amphibia; order Anura; family Ranidae; genus Pelophylax; species Pelophylax lessonae. The sequence continues at coordinate 660,483,273 of NC_138768.1, forward strand.
GCCATTCCTAGTGTACTTCAATGATCAGGCTTCTCTAGAATAAGCCCCGATTAGAAATTGGGTAGAAATAGTGTGTCTCAAAACCTCTACTTTCCATACAAGCTCACACTACGTCAACATTAGGCAGCATTAACAAAGTAAATGTGCTCTAAAAATTCAGGATAACTACAAAGCTTAGAAGAAAGCTTTTTTCAGTTTATATGTGTTAGGCAAATGTAGGAATGCTGAATGATAAGTATTACATTTTTATTTTCTTAACTAAACTCAACAGAGCGGCTTTCTCTTGTAAAGGCCAACTCTACCAAAACTATTAATGCAGTATGCAATTCACTGTCCCGTTTTGGGAGTAGACTCTAGAAGTAAAAAAAAATATAATTTTACAGGTAAACCAAAAACCCAACTTTTATTGGAGTACATCACAGATACAGCAGGATAGGATTACTTGTGTTTCATATAGATTTGAATCCACAACTTGCCAACAAACTTAGGGACAAAAACCGGTGTTCGTATCCTGATAAACACTCTGGGGCCGTGGACAGCCCAAATGGTAACGTCACAAACTGGAAGTGGCAACTTCCTAATGCGCATCTTAAAAATTACTGGTGAGGCTGGAAAATCAAGATGGGTAGTTAGGCATCCTTGATATCCACCAAGATCCTAAAAGTCCCCCTGATGAAGCAAATTATTTACCAGTTGGACTCTATCCTGAATTGTCAGGAATTTAAGACCTTTGAGGTTTGCGAACAATCCAGACATCTGTTTGGTTTGGGAACTGTAAACCGACAGAAATCGTTAAGACCTCTCCTCATTCAGCACAGGTGTGGAGGACCCCCTGGGAAGCAGCCATTCTATAAGAAAATCTTGGAAGAGGTGTCTGAAATGCAAAGAGCTAATAGGCAAGTCAAGAGACCAACTGACCTGACCAAGGTGTCACCACTGGGGGTTGAGAAGGCACTGTGGTGGGTGTTTGCTGTTCAACAGGGGTAGGAAGAACAGTGACATCAGGTAGGACGACAGTTTCATCAGAGGTAGCAGGTGGCTTTTTCGTTTCCTGTAAATGATAGGAACTGTTAAAGAACAAATAATTCATTTCCATTTTACTACACAATTAAACCACGCTTACATTTTTAGAAGTGACATGGCCTTTTCTCTGTAAAAGCTCAGAACCAGTAAACCCATTTTAGCAGTAAAGGGAAGAAGACTGTAAGTTCCACCTGGTGACTGGATATGTACAGTATCTCACAAAGCGAGTACACCCCTCACATTTTTGTAACTATTTTATTATATCTTTTCATGTGACAACACTGAAGTAGTGACACTTTGCTACAATGAAAAGTAGTGAGTGTGCTACAATGTAAAGTAGTGAGTGTACAGCTTTGTATAACAGTGTGTAAATTTGCTGTCCCCTCAAAATAACTCAACACACAGCCAATAAGGTCTAAACCGCTGGCAACAAAAGGGAGTACCCCCCCCCTAGCAAAAAATGTCCAAATTGGGTGGAAAGTGCCAATATTTTGTGTGGCCACCATTATTTTCCGGTTCGGCCTTAACCCTCTTGGGCATAGAGTTCACAGGTTGCCACTGCAGTTCTCTTCCACTCCTCCATGACATCACAGAGCTGATGGATGTTGAGACCTTACGCTCCTCCACCTTCCGTTTGAGGATGCCCCACAGATGCTTAATAGGGGTTTAGGTCTGGAGATATGCTTGGCCAGTCCATCACCTTTGCCCTCAGCTTTTTTAGCAAGGAAGTGGTAACCTTGGAGGTGTGTTTGGGGACGTTATGTTGGAATACTGCCCTGCGACCCAGTCTCCGAAGGAAGGGGATCGCGTTCTTCGTCAATATGTCACAGTACATATTGGCATTCATGGTTCCCTCAATGAACTGTAGCTCCCCAGTGTCAGCAGCACTCATGCCGCCCCAGACCATGACACTCCCACCACCATGCTTGACTGCAGGCAAGACACACATGTCTTTGTACTCCTCACCTGGTTGCCGCCACACCTGCTTGACACCATCTGCACCAATAAGTTTATCTTGGTCTCATCAGACCCCAGGACATGGTTCCAGTAATCCATGTCCTTAGTCTGCTTGTCTTCAGCAAACTTTCTTATGCATCATCTTTAGAAGAGGCTTCCTTCTGGGACAACAGCCATGCAGACCAATTTGATGCAGTATGAGGCGTATGGTCTGAGCACTGACAGGCTGACCCCCCCACCCCCTCAACCTCTGCAGCACTCAGGTTTCTCATTGACAACCTCTGGATAGGACGCTGAGCACGTGCACTCAACTCCTTTGGTTGACAATGGCGAGGCCTGTTCTGAGTGGAACCTGTCCTGTTAAACCACTTTATGGTCTTTGCCACCGTGCTGCAGCTCAGTTTTATGGTCTTGGCAATCTTCCTATAGCTTAGACCATCTTTATGTAGAGCAACAATTCTTTTTTCAGATCCTCAGAGAGTTCTTTGCCATGAGGTGCCATGTTGAACTTCCAGTGACCAGTATGAGAGAGAGGGATAACACCAAATTTAACACACCTGCTCCCCATTCACACCTTAGACCTTGTAACACTAACGAGTCACATGACACCGGGCAGGGAAAATGGCTAATTGGGCCCAATTTGGACACTTTCACTTAGGGGTGTGCTTACTTTTGTTGCCAGCGGCTTAGACATTAACCACTTGCCGACCGCCGCATGACTATCTACGTCGGCGGTCAGCCCCTCACAGGCAAACTAACGTAGGGCTACGTTGCTTGCTTGTGAGGGTCTAGGGAGCGAGCGCGCGCCCCCGGAGGCGCGCTCCCGCTCCCGCGTGGTCACGGACCCCCCCGCGCGTGTGACCAGCGGACCCGATGTCCGCCGGCCACTCGGCGATCGGCGGGGGAGAGGGAGAATGTCAGGCAGCTTGTGTAAACAAACTGCCTGTCATTCTCGCTGCAAAGACACTGATAAAACGGATCTGGTATGTAGATCCGTTGATCAGTGTCCTTACAGCTAGAGCCACAGCCAATCACAGTAGAAACCACGCCCCTAGGGACACACACAGCCCCTCCCTTCCAAATAAAGTTAACCCCTTCACTACCAGTGTATTTTTACAGTAACAGTGCATATGTATAGCACTGATTACTGTAGAAATGTCACTGGTAACCCCAAAAGTGTCAAAAATGTCAGTCAAGGGTCCGATCTGTCCGCCGCAATGTCGCAGTACCGCAAAAAAAAAAATCGCAGATCGCCGCCATTACGCGTTAAAAAAAAAAACAACAAAAATGACAAAAATCTTTCCCTTTGTTAGTAAACGCAATAACTTTTGCGCAAACCAATCAAAATACGCTTTTTGCGATTTTTTTTACCAAACATAGGTAGCATAAAACAAATTGGCCGAAAATTTTTAAAAATTTTGATTTTTACATTTTTTTTTGGGGGAATTTCATATAAAAAAAATGTGAAAAATATTGCTATTTTTGCAAAATTGACGCTCTTTTTTTGTTTATAGCGCGTGATCAAAAAATCGCACAGGTGATCAAATACCACCAAAAGAAAGCTCTGTTTGTGGGAAAAAAAGGACGTCAAATTCGTTTAGGTACAGCGTCGCACGACCGCGCAATTGTGCGTTAAATTCACGCAGTGCCGAATCGCAAAATACCCCCTGGTCGGAATGGGGGTAAAATCTTCCGGGGCTTAAGTGGTTAATGGCTGTGTGTTGAGTTATTTTGATGGGTCAGCAAATTTACATTGTTATAGAAGTTGTACACTCAATACTTTACATTGTAGCAAAGTGTAATTTCTTCAGTGTTGTCACATGAAAAGATACAATAAAATATTTACAAAAATGTGAGGGGTGTACTCGCTTTTGTGAGATACTGTATATGTAAAATGGCCATGCACAATTTTCTATTTATTTCACAAAATGTTATTTTTAACTAAAAAAACTTAAGTGAACAAAAGATATATAAAATATCCAATATGTAGTTTGTGCCGTCGGTAGAGCAGTATAGAGCAATCGTAGACTGGAATGAAAAAGGAACCGTAATGAAAGGCAAAAGGTGAGCTTTTCCTGAACTGCACAGGCAAGAAAATCAGTTTTTGGGTCTTTGGTGGTGGCCTTGGACATCATTTATTAGCAAGGTACTGGAATGCTTTGGCCTATTTGTAAGTGGTCTAAGCTGCTCTATACACCCGACAGCACTAATTAAATTTTCAGGAGCACTTTCCCCTCCCTTCCTGATCAGGTGCAGAATGAGACAGGGGTGTCGGCTTTCCCCTGCACTGTTTGTGCTTGCCATGTAGACCCTGGCCGCAGCCCTGCATTGGTTGGATAAGGTGGTTGGAATAAATTTGGGGACCATTTCTGAAAAGTTAGCATTATATGATGACGACCTAATGCGGTTTGTTCAGGACCCTGACCCTTCTCCTCAACAAGAAGCCCTTTATATTTCCTCCACTTTTGCAACTTTCTCAGGGCATCATGTTGATTGGAAAAAAGTCTCTTATTATATACATAGACCCTGGTGCATGGGACCGATTCCATGAAATATTTAGGTATTGTCATTTCCACAAATACCTGGGATTACTGCCGTCTCAATCTGGAGTCGGCAGTGCAGACCGTTAGAGGTTGAGAGACTGGGAAAATCTGCCGCTGACCGCAATAGGGTTCATTAATTTAATAAAAATCCTTCCTGTGCCATTATATGCACTATGTCATTCCCCTGTTTGGATCCCTAAATTATTTTTTTTATTCTTCACTCTTTAAAAAGCTTATTTGGAGGTCCCCCCACCTAGATTCAGTTAAAAAAAATATTTGCAGGCCCTAAACACAAGGTGGTCTGGCATGTCCAGACCTCTTCAGTTACTTTTTGGCAGCACTTCTTGTCCATGCACATAATGGGTCAGTTCAGATGCTTCTAATGCATCTGTGGTCTACAAGGCAGCTTACTTAGGCTCCTATAAACCCCTTTGTAATTTTCCATATCGTGGCGCTAGGTCCGCCTTGTTGACTCCGACTCTCTTATGTGAAGGGATTAATCAAAGCCTGGCACCTCAACCTCTACTTTCAGGTCTCCACATAAACCCCTTTGGCTTAACCCGAGGCTCCCAGAATTCTTGACAATCTCTGATCCCTCTTTCTGGGCTTCATGCGACTGATTGCTGTGTAACTGTGCTCTGCGACTGATTGCTGTGTAACTGTGCTCTGCGACTGATTGCTGTGTAAAGCCCCGTACACACGCACCAATTGTCGGCCGACCGTTCGGCCGTCTTTTGTCCGGTGCTGTCGTGTAGGTTGAAAAGTGCTAAAGACTGCACACGAATTTTGTCGGCCAACAACAACCGACTGCAGAAGTGATGTCATGTGATGGTTAACTTTCCGTGTGTTTTTTCTTCTTTGAGCATGCCCAGTCTTGCTCATCTGCTTTTTGTCGGCCGAAATCTGTACTGACTGAAGAACAATCGGCCGTTCTTTGTTGGCCTACAAAAATTTTATAGCCTGCACACCAGATTTTGTTCGGCCGAAAAGTCGCAGTCGGTTGTCGGAAGCATCATACTAACAAGCAGACAATCGGCCGATCGGACGTTGGCCGAATATTTACGGCCGACAATCGGTACGTGTGTACGGGCCTTTACTGTGCTCTGCGACTGATTGCTGTGTAACTGTGCTCTGCGACTGATTGCTGTGTAACTGTGCCCTGCGACTGACCGACAGCGATCTGCGACTGACCGACAGCGATCTGCGACTGACCGACAGCGATCTGCGACTGACCGAGCGTACTCTGCGACTGAATACCTGGGAAGACTGGTGGGTATCTTAGCGACTGGTGGGTATCTTAGCGACTGGTGGGTACTCCAGGTTTAGTACCAGGGGAGATAGAGGTAGTGTAGGTAAGGAATAGCAGGTCGTTACCATTATGGGACTTTTGGAATGAATCTCCCTACTACTAATACTAGAGACTAGAGACGATACTGTGCTTGACTCGGGTAGTGTGTGAAATTATGTTCCTCTGAAGGGGAGGGGCTATGCTGGGATTGAGCTGACGTGCTCCCTCTCATATACCCCCCCTCTGTACCTTTTAGCATCTTCCCTGGGAATATACAGTACATTACTCATACTGCACTTTATAATTTATTGTCTTAAATTCTTAATTTTCTTGCTTCAATTTTTGAAATTTGTTATGATAGTGCTTAACTTCTACCTCCTGATTACTTTCCTTGGTTTTGTTGTTACCCTTGATGATTGGAGGGGTTCTGGAGTTGGGATTGTTCTGTTTTTTTTTTTTATGCTTTTTTTTTAGGCTTTTTTTATATCTGTGCTGAAAGTATCATTTAGGCTCCATTCACACCTGGGCATTTTCAGCTCCAAAAACGCTCAAAAGAAACGCTTCCAAAACGCCCAACAAGTAAAACCCCATTCATTTAAATGGCCCCTGTTCACATCTGAGCGTTTTGCAAAACGCCTGTAGCTGAAAAAAAGTACATGAGCTTCTTTTTGGGCTGATTACCAGCGTTTTTGATAGATGTCAATGAAAAACGCCTGAAAAAATCGCGGTAAAATCGCGGTAAAAATGGATTTTTGTAAAATCTTACCGTAAAATCCTTTTCTCTTAGCTCATTGACAGACGTAGTCCTCGGTGATACACCACCTTCGGGTTATGTTGCCTCCACAGGAGCAGGACTAGACAGTAAATTAAAAAGCTCTGGCCACACCCTAGGGGCAGTCCCAGAGGGTATATCCTCTCTCTCTCTGCCTCAGCAAATCAGTTATGTGAAAAAGCAGTCTTTAGAGATTTTAACCCAACCCAACTCAAAAACAGAGGGGCGGGGACTACGTCTGTCAATGAGCTAAGAGAAAAGGATTTTACGGTAAGATTTTACAAAAATCCATTTTTCTCTAGTGCTCATTGACAGACGTAGTCCTCGGTGATACACCACCTTCGGGACGTCCCAGAGCAGTATCACAAATGAGGGGTGGGAAAATGAAAATCAAATCCCAATCTAGAAGGCCCAACCGGTGCCAACTAGAAGTTTACAATGCTCATCCTTAATGATGAGACTCAACAAAAAAGAGAAAATTTTTTTTTTTTTTTTTCAAACAGAAAAAAACCCTCGAGGTAGACCACCGGTCTCCTCAAATTGCGGCCTGCAAAACCTTGCGGCCAAATGAGGCATCCGCCGATGCCGTCACATCAATTTTATAGAATTTTGTAAAGGTGTGTATCGACGACCAGGTGGCCGCCTTACATACCTGGACCACTGACGCCTGATGGCGAAAGGCCCAGGAAGTACTGAGCGCTCGAGTGGAGTGCGCCCTAACAGGGAACGGAGGACTCTGACCCTTAATAGAATAAGCCTGTACCACCGTTTGTCTAATCCATTTGGCAATGGTCGCGGCAGATGCAGGCAAACCCTTTCTGGGGCCATCCGTGATCACAAAAAGTGAATCCGTCTTACGGAATGATTCCGTAGCTTTCAGGTATACCCTGATTGCCCGAACCACATCTAAGGAATGCAACGCATGTTCCCGATGATGCTTGGGCTGAGGACACAAGGAAGGTAGTACAATATCTTCATTCAACCACCTTAGGAAGAAAAGATGGCTTAGGATGAAGTACTACCTTATCCCTATGAATCACTAGGTATGGGGACTGGCATGATAATGCAGCCAGTTCTGACACCCTGCGAGCAGAAGTAATAGCCACCAAGAAGGCCACCTTCTGGGATAAAGTAAGCAAGGGAATCTCCCTGATGTTTTCAAAGGGGGGTTTCTGTAGAACCGACAAAACCAAATTAAGATCCCAGGGCGGTAAGGGCGCGCGGACTGGAGGAGCCAGGTGCCGCACCCCCTGGATGAAATTCCGCACCAAGGACTTGGTAGCTAAAGGTTTCTGAAAGAAGATTGCTAATGCTGAAACTTGACCCTTGATGGTGCTCAACGCTAGCTTCTGCTCAACCCCTTGTTGCAAAAAGGCCAATATTCGAGTCACCGAATAGGTACGTGGAGGAAATCCTAAAGATTCGCACCACGCAATATAAGTCTTCCATGTGTGATAATAGACCTTGCTGGAAGTCGCTTTCCTTGCTTTAATAAGGGTAGGAATGACTGAAGTAGACAAACCTCTGTCCTTCAGTACTTGGGTCCCAATGGCCAGGCCATTAAACCCAGCGACTGTAAAGCATGATGGTAAATTGGTCCTTGAGACCACAGACACTCCCTGAGACGAAGTTCCCACGGAACGTCTGCGACTAGCATGTCCAAGTCGGCCAGGCCGGCTTGAGGAGGCCAGCCTAGAATTTCTAGGACCACTGGCGCTGATAGAATCTGAACCAGGCGTCCCTAGAGGTATCTGGCCCCGACCATCCGAGAAAGTCTGGTCGTTTTCTGTTCCCACACATGTATCATATACCTGATTGTTATCAGGAAGGGTGATCTTTTCTGGTTGAACCTCAGGGACCGAAGTCACCCGACTAGAGGCTACTTGGCCTATCTGGTCAACCAGATCAGATTCCTGTGAGGTATAGGGACTAATCTTAGGAAAAGGTAAAGGAAAAGATCTATTCAGGGAACGGTAACTACCGCTTCCTGTAGTACTTAAATGTTGGAAGGGAAGAATCGCACCGGTAGTAGTGGTTGAAGCTCGATCTAATGTCCTGAATACCGGTGAAAACGTCCCCCCACCCTGAAACCGGGTGGGGGCGCACCTTCAGGCTGTGTACTCCTTTGCTTCGGGTTTGGCTGGGTTGGTCCTCTGCTTGTCCGACCAGCCCTTCTTGAACCCTCCTGGAGGAGTCTTGCCTTTCCCGCTAGTACCAGCCGGGCGCCCTTTATGGGCGGTAAAGAAAGGTCCTCGCTTGTTGCGAGGTCCCTTAGCTTTAGCAGCCTGTGGCAAAAAAGTGCTCTTGCCCCCAGTGGCATCCTTGATGATTTCATCTAGGTTGGCCCCAAATAGACGATTCCCCTGAAAAGGGAGATTTGTCAAGGTCTTTTTGGAACCTAGGTCAGCTGACCAGCATTTTAACCACAGCACACGTCTGAGGATCACCGCTGACATAGATGCATGCCCTAATAAGGGAGTAGTGTCCAAGGCTGCGTCACAGATAAACTGTAGCCCTTGTATAATCTGTTCCATCAAATCAGATGTCTCCTGGGGAATATCTTTTCCCCTAAGGTCTTGGCGTACCATTTTCGCCCATTCCGTAAGTGTCTGGGAAACTAGACCAATAACAATTACTGGTCTAAATGCTGACCCTATCAGAGAGAAGATGGTGCGGGACTCTGCTTCCATCTTTCGATCCACCGGATCCTTAAAGGACGAAGTGTCCTCCACTGGGATAACCGTGGCTTTATTCAGCCTGGAAATAGGTGGATCCACCACTGGTGGTACCGTCCATTTCTTAATGATGGATTCCTCAAACGGATAGCGTCTAGCAATACGCTTGGAAATAGTAAAGGTACGTTTAGAATGCTCCCATTCTCCTTTAATCTGATTACCGAAACATTTGGGTACAGGAAAAACCTTTACCGTTTTGATGGGCTTATTAGTACCAAAAGGAATCTCCGTTTCAGTTGCCTCTGCCGGTAAAGCCTCAAGTTTTAAGGTTTCCTGCACTGCCACAACTAGTGCGTCCACCAATGCTTCTTCCTGAATTATAGCAGGAGAAGAAGCGTCCTCCTCACTGTCTGAGGGGGCTTTACCTGGGATAACAGCCTTTGCAGAGGAACCTGCAACTGCAGTGACCATCTCTGAATCAGAGTCAGAGGTGTCAGATAGTATAGGGGTAGGCGGGGGTCGCTTCCTTGACCCCCGTCCCTGACAGGCCGCCTCCACCCGAGCCACCATAGACTCCAAAATTGCTGTAAATGACTCTACACTCTGTGCACCGGCGGGTCCCGTGGCCCCCTCGAGGGAAACAGGTGGGGGAATGTGTGTGGCAGGGTCCATGATAATTCCAGTCACTTCCTGGATAATCTAATTCAAAAATAAAAAACTTTTTTTTTTTTTTCCAGACCCCCAGCGCCACAAAAAGCCCCTTAGTGTTACCTGCTAGGGATCCCTATCGATCGAGAGAGAGAGAGATAGACCCCCAGGCTCACCACTTGATGCTCAGAGTTTAACTGCAACAGGTTACAGCGCTGTCTTGACAAACAGGAAGTCTTTAGGCTGGCTGCCCAGGAAGAAAGGAGGCGGCTCCGCCCCTCTGCACGCCTTCCGGCGCCTCCCCTAGCTCCACGAGGTGTTTGGATCACCTCAAACATGGCCGCCCCCATGCTGGAGACACGAGGCTACGCCAAAATGGCGGCTCGTGAGATCCAGCCAAAAAAAATGGCGGCGGCCTGTACTGAATAGTGGTGTGCTGCAGGGCACACAACACTCTCTCTGCATGGGGATTTGGCGTGGTTGGCGGTACCGGCCCTGGCGGATCGCATGGCCATTCGGGAGGCCTGCTAATAGCTGGAGATCTGATTTAGGAAGGCAGTCTACATGTCCGTGGCTTCTGACTGGTAGGTAGCTTATTCTTATCACAGTAAGATTCCCAGAATGCCACAGATTATAATCTTTTAACATGTATACAATTAGATTGTTAGCTCCCAAACCAAGCCTCCTGGCTTTTTGTACATAAAATCACACTCAAAGTAGGAGGATCTGTGTCATTTATAGGATAGAGAGGGACTCTATCTTACCATACAGAGAGGGGCCCGCGTTCACCACAAGACCCGTCAGGGGAAAAGGGGGAACATACTACTCACCATACCGGAACCAGGCGGGCACCAACTCCTGACAGTACCCCTCTCCACCGGGGCGGGAGGGCTGTCGACCGATATGGACGCTGTGACTCATGGTCTTTGGCGTTTCAGCGAGACGTTTAACTCGCGGGGTCAGTCCTTTAATGGGACTTTGTCGCGGCCGACCCAGCGCGGAGCTATGGCCTGCACGCGCTCGTAGGCTGAACTGGGGTGACCACCGGATCTCAACATCCAGCCCGTCGCCCAGTTCAGCTTTCTTGCTTGAAGATCTCACAGGAACACTGGAGAAAAAAAGCTGTCTAAAAAAATGGATTTTTGTAAGATCTTACCGTAAAATCCTTTTCTCTTAAGCTCATTGACAGACGTAGTCTTCTTGATTCTCAAGAGCTGGGTTATGTTGTCTCCGCAGGAGTAGGACTAGGCAGAAAGACAAAACGTTCTGGCTCCACCTTAGGGGCAGTCCCTGAGGGTATATCCTCCCTCTCTCTGCTACAGGGAATCAGTTCTGTTTTAAAGCAGTACAGAGAATTTAACCCAACCCAACTCAATGATAGAGGAGCGGGTACTACGTCTGTCAATGAGCTTAAGAGAAAAGGATTTTACGGTAAGATCTTACAAAAATCCATTTTTCTCTATCGCTCATTGACAGACGTAGTCTTCTTGATTCTCAAGAGCTGGGACATCCAGAAGCAGTGCCACAAATGAGGGGTGGGATTGACAAAATCAAATCCAATCTAGAAGGCCCAACCGGTGCCAAACTAGAAGTTTTAAAGGCTCATTATAAACAAAGAATGAGACTAAAGAAAAATTTTCCAACGGAAAAAACCCTCGAGGTAGACCACTGGTCTCCTCAAATTGCGGCCTGCAAAACCTTGCGGCCAAACGAGGCATCAGATGATGCCATTACATCAACTTTATAATGTTTAGTAAAGGTATGCACCGACGACCAGGTAGCCGCCTTGCACACCTGGACCACTGACGCCTGATGGCGAAAGGCCCATGACCCACTAAGTGCCCGAGTGGAGTGCGCCTTAACAGGGAACGGGGGCTCCCGACCCTTAATAGAATAAGCCTGTACTACCGTCTGTCTGATCCATCTGGAAATGGTCGCGGCAGATGCAGGCAACCCCTTTTTGGGTCCATCTGGGATCACAAAAAGTGAATCCGTCTTGCGAAACGAGTCTGTCGTTTTCAAGTATACCCTGATCGCCCGGACCACATCCAAGGAGTGTAAAGCAAACTCCCGAGGATGACTGGGCTTAGGACACAGGGAAGGTAACACAATTTCTTCATTCAGATGAAATTCTGAAACCACTTTTGGTAGGAAGGATGGATTCGGACGAAGAACCACCTTATCTCTATGAACCACCAGATATGGTGAACGACAAGATAATGCGGCCAGTTCTGACACCCTGCGTGCAGAAGTAATAGCCACCAAGAAGGCCACCTTCTGGGACAACGTAGGTAGAGGAATCTCCCTAATATCTTCAAAGGGAGGTTTCTGAAGAACCGACAACACTAAATTAAGATCCCAGGGGGGTAACGGCACGTGCACTGGCGGAGCCAGATGTCGCACCCCCTGGATGAAATTCCGCACCAAGGAATGAGTAGCCAAAGGCTTCTGAAAGAAGATGGCTAATGCTGAGACCTGACCCTTGATAGTACTCAAGGCCAGTTTCTGCTCAACCCCTTGTTGCAGAAAAGCCAATATTCGACTAATCGAATAAGACCGAGGACGGAACCCCAAAGGTTCACACCATGCAATGTAGGACTTCCATGTGCGATGATAAATCTTTCTGGAAGTCGCTTTCCTTGCTTCAACTAGAGTAGGAATAACTGAAGCTGACAAACCTTTGTCCTTCAGCACCTGGGTCTCAATAGCCAGGCCGTTAAAGCCAGCGATCGTAAAGCAGGATGGAAGATCGGTCCCTGAGACAGTAGATCCTCCCTGAGAGGAAGTCTCCACGGGACGTCCGCCACCAGTCTGACCATGTCGGCGTACCAAGCTCGACGAGGCCAGTCCGGAGCTACCAGGATTACTGGAATTCCTTCCTCCTCTATCCTGCGAAGAAGTCTTGGCAGTAACGCGAGAGGAGGGAAGGCATATATTAGCTGGTATTGCCCCCACGGGGCGATCAGTGCATCTGCGGTTTCTGCTAGAGGATCGCGGGAGCGAGCCACGAATCTCTGAACTTTCCTGTTGAATCGTGATGCCAACAGATCCACATCCGGGGTGCCCCACCGTAGGCACAACTGGTGGAAAATGTCTGGATGGAGGGACCATTCCCCCTGATCCAGGGTCTGACGGCTGAGATAATCTGCCTGCCAATTCTCCACCCCCGGAATGAACACCGCAGAGATTGCTGGAACAAATCGTTCCGCCCAGCGAAGAATGCAAGCCACTTCTTTGGCCGCTCGGACACTCTTGGTGCCCCCCTGGTGATTGACATAAGCCACGGCCTTGGCATTGTCCGACTGGATCCGAACCGGGCTGCCCTGGAGCTGCTCGGTCCAGTGAATCAGACAAAGTCTGATCGCTCTCAGTTCCAATACATTTATCGGTAACCTGGATTCTTCCGGGGACCAAAGTCCCTGGACAGATAACTGACCGAGAATTCCTCCCCATCCGGATAGACTGGCATCCGTGGTCACTATCGTCCAATATATTGGCAGAAATGACTTTCCCTGGCTGAGCATCGGAGACCGAAGCCACCAGACCAGAGACTCTCTGGTCTGTTTGCTCAATCGGATCTGATTGTCCAGGGATTCCGGATTCCGATTCCATCTGAGAAGAATCTCTTGCTGAAGAATTCGGGTATGGGACTGCTTCGAAGGAAGCCACCATCAACCCCAGAACCCTCATGCAAGTCCGAAGGGAAGACCAGCTGTTGGACAGTAACAACTGGACTGCTGATTGAATCTTTCGGAGTTTCCCTACTGGAAGAAAAACTCTTGTCCTGACTGTGTCTAGAATTAGACCCAGATATTCGAGCCTCTGGGTGGGAACCAGAAATGACTTTTGCTGGTTCACCAGCCACCCGAATTCCTGTAAAGAAATCATAGTAATTTCTATGTTTTGTAGCAAGGTCTGAGGAGACTCTGCATGAAGCAGAAGATCGTCTAGGTAACCAAGGATCGATATGCCTCTTTGGCGCAGAAGTGCCAACATTGGGGCCAACACCTTTGTGAAGACCCGCGGAGCCGTGGCGAGACCGAAAGGTAACGCCACAAACTGATAGTGGTTCTCTTCTACGGAAAAGCGTAGAAACCGCTGATGTCCTGCGAAAATGGGAATGTGAAGATAGGCGTCCTTGATGTCTATGGACGCTAGGACATCCCCTGGATGCAGGAAGGCTGCTACTGTGCGAATGGACTCCATTCTGAATTCTTTTGTCAACATAAGAAGATTGAGTGCTCTTAAGTCCAGAATTGGACGCACTTTGCCCTCTTTCCTGGGTATTGTAAATAGGTTTGAATAAAACCCTTGAAACCGTTCTGTCCAAGGAACGTGGACTACCACTCCTTGTTGTAGTAAATCGGTGACTGCTCTCCGCAGATCTTCTAAACGATCTGAGGATAGTCGGATATTGGAAGGGAAGAATCGCGCCGGTGGAAGAGATCGAAACTCGATCTTGTACCCTGACCTTATGACTTCGCAAACCCATTTGTCCGGGATTCTGGAAAGCCATGGATCCGGGAACCGGCGAAGACGTCCCCCCACCCCAGTTATGGGTGGGGGCGCACCTTCAGGCTTTGGATGGTTTATCTTCAGGTCTGGAGGGGGCGGGCTTTTGCTTGCCCGACCAACGACCCCTGACGCCTCCTGCAGGAGCTTTGGAGGACTTAGTTTTTTCACCCGCGGGACGAAAAAACCTCTTGTGAGCAGAAAAAGAAGGCCCTCGTCTTTGACGAGTTCCTCTACCTTTAAAATTTTGCGGTAAAAAGGTGCTCTTTCCACCCGTGAGATCTTTAATGATCTCATCTAAGTTGGCTCCAAATAGACGCTCTCCTGAAAAGGGGATATTAGCCAATGCTTTTTTGGAACCTTGGTCGGCTAACCAACCTTTTAGCCACAGTGTACGCCTGAGAACCACTGCTGAGACTGATGCTCGCGCCAATAATGGAGTGGCGTCTAACGCCGCATCACACACAAACTGTAACCCCTGTATCATTTGTTCCAACAAATCTGATACCGCCTGAGGGACCTCTTCTAAGTCCCGGCGTAACCACTTGGTCCATTCAGTTACAGCCTGCGAAACCAGACCAATAGCTATTATAGGTCTGAAAGCTGATCCAATCAAGGAAAACATGGTGCGAGACATAGCTTCTATCTTGCGATCCACTGGATCTTTAAAAGACGGAGCGTCTTCTAAAGGAATAACCGTGGCTTTATTCAATCTAGCAATTGGTGAATCCACCACAGGTGGTTCTGTCCATTTCTTAATAAGGGTTTCCTCAAACGGATAACGCCTGTCAATGCGTTTAGAAATAGTAAAAGTGCGTTTTGGCAGACGCCATTCTTCTTCGATTGGATTGCCAAAACATTTGGGCAATGGAAAAACCTTCGCCACTTTGATGCGTTTTTTAGTCCCAAAAGGGATTTCAGTTTCAGCTATTTCCGATGGAATACCCTGTAACCTTAAGGTCTCTTGAACAGATACAATGAGTGCGTTTACCAACGCTTCCTCTCGGGCTATGGCGGATGCCGAAACATCCTCCTCACTGTCTGAAGAGACAGGACCCGAGACACCAATCCCAGATGAAGTACCTGCAACTGCAGAAATGGGCTCAGAGTCTGAATCCGAGGTTTCAGATAATATGGGGTTAGGCGGGGGTCGCTTTCTTGCGCCCTGTCCCTGACAAGCCACTTCCACCCGGGACACAAAAGTTTCCATAATAGCTGACAATGATTCAATTGTCAATGGGGTGCTGGAGGATCCCGCAGACCCCTCGAGGGGATCCGGAGGAGATAAATGAGTGGCAGGGTCCATGTTAATTTAGGACACCTTTGCCAGCAAAACAAAAAAACTTTTTTTTTTTTTTTTTTTTTTGTGTGTCTCCCCCTAGCGCAATAGCGCCCCTCAGAGTACCTGCTTCTCGATCCCACAGAGAGAGAGAGGGACCCCCAAGGCTCACCAACCGATGCAGTGCAGTTTCCAACCAACTGCAGTCAGCGTCTGTCTTACACAGACTGGAAGGAGCTGTTTGCTTTTTCCCGGGTAGAAGGACGTGGCTCCGCCCCCTGTGTACGCCTTCCGGCGTTCCCAGCTCTCCACGAGGTAGCTGGGCTCACAAAACACACGAGGTAGCTGGGCTCACAAAACATGGCCGCCCCCATAGAAGAGACATAAGACTCCAAAAACATGGCGGCCGGCGTGACCTGAGGACATACATGCATTTGGTCTACGGCAAAATGGCGGCGGACCGCCGAAATCGTTTTCCCAGCACATCCACCTGCATCTCTGCTAAGAGGCGATATATGGATCTACAGGAGATACACTACACATAAGGTAGGATTATACCTCCTATGTCTGCTGTAATGTTACAGTCTGCTGGGTAGAGTGTTAGCTCTTAAACCAAGTCCACTTCCCACAAACACATGCTGTATTACAAGGGGGACTTGTAAATATCAGATATATACTGACCATATATGGAGGGGCCCATAATACATACTGCCTCATAACGAGGAAAAAAAGGGAACGTTTACTCACCATACTGAACCGACAGGCACCCTCTCTTCACAATACCCTCTCCACCAGGGTGGGGGTTTGTGGACCACTCCGGACGCCTCGACTCTCTGGTTCCTGGCATCCAAGCGAGACTTTTAACTCGCAAGGTCAGTCCCTCCACTGGGACTCCGTCGCGGCCGACCCAGCGCGGAGCTCTGGTCTGCACGCGCTCGTAGGCAGAAACCGGGGTGACCACTGGATCTCAACATCCAGCCCGTCGCCCGGCCCCGCATACTTACTTGAATGTGTCGCGGCCGACCAAGCGCAATGCCATGGTCTGCGCGCGCTCGTAGGCCGGCTGGGGTGACCACCAGTGTCGCCCAGTCCGGCATTTTTGCTTGAAGATCTCACAGGAAAAAACACTGGAGAAAACTACCTAAAAAATGTCTTTTTCTTAAAGAAAAAAAAGTCTTGCCAGGACCAAAAGATCCCAGCAAGGAACTTAGGTCCTTACTCCTGACTAGACAGAAAAAAACTGATTCCCTGTAGCAGAGAGAGGGAGGATATACCCTCAGGGACTGCCCCTAAGGTGGAGCCAGAACGTTTTGTCTTTCTGCCTAGTCCTACTCCTGCGGAGACAACATAACCCAGCTCTTGAGAATCAAGAAGACTACGTCTGTCAATGAGCGATAGAGAAAATCCTTTAAGAAAAAAATCTTGCCAGGACCTAAGATCCCAGCAAGGTATCTAGGTCCTTACTCCTAACTAGACAGAAAATAACTGATTTGCTGAGGCAGAGAGAGAGAGAGGATATACCCTCTGGGACTGCCCCTAGGGTGTGGCCAGAGCTTTTTAATTTCCTGTCTAGTCCTGCTCCTGTGGAGGCAACATAACCCGAAGGTGGTGTATCACCGAGGACTACGTCTGTCAATGAGCGCTAGAGAAAAAACGCTACGCTCAAGTGTGAATGCAGCCTAAATAAACATTTTATAAACAATAAACATTGACTGTCAAAGTGTTAAATATTTAGAAGCTGGCCCTCATCACTGTATGTTAATCCTCTCTTAAGATTTTTGATTGGGACAGACAAACTTAACTTATTCATAAATGATTGCAGATAAGACATGACACCTAAGAAACAGGTTGCGGGCAAAAGGAGGAGTATGGACCTGGCTCATGAATCCCTGCTGGATTCTGCAACTTATACATTTAACTTAAGACTTGCTGCAGAACAGTCAGCTACCACTCATTATAGTGGATGGCAACGTGGGCGCACACACAAAGGGGCAGGGCATGTGGTCATTATCTGCACCATTGTGTCATTGTGAGCACCTAGATCAGAGTGGGTGTGCAGTAAGGACACTCCTCTGTACAATCAGATAAAGCACTTGCTGGAGCCCAGAATCAAAAAAAAAAAATGCAGCAAAGGTGTCTGTCTTTCAGGATATTAAACAGCTACCAAGGTAGATCTACATCTTTACATGCATACCTAAATATACTTATCTATATGTTATCAGAGGGTGGTTTTACTAGCTAATGTTATGCAACGATTACTTTTTTTTTTAAATACATTTTTATTAAAGTTTTTGTGTATATCAGATAAAGTACAAGAAATAAGTACAGAAGAGTACCAGAAAACAGCAGTATAAAGTAGATGATGGTGAAATAGAATACCATAACAATAATTATCACTGAATGAATGGGAGTGCTTGAAGTCTGTGCTGCCAAAGACACTAAACTCCTGCTTTCACTTTTTTTTATCCTGCACCAGAGAAATAAAGGTGGATCTGCTGTGCGATAGGAACAAGTTTAAGGCATGCTGACAAATGAGGCCCAGTGTGATTTTCACTC
Organism: Pelophylax lessonae; assembly: GCF_965119305.1. Classification (NCBI taxonomy): domain Eukaryota; kingdom Metazoa; phylum Chordata; class Amphibia; order Anura; family Ranidae; genus Pelophylax; species Pelophylax lessonae. Next base: position 660,501,526 of record NC_138768.1, read on the forward strand.
TATTATGGAATTTCCAGTGGCAGCTTGTGTTCATTCAAAAATTAAAAATTGTTACTACTATCACTGTTCTTGCTATAAGAAATTATAAATAAGTCATAGTGAAACAAAAGACCACCCACTACAGGCTATACTGCCACAGTACATTACTGGTTTCTGAGCTTTGCCAACATTAATATTCGTTAAAAATAGTGACCTCGATTCACACCCCACCCCCCTCACAATCTTAATTTGGCATTTCCTCGATTCATTAAGACAGGGGTGAGGAACCTGCAGCCCACAAAATCTTTTGGAGCCAACCCCCTTGGCGCCGTCCCTCGGCAGATCAGCCCCTCTTCTCCTTCCCCTGCCCCCGGGCCAATTAGAAAGCACAGCGCTCTTCGCACATGCGCAGTAGGGAAACAGCTGTGAAACCGAAAGGCTTCACTGGCGGTTTCCCTTACAATGAATGGCGCCGGCAGCACCCAGCAGCCGATCCGAAACTTGGCTGGGGTGCCGACAACGCAGGCTCCCTGGACAGGCAAATGTCTATATATTAAAAGTCAGCAGCTACAGTATTTGTAGCAGCTAATCTAATTTTTTTCCCCAGCTGAAACACCGCTTTAAAAACTAAGCATTTTTACTGACACTTGTTGCTTACAAGATAAAAATCAGTATTTTTTGCTAGAAAATTACTTAGAACCCGCAAACATATTTTTTAGCAGCAACCCTAGATAATAAAAATGGCAGTCGTTGCAATATTTTATGTCACACTGTATTTGTGCAGCAGTCTTTCAAAAGCAATTTTTTTTGGGGGGGGGGGGGGGGGGAAATCTACTTTAATGATTAAAAAAAAAAAAAAAAAAAAAAAAAAAAATCTACACAGTAAAGTTAGCCCAATTTTTTTGTATAATGTGAATGACGTTACGCGAGAATCATGATCTTTACTCCAAGCAAAAAAAAAAAAGTGGATTCTCATTTTATCCAGAATCGTGCAGCTCTAATTCATATATATCCATCCACATCAAGCTACTTCCACTGTGTGCAAAGCAGCACAGAAAAATTACACGGATAAAAACCAAGAGCATTTTAAAGTAGAATAGCCTATACAGTGGGAAAAATTATTTAATACCCTGCAGATTTTGTAAGTTTGCCCACCTACAAAGAAATGAACGGTCTATAATTTTATCATAGGTGTATTTTAAAAGATAGACACAAAATATTACAAAAAATCCAGAAAAAAAAAACAGATTACAAATGTTATAGAGTTGCAGTTCAGCGAGTAAAATAAGTATTTGATTTCCAAGCAAAACATGAATTTGTACTTCGTGGAGAAACCCTTGTTGGCAAGAACAGAGTTAAGATGTTTCTTGTAGTTGGTTACCAGGTTTGCACACATCTCAGGAGGAATTTTGGTCCACTCTTCTTTACAGAGCTTCTCTAAATCCTTAAGGGTTCTTGGCTGTTGCTTGGCAACTTGAAGTTTCAGCTCCCTCCATAAATTTTCTATAAGATTAAGGTGTGGAGGCTGGCTAGGTCACTCCATGACCTTAATGTGCTTCTTCTTGAGCCACTCCTTTGTTGCCTTGGTGGTATGTTTTGGTTCATTGTCATGTTGGAGGATCCATCTTCAGTGTTCTGGCTGAGGCAAGAAGGTTGTCATCCAAGATTTTACAAAACATGGCACCGTCCATTGAACCATCAATGCGGCAGTCAGCCTGTACCTTTAGCAGAGAAACAGCCCCAAAGCATAATGTTTCCACCTCCATGCTCGACTATAGGGAAGGTGTTCTTAGGGTCATAGTCAGCATTTTCTTCCTCCAAACACGATGAGTAAAGGTAATGCCAAAGAGCTCAATTTTGGTCTTATCTGACCACAGCACTTTCTTCCAATTCTTTGAATCATTTAGCTGTTCATTGGCAAACTTTAGATGGACTTGTACATATGCCTTCTTGAGGGGGGGACCTTGCAGGTTCTGCAGTATTTTAATCAATGGCGGCGTATTATGTTCTAATGGTTTGTTTGGCGACTGTGGTTCCAACTGCCTTGAGATCATTCACAAGCTCCTCCTGTGTATTTCTTGGCTGATCCCTCACTTTTCTCATCATCCTTAGCCCTTGAGGTGAAATCTTGCATGGCGCTCCAGACAAAGGGTGAATGATGTTAATTTGCATTTCTTCCATTTGCAAATTATCAATCCAAAAGTTGTCTCCTCACCAAGCTTCTTGCTGATGGTCTTGTTGCCCATTCCAGACTTCTGCAGGTCTACAATCTTGCCCCTGACATCCCTTGACAGCTCTTTGGTCTTGTGGGGTGTCTGATACACTTACCCAGTTGTCATTAGGAACACATTAAATTGACAGGACTAATCTGTGTACCACATGAGTACATACTGTAGCCAGTCTGTGGGAGCTAGAATTATTGCTGGTTGGTAGGGGATCAAATACTTCATTTACTTACTGAACTGCAACTCAATGTATAACATTTGTATCGTGTTTTGTTATGCAATTTTTGGTTGATATTCTGTCTCTATCATTTAAAATACACCTATGATAAAAACTTTAGACCCTTCAAGTCTGTGTGGGCAAACTTAAGAAACCTGCAGGCGGTTCAAATCAATATTTTCATATTTCAAATACATACATACCTGCTCTGCTGTACAGTTAATAAATTCAACTTTGTAATTTTTACTCAATTTCTCCTGTACATAACAAAAATGAGCTGGATGAGACAGGCTTCTGTGGGTGGCTTTGCCATGCTTGTGACAAGCTTATCACCTCTGGAGTCCTTGAGCACTATTGGAAACAAATCTATATTGCTCCCAAATTTTAAGAGAACAACCCTGTTAACCATTTCAGCTGCCGTCAGGCCATTTTTTTTTCTAATCAGCACTGCCCTAGTTTAACTGACAATTGGATGGTTATGCAATGCTGTCCCCAAATTAAATTTATATCATTTTCACACAAATAGAAATTTTTTTGGGTGGTATTTGATCACCTCTGGGGTTTTCATTTTGTATTATATCAACGAAAAATGGGCGACAATTTAGAAAAAAAATAAAAAAATACTTTACTTTCTGCAATAAAGCATATCCCATAAAAAAACAAAAAACGCACAACAATCTCCTAATACATTTTGACCAAAATGTATTCTGCTACATGTCTTTGGTTAAACAAACACCCAATAAGTGCATACTGATTGGTTTGAGTGAAAGTTATAACGTACAAACTATGTTATATATACTGGAATTTGTATTTATTTTTAAGACTAGTAATGGCAGAGTAATCAGCAACTTATAACGGGACTGTGATAGTGTGGCAGGCAATCTGACACCAAATGACGCTGGGGGGGGCGCGAAGGGACATCACAGTGATCAATGTTAATAACATGCACTGTCACTGTACTAATGACACTAGGCAAGAAGGGGTTAAATGTGTGTAACAAGTGTTTGTGTGTAGTGTGTGCTGCTGTTACCAGGGATCTAGTTTTCATTCCCTGAACAAATAATGAAACTGTCACTAAATACAGCCCAGTGTTGTTTACATTCACAGAGCTGTGATGGATGAAGCTCAGAGCCGATCACTGGGTGCTGGTAGTCAATCACTGGCTGGGACACGATGATCAGCATGTGCTGTGATGAATCAGCCAGGCGTGTGCCCCCTACCTGGAGATTCAGAAACCCATATACGCATGCGATTCTGTGCACAGCAGCCACCCAGTAGCAGTAAATCTACAGGAGGCAGTTGTTAAGTGGTTAATAAGATCCCCAGGATAAATTAAAGCCAGTCTGTAAAATAAACTTTATACTTGCATTTACAATGACCCTGTGTTGCGGTTCTCTGGTTGCTGCAGGTATCTGACACTTCTGGGTGTACATCCAGGTAGTGATGTGTGAATGAAGAACCACTTTGCAAGTGGATCTAAATGACAGGGCTGGGGATCTTAATGACCAGGCCTGCTTTAACTTTTTCTTTTCTTTAGATTGTTTGGGAGTTTCACTACACCTATTAATAATCTTGCTTTGCAGTTATTCTCATCATTTATCCATAACCTACCTCGCATGTTTTTTGATCATCCACTGTTGCAGGTTGAGCCAATTTGGAAGCTTAATTAAAAATAAAAAAACAGAAATTACTAACAAGCAGCTGCAACACTATAGCAAGTCAGCAAGTCTAAACTAAAAAAAAAGATGTAGTTATTCAATAATCAACTTCAGTAAGAAAAGGCAATATTAGACACTAGCAGTATAAAACAGTGAAGAAATAATCCATAGTATTAGGTTCACCTCTAGTCTTCTGGTCATCTTCTGACTTTCTCCTGCCAATCTTCTCTCTATTTACCGTCAGGTTCTTTTTCACATCAGAACTTGTAGCAGTGGCATCAATTAAAGAAGCCTGAAAACAGATCAAATCGTTTATATAGACGGAAAGAAAATACTTTCCCAGTTTGAAAAAGTTCTGCTCTAAATTTTATATAGCTTGGATTGCTTATTCGCCATTAACAAATCTGGCATTTCTTGAAATTCGGAGGTTAACCAATATGTACACTTGATAAGCTCCTATATTAGATATTCAGAATAATGCACAGTTTGTGGAAATGTTTTTATGTGCAATATTAAAGATGTTTTCATGTGTTAGGGCTACATCTGCATTTCATTTTTTTATTTTAATTTTAGAATGATAATAATATGATCTCTTCATCTCTCGCTCTTGACCACAAATGAGCTGATGTAATCCTGTGTCTGCACCCATTTAAGTTTCACAGAAACAAAAGCTACCTTGGGGTAATTTTAGATGAAAAAATAGTATTTTTGTACAGCTAGATGTGTAGCTTACAGTTTTAAGAGAATAGCAGCTTACAAGGGGAGGGAGCTGTGTCCCTAAATAGGACATCCAGAAAAGGGTTTTATGGTCAGTACAAAAATTGTATTATCTCCATCCCACAGCATGACATCCCCCACTTCAATTTCAGACATGTTCACTCCCCTTCCAGTCCAGGCCATTTTTTCAACTGTCAGCACTGTCACACTTGGAAAGACAATTACTCAAGCAACACTTTACCAAAATTACATTTTTTTGCAACAGAGCTTTGTTTTGGTGGTATTTAATCACCACTGGGGTTTTTATTTTTTACTAAACAAAAAAATATTGGAAAAAAAAACAAATTCTGTCATAAAATGTTGCAAATAAGGTTTCTTCATAAATTTAGGTCAAAATATAATTCTGCTACATTTCTCAGATCAGTGTATATTTAGTGTGAGTGAAAGTTATAGTCTCTACAAACTATGGTATATATATTTTAAAACGTATAAATCCTGATGTAGTGACATCCCATCATTTACTGGAGGCCATAAAATGCCAGTACAGTACAAGTACAACCCAAATGACCCATTTTTGTAAAGCAGACAGCCCAGTGTATTTAGTAAGAGACATGAGTTTTTGAAGTTTTAATTTTTTTCACATTTTCGGAAAATGAAGAAATTAAACGCTTTCTTCCACAAAGTTGCAATTTTAACAAGTTATTCTTCACATCAGCACAGACATACTTAGAATTACACCTCAAAACACATTCTGCTAAGCCTCCCGAGTATAGGGATACCACATGAGACTTTTTCACTGCCTAGATGCATAGAGGGATCCAAAATCCAAAGAGCACCTTCAGGTTTTCAAGGGTCATAAATTACACATCTAATTTTCTGGCTACCCATCACATTTCTGGAGGTCCTGGACCACCAGGACACTGGAAAGACCCACAAAATGACTACATTTTGCAAAGCAAACAGTCCAAGGTAATTTCTAAGAGGCATGAGGAGTCTACTGACAACTTAATTTTTTCAGTATGTCAGTTTAAGATATTTCTCTCACAATGCACCTCAAAGCACATTCTGCTACTCCTCCCAATTATGGCGACACCACGTGCAAGACTTTCACTGTCTGGACTGATTATATACCGGACATTGGATCTCGTCTATCACACAAATCAACCCATTGCATAAAAACCAATGTGCTGTAATGGTCACCTCTATACGAGTGATCAGGGAATCTATAGTCACCTCTAGCAGTCCCAGTTCCTATAAAGGTGTTCCTTGTATTTTGGGCGCCTCTATGTAGTTAGGCTGTGAAAAGGTCTTTCACATATGGTATCACTATACGTGGGTGGAGTAGCAGAATATATTTTCAGGGGTGTAAATGTAAGCATGGCAATGCTGTGTGTTAGAAATATCTTAGTAAGAAATTACAAAAAAGAAATATCTTAGTAATTGACAACTTTGCGTAGAAAAATCAAAAAAACATTTTTTTTTAGCATTTTGAAAAAAAAAAAAAAAAACTTGTGAAAAATGACTGACAAACTGACAATTTCAAAAGACTCATGCCTTTCAGAAAATACCTTGGGGTATTTGTTCTCCAAAATGTAGTCATTTTGTGGGTGTTTCTCCTGTCCTGGGACTCGTGTAATTTCCTTACTACCTATTCCTAAGCAATTTATGTTCCTTGAAAGCTCAAAGGTGCTCTTTGGATTTTGGGTCTCCATGTCTGGGCTATGAAAAAGTCTCATGCGTTATCCCTATACTCGAGAAGCTGAAAGTGTTTTGCGGTGTAATTGTAAGTATCCCTATGCTGTGTGTAAGAAATAACTTGTTAAAATGACAACTTTGTGAAGGAAAAAAAATATTAAATTTCTTAATTTTTTAAAATTGCAACACAAAACAAAAACTGGATTTTTGGAAGAACTTACCGTAAAATCATTTTCTCTGAAGTTCGACAGACGCAGCTTCTCCATAATCAAGACTACTAGAGTTATGCTCCTCCAATCAGAATAGGCACTAGGCAGGAAAAACACTTAACTATGCCTATGGGGCTGTCCCTGTGGGTATAACCCCTCACACTCTGCTAATATATCCCCAGTTTGGTTGCAAGCAGTATTAGAATACAAAAAACCCCACACACTCAAAAGTAGAGGGGCGGTGCTGCATTTGTCGAACTTTAGAGAAAAGTATTTGACGGTAAGTACAAAAAAACAGTTTTCTCTAACTTTCGTCGACAGACGCAACTTCTCCATAATCATGACTAATAGGGACGTCCCCTAGCAGTATACACGAGGGGTGGCAAAACAACACGAAAAATGAATGCAAGTTCCCAAAGGCTAAAACATAGCCAACCAGGTAACAAAGAGCTCAACTGGAGCTCACCCAGAAAAAATTACACCCTCAAAAGAAAACTAAAAGGAGTTCTTTTAAAACAGCAGCCTGCAAAACCTTGCGGCCAAAAGAAGCATCGGATGACAACATCTACCTTGTAGAATTTTGTGAACGTATGCACAGAGCTAATTACAGCGCTAATTAAGGAATATATCACATGCCAGTCAAATGATAACTGGCCAAGGTGCTAAAAGAATATGCAAAAGTGACAGTGTCCAAAGTGCAAATGTTAGTGCAATTTGACAAAAAAGGTGCTTAAGACAAAATATTAAAGTGACACGTGCCAATCTCAATCACCTATAACGTGAAAAACAGCAAAATCATATAAAAAAAAGATTTGGCCATAAATCTTATTTTGCCCTTGTGCAAAAACACATAAGAAGGTGCTTGAAAAGGTGTCAGTGCCTCCACCACCACCAAACGGACAGCCTCTCACCTGAAAATTTGACCTGTGTATTACCACTAGGTCAAGCGAGCAGGGATTAAAAGATCTTTCCTCCTCTGGCCCGTTTAGATAAGGGTTGCTCAGTGGCTTGGATGTAACAATAGATTGAGTGGCTCACAGCATTACTCACAGCGTATGTTCTGTTTTGCATATAGGGAAAACAGAGGCAAAGAAATCTAATGCTCTTCGTTTTATAAGTATTTATTGGGAATTAGCATAATAAAAACTCACATGGTCCAGCACTAAAATAGTGCAAATAAGAGCACTTCTCTACACTCTCACAGAGCTGGCTGCCGGCTTCCTGGTTGCTTACGAAGTATTTGCCCCCTATACATGTTGCGTCATTGGTCATAGGACGCTCGACTTCTTCCGTAGGGCTGCCCATGCAAACTAATGGGAATACAGCATAATGATCCATAGCAAAATGGCAGTCCTCACGGTGCGTCATGCGATCACCAGGACCCCCAAAAGGGTTCCCAAAACAAAAGGCATCTAAAAAAGGGACCGACCCAGGACAGTCCACCCCCCTCAAATAGGCGCCATAACGGCCGCATTAATAACAATCGCTCTGGATCTTGGTCCTCAGAAACTAACTAGTTAAAAATATATAAAAGCACAAAAACTCACTGTTACAGCAAAGACCGAAGTCCCAACAGGGAGCTAGATCCTATTCCTAACACTAAACAGAAAAAAATGGGGATATAAGCAGAATGTGAGGGTTTATGCCCACAGGGACAGACCCATAGGCGTGGTTAAGGGTTTTTCCTGCCTATTCCTGATTGGAGGAGCATAACCCTAGTAGTCACGATTATGGAGAAGCTGCGTCTGTCGAAGAACGATAAAGAAAAAAGTTTTATACACAGAAAGAAAAAACTTTTCTTTAAAATGTTCGGTCTTTTTTCTTTTATAAAGAAAAAAGCCCAAAGGTGATTAAATATCACCAAAAAGAAAGCAGCTATCGGTCTCAAAAAGTTATATAGAATGAATTTGGGTACAGTGTAGCATGCCTGAATAATTGTCAAAGTGTGACAGCGCTGAAAACTGAAAAATGGTATGGACTGGAAGGGAGTGAAACAGTCCAGCCTTCAAGTGATTAAGATCAAATAGGGCTCCCCACACTCAAACTCAGAAAACCCTTTTGGCAAAAGTAATGGGCACAAAAAAGGCTAACCTTACAGGACAACGAATATCAACAAAATGTCTTGAATAGGTTAGAATGTGGGCCTTTGTAAACCGACAATACACAACTTAAATTCCATGGTTGAAGTGGGGGCCAAATCCACATCCAACAAAGCATATATCCCAGAACGACTGACAGGGAGTCCATTCCTCTGGGTCAAGGCACTGTATGCTGAGAAATTCACTGAGCCAAGGGAAGACATAAGGCGAAGCAAAAAATCTAGGCAGAAGACAAAAAGGTGAAACTTTTTTGTAACTTTTTGATTCTGCCTCCCGCACCAGCTATACAAATGTTCCTAAATTTGAACGAAAGCTGCAAAGGCATAGAGTGCCAGAAATTGCTTAGGAGCAAGAAACTACTTGTCTTGAGGTTTCCAGCCTTTGAAAATATTATAATTAAGTAAAATATGGTGAGAACACACTTTAGTGGAGCATTTTTATTTTTGGGAGCAGAGAAGACACTGTGCTAGAAGAAGAAGCAGTGATATGTTCCAAAATTTAAGGTTTAGTGAACTTCTGTTATCAGAAAACCGTTTCCCTTTGTTATGGCAAAACTAAAGACTAGAACTCCACTGGCAGGGTCTCTTCTTCCAGCGAAGGAATCAGCATCCGACAGTAATTCTTCCTGGTGCTCTACAAAACCAAATACACCTAGCTTCTCTGCCTAAGTCTGCACCAGGAAAAGAGGGCAGAGGGTGTTCCTTACTTCTACGATCAGAGGTGCAATGAGCCATGTCAAACCCCTGTATAACAGAGGAAAACACTCAGCAGAAAGGCAGTTAGAGGAATGAGAGTCTGAGGAAGGAAGGACTCAAAAATGAATGCAAGCACAGTAGGCTATGATTGAGGGTCTAAAAATCAGATGATACAATGTCCCCCTGTGCCTAACTCAGCTTTGCCCACCAGTGCAAATTATGTCAGGAGTCTGCAGCTGCAAGAAAACCACCCTTCTTTTTGGGGACAGTTATGTTGCATAAGCCAATGAAAATATATCCCACTCACTGCCCAGGAGTAAATACAGACAGCTCAGTAGAACTCTGGATCAGAAGTGCTCAACGGTAAAAGACCAACTCCAAATTTTGGATTATGTTACACCCAAATTTAGGGTGGAACATTTACCATAGTACTTTGTGCCTCACAAAAACACTGCCTACTATGTGAGAGTTGAGAGGAACTGAAGAAAAATACTCTGCATCAGAGAAAACTGCAGTAGAAGAGAAAAAAAAACTTGTTGTGTGTGCAGGTCCTGTTTCTGTGACATCACCTATTCACACCTGGTTAAAGTATGTACACTAGTAACCGCACATGGAGCGTTTACTTCATATAGGGACAGGTGAGCAGCCCTTTTTGCGTCCAGGAGCGCACATCCATTTCTTTGTGCAAGTAAACGCTCGGGTGTGCAGTTACCAGGTTACAGCTGCAGCCAGTCATTGATTACTACAGTTGACTGTACACCAACACCTGTCATTAATGGGCACAGAGAAATGCTCTTTAACGCTGTAACGCTTGGGGTGAATGAGCCCTAAAGAGGTTTTTCACTTTTGACAGATACCTTTGTGGGCATATTCTTAGTCCCGGTTCACACTGAGGCGACCTGTGAGGCGACCTGGTCGCCTCACAGGTCGCCTCCCATAGGGAAGCTGCGGACCCGTTCTAATAGTAGCGACACAAGTCGCTCCGACTTAGAAAATGGGTCCGGAGCTTCTTTGGGGCGACCAGGAGGCGACCGCCATAGACTTCAATGTTATGAAGTCCGTGGCGGCCGCTCCAAAGTCGCGGTGCTCGTATGTGAACGGGCACTTATTGTTTGTGTTTACATGCATGTTGCTTCAGTTCACAACACAAACAAAATCCACGAAAAAGAAAAAATGCATTATTTTCGAATGGCATTGCTGTTACTAATGCTGAATTTAACAAGCATTTTGACCTTTCAGTAGTAAAACACTTCTAAAATTATTATTTATTTTTAAATTGGTTTTGCATACATTCAAATTATGAAGTGACACAATCGCAAGTAATAAATATGCATGCAAAAACATACGGAAAGTGTGACAAATCAGAAACACATCAAAAGCGATTATTCTGGACCAATATAAGACCACCCGCCGGAGATTTACTGTGGCACCAGCCTCGCCTACGTCGGTCGCGCACGTGGTTCTGGGGGGCGAGCGTGTGTCGGCACGCTCCCACCCCCACTAGGCAGTGGGGATGCCGATGCACAGGACCAGCGGCACCGATAGCCATCGGCCATCTGCGATCGTTCCCCATGGAGAGAGGAGAATGGTCAGCTGTTTTAAACACAGCTGACCGTTCTCTCTGAAATAAACACAGAGCACCTGTGATCCTGCTATATAGGATCACAGGTCTATGATCATTTCACAAGCCAATCCCCCATACAGTTAGTAAACACTCCCCTGGGCTCACACTTAACCCTTTGATCACCCACTAGGTTAACCCCTTCCCTGCCAGTGTCATTATTACAGTAACTGTGCATATTTTTAGCACTGATTACTGTAGTATGTCACTGGTTCCCCCAAAAGTGTCAAAAATGTCAGTTAGGGGTCCGATCTGCCTGCCGCAATGTCGCAGTCCCGCTAAAAATCACAGATCGCCGCAATTACTAGTAAAAAAATTAATAAAAATGACAAATCTTTCCCCTAGTTTTTAGATGCGATTACTTTTGTGCAAAAAATAAATTTAGATTTTTACATTTTAGGGGGGAATGTTATATAGCAGAATGTGGAAAAAAAAAATATATTATATATATATATATATATATATATATATATATATATATATATATATATATATATATATACACACATATATACATATACATATACATATATACACACACTTTTTTTTTTTTTTTTTTTTCAGAAAAGTCGCTATTTTTAGGTTTTTAGCGCAAAAACTAAAAATCTCACAGGTGATCAAATACCACCAAAAGAAAGCTCTATTTAAAAAAGGACATCAATTTCATTTCGGTAAAACGTTGCACGACCGCACAATTTTCTGTTAAAATAACGCAGTGCCGAATCGCAAAAAAATGGCCTGGTCATTAAGGGGGCAAATCCTTCCAGTCCAGAAGTGGTTAACAAGGAAAGATATAGCTGTCTCTATTTGAAATCCAAGTCTCTACTGTTGCCAGTCTGGCTCTTCTGTACTAAAATGACCACTTTCTTCTACACTGTTCAACTACTGTGAGCATGGTCCACACCAGACTTTCAAAATACCTCTGCCACAGTGTTCTGGTATCATCACATTTGCCTTTTTTTTTTTAATGAAGTTGCAGAGATTTGGTCCACAATGTTGAAATTGCTGGAGAAAACTTACAGCAAGGGTAGGAAATGCTTCTGTATCCCTGTTCTGCATCTCATACAAAGACTTGGACTCCTCAATGACTTGTTTCTCTCTCCGTTCTTCTGGAGTCAGACCAAAGTGGACACTCTCCTTTTTGTGGAAGCTTGACTCCTCACCTCTTTCTCGATCAAGCTTTCTATGAAAAAGTATAAAGACTGCTAACAATGTCTGCAATTCATTCTCATTACATGCAAATTTGAATATACAAGACTCCTTACAAAAATCCAAGTAGAATCAAATATATTACATCCCCAATTACAAGTTGAGATGCTCTGTAAAATCTACAAAAAAACAAAATGCAATGATCTGCAAATCTCTAACCCACATTTTATTCACAATATAAAACATATCAAATGTTTAAGCTGACAAAATGTACCATTTTAAGAAATAAGATAATTTTGAAATCGATGGCAGCAACAGGTCTTAAAAAAGTTGGGACAGGGCGATTTTTACCCTGTGTAGCATCCTCTCTTTTAATAGCTTGCTGTAAATGTCTGAGAACAGACCAGTTGCTGGAGTTTTGGGAGAGGAATGTGGTCGATATAGGACTCTAACTGCTCAACAGTCCTAGGTCTTTTTTGTTGCATCTTGTTTCAAGATGCACCAAACTTTTTCAGTTAGTGAAAGGTCTGGATTGCAGGCAGGCCAGTTATGCACCCAGCCCCCTCTACTATGAAGCGATGCTGTTGTCAGAGACAGTATAGTATTGTCTTGCTGACCTTACCTGGAAAAGACATTGTCTGGATGAAGCATATGCTGCTCTAAAACCTAGATAAATCCTTCAGCATTGATGGTGCCTTTCCAGATGTGTAAGCTGCCCATTTTGTATGCATTAATGCACCGCCATACTATCAGAGATGGAGGCATTTGAACCAAGTGCTGATAGGCCGGAAGATCCCTCTCCTCTTAGGGATGCAGCACCCATGATTGCCAAAAAAGAAGGTCATAATTTAGTCTGATCACAGAACAGTTTTCCACTTTGCAACAGACCGATTTAAATGAGCCCTAGCCCAGAGAAAACAATGGCATTTCCAGAAGCCTTCTTTTCATGATAGCGCTTTAAAAAAAAAAAAGAGGTACTGCACTGCATCTGGGCACCACAAACCAAAAAACGCCATTGCATTCATTTTAAGTATTTAAAACAAACTCCCCCCATCCATCCATGTCTCCATGCTTTATTTTGCTGAGAAATAATTTTGAAAAATGCCCCCTGGCATTTCTGGCCGTGGCCATCCTGAGTAAGGGCAGATAATTCATGTATCATTTATTCCTGGAATTGGTCTCAGGCATTGGCTGAGCTGAGAACCCTCCCCTCCTCAAGACTCCTGGGATGTATGACAATTTGCAGAGGCATGGAAACTAGGAAGTAATTGAAGAAATTAATAAAAAAAAAAAAAAAAGTGTAAAACAAGTAAATATGATATTTTCCATTTACTAATGATAGCAGCATAAGGATTAGAAATAGTCCATGTTGAGAGAGAGAGTAAAGTTCCACTTTAACTTGCATTTTTTTTTTTTTTTTTTTTAAAGATTTTTATTGAAATCCAACATACACATATCATGACAGATCACATCACAAGAAATGTATCATGTAGCACATACCAAGAGGCATAGAAAAATAAACATCCAAATCAGCTCTCCAGGTAAGGAAAGGATCAACATGGCCACCACTCAGTCATCGTACAGTACAAAAATAAAACCATGTGAATAGAAGGACTCCCTTTTTAAGTTAACCTTGAAACCTACAACACAACAAAGAACAACCTGGCCTCCCTACCTTCACCCCCAAGGAAAGCAAAGGAGAGGAGGCCACCCGGGAAAAACATAGCCCAGTTCCCATTCCCTCTTTGGTGACCATTACAGAGGAACCCCCTATGTAGTATCCATGAAACAGTAGCAGGGCATGGAGAGCGCTGCAGACCCTAAAAGTTGTAGTGCCCAGAACCCCATCCCACCCACCAGCTAGGTGCATTCACTCCAGTTTATTCAACAGCAGTCCCTACCAACATAACCGTAGAGTCAACCCAGCGATGCCAAATTTTGCTAAACTTCTTGGGGGACCCCCTAGCCTCATATGTCATCCTGTACAGTACGATGTCCGCATTCACCACCCGCGGCCACATTGGGAGCGTTAACACCTCAGTACATTCCATCTCCTGGCAATTAACTTTCTCACACAGAAGAAAAGAATACGCAAAAAAAGTTTAGTAGCTGCATTAATTTCGTCCAACTCCAGAACCCCCAAGAGACACACCAGAGGGGAACAAATATTAGGGAGCCCGAAGTTCTCCTCGATAAATTTAGTGACCTGAGACCACAAGGGCCTCACCGTGGGGCAGTCCCAGACCATATGAAGAAACGATCCCCTGCCCCTCAAACATTTATGGCAGAGGTCCGAATCCCGTTTATGCATAGTAAATAAACAATATTAAACAAAGTCGATGACACAACTGTGCTAAGATATGTCTCCAGTACCTCCTCCCAGTGTTCGTCCGACAAGTCAGGTATAAAAGTTAGCCACCTGGCCCTGGCCACCGGACTAGCACCCCCAGGACACAGCGCTCCATAATACCTAAAAATTCTCTTAAGCGGATCCGGGACCAAAAGCATAGTTTCAAGAGAGGGGTTAGCCAACAGAACACCCCCCCCCCCGAACTGCACCGTGGCGAAGCTGCAAATATCTGAAGCGCCACATCCCGGGGATCCCGAAACACTCCCTAAGTTGCCCAAAAGACACTAACCGGCCCTGATAGAATAACTGGTGTAGGCATTTAAGGCCATAATGGGCCCAGCGGCCCCCGTCCTGTAACCCAGCGAACTCCCCAAGCGATGGAAACCATAACGGATTATTCGGCGAATTCGTTAGAGGGCCATCCCGAACCCTTCGGGCGCAGATCTGAAAGATCCTCCCCGGCAGGGCCATCATGGAACCCAGGTCCCGGCCAGGAGCCCCCCTCCGGTAAAGGACATTGAGCAATGTTTCGAAGGAGGAGGCAAGTGCCGCCTCCAACTCAACCGTCGTATTGGGCACCTGCGGGAAAAACCTCCAGTGTAGGAAAACCAACTGAGATGCAAAATAGTAGGACCTCAAATCCGGTACAGCCAGTCCCCCACCCGAAGTAGGGGACTTGAGAACAGACAAGGCCACTCTAGAGGGTTTATTACCCCACAACAGAGTGGTAAGGATGGCATCAATACTCCGGAATACCCCCCTGGGGATATAAACAGAGTTAGACAGAGCATATAAAAATGTAGGCAAAAAGATCATTTTAAATATAATCACCCTGCCCATCAAAGAGGGGGAGCGCTTGCCACCGTACCACCCTGTCTTTAAAAGCCTGCACTATCAGGATAAGATTATTCTCCAAAAACTTAGAGATTGGAAGTTGGAACACAATCCCCAAGTATTTAAAGGAACTAGTTAGAGGAATGGGGCACCCCTCCGGGGCCACAACCCCGTCATCCAAGGGGAATATGGAAGACTTGGACCAATTAATATAGAATGCGGAATAGTCCCCAAACTCCTGAATCACCTTAAAAGCATAGTTCAAGCATAGTTCATAGTTCAAGGAAGGGCCTGGATCCTGCAGATACAGGAGCATGTCATCCGCATACAAAGAAACACGCTCCTCCATCTGACGGACCTGCAACCCCCTAAAAGCCGTACTCTCCCTCAACCTCATCGCCAAGGGTTCCATAGCCAGGGCAAACAGCAGGGGTGACAGAGGGCACCCCTGTCTGGTCCCCCTATGCATCAGAAAGGGTTCAGAAATCAGCCCATTCACCCATACCCGCACTAAAGTCTCCGTATATAAGAACTTTACCCAAGACAGAGAGACAGGTCCAAAGCCGTACGCTTCAAGCACCCTAAAAAGATATGGCCATTCAACGGAGTCGAAGGCTTTTTGTGTGTCCAGGGAAGCCACTACCCTCTCCCAAAAGTGGTCATGCTGCGCCTGAAGGTTAAAGAAAAGTCATCTGTGCACACCGTCCAGGCATAAAGCCTGTTTGGTCGGCCTTAACTAGTTTCAATATAACTGCCTGCAACCTCTTAGCCAGGGCCTTAGCCAAAAATGCACCACACTCCCGCAAATCCTTCCCCGGCTTGGGGATAAGGACCACTAAAGCTTCCCGCATAGAAAGGGGGAACACACCCCCCTCCCGCGCTGATTCATAAAGACGCAGTAAATGGGGCGTCAACTCCCGAAAGGTGCCATACCATTCTGAAGGCAGGCCATCCATGCCAGGGGATTTCCGCGGAGCAAAGGAAGCAACTGCATTCGCGATCTCCTCCAGGGAAAGCCCCCTGTCCAGGAGACTCCTGTCCTCCTCCGACAACTGCAGGAACTCAATGCCCTGCAAATAGTCAGTGAGATCAGCAGGATCCTGAACAAAGCCGGATTTGTACAGGTCACCATAATAGCGGGTAAATTCCCACAGAATCTCAGTAGGGTCCGTAACCTCCTGCCCCTGTGCCCCAGTAACATCTGATATGCACCAGGACATGATTCGGGGCGGGCCAGGAAGGCCAGGAGGCGACCATTCTTGTCCCCAAACTCAAAAATCCTCCGTCTCTGGGCTAGCATTGTTCTAGTCGTCTGGTCAGTCAACATAAGCTGTAAGTCCCTAGTTGCCTGTCTCCAGCTAGTCAGCCTGTCAGAGTCAGGGTTACGCACATAGTCCACCTCCGCCCTAGAGACTTCAGTTTCTTTTTCCACCCTGGTAGAGGCCAGCTGGCATTGAAAACTCTTCAATTCAGTCAAGAAAACCCCCCTCAACGTAGCCTTGAAGGCCTCCCACTGAAGCGGGGGATCCCCATACGCCCCATTCTCTACCCAATAATTGGTAATGGCTTGAGTGCATTTAATTTTAATGTATTCCACCTGTAACCAGCTCGCCTCCATTCTCCACTGATGAATACCCGCCTGAGTCCCCACTCGAAGAGTGAGAGCTAGGGGCGAATGATCCGAGTGAACCCTTGGCAAATACTCTACAGACTCCACCAGTTCCAGACCCAGCTCCTCAGCGAGAACCGTGTCCACCCGAGATAGAGACTTGTGCGTCTCCGAATAGCAAGAATACTCCCTGACATGCAGGTGAGCATACCGCCAGACATCTCTGAAACCATGGGTGGCCAGCCATCTCGCCAAAGGAGCCGGGGAACCAGCAGCGGCCCTCATTCTATCCAGCGCGGATCTGCCACAGCATTAAAATCCCCCATAATAACAAACCTCCCCTCCGCCACCTCCATAGCAGCCTTAAAAATATCATCAAGTAAAGCTAAGGAAAAAGGAGGAGGCAGATACACATTCACAATCGTCATTACCCGAAGGCATACCCTAATGACCAGAATCACATATCTCCCAAACACATCAGTCTGAATGGCCTGTACCGAGATGGGCATAGCTTTAGTAACCAGTATAGAGACTCCCCTGGCATAGGAAGAATAGGTGGAGTGATATGCACCAGCAATATGAGCCCTTTTTAGAGAGAGGGTCCTGGAGCCCTGCAGATGAGTTTCCTGCAGTAGAATCAAATGAGGCTTATGTTTCTTAAGATAATCAAAAAATTATCAGGAATTCAGGCCCCGGACATTCCAGGACACCAATTTAAGTCGCTCCGCCATCACGGATTTCCTTGATGAAAATGGGGCAATGGGCATCCGTGAGACCAGGAGCAAGCAACCCCATCCCGAGCTTCAGGACCCCCCCCCCCAGCACCCCAGAACAGAAAACGTCCCCGTAGGGCCACACACAGATCAAAAGCCACACCACACCCCCCAGCAATAAGAGTTTCCCCGGTCACCTGCAATTGAAAAAAATACACAACCCAGTTACCCAACCACCCCCTTCCCTGCACCCAGCCCCAACCCGCCAAGTGCTTCATCCCCAAACAAAAAACCTCAAAAAACCAGAGTCCCCAAATGAGGTGCTAACTGGACACCCCCGAACCAGGTCCTAAAGACCTAAAATGTCTGCTGCAGACATTCTCTCAGTCCAGAAACCTGAAAAAGGACTCAAAAGGAAAAAAAAAAAAAGAAATAAAAAAAAAAGGAGTTTGGAAAAGTAAAAAAAAAAGTCTCTTTCCTCTCAAAGAAAAACAAAAGGGGGGGGGGGTAAAAATAGGGGGCAGGGGGGCTTGAAAACAGAAGAGCAAAAAAGGTCCAAACAAAAAAAGAACCCTTTGTGAGAGAGGAGGGGGGACAGCAAAATCGGACAAGAGCAAAGTCTAAACGTCCGCCTGTAGATACAGTTCCATATTGCTTGAACAAACTCCCGCACACAGCTTCAAGTCCGCAACATCACCCAGACAGAACCACATCAGGATCTACACGGAGATTCTCCATGAGCACGAGGTCCCCTCGCATCAAGCCATCCGGAAACCTCCATTGGGCTGTTAAAGTGGGATTTACCCCTATCCACCACACGCAGTTTGGCCGGGTACAACATACTGTACCCCAGATTAAGCTCTCTTAAACGTTTCACCGACTGGTAACTCGCCCGTTGTTTCTGCGTGGTCACTGAAAAGTCAGGATAAATGGAGATGCGATAGCCATTATATTCCAACGCAGGGCCCGTGCGCGCCACTCTCAGAATGTTCTCCCTATCCCTGAAATGAACAAGTTTAGCTATCGGAGAACGAGGAATAGCGCCTCGGAGGCGCCCTGGCAGGGATCCTATGGGCCCTCTCAATAGCAAACAGTCTAGTAAAGTTGTGTCCTCCATATTGGTTTCAGCCAACCTTCCAGAAAGTCCTCAGGCTTCCCAGCCTCCGCACCTTCAGGGAAACCAACAAATCTGAGGTTTTTGCGGCACATACGATCTTCCATGTCAGCCAGCTTGAGCGTATGTTCAGAAATAGCCTTTTTAGATACCTGCACCGTGGTCTCCATAGGCCTAACCACATCTTCCAAATCACTGATTCGCCTCTCAGCAGCGTTCGTCCTGTCTTTCACTTTAGCAAAGTCTTGTTTCAGAAAGGAGAACTCTATTTTAAGTCCATCAATATGTTCTGTAAGGGAGGATCTGCAGAACTGTATAGCCTACATAATCTGGGATAAAGATGGCTCCCCGAGAGCAGAGGGTCCCGGCGCCTCCACATTTACCGGCATGGCATGCCTGTCCAGCGATCTCCCCCTGCTTTTAGCCCCTTTCTTGGGAGGTGTAGGAGCGACTCTGGGCGCGTCCGGATCATCCCAGACATCCTGCCTGAGCACAGCAGCATCCCGGGCAGTGGCGCCGCCTCCATCTTAGGATCCCCAGGCAAAACGAGCCAGTCTATCTCCCGGGGGTGTAGGGGCCATCCTCCCATACTTCACCATCCGGAATGCACCCCGCCGGTCCCAAGGATCTCCCCGAGCAGCCAAGAGCAAAAAGGAAGAGTTTGCGTTCAGGATAATAGCAGGATCACAGGCTAGAAGACGGAGCTCTCACCCTGCACGTCCTCACATGTGCAGCGCCGGCTCCGCCGTCAACTTGCATTTTTAGATGGAATGACAAACTTTATTCACAGATAGTGATTTTCGGAAATATTTCTGAACAGTAATATCCCAACACAGAATCATGCCAGTTTTTATTTCAGTGCCAACTGAGGGCCCGAAAATCACGAGCATCCAATATTGTATTTCAACCTTGTCCCATGCGCACAGAGATTGCACCAGTTTCTTGGAATCCACATATTATGTACTATATATTATACACTGCTCAAAAAACTTAAACACTTTTTAAAAACACTTTAATCAGAGTATAGCATCAAGTCACCTAAACTCCTGGGATATTGATGTGGTCATTTAAGTTGCAGAGGGGGTTGTTAATCTGTTTCAGCTGCTTTGGTGTTACTCAAATTAACCAGTGCACTAGATGGGCAACAATGAGACAACCCCCAAAGCAGAAATGGTTTTACAGGTAAAGGCCACTGACATTTTTTCCCTACTCATGTTTTCTGACAATTTTTCACTAGTTTTGCATTAGACTAGGGTCAGTGTCACTACTGGTAGCATGAGGCGATACCTGGAATCTATAAAAGTTGCACAGGCAATCCAACTTCTCCAGGATGGCATATCAATACTTGCCACTGCCAGGTTTGCTGCGTCTCCCAGCAGTCTCAAGAGCATGGAGGAGATTCCATGAGACAGGCAGTTACTCTAGGAGAGCTAGACAGGGCCATGAGCAGGACCGGTATCTGCTCCTTTGCCCAAAGGATGAGCCCAAAGGATGAGCCCTACAAAATAACCTCTAGCAGGCCTCTGGTGTGAATGTCTCTGAACAAACAAATCAGAAACACACTATTGGGCGGCCTGGGGGCCAGACATCCTCCAGTGGGCCCTGTGCTCACTGCCTGACACTAAGGAGCTCGTTTGGCATTTGCGATAGAACACCAGAGGTGGCTGGGCCGCCACTGGCGCCCTGTGCTTTTCACAGATGATAGCATGTTCACCTTGACCACATATGACATAAGTGAAAGGGTCTGGAGAAGACATGGAGAATGTTATGCTGCCTGTAACATCGTTCAGCATGACCGGTTTGGTGGTGGGTCAGTGATGGTCTGGGGAGGCATATCCATGGAGGGCCGCACAGATCTCTACAGTCTAGACAATAGCACCCTGCCTGCCATTTGGTATCGGGATGGAATGCTTGGACCCATTGTCCGATCCTACGATAGGCAGTGGGTTCTGGATTCCTCCTGGTGTACAACAATGCCTGGTCGCATGTGGCCAGCGTATGAGCCAGTTCCTGGAGGATGAAGGAATTGACCTAAAGCCAATAGAACACCCCTAGGACATTCTGTCCATCCGATGCCACCAGGTTGCACATCTGTCTGTTCAGGAGCTCAGTGATGCCCTGGTCCAGATCTGGAATGAACTTCCCCAGGACACCATCCATCGTCTCATTAGGAGCATGCCCACAACATTGCCTGGCATGCATGCATACAGGTACGTGGGGCCATACAAACTACTGAGTACCATTTTTAGTTGCTGCAATGAACTTTCAGCAAAATGGACTAGCCTGCTGCATAATTTTTCACTTTGATTTTCGGGGTGTCTTTAAAATTAACCTACAGAAGTCTGAATTCAATTTCCATAAAACGATGTGGCATCTTTTCATTCCTAACACACTACCCAGTCCATATCAGTATAGATATCCAGCATGATATTTTTCCACATTAATATCTGATGCGTTTTCAAAGTGTTCCTTTAATTTTTTTGAGAAATGTATATTTAAAGTCATTGCAAAATTGTTCAAAGGTGAACCTCTGTTCATCTATACTTTTGAGACACTCTGACTCTCTAAGATGCTATTTTTCATACCCAATCAGGTTACTGACCTGTTTCCAAATAACCTATTTCATTTGCAAAATGTTCTTCCAGCTCTTGTTAGTACAATTTACTCTGCCAACTTTTCTTTTACTTGTCCCACCTTTTTAAAATGTGCTTCTGTCATCAATTTCAAAATTAACTTATTAATATTATTTCAGTAGAAGGGTTGTTTCCCATTATTCATTGCAGATGAAGTGTTGTTAAAAATGAACACTGGGTTGTACTGCAGTCAAGCTGATTTGCTCAATTGTCCGTGTTTAGTCCATATAATCGTCCATGACCGATGAGATGACTGACGCGTTTCGAGGCATAGCCTCTTCCTCAGAGCCACCTGGTGGCTCTGAGGAAGAGGCTATGCCTCGAAACGCGTCAGTCATCTCATCGGTCATGGACGATTATATGGACTAAACACGGACAATTGAGCAAATCAGCTTGACACGCCTTATGTTTATCTACGTCTGTGAGTAGCCATTTTTTAATGTTACATAAATAAAGCCTTTTATTGAGGATAATGCGCTAGGTCGGTGCGCCCTTTCTTTGTTCTTTTTGCTTGTAGTACCGGTGGACGACCCCAGTCCGTTAAGGGCAGCAAGACAGTAGCCATCTAAGAAGCCATTTGTCAGTCCCGTGAGGAGTGTGGTTGAGGGGCTTGGATACCAAGCGCAGGAGAAGGGTGGTTTCACCTTATTGTTTTTTGTACTGCAGTCAGCAGGAGACTGGACACTAGGCACAACCTAAAACCAACCCCTGTCCCCAGGGGACAAAATCCCTCCTCCAACCATCCTGCTCGATTGCAGCAAGCCATACAAAACAAGAGTGGCAACAAATGACCAGAGAGTAGGGGGCTGTGCCTCTCTGCTGACTTCAAGAAAAGAATCTTACAGCAAGTACAAATATAGGCTATAACAGTCAAGAGGGACACAGGAAATCATTCACTGGGTATAGCTGTTACAGTATAGGAAAAAAATGAAAAACCTGGAAGCCAGCCCAAGAAAACCCTTCCTACTACCAGTATTGCAGTAAATGCACTCCCACTGCATGACAAGGCAAAATGACCTGTCTTCCTTCCTACTACCAGTATGCCTTAGTGTTGTATTAAGTAGTGCCAAGAGTATGATCATAAACACAAAGGGGTATTACCGGTGTCCCTCAAACTCCAGGAAAAGCACTTTACAATGACTAAAAAAAAACGAGAAGCTGGTGCAACATTATGGGGACTGCCTGGGTTGACAAAGAGTGTCTTCCTAAAAGTACTCACAGACAGCACCACTTCTAGATAATGGAAAAAAAAAATGGAAAGACATTTCTTTTTGGTGAACTGGAGCTAGAAAGGAATTAGGAGTTCTCTCAGCGGGTAGTGATCGTGGGCGCCTGGCGGATCGGCATCCCCGCTGCCTAGTGGGGGCGAGAGCTCACCCCACCGACACCGATCGTGTGACCGTCGTACCACCCCCACCTCGTTTCATGCAGCCAAGCAAGCCTGCCGCAGCAAAACTGCCGTGGGCCCTCGGCAAGTGGTTAAGTACAAAAGCAGCAAATGTTGTACATGCTGGGGGAGGGGGTTTAGTGCATTTTTATGAGTAAAATGAGTAGTTCCAGACATTTTTCAGAAAACAGCAAACTTTGATTAAAAATGCCGATTGGAGAGGGGAAAACAGAGTGCAGAAACTGAGGCTGCTCAGCTAAAATGATCTCAAATGCTTTAAAAAACGGCAACCAAAACCAGAAAGACATGAAAGAAAAAAAAAAATGGAAAATTATAATTCGAATGGATCGAAGAATAGGCAAAATAGCAAAGCCAATGATCAGCTCCAGGGTGATCAAAAATTACCTGCGAGTACTGTCACAATTAGAAGACACCTATATGAAAGCCATAGGTAAGAAGTCTCCACAAAGTCCCATTGTTGAAAAGAGCGACGTGCTGAAAAGGTTACAATTTGCCAAAGAACACATTGACTGGCCCTAAAGAGAAATGGCACAACATTTTGTGGACTGATTAAAGCAAAAAATTATTTTTGGGTCTAGAGGCCGCAGACAGTTTGTCACACAACCCCTGAACACTGAATTTAAGCCACAGTACAGTGTAAAGACAGTGAAGCATGGTGGTGCAGGCATCATAGTATGGGGATGTTTACCATACTATGGTGTTAGGCCTATTTAGCACATACCAGGGACCATGGATCAGTTTGAATACATCAAAAAACTTGGGAGGTCATGCTGCCTTATGCCAAAGAGGAAATGCCCTTGAAATAGATGTTTCAACAAAGAAAACAACCCCAAACACACCAGTAAGCGAGCAGCATCTTGGTTCCAGACCAACACGATTAACGTTTTGAAGTGGCCAATCCCCCGACCTTAATCCAATAGAAAACCTGCGGGGTGACATCCAAAATGCTGTTTCGGAGATCAAACCAAGAAATGCAGAGGAATTGTGGAATGTAGTGCAATTTGTCCCGGGCTGGAATACCTGTTTACAGGTGCCAGAAATTGGTCGACTTAATGAAATACAGATAGAAACAGTGGTTATACAACTAAATATTATTAGTTTAGTGATTCACAGGAAAGCTAGGTCTTCAAGCATTTTTCAGTTTATACAGTAAATGTTTGAGTTTGTAAAGAAAAATTCAGACGCTGCTATTTTTTGGAAAAGCCTAATATTCCTTTTTCTTCACTTTCTGTAAAGTAATAAAATTTGAAACATTTTTCTTCATGTTTTGATTTGGAATAGACTGTGCAGTGTTCTCAATGCATTTGGGTGTATGAAAATAATAGCCATTATAAGGATTTTGAGCTTTACTCACTTTTTTAAACACACTGCTATTTGTTTAACACAACTGTATGTAAACGGTGTAAATAGAGGGTAAGTGCTGAGGTCAGACCAATGGTTTTGGATTTGGAATGTGCTCCACAGCAAACTTTTTAACAGAACATAATCTGGAAAGAGCCTTATGCAGACCCAAAACATTTGAAAGTCACTTCCATGTTAGCCCAGCAATGTCCAGTACAGCAGGATGCCTACATGGCATTTCTAAAGTCAGGCTGAGGAAAGCTGCAACAGATAGCTTCAATTAAAAAGGCCAGTTTTAGCAGCGATGTAGAGAAGGACTTGTTTAAAGAAAGGATGTTGGAGAGAAATGGGATTTTTGTACTTAACAAAAAATCCATTTTTGAATTCATCAACGGACACAGTGCTCCATAAACCATAACTACTGGGTTGTATTGCCTCCTCCAAGAGTAGGACTAGGCGTAGAAAAAACACACCTGGCTACGCACATGGGCCGTCAGCAGCTGGTATAGAACCTCTCTCTCTGCTCTAGGTAATCAGTTTATCTCGTTGGAACATGTCATGGAACATTCTTAAACATGGCCGCTGGCTGCCGAAAACATGCTGCCAGGAACACACTGTGCCTTCCAAACCACTACGCCCCTCTGCAAGTGGACCCCCCCCTCCCAATACCATCAGGGCAGCACATGCACCACTTCAACTTAAAGAGAAATGGCAGGAGAGACCCCCTAGGGGTCTCAGACGCAAGCCCTGGGATCCCCCACATATTCGTGGGGCGGGGGGGGGAGCGCACTCAACCGAGGGACTTTAGGATGGTCTGACCATCCCAGGAGGGTACCCGCGTCCACCCCAAAACAACCCAAAGGGCAGAGGGGAGGACTGTACTTACCCTTCCATGACGCGCCAGAGAGAACTCCTCGCCACAAAAGTAGGGGAGCTGTCGGTCAAGAGACCGCTGCAACTCGGACCAGCACCTGGTCGTTTGCAACCTTGCGAGACATTTAATTCACGGGCCAGCCTCTGTCCGTGAGGCTATGTTGTTTCCGACCTAGCGCGCAGCTGTGGTCTGCATGTGCTCGCTGGCTGGGATGGGGAGACCACTGGATCTAGAATATCCAGCCCAGAAGTTGATTATAAATCTCCCAAGGGAAAAGAAAACAAAAAAGATGCAAGGAAGGGGAAAAAAAATTGCTAGGATCAAGAGATCCTGACTATACAGATTAAACCTGATTAACTAGAGCAGAGAGTGGGGTTATATACCAGGTAAGGATGGCCCATGGGCGTAGCCAGGTGTTTTTTTGTTCTGCCTAGTCCTACTTCTGGATGAGGCAATATAACCCAATAGTTATGTTTTATGGAGCGCTGTGTCCGTCGAATGAGAAACAAAGTTAGCCACAGCAGAGTTTAAGATGTATTATGTAGAGAGAAAGGCAGCCGCACTCGAACTTGAAGGTGCAAAATATAAAATCCGTTTATTAGAATCCAAAAGTTAAAATCAATCCAAGATACAGTCCATGATACAGTCAGAGACAAGGGATGAAAGCATAACAGTTGACGCGATTCACGGATAAACGTCCGCTTAGTCGTAACCATGCACATACATGAAAAGATACTGCCTAAATAATGGCAAAGAGCTTTCGGAGCTCATCCTCGATCATCGTTAATTGAGCACACAGTTGCAAATCATCAGTGCTTGATTTTTAGATAGAGACAGCCTAGCAGACTTTCATGTGTAGAGACACCACCCTGAGCAAAGTAATTGCATTGGGTGTAAAGAACAGAAAACAAAAGAAGAGAAAAGAATGAAAAAATAAAAATAAAACAACAAGAGCTTAAAATGGAGGATAAAAACAAAAATAAGAACGACAAGAAAGAAAATTAAATATAGAATAAAGCATTAGACTGAATAAGAAATATGGAGCCATATCCGTAGAATGCATGTGTGTTGTTTAAATAGTGTCTCAAAGTACAAAACACAGACCCTCTAAAGAGAAGGGGTCCCTCAGTTTAAATGATTCACCATACACACATGCACCACCGAGATGGCAATGAGAAAAAGCACATGCATATAGGTCCCATGAAGTAAGTATAAATATATGTAAAAAACATCTCTCTGCAGAGTGACCATATACATAAGCAAAGAATAAAGAAAGAAGAAAAAAAACAAGCATAACTGAAGAAGAAATATAAAAGTAAAGTCACCCTGAAGAATAGAGAGTAAAAAATAGGTGTTGAAAAATAAATAAAGCTCATGATTATGTATTATGTATAGTATCTGTCCGTGAGGCTATGTTGTTTCCGACCTAGCGCGCAGCTGTGGTCTGCATGCGCTCGCTGGCTGGGATGGGGAGACCACTGGATCTAGAATATCCAGCCCAGAAGTTGATTATAGATCTCCCAAGGGAAAAAACAAAAAAGATGCAAGGAAGGGGAAAAAAATTGCTAGGATCAAGAGATCCCGACTATACAGATTAAACTGATTAACTAGAGCAGAGAATGGGGTTATATACCAGGTAAGGATGGCCCATGGGCGTAGCCAGGTGTTTTTTGTTCTGCCTAGTCCTACTCCTGGATGAGGCAATATAACCCAATAGTTATGTTTTATGGAGCGCTGTGTCCGTCGAAAGAGAAAAAGTTAGCCACAGCAGAGTTTAAGATGTCCAACTTCCTAGGAAACTAGCAAAAAGCTAAGGTATACCATTAGTGGAAGGGGTTATCCTGGGCTGGCCTACTGTGGGCAACAATACGACCTAAAAGTGAATTACTTTGTGTCCCTCCATTTCATATTCATAAACTGAAATTAGAGGAATGGAAAATACACCAGGAACTGCAGACAAAAAACAGGAGAAGGAAGAAACCTCCCTAACATCTACATTCAAAAGGTCTTGTGTCTCTGAATTCAACATCCATCAAAGTAATAAATGAACACAGGGCAAAGCCGAAATGTGGGTTGACAAGACTCCCAGGCTCCTTCACCACCCTGATGGTAAAACAAAAAAGGAACCCACCAATCTGATTATCTGGACTCTGATCATACCAAAATTCCCTTCTGCAAAGAATTAAAAAAGGCATTTTCTTCAATTATATAAAAACTGTAAACGCTTGCCTTCCAGGCACTTTTGCAGTCTTGCTCTGCCCTTTATTCTCACTTAGGACAGTCTGATCTGCAGGAAGTCCATACTGCTTGGTTCCAGAAGCTTGTTGTAGACGCGGAGAAGGTACAGATTGAGTCTTTTGCGGTTTAGCTAAACTCTTTTGTCCTCGGTTATCCTTCTCTGCCAGTAAGAGAAAGAATTACCTTTTATTGCAAAACACTGACCACCACCTAAAGGTTTACATAAATCATCATAAAATGTTATTTACCGAACTGTACCACTGGGCCACTCACACAAGGCTTTTTTAACTTCTTCCCAGCAACAGTACTCCAGCCATCATTATTGCTGACAGTCAGTGGGACTGGTTTTAGGTTCTTCAGTGGAACAACTTTTCTAGATAAAAAAAAAAAAGGTAAACGAATATTATATATATATATATATATATATATATATATATATATATATACATACATACATACATATATATACACACATACATACATATACATACATACATACACACACTTTAAATGATGTAAACATTACCACATGGTAAATACATTTTAGAAAGATACTTCAAGTAAACCAAAAATCGTTTGTTAGCTGCAGAAAAAAAAAATAAAAAAAAAAACTGTACATATCTACTGTGTAAGACACTCACATCAAAAGCTCTGTCATTTAACAAAAAATTAAGTTTAGGAGGAATTTTCCAAGCAATACCTCCTTTATCGCCAACAGAAAAGAAAACCATTAATAAAAAGCAAATAGAACTGCCAAAAGGATATCATGGTTGTGCTATGTGTCCAGTTAAGGTTGACCGATACTCACAAAGTGAATATTTATGTTTCTACAGCAGTAGTCCCCACACAGCCCTTCACTTGTCTTAGGATGCATTCACACTTGAGCATAGCGTTTTCGCGCGATTTTTACCACGATTTTCAAGCGTTTTTTTCAGGCGTTTTTGGAGGCAGGCATTGACATCTATCAAACACGCTGGTAATCAGCCCAAAAAGAAGCTCATGTACTTTTTTCAGCTACAGGCATTTTGCTTCAGGCGTTAAAACGCTCAGATGTGAACAGGGGCCATTTAAATGAATGGGGTTTTACTTGTTGGGCGCTTTGGAACGTTTTTTTTTTAGCGTTTTTGGAGCTGAAAAATGCTGCTCAAAAACGCCCAGGTGTGAATGGAGCCTTAAGAGAAATGTAAATAATAAAAAATAAATATTTATATATATATATATATATATATATATATATATATATATATATATATATATATATATATATATATATATATATATATATATATGTCAGCTGCAGTCAGAACAGTTATACCCTGCTATTGGAAAAACAACCACCACACCATTCCCCCCCCCCCTCCCCTTTGTGGAATAGGTAATTGACCTCTATTATTTACCGCACCTGGAACACCTTTTGGCATAGAAAAACAACAGGGAAGAACAATTAAAAATAACTTGAAACTCCAAAATAATGTTATTCCTCTGCGTTTCAGAATTGGATAAAGGAGGACACTACCCAACCTCAAACCAGCCATGATGGGAGTAACCTCTTCCTTTAGTTTAAACCCTGGGTATCCCCTTTCATTTTTACTCTCATCTTGAAATTATATATTCTTTGTAACCTCGCTACCCACTACCAGAAGCCAGTTTTGAATATTCGACTACCCCGTTTCTATTAATGGTCGCACTTAATAGTATTACTTTTTAATGGTTTTCCGATGTGATGAGACATTCGGTCTTGTATCACCAGTAAATAAGTACTAAAGCAATATTTTTGATATCTACTTTCTAATGATCGACCAATTATCGAGGGCCGATATGCACTTTGCCCGATATTTCGAAAAGTGCTTGTACTAGAGTGATGCCTGCAGCTAGAGGCATCACCCTGGTAACGGCGTCCATAGCTGACGGTCGGCTGTCTTGTAATGACAACCGATGAGGCTGAGAAGCCGCTTGGCTGTCATTACAAGGAGTGGGAGGGGACGCGCCCCCCCCCCTCCCGCGGCTCGACTGGGTCTCCCGTCCCACCGGGAGACCCGGACAACCAGCCTGCACGGCCACCGAAGAGCCGATCAAAGCCACATTTGGCTCTGATCGGGTCTCCATGTAAAAACCCGGAAGTGATGTCACGCCAGATTTAAAAAATTACAGCATTTAAAAAACTTGGTGTTTTGAATGCTTTTAGGTGCAGAGGAGGGGTTTGGGGTCTTTTAGACCCCCAGATCCCTCCACAAGAGTACCTGTCAAGTGATAACAAAAAAAAAAAAAAGAATTTAAATGTACGAAAATATCGGCCAATACCGATACGCAATGGCCAAAATATCGGTAATGGCAACGAAAAACCGATATCGGTCGATCACTAGTATGTTCTACCACTTGTGGATGATTTGAAATGTACCATGTTATAAAATTTTATTAAAGCAAGATTGAACCAAAAAAAGACAGTCTTTGGGTCCCCGGCACCAGCATCTTGACTGTGGGAAGCCAGCTGACTTCCTAATGCTTCACAGCCTGCTCCCCACTGTGTATGAGCCACGAATCCAGTTTATGGACTACTGACCATTTTCTACTCACAGTCCCATCCCAACTTCTGCAAGAGTGGATTAGTCGTTTGTTCAGAAAGTTTGAGTATTTCTTTTCTACAGGGAATAGTTGATCAACTTAAATGCTTCCCACCTAGATTTAAGAGCAAGATGCCCCACAATAAAGTAGAACTTAAAAAAAAAATTGCAAAGATGCCAATACTCATATATAAGCTGTCAATGACAGCTTTTGTCCCCATTAATGACAGGTAACAGATCAGACCAATTCTTGGGTCATCAGGTCACATCACCAGCTATGTAACTAACAGGCTTCAAGTGAAACAGACCTTACCTAAAGAGACACATTATATTGCTGAATCCATGTAATAGGGCTATTCAACCCTATAAAATGCTTTTACAAGTGTCCAGAGACACCATCACTCTTGAATAGGAGTGGGCATGTGACTATTTAAGGTATTGAAACAGCCTATGAATGTTCATCCTAGTAGACCTATCTAGAATAAAGCTTCCCCGGTTGCTATCCACCAGATACATGATCACCTTGTTAATCCAACTGGGCAAAACTTTCACTAGGATCTTGAGGTCTACATTAATCAAAAAAAATGGGTCAGAAAGACTTGCATCTGGTGGGATCCTTCTGCCATTTCAAATAAGAATAAGCACTTCTCACATTGGAGGAAGGATCCCTGCCTTCAGCGCTGCAACAAATGTTCTCAGTTGGAATGGACTCTACTGTTGTGTAAATTTAACATACCATTTAGCTGGAAAGCAAACTAGGCCAGGGGTTTCATGAGAGGGTAATTGAGAAATGGCTAATTCAATCTCATCTGTAAAAAAAGAAGCGTCCAGTTCCCTCCTCATCCAGGGAGTCAAGGAGGGAAAGGAGACATCCTTCAGGTAATGCTGAATCCTTAATTGCAAATATGAGCACGAAAATTCAAGCTCCTATATACCGAGTTACTCAAGCACATATTAATAAAATTGTACAATTTTAGTGTTCTTGTCAGACAGTTAATTTTTTGTGTAACATACTTTTCACCCAGCTCTTCCACAAAAACCACAGCTGGTCCGTTCTCAGAAACTACTTCTTGGATGTGAGCATAATAAAAAGTTCCTCCATTCTCTAATCGAACCTACAAATAAGGAAAACCCAAGTGTTATTACTAAGAAATTTTCCTTTTGTAGCAAGTAGGTATATATTTTAGGATCTAGCTACTTTCATTAATAAAAATCACTGTTAGCTACCTTGAGTTTTTGCAACATTCATTAAAATAAAAAAAATGTTATAGTACACATGTACAAAGCAATGACTTGGCAAGGATGTGGCAGATCTGAGTGTTTGAGATAAATAGCATAGGTTCCAGACTGCAAGCATTAACGGTACACTCCTTACCATTATTATATATTTTTCTCCTTAGATCTTAGCATCCCTTTAAGGATTAACAAATGTTTGCCTGTTCAAGAACAGGCAAGGTCAGCTGCGGTTGTGACAGGAAAAGACAAGGCTTAGGTGCAATGGTTAGAGCAAGGGGATGGTGTGTTCAGGCACTGGTGACTGCAAAGGGAGAGGATGGTGATCAGGTGCCATGGAGGGAACAGGGTTAAGCATGGAAGCGAGAGGAGGGTTCAGGCATAGAAGTGAAAAGAAAAGGGGGGTGATGTGTAATGGGATGAGTGCGTGCAGGTATTTTGGTAAAAGTCTTAAAACGATGTCCTGTACTGTAGGCCAAGGTACAGAAATTTACTGGTATGGCAAAATTCAGTCTTCAAGCCAACTAACCAGCCACAATAGGCTCATAAGAAACTAAAAAAATAAATAAATAAAAAGGAGAGAAGGGCAACAGGGCCTAAAACAAATTGCTGCTGGAGCAACGGCGGAGAAGGGACACTGGCTTAGAAGCCAATGGTTTGGGAGTAACTTAAAATAATTTAGGACGGCTGTTATAGTTAAAGCAGCTCAGATTGGAGGAATTGTAGGCCAAGAACCTTAATTCAAAAGACATGGCCCAGGGAGGGACTCCCCATGAAAGAAAAAAGGAGGGGCAAATTGGATAGGAGTGTGATAGGTGGATGGGAGTAGGAGCCTCACTAGGGATATTGCAGTGAGAAATGAGATAAAAAGGGAGACCGGTTCCTATGGAGACACAGAGTGGCCATAGAAGTCATATCTGACTCCCAACCCTTAAGGCAAAATGATGTGCCAGCCGGCAAGACATGGCAAGATAATGGAGTTTTCAAAAAGGGGGGACGGGGGACATCATGGAGGAAAGAAAAACACTGGTATCCAGGCTAACCTGTTCCCGAATGGAAGAGGAGCCACTTGATAGAAACATTAAAAAAGGAGGACTGAATCCCCCCTGGAAGGGAATCCTATTTACAGGAATAGCCAAAAGGTCCTGTAGGAGTCCTAGGGATAAGTAAAATGTGGTGTAGTAAAAGGCTGCACAAGAAGCACAAAGTGGTTAGAGATAGTAAAAGGGTGTACATATAGAATGAGGGACGAGTAAGGAACTCAGTCTGAGGTTTTTTTATTAGTCCACTAGGTGAAGCTGTTTTCCCAAAACTACCAAGGAGGAGAATCCTCTTGCATCCAAATGGGGATGTAAAGGGAAGCTTCCAACATAAGAATAGAATGTGCAAACATAGGCTATCCAGGTGTTAAGGATAATTGGAAATTGGCTGTCCAACGTATAACTTGTGATAAATCATCCAGACAGATGTAAATGCATTAGGGCACCCAGTGCTAAAAAAAAAAAAAAATTGTGTTTTTCCCCCTTTTTGATGTGCTCACATCACCCAACTGCTGAGCTATAATAATATTGAAATCTGGTATTGACAATTTAGCCTACGGTCGACAATCATCGGATTTAAAAGTGTTTTTCGCAGAGATTTTACAAGAGTTTATTGCCCAGAGCTCAGATCTGCGTGCTCAGCACAATTAAGCCGTTCAAAGCACATGACAGATTTCACCTCTCCCTGGCCTTGATGAGCTCACACATTACCCGCACTTTTTCCTCCTTGATCAGCACCTACTATGCCCTCTGCCTTACCCAGTTTTCCATGGTAAGCTGTAAAACCCTCTTGGTTCTCTCCATCCCCTGCTATAATTAGGGATGAGGCATGTTCGGATCCTAGTCAAAACCCACCTGAGCAATCCCACCAGTAAGCAGTCACTGCATACCGCAATCATGAGCAGCATGCAAATGTGCAGCTGCAAAGACATATACATGAGGAGATTACATGAAACTAAAGACTCACTTTGCATTTGTCTCCCACAGAATACTGCATGCCAGCAGCAATGGAGAAATCCATCCGTTGCTGATCTATAAAACACAGTAAAACATGTAAGTGCACTCACAAAAATTTGAACTCCAGGCTGCTGAGAAAAAAAAAAAAGAAAAAAAAACACAAAAAAAACTTCCCTCCCTGCACTTGAAGGGTTAATGGCTTGTTTTGGAGCCAAGGTTAAATACCTGGTTGTAAAGTCACATTCATAGATTGTACTCCCTCTGTTTTAGGTAGATATAAAGTGTCAGTTTTTTTAAAATTGCAATGCTAAAGACCTTCTTGAGCAGCACCACAATGCTGTCACGTGTCCTCCCTCCACTCTCCTTCCCGATCTAAGGGAGTACAGTAGAAGGGGCTGAGATTCCCCTCTGACATATGCAAGCTAGTAAAGGGAAGACACATGACCCCACAGAGCAGCCCTGTGCAAAAAGGTATTAAGCATTATACTTTTTTTTTAGACTGACACACTGTACTTTATTATCTTCCTAAAACAGAGGGGATACAAGTAATTCATATGATTACTTCAAAGCCAAAAGGGAATAGGGGCAGGAGGAGAGGGACAGGGGGAAGTCGGCTCACAACACTGACTATGGAAACTACGGACAATATATAGAACATGTGTATTTATATGCAGATATTTTATGTTCCTTGTTTTGAAGAGAAACAACAGATTTAAATTAAGAGACCTCCGCTTACCCCTTTGGGACTTCATCCAGACCTCATACTCCACATTTCTGAAAACTGCTGGATTAAGTGATCGAAGAGTGGCTGCTGACACAATTGAATGACTTTCCTTGATCTGTGGAGGCTACAAATATACCAGAAATTGTATATAAAAGGGTACACCGTAACATATGAAATACTGTACAGTAGCACATCTGAAGCATACCTTCCCATCCTTGTGAGATTTAAATCCATTCATATCAACATAATTCACATTATCTCCGCAACTAAAGGAAAACAATAATCTAGTTAGAACTCTTGTTTCAAAGTACTCAAATATAGTGAATGCATACATTATATATTGTATTTAAAGTATAATTGCAGATTTACATTTATTTTATATAGTTAATTTGGGCCATTAGAACAATGTGATCGCTGAATGCTTTAATAGACTGGAGCAGCATTTGCTACATACAGTAAGCAACGCTGTGTCCCAACAGCATTACGGGAAACTTTCTGTTTGCTGCGGCAATTAAAGAGTAAGGCTGAGCGCTTCTCCACTATTCAGGAGAAGCCGTGTATTTATAATAAATGCAAAAACCTTCTCTGATTGGCCAAAATAAAAAGGCAGGTAGGATTGGGAGGGAAACTACCAACATGTTAACTAGAACGAAGGTTAAAAAAAAAAAAAAAAAAAATAATGAGGATTGCAGGACAAAACCAAGCAATCCAGAAGGCGGCCCTAAATCATCACTAATCTGACCCCAAAACTGTTAGGCCTCTTTCTCACGGCCGCTCCGGTTTTTTGCTCCGCTGCGGTCCTTTTTTTTTTTTACGGAGCGGATGACACTTGTGTCATCCGCTCCATATGTCCGCATATCATCCCATCCGTTTGTGGATGATATATACGGACATAATGTAAGTCTATGGGAATTGCGGATGTCAGCGGATGACACTGCTGACATCCGATTTTGCTTCTTTTCCGTTTTTTGAACGGAGGAAAAATAGGGTTCTGTTCCGTTCCAAAAAACGGAACAGAACTGAAAGGAAGAAAATCGGATGTCAGCGGATGGTATTCCGCTGACATCCGCAATGCCATAGACTTACATTATGTCCGTAAATCATCCGCAAAAAAATAGGATGATTTGCGGACAAGCGGAGCGGCCGTGTGAAAGAGGCCATAGTAAGGAGATCTCCATACCTGGGGACTAGGGATGCAACGATTATTTCCATAATCAATTAGGTGGCCGATTATGGTTTTGATAAATCGGATAATAACCTTAAAAAAAGTGTGTTGTATAATTTAGTTAATATGTAAAGTTAAAAAAAAAAAAAAAAAGGCAATTTATTCCTAAATATCTATATGCAGGGGTAAATACAAAAACCAATTATATGGTTAGGGAGCAAAATCTCTAACCCACTATGGAGAAGGACAAAAAGGGATACACTGCATATACTACCATTAAAGATTGAACCTAGTTGAATCTGGTAAATAGACTCCAAGATCAATTTTTTTTTATATAAAAAAAAAAAAAAAAATAAGACTGTTTTGCCGATTTTCAGACAGAACTGTAATATATGTATGACAGACTTCCTTGTCATTTTAAGAAAGTTATTTCGATTTTCTAATTGTTAGTGGGGTCAAATCGATGTTCGTTTTCGACCACAGTGACAGGAAAATTCAAAGGAGCAGAATAGAAAATTTTTGGTCAAGAGAGTTTTCAGACAGTGCATGTGGTTTTCGTTTGAAAATGTCACTTGCTTTTAACATTCAGTTTTAAAATTAATGTAATTTCTAAACGACATTCCTGACCCCGAACATGCTACCTCTGGCATGTCATTTTCTTTGGGGGGGGGGGGGGGGGGAAGAGGGTACCTAGTTTTGACAGGTACCCACTCCCATTAGGCCCGCCTAGGTGGCTCAATTGGAAGTTCTCCTCTCCCCTCCCTCCCAGCAATCTTCTGGGACACGTCACAGGTCCCAGAAGAATGCCCATCCACTCAGGATGCGCAGAGCGACTCACGACATGTGAAGTGCGCACCCGGCTGTGAGGTCGCAAGCTGTCACAGCTGGGTGCCCACAGCTGTGTGCCCACAGTAGTGGTGCCAGTGTTGCGGGGAGAACCGAGGCTCCCACCGGCCGCATCGCTGGACCGTGGGACAGGTGAGTGTGTTTATTAAAAGTCAGCAGCTACACTTTTTGTAGCTGCTGACTTTATAAACACAAAAACTAGTGGAACTCCACTTTAAAGTAGTACTAAAAGGACTTTTTTCATGGATATGATCATTTTAAATATAATGCACAATACTGGTAAAAGTTTACTTAAAAAGTAATTGTAATGCCTTATACTACCTCCTGTCTATCAGCCCCCACCTTCTCTGGGTTCAGATGCTGATCTTGCCTGCACAGAGACTTTAAAGTGATTTTATTTTTTTTATAAATGTTATACTTTCCTGCTCTGTGTAATAGTTTTGCACAGAGCAGCC
Organism: Pelophylax lessonae; assembly: GCF_965119305.1. Taxonomy (NCBI): domain Eukaryota; kingdom Metazoa; phylum Chordata; class Amphibia; order Anura; family Ranidae; genus Pelophylax; species Pelophylax lessonae. The sequence continues at coordinate 660,537,885 of NC_138768.1, forward strand.
TTGATTTTCCTCTTTTGGTGTCCCTCATGGATGCTTCTGGCTCCTCCTGCCTTCAGAGTGCAAAGTATAGTAAAGAATGCCCCTATAGCAGAGAAAAAACCCCTTCTGTCTTTAGAACAATTCACTTCCTGCCCAGGACTACATGTCCAATGAGGCATTGCTCCTCACACATTCACATGTTCTCAGGCACCTACTGACATGTATGGATGGTGTACTGAGCTGTATGAGTGCCTCACTATTTCCTGATATGTAAACAAATAATGCATTCTGTATGGAGGCCAACTAATCAGCTGACCAACTAAATCGATGATGAAAATAGTTAACCATTTTTATTATTGACTAATCAATTAGTTGTTTCAGCCCTACTGGAGACAGGCATACAATCACCTCACCAAGGAGAGCCATTAGGGAAGAACCCTGCAGTATAGTCACAAACCTGCAAGAAGTAGGACACTGACTTCTAAGTTCAGTAGAAAACCCAGGATTCCATCTAACCAAGTCAGTACAACTGAGGAAAAGCGGGAAAGAAAAGATAGAACCAGACCATAACTGGTAAGAATGGATAGAAACATGCAGGGAATGAGGAAATAATAAAGGAACCAGAAGTCACCAACATTCCTGTTTATCTAGCATCATTACACAGCCCTGTTTGACCATCTTGTAATACGAATAACAAATGTAGTTAGCGATCCTGAGCTACTGGGAAAGGACTTTTAGCCTGAGTTCACATTAGTGTGTGTGGAACACTGCATGTGATTCACACAAGAATCACACCACATTCCTGAGCACATCACATGCGATGTCTGTGCGCTGTAATTTGAGCCAAACATTTTGTATGGCTCAACTCGCATCTGCGCCAAAATTGTACAGAACCCCTTTTTTTCTCTGCACCAGAATCGCATCGCATGGGTGAGATTCTGGTAATCCCGCTGCATTGTGCGATTTGTTTCAGAGTGTCGTAAATCCAACATTGACACCCACAGCAGATTGTATGGATGCCATGTGATTACGATGCAGTGCAATGAGATGTGGGGAAACACAGTGACTCTTGTACGCTTCCCGCGTCGCTTCAGTGTCAACCAGGGCTTAACATGTAAAGCACCAGCACTTTATAGGAGCGGATTCTTTAGCACATTTTGGTTTCAAATGGACACCAATATTACTATGAACTTTATACATTTTGTTGTGAAGCACTAGCACTTTATATCCCTGAGAGAATTATACATACAATATGTGATTTTGCACTATTTTTGTTTTTTAAAGGCTGTATTCACACTTGTGAATGGGCCCATCCAATAGGACTAACATGCAATTAGCCCAATGGGGGTTCCCAGCAACCAGCTGCAGGAGGCAGCCCCACTAAAAGCAAGGGGTAGCTGCCGGCTCTCGCTGCTAATTGAGGTTGCTCCCACTTCCAAATGATTGGCCCGGGACGCAGTCTTCATCCAGGCTGATCACTCGCAGGTGAACACTGCATAGCAATTGTAGGAGTGTAGCTGGAGTGTAGCCTCCTACTGCTTTCAATGGGGCTGCCTGTAGAAACCCCTGCTCAGAGGAAGTAGGCCCAATAATCTAAGGGTCACTGGATTCCAGATAACAGACTTCAATGTCTTCAGGAGGATACAGAGTAAGTATCTTCAGATAGTTAAAGGAAAAATCCAGTAAAAAATGAAATTTTTCCTATTAATAGTATGTAAAATATCTTTAATATTATTAATTTTCTGCCTAGCTGCTTTTGTAGCTTAGAAAGTTATTGAAACTAGTCAAACAGCTTCTTCCTGTTCTTCACCGACAACGCTATTTCCTGTTATCTGAATTTGATAAGCTTGTTGGTCTTCGAGAGGCATGCCTAGACCTGCCCAGCCCAACCATGATCTCCTCCTGTCTTCATTGCCTTGTTTAGGGGAGACAGAGAGAGGGAGAGGGTCACGTAAACGGCACAATATATGAAAGAAATAAGGTACAAAGGAAAATTTAGAAGCGGAGATATCTCTGATGACCCTCGCAGATAGGGATGTGCAAATACGCATCCTTCAAGTCGATGGAGGCCAGGAAGTCCCCTGGACTCAACGATACCACTACCGACCTGATGGATTCCGTCCGAAACTTCTGCACAAAGCGGTTCAGAGACTTTAAGTCCAGAATCAGACGAACCTTGTCCTTTCTGGGCACCGTGAACAGGTTGGCATAAAAACCAGAAAACCTGTCCCGTGAAGGCACCGGCACAATGACTCCTTGGGCGAGTAGATCTTGCACCGCCCCCATTGATGGGAAGAACCTGTCTGCCGGGCGAGATCGAAACTCAATCTTGTTTGTACCCTGAACGAATCAGCTTGTGAACCCACCTGTCCCGAATGCTGGACAACCAGGGTCCCTGAAAGCAATGCAGAGGTCCCTCCACCCCTAAGACGGGTGAGGGTGTCCCTTCAGGAAGAGATGGACTGGGCCGCCGAACCAGACTGACCGGCCTTTGCCTTACCCAACCACGGCTTCTTGTGACCACCAGAGGGCTTGAATGATTTTCCTTTTTCCTGCGTCCCGAAGGCACAAAAAGGACCCACGCTGAGCTTTGAAATAAGGCCCCCGACTAGCGCGGGCGGACTTACCCTTAGTGACCTGGGGCAGAAGAGTACCCTTACCCCCCCCGTAAGCCCCTTAATCAACTCATCCAGAGTGTCCCCAAAAAGACGACTCCCCACATAAGGGACATCAGACACAGCCGACCAGCTTTTCAGCCAAATAATGCGGCACATCGCAAACCCCAACCGCAGACAACCGAGCGACTAACGAAGTCTCGTCCAAGGCCGCATCACACAGGTACATCCCAGTCTGGGTAATCTGATCCACCATGTCAAGGGCAGTCAGAGAGGCCGACTCCGCTACCAGGGTGCCTCGAAGCACATTGGACCATGCCGTGAGAGCCTGAGAGGCCATCACCGAGGCAAACACGGGCTTGAGCAGTGAGCCCGCCACCAAGTAAATGTGGCGTGAAAGCACCTCCACGCGCCCATCAGCTGGATCCTTGAACACCGGCATCAAGGTGGATTTATTCAGCCTAGAGACAGTGTGGTCCACCTTAGAACACCGTCCAACGTTTGTCCATGGTCTCCAAGAAGGGATAGCGGTGGAAAAAACGCTTAGGTACCACCAGCATATGTTTAATGCTACGCCACTGGTCATTCACAATTTCGTGAAACTCCTTAGGGCAGGGAAAAACCTGACCCGACTTCTGGGCCCTTTGTAACCCGAAAGCAGCCTGCTTACTTGACAGATGGCCCATAGTCAAGATTTAGAGTCTCCTTAACCTCCCTGGCGGTATGATTATGTCAGGAATTACATACCAAAAGCGGTACAATTCTTTTCATGGAAATTTGGCGTTATGTATTATAGGCCTACAATTCTTAGTAATTACTGACTTAAACCTGACCAAAACAAGAAGAAAAAAAAAGTCTAGTAGACATCCCAGATGTGATAAATTTGAAACACAAACACGTGAATTATAATCGAATCAATAATATTATTTTATTATTTAATATATAATATATATAATAAAATTATATTATTGATTAGATTATAATTCATGCATTATATATAGATATATGTGTGTGCGTATATATATATATATATATATATATATATATATATATATATATATATATATATATATATATATATTATATATGGTTTTGTGCAACGTTTTTTTTTTTTTTTGAATTTCCCTCCCTAGTTCCGCTCCCATGCAGCATTGCTGCTGCAGAGAACGGAACTAGGAAGTGATCAGAGCGACGGAGACCGACGGGACTCTCGGCTGACGGTCACAGCAATGAGAGATCATCGCTGGATCGCCAGGATAAGGTAAGAGAACACCGCTGCGCTCTCTGCAATCCACCCCGAGCGTGACTCGGGGTTACCGCTCCTGATATGAAAAACCAACCCCGAGTCACGCTCGGGATTACCGCTAAGGAGGTTAATGGCGCTGAGGGCATCCATCAATGCGCGTTCCCGCGCCACCGAGGAGGAAGATTCCTCCTCCTCTCCTACAGGGACCCCTCCGGGGGGGACATCATCCGTGGCAACCAATTCAGGCTCTGAGTCAGAGGACTGGGAGGGCATAGACCGTTTTTTAGAAGAGCTTTCCGACATCAGCAGATCCACTTTGGATGCCAAAGTCGCAAGAGCAGCAGATAACGAAGCCATGGAAGAGGATTTAGAAGTACCTGAAGCCCCCACCAGGTCTGCAGGGAATTTGTTTCCCTGGGAGTCCATTTTGCCAATAAAAAATAAATGGGATGCTGGCCCTTTAAATTGGCGGTTCCCGTGGACCCCAACCGCAGCCTGCACTATTTGAAAGAGCCCCTTCAGATAATGCAAAATCCATTTTTTTCAGTAAAATGACCGAGGAAATAGCCAAAATCCCCCCACAGTGTCAGTACTTGCCACACTCTGCTCCGAGAGAAAATGGAAGGGAAGGAGGAAGTGACCACACGCCCCTAGAGGCTTATGCCCATGAGCCACAACAAAATGGTGCCTAATGAAACTCAATGTTCAAAGTCACTGGCAAGATGGCCGCTGCCCTTACTAGACGTGCCCTTAGCCAAGATGGCGCCCGAGCAGCACCAGGACAAGGCCCTAAGTTGGCTGCTGCCCACACACTAAGCACAGCCACCTGCCCTCATCCAAGATGGCAGCCGCGCTAAACGGTGCCAAAATTAGCACATACATGCGGTCTGGCCACCACAGAGGACCCCAGGGAGAACCCCTCACAGCTATGGAGCCCCCACACCCCCACCGTACAGCAAGTACCCCACACAGCGCCCTCAATAATTGTTTGATACTCTGTGATGAGTGGGTTAAATAGGAGTGGTTTCATAATTCTCTATCAGCTGTGGAAGCTGCAGGGCACTAATGAGGAAATCTGCTGGGCCTGCATCCCTTTAGACATGCTCCTATTGGGAGTATCTCACCAAAAATGAAATTTTTATTGCAGGGGATGCCAGAAATCTGACTTGCATCTTAAGCAGACTTCTGGGAAAAATCACACAAGCAGGAAATTGGGTTTCTGGGGTGTGGTCAGTACACATTATGTGTGCAGAACAGCTCCAGGTAGCCATATTGCATTGCAATTTCAGAAAATTTCAACAGCTGCAGATTGAAAAGGAAAGGTAATTTTTAATAACTATCAATTACAATATGATTTGTGTCGCAATTGTATACGCTATATTGTTTTTTCTTTGCCATCCCCCCCACACAAAAGTGGAGCTACCCTTTAAGCCATTATATTTTTGCTCTACTCCTACCTTGATTTGTACAATGTAACCTTTGGTTAAATAAAGGAATTACAAAAAAAAAAAAAAAAAAAAAAAAAGCGTCTCACAGCTGCGCCTGCATAATTTTAACAGAGCACTTACCTAAGCCCACTTGAAGCTGGCTTATTTCTGAAATTGTTTTTTTTTTTTCCTTTTTTTTTGTTTTAAATAGAGGGAGGAAAAATTGGAACCAGTCAGTCAGGTTGCACTGCCGTTAGACGCTCAGTTAAAAATGTTCGTTCACTTAGTGTCTGGTTACAAAAAAAAAAAAAAAAAAAAAAGGCTGTCTTCGGGATAGGAATTGAGTGGAAAATCCCTCCAACAGAAACAGACAGAAGTAATAACGCTTTTTTATTTGAGAAAAAGGTTTTTAAATTAGGGGAACTTAAGAACTTTCTGCATTTTATTATTGGTTTCACTGTTTCCCTCATTCCCTGTGTTAAAATGCAGTCACCAGAACAGTGAGTGAGTGGAAATGGAGCCGCAGATACCAGGACAATCTGACAGGGGTTGTAACCATTCCCATGTGTATCCAAAACTAAGAGCCGGTTCACACTATTACGACTTGCCAGGCGGCTTGGTCAGCCTGGCAAGTCACGCACCGCCAGGTCCATTGAGTAGTACAGGAGCGGTTCTAATAGGAGCGACACAAGTCGCTCCGACTTAGAAAAAGGGTCCTGTACTACTTCGGGGCGACCTGGAGGCTACTTGCATAGAAATTCATTAGATGAAGTCCGTGCAAGTCGCGGTGCACGCGACTTCACAGGTCGTCCCCGAAGTCGGAGCGACCTAATGTGAACAGTAACTACTGTACATAGAATCACAACAGCATTGTTGAATACTATTTCATTCTAAAAAAACAAACCTACTCGGCGCTGTGAAAAAAGTAATTGTACCACATGCTTTAAATCTAAATTAAGGGTTGTTAATTTCTTATTCTCACCTGGTATCTGAAGTTCAAATTTAACTTTCACTGATTAGAAAAAACAAAGTATATACAGTATATACAAAACTTTGAAATGCCTTTACAACTGCCCATACCCAGCTGCATCATCGTCTTCATTAGATCCTGAAGCATCACTATCAAAGATCTCAGCTTTCCAGTCAAATGCTTCCGATTTCAGCATATTTTTTGTCACGCTGACCCCAAACACTTTTTCATAAAGTAACTCATAAATTATAGCTGCAAAAAAGGAAAAAAGAAAAACAAACATGTAATACTCATCTGCACAGTTACATTGTAAATTATTGTAAAAACTGGTCATGGTATTGGTCAACTTTGTAAATAAAACGCTGTTCAGTTTAGAAAATGCACAAGTCAGGGAATGCCAAATAAAAGGGTAAGCCCCCATTGACACTGGTGCGACTTGTTAAGCGATTTGACAGGTCCATATCGCATGACACCCTATTGTCGGCAATGAAACCACAAATCAGTGTAATGCTGACTTTGCGGTGCTGCAAGGATTTGTAAAAAAAAAAAAAAAAAAAAAAAGTTCCTGCACTATTTTTTGCAATTTCAGGTGCAATTTGCATTGACATCTGTGCATGAACTTACACAGATGTCAACCAAGTTGCACCAACCCGCTGCTTTGAAATCGTATGATTTCAAGTGAAGTCGCACGATTTCAAAGTCGGATTCGGTGTGAACGGGGGCTTACGCATTAGGTCTTTCCGTCTTTCATTTAAAAATTAGAAGGGATGTTCTTTGGGGCTAAACTTGTCATAGCCACAGCTTGAAAATATTGTGTGGTAGATTTATCTGTTGCCAAACAAACTTACCTGGATAATGCTTAAAGAGAAAATTGTTAGTAAATTGCAGTATAAACAAAAGTACTGTGCTCTTCAGCCCCCCCTTCCAGCCCTCCCCAGTGCTCTTCAGCCCCCCTTTCCAGCCCTCCCCAGTGCTCTTCAGCCCCCCTCCAGCCCCTCAGTGCTCTTCAGCCCCCCCCCCTCCAGCGTGCTCTTCAGCCCCCCCCCCTCCAGCCCCTTATTGCTCTTCAGCACCCCCTCAGTGCTCTTCAGCCCCCCCCCCCTCCAGCCCCTTAGTGCTCTTCAGGCCCCCCAGTGCTCTTCAGGCCCCCCCCTTCAGCCCCCCCCCCAGTGCTCTTCAGCCCCTCCCCAGTGCTCTTCAGCCCCCCACCCTCCAGACCCTTGATGGGCACCGAAAACGTTATTAATATTTATTTTTGTAACTTCTGCATTAATGCAAAAACATTTAACAGTGTAATTTTATTAGATAATTTATGAGGGCGTGTTTAGGTGCGGAATTAGGGGAGGGGCAGGGTAGGAGTTGGGTGGGGCAACTGGTGGCGAGTAACCCTCAAGGTCTGGCTAGTAGCTCAGGACTTTACATTTTGAGCCCTGTCCTAGTAAATACATGGTTTAAGTTTCTTAAATTAAATAGATCCCTACTGCATGTGCATGCACTCGAAGCCTAAAGCAGAAGTTAGGAGTATAGCCTCTCAAACAAAAATGTAAGCAACATTTATTGCAATGCTGCTCAAACAAACATTGCTCAGTCACTCTTGGCCAGTATACTTCATACCGTTTCCCAATTGGTATTCTGCGGAACCCTAGGGTTCAGTGAGAACAAAATTGGGGTTCCGCGCTGTGATGCAGCCCAGAATCCACTTATCACCGCCGTCTGCCAATCACCTGCCACCTTCCGCTATGCTGGACCCCGATCCGGCTGGGAATATCTATAGGCGAAGCCACGCGTCCATTAGAAATCCTGGCGTGCATTTGGCTAAGACGCAGCGCTGGCGGTCAGACCATCCTGGTGGATGGGGTGGGAGGAGTGGCGCATTTACATGCAGGGGAGCAAGGGAAGAGGAGGCTGCAGACCCCGCACACATTGGAGGATACGGAGGGAGAACCGGAACCCTGGATAACCCCTGAAGTGGGAGCATGGGGAGAGCAGGGCAGTCTGCAGGCTCCCCTGGGCGCCACCATGAAGGGGACGGTGAGCGTCGGGAGGACTCGGGTAGTGGTGCCTTGTGGGGACGCCAACTTGAAAGTTTCCAGCCTCATCCAGCAAGCAGTGACCAGGTACAAGAAGGCCATAGTCAAGGTGAGTGAGACAGGTGGAGAGAGCTGAGGCCAGCATCGCCTGGACTTTCCTGGCACTGTGAGGTGCCCAGACACCCCTATGTTTGAGGGGTGGTCCTGTCCGGCTTGGCTTGTACTTACTGCTGGAGAGTCCAACTAGCTGCGTGGGGGGGGGATGTTTGTGAAGAAGAGCACCAACCTGTATCAGGGAGCATGGGATAGAGCAGAGTGTCTGTGTTTACTTTCCCGGGCTGGGAGGATGTGCTGGGTGCACTAATCGGTGTGTGTCTGTGGGCTGTCACGCCAACATTTCCAGGATCCCAGCTACTGGGACAAAGCACTCTACACCAGCGTTTCCCAATTGGTGTTGCACGAAACCCTAGGGTTCTGCGAGAATAAAATTGGGGTTCCGCGCAGTGATGCCAACCGCCCGTTAATTTACGTGCAGCCCGTAAATTTCAACCCATTTTTGGGCTGCCCGTAAATGTCCGTTACTGGCAGTGGTGCCTGTAAAGAAGATGGTTGTGGGGCCTACATTATAACAGTGCATGTGCCATTCTGACACCTGCCGGGCTTGGGAAAGCTTGTACAAGCTCGGCTCATGCAAAGTTACATAATGACGCAGCCTGGTGCCGTTTTTTAAATCAAATCAAAGGCACTTGTTCTCTGCGGTGCCTCACCGCCACAGCAGAGGACTCACTCCTCAGAGTGAGGAGGAGACATGAAGGTAGGATATGGCAAGTATGATTTGATGTATGATGGAGAGATGGAGCAAGGGGCAGACAAATGAAGCGAGGGAAAGATGGAGCAAGAGATAAAAGGATGGAGTTATGGAAAGATGGAAATAATGGAGGGTGAAGTGGTTGGAGGGACCTACAATGAAGGGATGGAGATGGGGTGAAGGAGGGATGGAGACAGGGGGTGAAGGAGGGAAATCAACTTGACGCAACTGTAGACATGCAAATACAATTTTCAACAATTAAACCAGATATAAATAGAATTTGCCAGCAAAAGAGAACATTACACTCTGCTCATTGAAAGGTTTGCGCTGCGCTACTCTACGGCACACATTTTTTTAGCTGGGGTTACAAATTTTTGCTATACCAGTGCTTAACTGGGACTTTGTACAAAAAATGCTCACTAACATGGTCTTGGTGCCAGCTGAATGCCGGACCAGCACTTCCTGACACTTCAAATGCTGCTTGACTGAATTAGTGCTGAAACCTCGACTTTAACTTGAATTGTTAGCTCAGGAGCTCCAGGACTGTAGAACTCTTTACTCCTAATACTTAGTGTAGCTCAAAAGTCACTGAACAGCTCCCTCTAACCCTTCACTGGCTGAGGTAGCTCCTTGTCACTACTTGTGCTGCTGCAACTCTCAACTTTGTACACTTCAAACAGTACACTGACTCTTCAGGGCCCAAACTGCAGGTACCACCTCGAATACTTCAGGGTCCTCCGACTAGGCACACCCTTTAACAGTTAGCCGACTCCTGGATGACTAGAACCTTCTCTGGAGTGGTCCCCTCTGACACTAGGCAGACCCTCCAGGGGCAGCCCACAGTACTCACGACCTTTGTAGGCTTTCCTGGAACTTGACCCTTCTCTCTCTCTCCGCTGGTTCTCGGCACACTGGATCCCCTCTGCAGCTCAGCTCCACACTCTTTGGATTCCCAGGCCACCACCCAGGACACCCGCTTCCTCTGACAGGAGGAGAGACAGCTGTACTTTCCCTCCTGGGGCTCTGCTTCCCGCCAAAGTCACTGCGTCATGCGTTCCTTCAGACCTTATACCCACTCCCAGAATCCGCCTTCTGGGGTAGATACAGGCCTGAGTGTGTGTCTGATTGTGTTTCCTCCGCTGTCCAATGAGAATCCTCTCATGGAGCCAGTGGGAAGACTCCCCTCTCAGAAGACACACCTGGGATACATGACAGCCAGCTGAAATCATGGCCGTGCTGTTAGGCAGCCAAGGCCCACTATACTTTACCTATCACCTACCTGTAGGGTGCTACACCAGGTTAAGGTTTCCACAGGAAAAATTTATATGGGAACCCTTGCTCCATACAATGAAAAGAACCAGCAAAGTAAGCAGCCAGCACGTGCAAGATTGGTGCTGCTTACAAACCGCAGCATCAAAAGGTTGAAATGTTTTAAGGAGTGGTTTACTTACATTGGCACAACGCAGCATTTTCAGCATATCCAGAAGGGTAAATGATATCATAATGATTTCCATTAGAAAAGCACAGCATTATCTTAAATAGAAAAAAAGATAGTAATTAACAGTAATTTCTGGATAATTAACATTAATACATTTAATCCGGAATATAACAAATGTTAATCATATTCTACTGCATGTAGTTAAAGCTGATCTGCATTCTACTTGCCATTGCTTGTCTGTGGAAAAGCAGAGACAAGCTGCCATTATAAAGCGTCTGTCTCCTTCCTAGTTGTTGTTGGATCAGCCATGGCAGGAAAGGGGGGGGGGGCAGGTCAAACCTCATACCTAGACTTGGAAAGCACTTCACAACATGGTATAAACTGCTACATGTACTTTGTCCCATAACATTAAGAGTTTCAGATTTGATTTGGCCCCAGCTATTTCACTTTTAATAGATTTTTATTGCCAAAAATGTAAAAGGTACAAAAACAGTGTAAAAAATTGTTTTGAAATTGCCAAGAAGGATGTTAGACAGCAGGAACGTAGCTACAGAGAATGTAAACACATCCAACAGTACAATTAGCGTATTAACAAACAAGAACTGCAGCCTCCAAGTTAGAGTAGGTATCAATGAACCAGGTAAATTTGCCGCAGGCCGCCAAACAAGCAGATCAGGACATCAAGTCTGAACAACATGATCTGCAGCAAAAAAAAGGAAAGAGGAAGGTAGGATGTTAGCAGGAAGGTGGGAAAGAGGTAAGGTGAGGGGGATGGGAGTGTCAGGGATTCCCAAAACCAGCACCCCAAAGCTGGACTGCTATAAAAACGTATAGTTCTCCATGGGCAGACGGGCATATTGTATCCACAGGGTCCATATCTGGGAAAATGTATTTTGTATGTCCAGCAGGATACTGGTCAGTTTTTCATTGATAAAGAAACTGTCAATATGTATCGAATTTCCTCAAAAACAAATTGTTTCTTCCAGGCTTTGGCGATAGTCTCTTGAATTGGGGTTTAGCAAAAATCAGGGGGTTTAAGGTGTAATAAGACATACCAAGCATTTCTGGCAGTCAGTCGAACAAAGAATGTATGAGCTTGAAGGCTCCTTTCACACGGGCGGTGCGCCCGACGGAGTCCATTTTGCTCAGCGGGGATCCATCCGCCGAGCCCCGCTGAGCAGGATTACAGCTCCGTCTCCGCTCTGTGCACAGAGACGGAACTGTCAGAGCCCCTGACAGGCGGACTGGATCGGGAAGCCCGTGTAAAGGGAGCCCAAGATCTTTGGTCCAAAACCATGTGAGCATGGAATATGTCCACCAGTTATGTAAGACATTGCCCAGCATTGTACACAGACCAATATGTGAAGGCTGAAGATGGGCTACACATGATGGGACCGGATACCATCTGGAAACGATTTTGAACACAGACTCGATAGCATTTACTATAATAGAGCAGGCTATTGTGGCCCAGATTTGCATCAAATCTGCTTTATCTTTGGTGCATCAGAGGTCTGTCTCCCACTCAGAAACAAAAACTATTTCCATTACATTACTATTCAGCTGCTCCAAGTGCTGTATTATACTATGGTAGCAATAGCTACATACAGTGTGCAGTGCTTTATTCCGCAACAGTACAAAGACTAAGAAGCATTTAGGTCAACTCGATCTTTCTCACGCATCGGGAAGTCATCCAAACTGCTGCAGAACAACGCTGCATTACTGTAGGCAGTTAATGCTAAAACAGTATAATTCAGAGGAAAAATAGTAACTTAATAGAAATTGTTCGGGTCAGCTTGGGCAAAACAATTTTAAGCAGAAAACCAAGAAGAGAAAACTCAACAAACCTGTTCAGTGAAGCCGTTATCGGTGACACGAGCAGGAGTGACATCTGGCTCTTGATAAATTACAAATTCTTTTCTTTAAGCAAAAACAGATTTAAAAAATAAAATTACCTTTTTTTTTTTAATGATAAAACATGCAAATCAAAAAAAAAAAAAAAAAAAAAAAAAGGGACGTTAAAGAATAGATGAACCTTTATAATTAAATACTTTGCTCCTAATATTGGTTTGATGTATGCCTGCAGCTTGCATTCATAAAATTGTAATTTCCATATAGCCTAGAGCTTCCCTGAAGTGAATGAAAGCATACTGTATACACAAACAGACCTGGGAAAGAGTGTATAGATACAGGCTGTACATTTTTTATTACAGGAAAAAAAAAAAAAAAGTATGCCTTTATACGTATATACCTTTTGATCAGCCAACAGTGGACCACATTCAAAATGCCTATTAATCATAGTATTTATTTTACTTCGACCTATTCAGATAAAACTGGCTTAAAATATGTTTAAATGCAAAACAAAAAAAAAAAAAAAAAAGGCCCAGTATGTAGGAAAATCATCATCTCCATGTACATACAAATACCAAGATCAATACACTGCTCCAGGATACTGATTCAATAGGAGAGAATAGGATAGTCCTGTATCGGGTCCCATTGAGCATGCACGAGGGACCTGCCTGGCAGAAAATGGGGATGATTTGACGAACGGGTGGGACCAGATGATGAACAGGCCCTGTCAAGGTCCCGCATTCACCTGGACTTCCCTTTACAGCCCTCTAGAGGAGGGGGGGAGTGACACTTTTCAGTTTGCCCCTTCTCAGCTTTGCTTTCTCGCCTTCTTTCAGGTAGGCTGCATTAAGCCCCATGATTTCTAATAACTGCCCTATCCTGTATGAGGGATGAGAAAAAAAAAAATATCTGGTGGTGCAAGAATGATTAAGCCCCCGTTCACATTAGGTCGCTCCGACTTCGGGGGCGACCTGTGAAGTCGCGTGCAGCGCGACTTCGGCGCGACTTGCACAGACTTCACATAATGGAAGTCAATGCAAGTCGCCTCCAGGTCGCCCCGAAGTAGTATAGGACCCTTTTTCTAAGACTTGTGTCGCTCCTATTAGAATGGCTCCTGTACTACACAGTGGGAGCGGGAGGACCGCGACTTGTCAGGCTGACAAGTCGGGGCAGTGTGAATGGACTCTTACCGTCATTTAACTTAGATACGAAAAGCACTCACAGCGATTCTAGTCTTCTACCTGAGATAACCCATAGTATAACCCAACATAGCAAACAGTAAGCAGTTCAGAAACCAAAGCCCTTTCAATTATTCTCCCAACTTGTACACGCCACACAGACTAGTCAACGAAAACTTAAGCCCGTGACTGGGCTAGGATCAGTTTTGAACCTATCCCAGTTTACTGCATGGTGGAATTAAAAATAAACTACAAAGAAAAAATGTTTTAGGGGACAATTCTGTATACTTTTTACAACTACTTGATACTTATGTTTTTTTTGGAAAAGGCATATATTTTATATTAAAGTGGTTCTAAAGGCATTTTATGCATGAAGATTAAAAAAAAAAAAAAAACCCATGTGCAGCAGCTTCCCCCAGCCCCCCATCTGAATCCAACGATGTGCACGAGAGCCTAGTCTCTCCAGGGACTTTCCCTCCTCATTGGCTGAGATGGCAACAAGCATAACTGAGAAAGTGGGGGGGGGGGGCAGAGCAGGGCTACGATACAGTCTGAATGGACAGACTGCAGCAGCTCGGGAGAAAACCTGCTCAGGTGCCCTCATAGCAAGCTGCTTGCTCTGGGGGCACTCGGCAGGAGGAAGGGGCCAGGAGAGCCTATGGGGGGCCCGAGAAAAGGAGGAACCGGGCTGCTCTGTGCAAAACCATTACACAGAACAGGTAAGTATGACATGTTTGTTATAAAAAAAAAAAAAAAAAAAAAAAAAAAAAACACCCCATAGCCTAATAATTTATTTTTTGATTGCAGTCATCTTAAATAGAAAGTTTATAACAAAAACATAAAAACCTGCATATGCCCAAGCTTTACTCTGTGGCATAAAAATTAACAAGTATGTAGATGGCTTTATAGTAAAAGTCTGGCATCTAGTTCAACCAATATACAGTATGCATCTCATAAAATTAGAAATTCATCAAAAAGTTAATTTCAGTAATTCAAATCAAAAATTGAAACTCATGTTTAATATAGATCTGTTACACACAGAGTGATATATTTCAAGCATTTCTCTTTTAATTTTGATTATGGTTTACAGCTAGTAAAAACCCAAAATTCAGTATCTCAGAAAATTATTATATAGAAAAAAAATGGATTTTTAAATACAAAAATGTTGGCTTACTGAAAAGAATGTTCATGAACAATATAGTATGCACTCAATACTTGGTCGAGATCCTTTTTGCATGAATTACTGCATCAATGGAGGTGATTTTCTGAGATACTGAATTTGGGGTTTTCACTTGCTGCAAGTCAATCATCAAAATAAGAAGAAATGCTTGAAATAGGTCACTCTGTGTGTAACACATCTACATAAAACATAGGAGTTTCACTATATATATATATATATATATATATATATATATATATATATATATATATATATATATATATATATATATATATATATATATATATATATATATATATATATATATATATATATATATATATATATATATATATATACACACACACACATATATACATATACACACATATATATATATATATACACATATATATATATATATATATATATATATATATATATATATATACATATATACATATACACACCACGCAGTTGATCCAGACGGCAGCAAAAAAACCCAATACAGCATGATCCTATTTGCTCCAGCAGGGGAAAAAAATTCCTTCCTGATCCCCCAAGAAGCAATCTGATATTCCATGGATCAACTATATCTATAAAATTCAGTATCCAGTTATATTATGTGCATCTAGGAAATAATCCAGGCCTTTCTTTAAAAAAAAATCTACTGAGCTGGCCAGAATCAGCCCTTGAGGAAGTCTATTCCACATTTTCACAGCTCCTACTGTGAGGAAGCCTTTTTTGTATTTGGAGAATAAATCTATATTCCTCCAGGACGTAAAGAGTGCCCCCTTGTCCCTTGTGATGACCTTAAAGTGAATAAATCAACACCAAGTTCACTATATGGACTGCTGATGTATTTATACATGTTGATCATATCCCTCCTTAATCTCCTCTTCTCAAGAGAATAAATTCAATTTCACTCAGCTTTCCTCATAGCTGAGCTCCTCCATGCCTTTTATATCAGTATGGTTGCTATTCTCTGTACTTTCTCCAGTTCCCTGATATCCCTTTTATGAACTGGTGCCCAAAACTGAACTGCATATTCCAGATGAGGTCTTACGAATGATTTGTAGAGGTGAAAAATTATATTTCTCTCTCTCTGGTTTCCATACCTCTTAACACAAGAAAGGCTTTTGCTCGCTTTGGAAACCGCAGCTTGGCATTGCATGCCATTATTTGTCTTATGATCTACCAGAACACCCAGATTCTTCTCCAGCATTAACTGCCCCAGCTGTTCTAGTATGTATGCTGCATGCATATTCTTAGCCCCCAAGTGCATAACTTTACATTTAATCAGTATTAAACCTCATTTGTCACACAGCTGCCCATTAAAGCAGTGCATGGAGGTTGGCTTATAAGTTGTAGGCATCCTGTAAGGATTCCACGGCATAGCTTGGTGTCATCTGCAAACACTGAAATGGTACTTTTAATCCCAGGCCCTATATCATTCATAAAATCTAGTAACCAGTTGCCGACCGCCCACCTCAGATATACTGCGTCAGGGCGACTCGCCTGCGCAAAATCCCGTGCATCTACGTGATTTTTTGCACACGGTGTCGGCGGCACGCGCGCCACAAGAGCCGAGCTCCTGCTGTGATTAGACACAGCAGGAGGTGGGCCGCGGAGGCGATCACAGCCGGCCTCCCGCAATCGTCAGAGAAACTGATAGAAGACCCACCTACTTATGTAAACAAAGCAGGCGAGTCTTCTGTCACACAGGCAGAGAGAGATAAGGAGTTCAGCTAAGCTGAAACCCCGATCTCTCTGTGCCGGTCACAGAGCCCATCCCCCCAGATTCAGTAAGCATTGTTAGGCATACATTAACCCCTTTGATAACCCCCAATATTAACCCCCTTCCCTGCCAGTGTCATTTAAACAGTAACAGTGCATATTTAGCACTGATTACTGTATTAATGTCACTGGTCCCCAAAAATGTCAGTTAGGGGTCCGATCTGCCCGCTAAAAATCGCCACCATTACTAACAAAAAAAAAAAAGTTAAAAAATCTTTCCCGTAGTTTGTAAATGCTATAACTTTTGTGCAAACCAATTAAAATATGCTTTTTGGGATTCTTTTTAACCAAAAATATGTAGCAAAATACAAATTGGCCCAATCAGATAAAAAAAAAATAGAAAAATATTGATTTTTAAAAAAAATTTTATTGGGAATGTTTTATAGCAGAAAGTAAAAAATATTGTGTTTTTTTTTTTTTCAAAATTGTCGCTCTTTGTTTATAGCGTAAAATCTAAAAACTGCAGAGGTGTTCAAATACCACCAAAAGCAAGCTCTATTTGTGGGAAAAAAGGACAAATTGTATTTGGGTACAGCGTTGCATGACCGCAAAATTTTTCGTTACAGTAACGCAGTGCCAAAATCGCACAAAATGGCCTGGTCATTAAGGGGGTAAAACCTTATGGAGCTGAAGTGGTTAAATAGTAAGGGTCCCAACACTGAACCTTTGGGTACACCACTCAGAGTAAAAATCATTAACCACTACTCTCTGAATTACAGTGCCTTGCGAAAGTATTCGGCCCCCTTGAACTTTGCGACCTTTTGCCACATTTCAGGCTTCAAACATAAAGACATAAAACTGTAATTATTTGTGAACAATCAACAACAAGTGGGACACAATCATGAAGTGGAACGAAATTTATTGGATATTTCAAACTTTGTTAACAAATAAAACTGAAAAATTGGGCGTGCAAAATTATTCAGCCCCTTTACTTTCAGTGCAGCAAACTCTCTCCAGAAGTTCAGCGAGGATCTCTGAATGATCCAATGTTGATCTAAATGACTAATGATGATAAATAAAATCCACCTGTGTGTAATCAAGTCTCCATATAAATGCACCTGCACTGTGATAGTCTCAGAGGTCCGTTTAAAGCGCAGAGAGCATCATGAAGAACAAGGAACACACCAGGCAGGTCTGAGATACTGTTGTGGAGAAGTTTAAAGCCGGATTTGGATACAAAAAGATTTCCCAAGCTTTAAACATCCCAAGGAGCACTGTGCAAGCGATAATATTGAAATGGGAGTATCAGACCACTGCAAATCTACGAAGACCTGGCTGTCCCTCTAAACTTTCAGCTCATACAAGGAGAAAACTGATCAGAGATGCAGCCAAGAGGCCCATGATCACTCTGGATGAACTGCAGAGATCTACAGCTGAGGTGGGAGACTCTGTCCACAGGACAACAATCAGCCGTATACTGCACAAATCTGGCCTTTATGGAAGAGTGGCAAGAAGAAAGCCATTTCTTTCTAAGATATCCATAAATTGTGTTGTTGAATGTTTGCCACAAGCCACCTGGGAGACACACCAAACATGTGGAAGAAGGTGCTCTGGTCAGATGAAACCAAAATCAAACTTTTTGGCAACAATGCAAACATGGTGGTAGCAGCATCATGGTTTGGGCCTGCTTTTCTTCAGCAGGGACAGGGGAGATGGATGGAGCCAAATACAGGACCATTCTGGAAGAAAACCTGATGGAGTCTGTAAAAGACCTGAGACTGGGACAGAGATTTATCTTCCAACAAGACAATGATCCAAAACAAAGCAAAATCTACAATGGAATGGTTCACAAATAAACATATCCGGGTGTTAGAATGGCCAAGTCAAAGTCCAGACCTGAATCCAAATCGAGAATCTGTGGAAAGAACTGAAAACTGCTGTTCACAAATGCTCTCCCATCCAACCTCACTGAGCTAAAGCGGTTTTGCAAGGAGGAATGGGCAAAAATTTCAGTCTCTCGATGTGCAAAACTGATATAGACATACCCCAAGCGACTTACAGCTGTAAAGGTGGAGCTACAAAGTATTAACTTAAGGGGGCTGAATAATTTTGCACGCCCAATTTTCAGTTTTTTATTTGTTAAAAAAGTTTGAAATATCCAATAAATTTCGTCCCACTTGTTGATTCTTTACAAAAAAATTACAGTTTATGTTTGAAGCCTGAAATGTGGCAAAAGGTCGAAAAGTTCAAGGGGGCCGAATACTTTCGCAAGGCACTGTATGTCTTTTAGCCAGTTTTCTATCCATTTACAAACTGATTTTTCTAGACATGTAGACCTTACACATTAGCCCTGTGTAGTGAACTATGTCAAATGCTTTGGCAAAATCTGAACATACTACGTCCACAGCCACCCCTCTAAGGTTTTATTTACCTCCTCATAAAAAGAAATCCGATTTGACAACTTCTGTCTTTCTTGAATCCATGCTGTCTGTTACGGTTATATTTTTTCCAGCTCATCTATGTGGTCTTTTGATAAACTCTCCAGTATCTTCCCAACTATAGAAGTTAAACTAACACGTCTTTAGTTACTTTGTATACACAGAGCGGAAGAAAGTATTTAATAAATGTGCCTTCTCTTTGTCGCCAGTCACCCACTCCAAATTATGTAAAGGGTCTCCATGAGCAGACCTGACCCTTTTACTATTAATAGATTTGAAGAAATTTTGGGGGTCTGTCCCAGCTTTTGCAATCTGTCGTTCATTTAGAATTTTTGAGTCCTTTATATCCTTTTTACATATTCTGTCATAGTCTTTGTAACATTTAAATGATGATAATGTTCTTTAATTTTTATGTTTTTAAAAGCTCTTTTTTTTTTAAATTTGGATGTGAGCCACATAGGTTTCATTTTTAGCCTTTTCAACTTATTGTCCATGTGAATATATTTTGCAGTATGTTCACATACAGTCTTTTTTGAAGAATTCCCAATTCTGTTCTGTGTTAATCGATGCCAATATATATTTATCAGGAAGGGACCTGGAAATCTGAAGGAAAGTCTAACATCTCTTGAGGATAAGAAAAGCAAAAAAAATGTAGAAGATATATTTGAAGTTTTGGGGGGGTTTTTTTGCACATGCCTGTACACTATATTCCTAGCACTGCCGTATACCTGAGTATAGCAGCGCACAGCTATTCTTGCCTATGGGAGGCTGTATGCTGCATCTGGGCTTCCCTGGCAGGCAAAAGATGTCCGCATTTGCATAGAACAAGCGCAGACACCCACGTGCAAAACAATTAGAGTGGAAAAATCAAAGTCTTGTCAAGCTTCTATCGCTCACAATAATTCAAGTCTAAGTTTTGTAGTGAATGTGAAAGTAAATGTTCTATTAAAAACCAGGGGTGGCATACCAGATATACTGCGGCAGGCTGGCTCGGCTGCGCGAAGAAACATATAGGTACGTCGGTTCGCAGGAGCGCTCCTGGGGGGCACCCGCGATCGCTTCCCGTGGACAGAGAAAGACGGTCTGCTGTTGTAAACACAGCAGACCGTTCTCTCTGAAATGAACACAGAGCGCCTGTGATCCTCCTATTTAGGATCACAGGTCTCTGTGTCGATTCCACAAGTCCATCCCCCTCACAATTAGAAAACATCCCCTAGGCTCACACTTAACCCTTTGATGGCCCCCAAGTTAACCCCTTTCCTGCCAGTGTCATTATTACAGTAACAGTGCATATTTTTAGAACTGATTACTGTAGTAACGTCACTGGTCCCCCCAAAAGTGTAAAAAATTTCAGTTAGAGGGTCCAATCTGTCCGCTGCAATGTCGCAGTCCCGCTTAAAATATAAGATCGCCACCATTACTAGTAAAAAAATAAAAATAAAGGACAAATGTTTCCCCTAGTTGTAAATGCGATAACGTTCGTGCAAACCAATCAAAATACACTTACTGGCATTTTTTTTACCAAAAATATGTAGCAGAATAGAAACTGGCCTAAAATGGTGAAAAAATTTGATTTTTACATTTTTTTTTTTTTGGGAATGTTATATAGTAGAATGTGAACATTTTTTTTCCAGAATTGTTGCAGCTTTTTTGTTTATAGTGCAAAAAAAAAAAAAAAAAAAAAAAAAAAAAAAAAAAAAAAAAAAAACACAGGGGATCATATACCACCAAAAGAAAGCGCTATTTGTGGGGAAAAAAAAGGACATTCATTTTATTTGGGTACAGCATCACACCACCGCACAATTGTTTGTTAAAGTAACGCAGTGCCGAATCGCAAAAAATCGCCTGGTCATGAAGGGGTCAAAACCTTCCGATCCAGAAGTGGTTAACGTATGCGGAGAAACATGAAGTAAGGCACTACAGACATCTGCTTTTTAAAGTGCAAGTAACTGGTGTAGAAAAAGCATGCAGATAGAGGACGTACTGGCTGTGATGAAATGGCTGAAACTACCTGTCAGATTTATTTTCGCCATCTGTGTCCTGTTGGAGATTTCCCTTCACTTCCTGTCCCATAGCCAAACAGGAAGCGAGCGGAAATCCCTGCAAATTAGGGGGAATTCCTTGGGGACCCCCATGTCACCAGAACTAGTGTCCCCATTGGAAAATTTCCCCTCTATTACTTTTCCCGGGACAACCCAAAATTCGGGTTTTTTCTTTTACTTTTAATGATAATGGTAAACAGGACAAAGAGAGGGAGAATCTCCTTAAACTGGGGCAGACTGCAAAAAGAAAAAGTGATAGGTGTTCTAATCTTGCTCTACTCTGTCCAAAAAACAAAAAAAAAATAAGTTTCCCTTTAGTTATACTTTAAGCCAGAAGGTCGGGCCTCAATCCCCCCTTGTCTCTACGGAAGCCAAAGAAGCACACTAAACAGGATAAGGCTGCAAGTTCAGATACTTGCCTCTGAGGGGACGAATTCCCCGCAACCTCGTGAGAGAGAATGGAAAGGGGAAAATATCCAATAGGTTCAGAATATAGTTTTTAAAGCACTGAGAACATAATTCAGATTCCACAGGATCACAGTTGGGAACAGCATGAGACACCCTGCACTTAATCTTGTCTAAATCAGAAAATGGGAAGCCAGCAGTCTCTGGAGAAATATTGCAAGGGCAGACACCTGATAATTGATGATGCTAAGGGCCAAATGCTGGTCCCGGCCCGACCCAATTTTGTGGGTGAAAGTTCCTTGCAATGCACCAAACAAATTATGCCCTCCATGTGTGGTTGTAAATCTCGCAGGAAAAAAATTTTAGATGCCTCTGTCCCTCGACCTGGGCTTCACCGACCGTGCCTTTAAAGTCAGTGACAATGAAACATGATGTTAAAATTGGTCCTTTAGATACAAGATCTAGATGATCTGGAAAAGCCTACAGAGCAACTGTAAGCAGTATTTCTTCAGTTGGAGTAGCCCCATCCACCTGAGTCAGTAAATCACCTGAATGCTCTCCTCCTGTAAAGCAGTCAAAGGATTACAGAGGCGAAAGGCACATATAAAGGGTATACTGATCCCAAGGAGCCAAGAGAAATCACTCTACTAGAGTATCTTTGTACCTGGAGATTAAAATGTGTCAGGTTTGTTGAACCTGGAGGACAGTTGGCTCACATCCAGCATTCTGCACCTGTGATAGTGGTCCTTAAACGCCTCCAGGGGTAGAGCCCATTCCCCTAAGTTAAGGCGCTGCTGGCTGATGAAGTCTGCTGCCAACTGTCCACACCTGGAACGCAAACTGAGGACAAAGCTGGAACATGATAATTTCTACCCCTCTTGTCGCAATGAGACTTTTGATTCCTCCCTGAGAGATGTAGTGCACTAACTAGGACTATACCCTTAGTCTGACAGGCAGGCTCCATTCTTCCAGTAGACCAGAAGGAAGGAATTCCCCTAACTCCTGAGTTGGATTTCTGAGCCAAAAAGCCAGGTACAACCTAGTCTTCAGTCCAAATAAATTGGTGTCTCCAAGGACTTGACTTAATTTAGCCCAAGATGACAGAATGTGGTGTTGAAGGGGGCTGTTGTAAAACTAGACAAACGTTAATGCCTCGGAGGCTACCATCAGCTCCAGGAATCTGATTTTAGTACAGGAGTTGTCCGATTCTGCATTCAATTCAGGGAGCAGAGAGTTTGATCCATCCCTGCCGGGAGAGCGCAGTAATTACTGCTAGAGGCTATAGCCGCTGGCAACAAACGCATGCTAGAAATCTGATTGCTGGTACAATCAGCCTGCTCATACATGGATCGATTCTTGGCTGGTCCCTGCCTAATCCCTTGGAACCATCATTGACCAGCTTTAGTTCCGCTTTAAGGACAAAAGTGGCTAAATCATGGTAGGTAAGCAGCAGGGACAAACAGGGGTGTGCTCTGGAGCATGAGTGAAACTCCACACAGGGGATGATGTCAGCACTAAAATCCCTCAGCCCTAACCCCTTCTGCGTGGAAAGCTGATGCAAAGAGTGAAATATAAACTTCACCTAGCAGTCCTAGTAACCAGGTGGCTCTCGATACTCAGCCTGCACTGAACCAAATCATGGCTCTGGACCTAGAAAAAGCCCTGCGTATAGCTAAAATGTACATGCAAGGTCTGTAAAGCGCCAAAAAAATCATAGTTCAGTGCCAGGTGTTCACATCCTAGGATAGCATTGCAACGTCCAGTCCAGTGGGGTCCAGGTACATCACTCCAAATTCAGACTTAAGAAAGGCCAATCTGGGTAGCTGCATATAAGGAGCAGCTCACCAGTGATGTAGCAGGAATCTTGACTGGAGATAAAAAAGTAGCTAGCAAAACATGGTAGACATTTATTCTCAACAGAGCAGAAAAAAAATACAAATATCCTATTAGGATTATATATATATATATATATATATATATATATATATATATATATATATATATATATATATATATATATATATATATATATATATATATACACATATATACATACATACATATACACACACACATATATATATACATACACAC
The DNA here is from genome assembly GCF_965119305.1 of Pelophylax lessonae. Taxonomy (NCBI): domain Eukaryota; kingdom Metazoa; phylum Chordata; class Amphibia; order Anura; family Ranidae; genus Pelophylax; species Pelophylax lessonae. Next base: position 660,561,299 of record NC_138768.1, read on the forward strand.
ACATATATATATATACACACACATATATATATATATATATACACACACACCGGGGCAGATTCCGTTCTGATCAGCCCACAGATCCACTGCTGATCGGAGCAGAGCAGGTGGATGACACATCTGTGTTCGCTCAGTTTCTGCAGAGCGGACACAGCCCACTCCGCTCTATAGCCATCTGTGAGTAAGCAGACTCTGCTGGCCATTTACATTCAAACTATACTCTGATCTGATTCACCTTAATGAGAGACAATGGAACCCATTAGTTTATTTTATGCACACCTGATCAGGGTCATCCTATTGATAGGGATGAATGAACCTTCCAATCAAGTCTGCCTGAAAAACTGAAATGGGCCTTATACTAGGATGGCCCAAAATGTCTATTTTTTGCTTGCAAATGTCCAATCCTTCTGTAGGAGGTAGTATAGCCTGACAGTTTCTGAATTTCTATGTCCCTCCATGGATGAAAAAATATTCTTGTACATATTTGTGCTATGCTTGAACAAAAGAGAACCACTTACTTGAACATTAGAGAAAGGGCACTTATTTCTACTTGGCCAACCCATTCCTAAAAGAGCGAAAAAAAAGAGCAAACTTTAAAAAAACTTTCTGCTGTGGACCGGTTGCCATTTTGCAATGAAAAACCAAACATTTTTTCCTGTTTCTTACCAATAAGCGCCAATAATATAGCAATAAGAACACACATAAAAGACTTGAAAGTTAAAGCGGAATTCCACCTAAAACCAAAAAAAATACATAATACCCCCGGGACAGTCAGGGCTAGTGCATTCCACAATGGATAGCCTCTGAACTGTCCCGGGTTGCACTTACCTGCAAGAAGAAATACTTACTTTGAAAATGTATTGTCCAGAGCTGTCTCAGGTGTGGGCAGCTTGAAGCCAGCGCGATCCTCTTCTGCGTCCTCTTCCGTCCCACGATGCACTGCACCGGCCCCGCCGTCACTTCCGGGGCTGCAGCGTCATCCCTGCACAGCTTCTGGGCATGCACCGGAACTGACGTCAGGGCCGTGCAGGCGCACTGATTCCTGGGAGCGATGACGTTCAGCTCCCAGGAATCATTGCCAGCCAGGAAGTGACGACTCGCCGTGGGAGGAAGAGGAAGTAAGGTAAGTATACTATCTTCTAAAACAAGGTAAGTAAAAAAAAAAAAAAGAAATTGCGATTATCCATTTGTTTTTCAGTTGACCCGGAGCAAGAAGATGGACGGAAGTTATACATTTTAGGGTGGAACTCCACTTTAACTTAAAACTCCCTTTAAACCATTTTCTACAAAAGTCTTCAGTTTTGTAACAAGCATTGTCAGAAGTATTACAACTCCATAGAGAGGTGGGTGCTGTGTCCGTCAATTAACTCAGAAAAATTGATTTTACAGTGAGTGATAAATCCCGTTTTCTCTTTCGTTCATTGACGGACACAGCTTCCCCATTATTCAGAACCATAGGGACGTCCACAACCAGTGCCAAACACAAGGGGTTGGATAACAACAAAAAAAAAAAAAAAATCCCAAGGCTAAAAACACAATAGCCAACCAGGTAAGAGGACGCTCAACAAAAAACTGGAGCCCAACCTGAACAATACACCCTTTAAAAGAGAGATTGGACCCTCTTAACCGCAGCCAAAGGAAGCATCTGCAGACACCAACACATCCACTTTGTAGAACGTAGTGAAAGTGTGCACCGACGACCTAGTGGCCGCCTTGCAAACTAGCGCCACTGACGCCAGGCCAAAGAAGAACTAAGCACCAGAGTAGAGTGCGCCATTAAAAAGGGAAAGGAGGAACCTGACCCTTGTTCAAATGGGCCGAATCACTGCCTGTCTGATTCATCTGGAAATAGTAGCAGAAGAAGCAAACAACCCTTTTTGTGGCCCATCCGTGACCACAAACAGGGAGAGTCTGACCTCCAAAAAGACTCAGTGGCTGACAAATACATCCGAACCACATCCAAGGCATGCAAAGCAAATTCCTTAGGATGCTTGGGCCTGGGACACAGGGAAGGCAACACAATGTCTTCATTCAAATGGAAATCAGAGACTACCCGAGGAAGGAACGATGGACATAGGCGAAGAACCAACTTATCTTTGTGGACAACCAAATAGGGGGTATGACAAGATAACACCGTCAACTCTGACAACCTCGACACCCTGGGAGCAGAAGTTATAGCCACCAAAAAGGCAATCTTCTGGGAAAGCGTTAGTAGGGGAATCCCCCGAATATTTTCAAAAGGGGGCTCCTTGAGAACTGAAAGCACCAAGTTCAGATATCAAGGCGGAAGAGGAGACAGCACCAGTGTTGTCAGATGACGAACCCCTTGAATAAAAGTAGGCATCAGGGAGTGTGTGGCAAGGGGTCACTGAAAGAAGACCGCCAAGGCTGACACCTGGCTCTTGATGGTACCAACGCCAATTTCTGCTCAACATCGCAATTAAAAAGAAAAGGTCAGAATCTGAACCAGAGGAAGGATAAGGGTGAACTCTAATTGACTCCCCACGAAATGTACACTCTCCATGTATGATAGATCTTCCTAGATGTAGAATTACTAGTCTTCAGCAGAGTCGGGATCACCCACACAGGTAAGCTTCTATCCTTCAGCACCTGGCTTTCAACAGCCAGGTCGCCAAAGCCAGTGACTGTAAAACAGGATGGAAGATTGGCCCCTGGTACAGTAGATTCTACCTGAGGAGTAGTCTCCAAAAGGGACGTCGGCAACCAGCCACACCAGGTCAGCATACCAAGACCGACGAAGCCACTAGAATGACCGGAATTCCCTCTACCTCGATTCTGCACAAAAGCCACGGCAGAAGCTTGAGGCGAGGAAAGGCATAAATCAGACGATACTGGGGCCACTAGAGCATCTAGTGGCATCCGCCAGAGGATCCTGTGACCTTGCTACAAACCTCAGAACCTGTTGAGCCGGGACAGCAGAAGATCCACCTCGGGGGTGTCCCACCGGAGACCTATCTGATGAAAACACGTCCAGATGAAGGGACCACTCCCCTTGCTTCAACGCCTGCTAACTGAGATAGTGCGCCTGACAGTTTTTCACTCCTGGAATGTGTACGGTGGAGAGGGCCAGAATGAAGCGTTTTTCCCACCGAAGAATGCCAGCTACTTCCAGGGCTGCCAACACACGCTTTGTTCCACCCTGGTGATTGACCTAAACCACCACTGTGGCATTGTCTGAGTCTGCACCAGAAGCTCAGAGTCGATCCGTCCAGTGATCCAGGCACAGCCTGATCGCCCGAAGTTCCAAGACATTGATCGGTAGTCTGGAATCTTCCAGTGTCCAACAACCCTGAGTGGAGCCCAGTCACAGGACACCTCCCCACCCGGACAGACTGGCATCTCAAGGACCACTGTCCAATACAAGGGGAGGAAGGATTTGACCTCCCCAAGAGAAAGCCAGCAAGATCAGATTGTTCAGAGACTTCGGACACTTGTCCCATTTCGCCAGAATCTCCCTTTGCAGGGACCTTGTATGGAACTGTGCAAACGGAACCACCTTGAAGGTAGATACCATCAGGCCCAGCACCCGAATTCAAGTCCGGAGGGGAGGACCATATGCTGGACAGCAGGAGAAGAATCACAGCATGCAACTTCTGGAGTTTGTCCAGAGGAAGGAACACTCTGGCTGGAGCTGAATCCAGAGTCATACCCAGATAATCCAATTTTCTGGATGGAACCAGAGCAGACTTCTGGTAATTTAGAAGCCAACAACTCCTGGATATGTATAGTGATATCCATGTCATCCATTAAGGCGGCAGAGGACTCCGCTCGCAAGAGGAGGTAATCCAGATAGCCTAGTAGTGCAATCTCCTGCTGACGTAGCAACGCCAGAACCAGAGCCAAAACCTTTGTGAAGAACCAAGGAGCAGAGGCGAGACAAAAGGGTAACACCACAAACTGATCAGGTTCTTCTCCTAAAGCAAAAACAGGGGAATATGTCGGACACATATTGGAATGTGCAGGTAAGCATCCTTGATGTCGATAGAAGCAAGAAAAACCCCCCAATGTAAGAACGCCACCACCGTGCGAATGGACTCCATTCTGAACTTCTGTAGCCGCACAAAGCAGTTCAGGGCCTTGAGGTCCAGAATTGGATGTACCTTGCCCTCCTTGCTTGGGACCATGAACAGGTTTCAATAAAAACCCTGAAACCGTTCAGATACCGGAACAATCACACCCTGAAGCAGCAGGTCTTGCACCACCCTAAAATAGAGCTTGCAATCGGTGACAGAAGCACATTGGAAGGATAGAACCTTTCCATAGGGCAAGAACGAACTAACCATCTTGTAATCAAGGCAGTATCACTTCATGGATCAACTTGTTTACCAAGGAGGTCCATGTAGCCGAATACCAGCGAAGACATCCCAACACCCTAGGCACGGGTGAAGGCGCCCCTTTAAGCTGAAGGAGCCTTGTCTGTGGGTCTAGAGAATCCCGCTCTTGGCTTGCCAGACCAGGGATGCTTTGAACCTCCCGAGGAGGACCTAAAACATCTTGCGAGCCAAGAAAGATGGGCCACGTCTGACGAGGTTCTTTCCCCTTCACAGACTGGAAGAAAGGTACTCTTCCCACCTGTGAGACCCATGATGTCATCCAGGGCAGTACCAAACAGGCGATCGCCTTGAAGGTAAGTAAAGCAGTCAGAGCTTCTTTAGAAGTCAGGTCCGCAGACCAACACTTAAGCCACAATACACGCCTAAGCCCACTGCCAAAACAGATAGCTTAGAAATCAGGGGTGCTGCGTCCAAATAGGTATCACAGACAAAATGCAGCCCCTGGACCAACTGGTTTGTTAACTCAGCAAAAGTAGGGGGGAACCTGCTCACCTTCTAGGTCACAGCACAAAAGCTGAGTACACTCAGCGTTTGTGACACCAGGGCAATGGCCAGGACTGGCCTAAGCACAGAGCCAGCAATAGTGAACGTATTGCAGGCCACAGCCTCCGCCTTCCAGTCAGCTGGACCCTTAAAAGTCGGAGATTCTTCTACCAGAATCAAGGTTGCCTTGTTCAACCGGGAGACAGGCAGGTCCACCGCTGGCAGAACAGTCCACTTCTGAAGTAGCGACTCCTCAAAGGGGTACCTCACAGCAAAGCGTTTAGGAAGTACAAGGGGGGCATTTTGGACACTCCCATCAATCTAGACAATATTTCAAAATAGGAGAGATAAGGAGGGACCGACCACCCTAGGGAGTAGCTGCGCCCCACTTACTATGCAGAAAAGGAGGGAAGGGGGCCATCTTCCTATCGATCCAGTGTGCATGTGGGTAATACTCCCAAGACAGAACCTCCTCACCACCAAAGTGGGGGGGCAGTAGGCCAGGGTAACACTGACACAGACTATCGGTGCCCAGTCATATGTGTCCCTGCAAGACGTTTAACTCGCTGGCCACCCCAGTCCAGGATGGGGCCTGTCTTGGCCGACCCAGCGTGGAGCTTTGGTCTGCATGAATAATGGAGAAGCTGTGTCCGTCAATGAACAAAAAAGAAAAGTCTTGATTGGCCAAGTACTCAAAATCCCGAATTAGCTTTGATGAAACCAACAGCCTACAAATGACACATATTACCTGAAGTTAGTCTAGCTGTGGAAAAAGTAAGTGTCACCAAATTAACCAAGCCTTTTCTGAAAGGTCCCAGAGAGTAGAAGAGAAAACATTTAACATTTAAACAAAAAGAAACAAAAAGCCAACGGATTATCAGTAGGCCTGGGATAGAGTTAATCTCCATTCACATTGATCTGACTTGTGAGGCAACTTGTCAGCCTGACAATTCGCGGTCCTCACCCTCCCACTGTGTAGTACAGGAGCCGTTCTAATAGGAGCGACACAAGTCGCTCCGACTTAGAAAAAGGGTCCTGTACTACTTCGGGGCGACCTGGAGGCGACTTGCATAGACATTAATTTTATGAAGTCCATGCAAGTCGCGCTGCACGCGACTTCACAGGTCGCCCCTTAAGTCGGAGCGACCTAATGTGAACGGAGCCTTATGGAGGGAAAAAAACAAACAAACAGTGTTGTAAATAGCCTTAAAAACAAAAAGCCATATGCATTTTTTCTTGAATCTTGGCTTTTTACATTTTCTGCAGATCGTTGCAGTATTCCAGTATGAAACACCGCCTCTGTGCAGGAGCTTCCTGTAATAAAGACCGGTCACTGCTCTGTCCTTGTTCAGGGTGACTGGTCTCGTCTCCCCCCCTCTCCCATAGTTTTCTGCAGGCAGCCTGTAGACGGTGGAGCCTGGTGGGTCCCTCCCACAACTCTACTCTCTGCCCAGGCTATGCAAAGTGACGTCTCCGCTACTTCTACAATGTAATACCTGCTTTAAAAAAAAATAAAAAATAAAAGACTTTGGTGCACACAAAATTGGTTTGTATCAAGGAATTGAATACTGTAAAAGTTTTTGTACCCGGAGATCAGCTTTAAAGTGGAACTACACGGTAACTGAGCACCACAAACCAAAACCATTAATTCATGTCCAATATTCAAAGCAAACACCCCCATCCATCCATATCTCCATGCTTTACTTTGCTGATCAAAAAAAAAAAAAAAAAACACACCCCCAGCACAGTAATGGCGAACCTTGGCACCTCTGATGTTTTGAAACCACTTCTCCCATGATACTCCACTACACTGCAGAGTGCATGAGCATCATGGGAAATATGTAGTTCCAAAACATCTGGGTTGCCAAGGTTCGCCATCATTGCACTAGCATTTCTGGCCGTGGCCATTTTGAGTAATAGCAAATGATTTGTGTATCATTTACTTACTAGAATCAATTTTCCCTTAGCTCAGGCATGCAGGCAGGATGATGTGCTTAGCTGAGAACACCCCTCCTCCTGAAAACTCAGTTTTGCAAATATTCACTTTACCTGTGGATTTTCTAGACGTTTCAAATATTCGTTAAAAGAGCCTTCAATAAACTGTAGTAAAAAAAAAAAAAAGTAAAATGCAATGCAATATGAAAAAGTATTAATTGAAACAAGAACAACTTGTAAAAAGTATTTAAACACATTTTTACATTTTTTCAAATCATTACAAAATATTAAAGCATATAGAAAACTGTTTATTAGAAAAGGAGAGAAGATATTTAGATTTTCTCTTTACTCCATTCCACTGTTCTGTCATCTTTAACCCTTTCATGACCAGAGGTCAGTCATGCCTTGAATCCCAGACCATATTTAGCATGCATTGGTTAACTTGACTAACTCTACAACTAATTTGTCAACCAAAATTTTAATTTTTTTACGGGCATATGCTTTTAGTTAGAACTATTTTTTTTTTAAACATTTCTTTGCTAATATATATAAAAAAAAAAAAAAAAAAAGAAATTTGCTTAAAATGTATCTTAACCTAAAAATTTTAATGTAATACGTTGTAGTTTTCCAATCTTTATATCTGGTGTTTTTTTCTCCCTAATTTTACCTGTTGATTTTGCCACTTAGGCTAGGTTCACACATGTCTGGAGCGAATTTCCCCCTCAGTTTTCACTGCAAATTTCCTAAGCAGCAGCGATGCAAGATGCGGTTCAGATGCAAATTTTTTAAATGAGCAGCCATTAGCGTCTTTAACACTAGCTGGTTGTTAAGCAGAGGGCCGGGAAGCTGGCATCCACTTTTATAACAAGGGTTGACTCTTCAGATGTCAGCGGGGTTTCCACTGACAGCTGAATGTAAAAGAAAAGAAAAGAAAAAAAATATGGCGTGGAGACCCCCCAAAATTCTTACCAGGCCCTTTTTGGAGCATGCAGCCTGGCAGGATAGAGGGGGGCTTTCCAAGCTACATGCTTGGATCTCGAAACATACCAGGCCACATGCCCTCAAAATGGGGGGGGGGTGTTTGTGGGGGTCTGTAGGCAGGGGGCTTTTTAGAATCTGCCCCCAAATCCTGCCCCCCCCCCCCAATGTGAATGAGTGTGGGTGCATTGTACCCCTACTCCTTCACCCAAAAAAAGTATGAAGAAAAAAAAAAAACACACAACAGTTTTTGTCAATTCCTTTATTAAAAAGGTTTCCCTAAAGTAGATCAATTGTCAATCACGACACCCTTCATGTCTCTGAAGAGTAATCTGCATTTGGATCCAGGGCCAGCGTGCCAGGATGGGGGGGGGGGGGGGGGCAGTAAAATGCACCTTCGCTTGTGTAGACAAAAATCCTTGCACTGGCTCTGGCTGCAACCTATTACTTTTGGTTTTTGGGTTCAGATATATTTTGACAGCTTATGCTGTCTTAGCCCTCTTTCACACTGCCACAACTTTGAATCCGACATCCCTGCGTAACTTCATCGCGGCTTGCATACGACTTGAACAAAAGTCAATGCAAGTCGTGTTGAAGTCGCACCAAAGTAGTGCAGGAACCTTTTTCTAAGTTGGAGCGACTTGAATCGCATCAATTAGAACGGTTCCATTGCCGTTAATTGGGTGCGACTTTGAACTCTCAAGTCACGGCACTCAGCAGTGTGAACCGGGGCTTATGCTACCGCTGTCAAAGTGCCTACTTTGCTGAAATGCATTCTACTACTAGAACTAGGCTTGTTTGTAAACAAATCCATGCAATCACTATGGCTCAGCAATAAACAAAATAATTAGCGCTGGCAACTTCAAGGCCTGTAAGGCCTCTTTCACACGGCCGCTCCGTATGTCCGCATATCACCCCATCCGTTTGCGGGTGATATACGGACATAATGCATGTCAATGGAATTGCGGGTCATCCGCTGACATCCGATTTGCATCCTTTCAGTTCTGTTCCATTTTTTGGAACGGAACAGAACCCTATTTCTTCTTCAGTTTAAAAAACGGAACGGATGCAAAATCGGATGTCAGCGGTGTCATCCGCAATCCCCATAGACATATATTATGTGCGTATATCATCCGCAAACGGATGGGATGATATGCGGACATACGGAGCAGATGACACAAGTGTCATCAGTGTCCGTGAAAAAAAAAAAAAAAAAGTGTTGGAGCAGAGGAAAAAAAAAAAAAAACGGAGCGGCTGTGTGAAAGAGGCCAAAAGCTTTTTTTTTTTTTTTGTTTTATCCTTACAATTTCAGATCATCATTAAATTGATAGTGCAATCAAACATTAACCATACCCCCTACTACCAGCCCCAGTCTACGCTTATGCTGTCCACCCTGTGAAAGTAAAGATCTGTATACTTACATATTCTGAGGGTGCTCCAGTCCGGTCACATAACTGGATCCCAACGCTGGCATCACTGTAGAAGACAACAATGGCCCATAACAAGCCTATGGGTGACGTGACCACACAGGCATTTTCAGTCGTCATCAGCCATCTCCCTCCGGATCACCCTCAGAAAAGGTACGTATAGATATCTTTTCTTTCACAGGGTAGATAAAAAAGGCTTATCCTTATATTTTGACTAAACTTCCACTTTTAAGTCTTCCATAAATAACAGCAATGTTTCAAACCATACATAGCTCACTCTCAAACTGGAAGCTTATTTCCCCCTTTTGTGTTAAGGCCATGTACATATGGGAGTACTTAAGTGTACACCTGTGTGAGAGACATGTTTGTCCACATGGAATGAACATGTTTCATGCATCCGCATGCGGGAAGTGCCATTTCTATTGGGAATAGCAGCTGCGCAGTCACAGCCTCTGCTCGCAATTTGGCATTTGTCCCCAAACTCATACTAGCTGTATTCAGTGACATGCACCCACATCCAGGTGGATGTCAAATTGGGAGACTGTCTGTGCAGCTGCTGCTCCAAATAGACATGAATGGGACTGCCCATACGCGAATGCACACAACACCTGAGCATCCCTTGCAGGCAAACTGGACCCTTGTAAGGGTATCCGCCCAATTACGCCTATGTGAACGAGTCCCAAGTCTTTTTTGTTTATCTTAACCCTGCAGGTTACTTCTGTACCACAAGATAAACATTTCCATAGCAACATTTCTGCCAAAGAAGATTGGTCATAGAATAAAAAGAATTGCTGACAGCATAAAATTTTAGAAAAATCAAGATTTTACTTACAGCTTCGAAGAGGGTCCTGTTTTCACGCAGGTACTTTATACAGGATTTCCTGACTTCCAAATGCCGTGCCTGAGAGTGCAAAACCTAGAAATAAGAACATACAAAAGGTAATAAAGTATACTGTGCATATGTTAAATTTCAGCAAGGTAAGAAGTGGGAATCCTTTGGAGCAGAGGTGGGGTATGTAAAACTATTTAACTACTTCAGCTCCAGAAGATTTTACCCAGCTCATGACCAGGCCCTTTTTGCCATTTGGCACTGCGCTACTTTAGCTGGCAATTGGGCAGTCATGCAATGCTATACACATACGATAGAAGTGAAAAAATAAATAAATAAAAAGAAAACAGCAATATTTTTTTTACTTTCTGCTATAAAACAAATACAATAAAAATAATAATTTTAACCCCTTAGAGCCGGTTCACACTACTCCGACTTGGGACACGACTTGTGTGCCCTCAAGTCGCTTGTCATCACAAATTAAATGTAAATGAATGAGAGCCGTCTTAATATGCACTACTGAAGTCGCTCCGACTTCAGAAAAGGTTCCTGTACTACTTCAAGGTGACCTCTATCCGACTTGTGCACATAGACTCCAATGGGAGTCACTTCTAAGTCGGATCCTTATCTATTTTCAAGCGACTGTGATCAGACTTTCCAGGAAGAAGAAAAAAAGATTAGCCAGGCATCCCCCACAGACAAAGTCACCTATCATTTAAGTCTCTTCAAAGTAGTGCACAAGCCTCTAAACAAGCCTCTAAACAAGCCTCTAAACAAGCCTCTTCAAAGTCACGCTAAAAAGTCGCTCCTTCATGGGGCGACTTTCTGGTCGCGGTAGTGTGAACCGGCTCTTAACGCCGACAGAACGCCAATATGCGGCCTCAGCTTGAAGGGGTTTATCGGGGTGATGCCTGCAGCTAGAGGTGTCATCCCAGTACCGTTGTTTGGAGCCGAGGGTCGGCTTTCTTGTAATGACAAGTGGTGCAGCTGAGCAGCCGCTTGGCTGTCATTACAAAGAGCGGGAGGTTCCCCTCCCTCAGCTCGCCAGGGTCTCCTGTCCCACCGGAAGACCCAAGCCACCAGCTTGCACGTCCTCCGGTAGATTGGAGTCCCAAACAAAGCCAAATTCAACTTTGATCGGGTCTCCGATGTAGAAACCCAGAAGCAATGTCATGACATTACTTCCAGGTACTGGAGCCTTTAAGGCGCCAGATTAAAAATAAATAAAATAAAATGAAAGCATTCAAAACAGCCAAACTTGACGTTTTGAATGCTTTTAAGTGCAGAAGAAGGGTTTGGGGTCTTTTAAACCCCAGATCCCTCCGTAAAGAGCACCTGTCACTGCCTATTACTGTCACAAGGCATGTTTACATTCTATGTGACAGCAATAAAAGTGATCAGAAATGAGTTTATTTTTATTCTTAAATAGTGCAAAAATAAAATTAGGAAAAAAAAAAAAAATCAAAGCGCCCCATCCCTCCGGGCTCGGGCTCAGAAGCGAACTCATGTGTAAGTCACGTCCAAACCACACAAGTGAGATATCGCTGCGATCATCAGAGTGAGATCAATAATTCTAGCACAAGGCCTCCTCTGTAACTCTAAACTGGTGACCATTAAAAAATGTTAAATGGTCGCCTATGGAGATTTTTTAAGTACCGAAGTTTGTCGCCATTCCACGAGTGTGCACAATTTTAAAGCATGACGACATGTTAGGTATCCATTTACTCGGTGTAATATCGATCACAATATACAAAAATCGGGCTAACTTTACTGTTTTTTTTTTTAATTAAAGAAAGTGTATTTTTCCCCAAAAAATTGCATTTGAAAGACCACTGCGCAAATACCGTGTGACAAAGTATTGTAACAATTGCATTTTATTCTCTAGGGTCTCTGCTAAAAAGAAAAAAAAAAAAAAAAAAGGATATATAATGTTTGGGGGTTCTAAGTAATTTTCTAGCAAAAAATATTGATTTTAACTTGTAAGCAACAAAATGTCAGAGAAAGGCTTAGGCGCGAAGGGGGTTAAAAAAAAAAATCTAATTTTTTCATAAAATTTTGCCAAAATATGTTCTGCTACATGTCTGATGAAAACAAATCCCAATAAATGTATATTGATTGGTTGTGTGGAGATATATACTGGAATTTAAAAAAATCTGTTATACTACTAATGGCGGTGATCAGCAACCTATAATGGGACTGCGATAGTGCTGAGGACAATCTGACACTGACTGCCACTGACATTAAAACAGTAATAATACTATACACTGTACTATTGGCAATGGCTGGGAAGGGGTTAACACATAGGGCGATCAAAGGGTTAAATGTGTGACGAACTGTGTGCAATGTGTGTTGCTTCTACTACTTGATCTCTCAGTTCCTCATCCCTGCAAAGACCAATTGCTCCCCCTGTACAGAGCTCTGTTTACCGGCACAAGAGCTCTGGGCTGTGATTGCACACAGCCGAACAGCAGGTCCAGGCAGTGAAACACTCACTGGGACTTGCTGACAGGCTCCCGTTGTGTAAACCCAGAAGCAGCCAGTGATGTACGGGTACGTCACTTTGCTTAACCATTACAGACTGCCTACCGCAGTTTTACGTCGGTTCATTGATGGTAAATACTAGGGTATTGGCAGCCGATAGCTGCCATAACCCTGGTATTTTTTTTTTTTTAAAACTGTGGGCAGTCCACTTTAACATAAGGGTGGTCCCAGTGGCAGATTTGCCGCAAGATCAACTTTGCGGGTGGCGGTAAGAGGTGGTTCCTCAGTGGTAGAGATCTTCACTTGCATTTTGGGGGGAAAAAAAACACCTAAACACTAGGCATCTTTAAAGCTTGAGGTTTGTTCATTTCAATAGCCACTGGCCAGACAAAAAATAATATTCTGGCCAATGAAATTAATAAAACGCCCAAGCACTTGATATGCCTAAATGTCTTTGCAAAACATGGCTTGGGCCTGTTTTTGGAGCGCCTTTTCTCCTGCCAGGAGAAAGTTTAGAAGAGCTGGGCAAATGCCCAATGTGCTTTGGACCCTAATGTTATAGGAGATATGTTATGCAAGACTGTATGTTAATTTTAGTGCTTCTACAGGACAAGCAGATGGAACAATAAATTACTTTCAGCGGTATTCTCTACAATGTAGAGTCTACATGGTTTGTAGTCTTCATGCATGCACTAAAATAGCTCCATGGAGACAGGTAATAACAGCTGCGGAATTAGACAACAATGTTAGCTTGCATTGAAAAGAAAAAAAATGCTTGTAGTCAAAATGTGTAGAACGAATAACATACTACAAAAAAATAAGTCAACACTGTGACACATGTTCAGGAGCCGAACCCTCTGGCTTCTGATCCTTTCTAGAGACCAGAAGCAGTCTCATTGATGGGAACTGCATGTTCCTAACAAAGCCAATCCTCCTTGCCACCCCACATATGGGTTACATGGGCAGCATGAGGTTAAAAATGACTTTAAGGGCCTCTTTAACAGGGGCCTAGCCGTGGATCGCATTGTCAGCAGTGGCAAGCCAGCAAATCAGCCGGAGAAATACCACCTCTGGCATGCTTGTTGAAAGAGGGATGTCACACTGAAATCCATTTTTACCACTTGTCAACCTAAATGAATGGGGTTGCGGCACGGCTTCATCCACATCTACAGGGCACAATGGCAAGGTGCACTGCCTGCTGAATATCGTTTTCAGCTGTGGCAATGTGTAGGGTGTTGTCCAGGGGCTAATGCTTGGTTTTGACAGCAGCTGAGACAAGTAAAAAACATGCTTCATCCACCTGTGTTTGCCACCTGCTCATGTAAAAAAAGAGGTCTAGATCAGTAACATTGGGTTTAGATACACTTTACCATGTCACAGTCTTCAATACTTCCCTATTAAGTAAATTATGCTGGAAAAGCATACAGTAAACTAAAAACTCAGAGCTGTAGAACTTTTAGGTTCAAAATTTCAGCTTGATAACTTCAAAGTGACATATTGCCATAGGGTAACAGTATAATAGGGCATCAGTTTACATGACGGGGTAAGACAGCAGAGGAGGGGGAAGAGAAAAGATAACAAAATTTGATGAATCAATAAATTAGGAAAGAACAAATCAAATCACTAGTTCAGTTTGAACAAATCAGAGTTTGCAACAGGTTAGCCAGTTCCCTGAAAAAACTACCCAACCACAGACTTCAAATTCACTCAAGTGAAGCAATCTAGGCTTCTGGGGAGCCATAAACTCAACCTTTTCACTATTCACTCGTCATTTACAGGAAGCTGCACTCTAGTCAGTCATGGATTATGAATCCCTATGGCTGTTCTCAGGTCAACTGTGCGTGGGACCTTACAGGGAAAACAGTGTTGCCCAGTGCACTGTGAGAAAATGTAGTAGGTCTACATTTTTCTGCAGTACACAGCAAATCACTGCTCCGTTGTGGTGTGAATGAGGCACATAGGAAACCATTTTCTATGTGCCCTAGTGATAACATGCGTTCAGTATGGGTTAATGCAACCTACAGTATTGCGGATGAGCATGGGAAACGAGTGGGTGAAAAGGAAGGTGCCCTATTAGGAGAACCAGTCACTTTGCACTGAATTAGCAAAGTGATCTTTTCCTTAACACTTTAGTTATTTGAAGCCCAACACAAACTAAATCATAGGTTTAGACAACCAACCCTCGCTTATTGGCCTATACACCAACAGATAAAAGTCTGTTTTCCTGAAAAAATATAAAAGGAGTTAAAGTGGTTGTAAACCTCAAACATGAAATATGAGCAACGCATAACCCTCTATAGTGTGTAGATGTCTCAATTAAGAGCATTAGGTGTAATTTCTGTCTGCTGCTTCGTTCCTCTGTTGTCAGCATGAATCACTTCCAACAAATTTTTCTAACAAGAGAAAAAGGTGACAGCAGAGGGACCTCCAACACACAGCCTGTGTTTGACACCCTCAGCTCTGTTCCTGTGTGCAGGGCGTGGTGCGTCCGTTCCCTCCAATTAGCTCTCAGAGCTCTCTCCACTGAGCCCTGCAGAGTGTGACTTCAGCTCTCTGCCCTGTTTTCTGACAGCTTAGACAAGCTTCATAAATTCAGGACTTTGTAAGGTTGTAGAGAAGAGAAAACTGCAGATAGACCGGTAAAACTTATGTAGGAAGATTTGTTTCATCTCTGTGTATCCACCTGAGGCCAGTCACTTCACTGGGTATATGTAAGGGTTTACAACTTTAAAGGAAAGCTAACTACTAAAACTTCGCTCTTCGGAAGAATGCAGTACAATGTTTTGGAGAACAAAATTTGCAGAAAGCCGGTATAACCTAGAAATCTTGTTTTAAATTTGGGGGACTTTGTTAAAGTATAAAATGTGCAGGAACTATGGCATGTTCAGGGCCATGCTATACGAAGCGTGTTGGTACAAGTACTACATAAGTAACAGACAGGTGTTACATATTGCCACTGGCGGTTTAATCCTTCATGAACATTTGAAATTCTTTCATACACTTTGACATACTTAAAGCGGAACTAAACCCAATTCAAGGCATACTGTGAATCATAAATGTCAGGATTACTTGTACGCTTAACCGAACTGTAAAGCCATCAAATGACTGGTGTCATAACTGATAACGTGCAGCACCATGGCAACTGCAGATAAAACAGAGGCTAAGATGGCAGCTTCCTTAGCTGTAAAGGATAGGAGGGTTTGTTTTGCTTTAACCTGTTGCCAAGCATGTGCAGATTTGTGGCCTCTCGGCAGCCAGGCCTTAGCTTGAGTGGCCACATGTTTGCATGCAATAGAGCTGTGCCGAGAGCGCGCGCTGTGCAAGCTCCCGGTGGTGAACAGAAATCTCATGCCAATCACAGTGGTCACATGGCCAAAATGTGGGCACCCAGCTGTGACAGCTTACAGCTTTACAGCCGGGTGTGCCCTGTACCTCAATTGTTGGGCAATCTTCTGGGACCTGTGAGGTGTTCCATAAAATTGCAGGGAGGAAGGGGGAAGAGGACGACTTCCGCTCGGGCTGCCTAGACAGTCCGACCAGAAGTGGGAGCGGGTACCTGTCAAAAAAAGGAACCCATTCCCCCCCAAAAAAAAATTTAAATTACATGCCAAATGTGGCATATGAAGGGGGAGGAATGCTTAATGCAGAACTACCCCTTTTGGGTGGAGCTCCTCTTTAAAGTATCAATATAAGTAAGAAGCGGCACTAAATCCTAATAGTGTAATCAAGAATAATGATATGGTAAATAATGTAGCATGAAAACAACTAAACATGCAGTGAAAGAATGAGCAAAGTATATCATTGAAAAAAATGAACCATATCAAAGTGATAATTAAATACAGCAATCCCCCGCTCCATCGTGGTTCAGTTTTTGCGGTCCCGGTATATTGCGTTTTTTTCTGTAATGTTATTTTACTATATAAATCATTGAAAATAAAATATTTTTCTGTTTTCCATAGCTCTTGCTCTGTCTCTCAGTATCTTATGTGTTTAAGAGCCGGTTCACACTATGGCGACACGACTCTGTACTACTTCGGGGACGACTTGTGAAGTCCCGTGCACCGCGACTTGCATGGACTTCATATAATGAATGTCTATGCAACTCGCTCCGAAGTAGTACAGGACCCTTTTTCTAAGTCGGAGCGACTTGTGTCGCTCCTATTAGAATGGGTCCTGTAGCAGTCAATGACAAGTCGCGTTAGTGTGAATGGAGTCTAAATGTGTTTCTATTGTTTTAAAAGTGTTTTTAAAGACCTTAAAATGCTTCTAAAGTACGACAGTTAAAAAAAAAAAATGCCCACAGTATTTTAATACGGTTTTTCTATTTCGCGGATTTTCACTTTTCACGGGTGGGTCCAGAACGTAACCCCCGTGACGAAGGGGGGTTTACTGTAGATGCAAAATCCAGTGTTAGGTGAACATAAAGTCCTTTAAATGAAAAAGTCCTTTTCAATATTAAATAAGAGTGTCCATAAAGTGCAAAAAAAAGTGTACAAGTAAAGCCCCGTACACACGTACCGATGGTCGGCTTACAAATGTTCCTCTTTTCTCCCCGGGATGTCGGTGTCTGCTGAAAAGTGCAAAGACAGCACAAGGACAGCACAAGAATTTTGTCCGCCGACTGCAGAAGTGATGTCATGTAATGGTTAACTTTCCCTGTGTTTTCTATTTTCTGAGCATGCCCAGTCTTGCAAATCTGCGGTCTGTCGGCCGAATTGTGTACTGACAGGCGAACAATCGTCCGTTCTGGTGTCGGCATACAAATATTTTCATGTTTGCACGAAAGACTTTTGTCCGCGGATTGTGCGCAGACATCTGTCGGAGGCACCATACTAACACGCGTACAATCGGCAGATCCTTCGTCCACCGACGTTTGTATGCCGACGATCGGTACGTGTGTACGGGCCTTAACAGTGATTGATGAAATCCACCAACACCAAACACCAACACTTCGCATACGCTTCTTACCAGATAGCATGGACCATAAATTATAATGGTCATAAAAGGACAAAATAACCCGGCATCCGAGAGAGGCGGTGGCTGCTTCAGCAGCAGCTCCAAAAAGATCGGGGAAAAAAATAAATAAAAATGAACAAGAAAAGTGAAGCTGGCTAACATTTAGAGTCGGTTTACATTACCGCGACTTGTCAGCTGACAAGTCGCGCTCCCTCGCGGTCCATTGACCGCTACAGGACCGGTTCCAATAGGAGCGACACAAGTTGCTCCGACTTGGAAAAAGGGTCCTGTACTATTTTGGGGCGACCTCGGAGCGACTTGCATAGACTTCCATTATGTGAAGTCCATGCAAGTCGCTCCGAAGTCGTGGTGCATGGGAATGCACAAGTCACCCCCGAAGTAGTACAGAGTCGTGTCGCCCCAGTGTGAACCGACTCTAAAGTCCTTTTATTTAAAATATAGAAGTACCTTCGATAAGTTGTAAACAGGCACCAACAAGTCAAAAACAATCAGACTTTCAACTCACGAGAAAGGAAAGCCGTGAGTATCCGCTAAGCAAGCGTGGTCAACAGCCAATCCAATGGGATTGGCTGAAAAATAAGACAAACATTAGCCAGCTTCACTATGCTTGTTGGATTTTTTTTGTTTTCATTCCCGATCCATTTGGAGCTGCTGCTGAGCAGCCAGTGCCTATCTCGGATGCCGGGTTATTTTGTGCTTTTATGACTGTTATAATTTAGGGTCCATGCTATCTGGTAAGAGGCATATGCTAAGTGTTGGTGCTTGGTGGTGGATTTCATCAATCAACGTTACTTATGCACTTTATGGACACTCTTCTTTAAGGGTCCATGCACACTATCGCGACTTGTCAGGCGACATGGTCGTCTGACAAGTCGCGGTCAGTCGCCCGCCATTGATTAGCACAGGACCCGTTCTAATAGGAGCCACATAAGTCGCTCCGACTTAGAAAAAGGGTCCTGTACTACTTTGGGCGACCTGCATTGACTTCAATTATGTGAAGTCCGTGCAAGTCGCGCCGAGGTCGCAGTGTACAGCGTGCACCGTGACTTCACAGGTCGCCCCAGCAAGTCGTGTCGCCCCTGTCTGAATGGGCTCTAATATTGAAAGGAGTTTGTGCTTACCCAACATTGGATTTTGCACCTATTATATCACTTTAATACGATTGATTTCTTTCAATGATCTATTTTTTCCTCAATTTATTCACTGCACGTTTTGTTTTCATGCCCCATTATTTACCATAAGAACATTCATGATTACGCTATTAGGATTTAGCGCTGCTTCTTATTCATATTGATCATTTACAGCTGGTACCGTAGGTGGTTAAGTGGCTGCTTACCATTTTGTTCTTTTTGCTTGACCTAGCGCAGAATTTTTCCTGTTTTATACCTCTTTTAAAGTATAACTAAAGAAACCTTTTTTTTTTTTTTTTCCGTTTTGGATAGAGTGGAGGGAAATTAGAAAACCTGACAGTTTTTATTGCTGTCTGTGCCCCCATTAGGAAGATTCAACATCTTTGTCATGTTTACCATTATCAAATCGAAGTAAAAGAAAATCTTGGGTTGTCCCCAGAAAAATAGGGGAAATCTTCCAATGGGAACACTGGTTCTGGTGACCAAGGAATTCCTTTAATTTGCAGGAGTTTCCTCTCACTTCCTGTTTGGCTATGGGACAGGAAGTGAAGGTAAATCTCCCCAATGGGACACAGATAGCAAAAATAAACCTTACAGGGGTAATAACCACACCTTACTCTATCCAAAAAGGAGAAAAAAAAGCACAGTTTTACCTATAGTTCTACTCTAAGTCCACCCCTGTTATGCAGGCCTTGGTGTGAAGGGTTCTAATACAGAGGACTCCAGCATTCCAGAAGAGAAGAGTGCAGTGTAATAAGTACCTGCTCAGCCACTGCCCTGAACAGACACGAGCCATCCTTAGCGATCTTCTTCCTGTACAGCCCCTTAGACCTCAGGTAAGTGTCCATGGCAGCCTCCTCCTTGCTGGCATTGCTGAGGGCAGGCTCTGCGCCCTTCACCCGGGGGTCCTCCATCGCTACAAACAAGCGTGTCTCTGCTCTTCTCTATCTAACCCGCATGGCCGTGTGGCAGGGATCCTCCTCCAGTGGGGGGCATGAGAGGGGCACATAGGGGCACACACAGCTCCACGTGCAGCGCCAGGTGCGTTTGACAGACAGGGCCCCCTGCTGCTACTCAGGCATGGCTGTACTGACCGCTACAACCAGCCGCTTACCTCCATTGGGAGGAAGGGCGAAGCGATGCAGCACCCGGCGGAGGGAAGGCACGAAAAAACGAAACAACTCCGAAAGGAAAAGTTTTGTTTTCAGTTTAGAGCTGAGTGCGGGGCTGGGCGGGGGGAGGAGCAGGAAGTGCTGTGTGCTGATTATGAGAGAACCACGGACAAGAAGAGGGGTCTGGCTCCACTTTTCACAGGAAACATGTGACCTCCACAACACTTTTTTTTTTAAATGAACTTTATTGTAACAAACAATAAGTGGATGCAGCTGGAGCTTCAGTGTTGACAGGAAATATATGACCTCTACTCCCACTTTTTTTTTTTTTTTTAACTTCATTGTAACAAACAATGAATGGGTGCAGCTGGAGCTCCACTGTTGACAGGAAACATATGACCTCCAGTCCACTTTTTTTTTTTAATTAACTTTAAAGAGGTTGTAAACCCAATTTGTTTTTTTTTTCACCCTGAAAGAGAAACACACAATGAGCTAGTATGCATCGCATACTAGCTCATTATGAAATACTTACCTTAGAACGAGCCCCTGCCGTGCCGCCCGCTTACCTCTATGACGGGCGACATGTTCAGTCGCCCGTCTTCCGGGATCGCGGCATCTGGCCATCTGATTGGCCGGAGCCGACGGTCACAGCACGTGGCTCTGAAGGAACGGCACCAGCGGCCGTTCCTTCAGAGCCCATGCACTTGTGACATCGCTGGCTGCATGTAAGATAAATATCTCCTAAACGGTACATGTTTAGGAGATATTTACAGTACCTATAGGTAAGTCTTATCATAGGCTTACCTATAGGAACAACTTGCAGAGGAGGGTTTACTTCCTCTTTAAAGGAACGAACATTCAATAGACACAACTCCTGGAAGTGGAGGTCACGTGTTTCCTGTCACAGCTGCATTTCACTGGAGGGTATCTGGCTGCAGAGTGGAGCTCCACTCTCCACAGGAAACACCTGACCGCCACAGTTTTTTATTTTTAAATCAACTTTAAAGCGTAGTTCCACCCTATTTTTTCACTTTACACCGTCATTTAGATAAAAAAAAAACCTGAAAAAGAATTGGATAATTATAATTTTTTTTTGTTTCACTTACCTTATATAGCACCCTACAGGTAGGTGCTAGGTAAAGTGTAGTAGGCCTTGGCTGCTTTACAGCAGGGTCATGATTTCAGCTGGACTGAAATGTCTCCCAGGCGAGGTTACTGAGAGGGGAGTCTCCCCACTGGCTCTGTGAGAGGATTCTCATAGGGCAGTGGAGGAAACCCAATCAGAGACACACTCAGGCCTGTATCTACCCCAGAAGGCAGATTCTGCCGCAGAGGATTCTGGGAGTGGGTATAAGTTTGAAGGGAACGTATGATGCAGTGTCTTTGGCAGGAAGCAGAGTCCCAGGAGGGAGAGTACGGCTGTCGCTCCTCCTCTCAGAGGAAACGGGTGTTCTGGGTGGCAGCCTGGGAATCCAAAGAGTGTAAAGCTGAGCTGCGGAGAGGATCCGATGTGCCGAGAACCAGCGGAGAGAGAGAGGGGTCTAGTTCCAGGAAAACCTACAAAGGTCATGAGTACTGTGGACTGCCCCTAGGGGTCTGCCTAGTGTCAGAGGGGACCACTCCGGAGAAGGTTCTAGGGATCCATAGTTTGGGCCCTGAAGAGTCGGTGTACAGTGGGAAGTGTACAAATTAAGAGTTGCAGCAGCACAAGCATCTACACAGAGCTACCTCACTCAGTGAAGGGCTGGAGGGAGCTGTTCAGTGACTTTTGAGCTAAAGCAGTGTCAGGAGTCAAGTGTTCTACAGTCCTGGATCTTCTGAGTTAAAGTCGAGGTTCCAGCACAGTTTCAGTACTACAGTATCTATAGGTGTCAGGAAGCGCTGGTCGGCATTCAGCTGGCGTCAAGACAGCGCCAACAGGCATTTTTCTTCAAGTGTACCTAGTGGAGCCAGAGGAGTATCCCACTCATTCCCTTCTCCCATCCCCAAATACAATAAAACAAACAAACCAAAGATGCCGGAATGGTCATTGTCTCAGTTCTCACACCTTGGTTCACAACTCAAAAGTGTTGGAGATGTCTCCGGTAACAATGGCAGACCCATATCAGGCACAAGGCCTGGAAAAACTGCTACACTTATTTTTAATGAAAATTAACTTACTTTCCTTCCTCTTCCTCCTTATGCAGCCACGGCCCCCGACGTCACTTCCTCCATTGCATTGACTCCTGGGAGATGAGCGTCATCAATCCCATGAGTCAATGCGCCTGCATCGGTGTCCCTCGTCACTTCTGGCGCAGGCGCATCATTCCCTGCTAAATGAATTGGAACAGCTTCTGGGCATGCGCAGAACCAGCTGCAGGATGACGCGCCTGCCCCGGAAGTGATGAGCATGGCATTCTGGGACTCCGACATCCAGGAAGAGGGACGCTACGGCTTCAGATGCCCACACCGCAGATGGCAGCGCTGGACAAGAAATTTTCAGGGTAAGTTTTTCTTCTTACAGGTACACTAAGCAGGGGACAGTTCAAAGGCTATTGTTGCTTAAATACACTAGCCCTGACTCTCCTAGGGGTATTTTTATATATAAAAAAAAAAATTTTGGCCAGAACTCCGATTTAAGGCCCCTTTCACACTTGTGCAACTTGGGACTGAAAAGTCGCAAGACAGGTCCTACCCCATGTTTTCCAATGAGTACCCTTCATATCTGTGCGACTTCAAAGTAGTCCCTGCACTACTTTGGTCTGACTATGATGCAACTTGAGGTTCATAGAACTCAAGATTACACAGGTATTGCTTCAAGTCCATTCAAAATGGTGGCAAAATCATGCGACTTTCAGGTCGCACAAGTGTTAAGGGGCCTATAAGAGATGTATTTTTTTTTTTTAATTCATATTTACCTAGGTGGATGCAGCATCAGTCCCCTGGCACCTCTAACACCATACCTCCCAACTTCTTGAGATGGGAATGAGGGACACCTATTAGCAAAAGTATGTAGGCATAGGACACACCCCCCTGCTACACCCCATTAAAGGAGAATTAAACAAAAAAAAATGATTCGTTAATCTCACAAGTACTTTTTTTTTATCACTGCTATTCCTTTATATTGGCTTTTGGAATTTACAAATGCAGCCATTTAGAAATTGGATGAAAGGTTTAGCACTGGGAAACACTTTTTGAAAGATAAATAGTACATTTTATATACAACGCTATAGATCAGATCAAAATGAGGGACAAATGAGGAAAGAGGGACAGAGGGACTTTGCTCCAAATCAGGAACAGTCCCTCGAAATCAGGGACAGTTAGGAGCCATGTCTAACACTGAGAACCCAGTGATCTAATACCACCGATCGCTTTGTTCTCAAAGCTTCCTGAGTAAGGAACTGCTTTCTGCTCTGCCCCCTCCTCAATCACTGGAGCGCTGGGCTGTGAAGGTGGCGGGGAGCGGCAGGCACAGGCTCTCAGGGGCTCGCTGAGAGGCTGAGCCGTGTGCTGGTCCAGGCATGTGGGCAGATCCCGACTCCATGGTTGTGATGACCGGCTCTGTGACATCAGCAGACCTGCTGAAAACAGGTCACAGAAGTTCAAAGCAATCTGTACTCCAGTGACCAACAGGAGAAGTACAGCCAAACAAGCTTTGGCTGTACTTCTCTTTTAACATTTTTGCTGCCTGAGCTGTTTTTGCAATTTTAATAGACATGTTTAAAAAAAAAAAACATTTTAGGTCTGACGATTACAGAAAACCCCAAACATTATATATTTTCTAAAAGCAGACACCCTAGAGAATAAAATAGTGGTAGCTCCAAATGTCACGTTATTAATGCATAGGTTTATTGGAAACAAATGCAACACTTTACCTACATTGGTATAATGTAAAAGCCGAGGTTGCACCAAGTAAATAGATACCCAACATGTCACACAATTAAATTAGTGTGCACCCATGAAATGGCGACAAACTTCAGTACCGTATATTTTCTATAGGCAATGCTTCAAAAGCCCCCTAAAGGTCAGCAGTTTAGTGTTACGGAAGAGGTCTGGTGATAGAAATATTGCCTTGTGTTTAACACATGCTCCAGCGTGTCTGCTTTCAGAAAATATATGATATTTGGGGGGGGGGGGGATGTAATCTTTAGGTCTAAAATTAGTTTTTAAATATAAAAGAGGAAGGGAAGTGATTGGCGCTGCCTGGTGGGATGTTATGGGAATGTATATGTGGGATACTATACTTCTAGTAAGATATCCTATAGAGGCATGTGTAGTAATTTGATATTGGAATCAGTGAATCATCAACTTAAAGTCTGATAAATGACAAACCTGTGTAAAACCAAAGTGGGTCTATGTATAAAAAATATAATATAATAAAACCCTATATACATAACATCAATAAATAAATTTCATACGTACAATAATGTGCAAAGAGAAGTGCAAAAAGTGAATCAAAAAGTGAAGTGCTAAAAAAATAAATAAAATTAATCCAATGAAATCCAGTGGTAAATATGTGACCATAAAATAACAATAGGTAAGTATGCTATAAAAATTCTTAATAAATATAAGTAAAGTAATAAATAGCGTATATATGACCCTAAAATGACAATCGATGGGTATGCTCTTAAAGTGCCAGTAAATACGAATAGAAAAAAATGAATAAATAATTCTCAATAAATAAATAAATAGGTGCAAACGGTGCAAAAGGTGAACCAATTAATTGGTGAAAATATCCGTGCCGAACTAGCGGTACATAAATGAAAAAATGCAGACTAAAAATACAAATAATCCCACAAATGAATCCAAGTAAATGTGCCGTCTCAGTGGTTTAAAAAGTCCAAAAAAAAGTCCTAAATAGGTGAAGTCGATATATGGTGGATTTGTAGTGCTCTTTTCTCTATGCCCAAAGTATAGTGGGTGGGCAGAAGGAAGAAGTGTTCCCCTGAGCCTGGGGTCCTGCGCTTACCAGATTCCCTTACCCCTACAGGGGTAAACAGCGGGTCGATTATTAGGGGATCGCTCCCACACACTGGCAATCAGGATCTCCTATGGCCTTGGTATCACTCCGTGGTAGTAGTGCAGATGTCAGCTCAATAGGTATAAAATAGGAATCCAGTACAGTGCCCGGGTATGTAGGAGAAAAAGGGAAGGAGCCTCCAATAGTGTAAAATTGTTTCACAGAACAGCTTTATTATATAAAAAAAGACATGTACTCACAAGGTATAAAATACAAAGATATGCCCGTCTGGCATAGGAGCCGCAACCTCCTCTCTTGCGGTGCACGCCAGAAAGTAGCGTGCGAACCAACCGCCGGATGTGCGTCCCAAGCCTCGGGTTCAGTGGACGGAAATGACGTGGTCACGCTCTCTACCGGTTTCGTCTTACTGACGTCATCTGGAGAAGCATTGACCACGCCGTCTCCGTCTCATTATGTATAGCGTGGTTACCAGGCAACCCGGTCCGGAAATGGGATGTTAATTTATGTAGCCAATCAGGCCGTAGCTTGTCAGCTGTTGCTAGGCAAGAAACGCCTAGGGAATTGGAACGTGCATGTTATTAATCTGTAATTTCTATGTAGCCAATCTAAAGATAAGGGGATGGAATGGTCAGGAGTTGCTAGGCAGAACTTATATGTTAAATGGAAACTGGGGGAATAAAAGCGCTTCCCGCAATAGTAATGTATATAAATTAACTGTATCATCTGTAAATGTTACATATCAGTAATTAAGAAACCAGAATCAAAGATGGGTGTGATTTAAAAGAACCGAAAAGGTACAATTAATCAAAAATGGTAATACAATTATGTGGAGCTGATGGTGTTGTGTTTATTAAAAGAATTGGAGGATTAAATATAAATGGTGGGGGATTAGAAACAAAAGGGGAATGAAAATTCAAGGAATAAAAAATTTATGGGGAGTAGATGATTAAGAAGCCAAAATTAAGGAGCTGAAAGGTGTAGTTAATTAAAATTAGTGATTGTTGATATAATTTGAGTGGAGCTGGTAGTGATATGCTTATAAAAAATTAATTAAAAATTAAAAATAACGGGATTTAGTATAGGATTAAATATAAATAGCGAGGGAATAGAAGAGTCAAGAAAATAAAAATAAAAATTAATATAAATTAATAAAAATTATTAATAAAAATCAGGGAATAAAAAATCATAGGAATACATATGCTATACTTGGTAGGTGTGATCACCAAATAGGGATATTGGCTGGTTATTGTGTATTAATATATATATATGCAATGGAATGTATATCATTATATGTACAATAAGATCCTGATTGGTAAATTGAAAAAATTCTAATTCTAATAAGGTGCTCTGGAGTCTAGGAGAAGTATATTTATATATATGGATTTTTTGACCTAGGGGATGATAGAACGATACTGAATAGTAAAACTAGTTAGGTTATAAGGAGAAAGGTAAGAGAATATATAAAAATATAAAAATATAAAAATATATATATTGTTCCATATACCCGGTGGTCTGGCAGGCACTCTACACATGATTTACAGATATATAACATTGTCCATAGTCAGCCTAGTGGAATAATATAAACTTTGATATATACTCAGGCCATCTGATTCAGTGTAAGGCATACAAAATAAATCAAAAACTAAAAAATACATATTTGTTCTGAACATTAAAAAATGGTATCCCTATTTCCACTATATATAATCCACAGCAGTGGTTAGAAGTGATATAGAAGAGTGCCTGCCTTTGTAGGTAGATGCTCATGTGTATTTTATTAAAACGTGGATATCTAGTTAACCATTCAGAGTATTATTGTATAAGGCAAGTTTTGGTATAATATATATAAAGAGATGTATAATAAATATAATAAATATTGTTGATCACCCTAGTCTAAATAAAAAGTGTGTATTCAGTAGTTGGAGATGAAGCAGTTAAGATCTATGTCAAGATTCAATCCCCCAGGTTGGAGTGATTCCAATTGGAATATCCACTTCGTTTCGTTTCTCGAAATCTTCCTAGTTTTATTCTCTCCTCTCCAATGAGCTTTTATGGTGTCAAAGGTCAGCAGTTTAGTGTTACGGAAGAGGTCTGGTGATAGAAATATTGCCTTGTGTTTAACACATGCTCCAGCATGTCTGCTTTCAGAAAATATATGATATTTGGGGGGGGGGGGGGGGATGTAATCTTTAGGTCTAAAATTAGTATTTAAATATGTCTGCAAAAAATGCCAATACAGCTCTGGCAGTGAAAGGATAAAAAAAAAAAATGTGTTTCCTGTGGAGAGTGGAGCTCCACTCTGCAGCCAGACCCTCTTGGTGCAGACAGGCTACGCACAGCTAACATATGGGACTACACTTTCCACACACACAGGCCGTGTCCTTATTAAAGATGTAGAACCCTCCTAGGTA
The DNA here is from genome assembly GCF_965119305.1 of Pelophylax lessonae. Taxonomy (NCBI): domain Eukaryota; kingdom Metazoa; phylum Chordata; class Amphibia; order Anura; family Ranidae; genus Pelophylax; species Pelophylax lessonae. The sequence continues at coordinate 660,588,374 of NC_138768.1, forward strand.
GGTGCTAGAGAGAGAGAGTATAGTTTTGAATCCTGTCTGCTTATCAGAGGGATTGCAGATAAATTTATATTTTTTTCTCTGCCTACCAGAGAGCAGGATCTGTTAGTGAGGTCTGCTTAATGTGCTCGGGTGCAACTCAGTCTGTCTGCAGAGTATTTAACACTGGTCCAATAGGGAGGCATGTTGGACAGTGGGAGGAAACCTGACAAATGAGTGCATAGGCTTTTGATACAGCCCTGGTGATTTGACAGAGGAAAAATGCATTGGTGCATGCTGGGATGCTGTGTAAAAGCCAGGAGCATATGTGCTCGGGGACTTTCTTTTGGATAGCGGAGTCCCGGAGGGAGGGGGCGGCTGTTCCCTCCTCTGTAGAGGTGCTATGAGGCCTCAGGTAGTTGACCTGAGGGCCTAAAGAGAGCTAGAGAAGAACTGTACCCAGAGGTCCTGTGAAGATGACTGAGAGGGGAAGAGGGGAGACACTGAGGGATCTGATTCTGCAGTACAGTGAGTGCAGATCTGTGTCAAGGAGCCTGACCTGAGGGGGCCACCCCTGCAGCTAGAAGAGTCAGTGGAAGGGTGTCAGTAGTGCTAGTGAGTGTCCTGATGATAATGTATTTTACCAAGTCTATTGCTGGAGAGAAAGAGCAAGGAGACTTAACCCTTTCCAGACATGTGGCAGTATGGTTCAAGCAGTTCAGCTGCTTCCACAAGTAAGCAGATTCCAGTTGGAGTATCCCACTATTCCCTTCTTCCATCCAAGTTTCAAAATAAACACCAAAAACCAACACCCCCTGGACTATTTATTGAGCAAAGAGCAATTGGGAGTGAGGATGAATGTGTGAGTTGTACCCTAAGTGACTGTGTGCTGGTAATCAGAGGAGGCCCAAAAAGTCCTCATATAGCAAGCCCTATGGGGACAGTGCTACACATATGAACGCAGCACAGATCATCCCCGAATGCCCATTAAATGTTCCATGTTTTAAATAATCTCGGGCCCCGTGCCCTCCTCTGTCCCCCCGGGTCCTTCTCCAGCTCCCGTGTCCTCCTCTGGCTCCCTGAGCCCTCTGCGCTCCTCTGGCCCCCCCTCTGTGCTCCTCCAGGTCCTCCTCTGTGCTCCTCCGGTCCCCCTCTGTTCTCCTCCAGGTCCCCCCCCTGTGCTCCTCTGGCTCCCCCTCTTTGCTCCTCTGGCTCCCCCTCTGTGCTCCTCCAGGTTGCCCTCTGTGCTCTTCCAGGTTGCCCTCTGTGTTCTTCCAGGTCCCCCTCTTTTCTCCTCCAGGTCACCCCCTGTGCTCCTCCAGGTCCTTTCTGTGCTCCTCCAGGTCCCCCTCCTCCAGGTCCCCTTTTGTGCTCCTCCAGGTCCCCCTCTTTGCTCCTCCAGGTCCCCCTGTGGGGTCCTCCATTCCTCCCCCTTGTCCTTGATCTGTCAGGATAGAGAGCGGAGGAAGGAGCAGGTAAATACCCTGTTTCCCTGAAAATAAGACCTACCCCGAAAATAAGACCTAGCATGATTTTCAGGGATGGCTGCAAAATAAGCCCTACCCCGAAAATGAGCCCTAGTAAAATCCTTGATCTCAGCCCCTCCCTCTGCAGTATTCAGAGAGGGAAAGTAGAGCTCCAGAGGGTCACGTGAGCACCCAGTGGCGCTGTAAATAATGTATTTTCCACAATAAAGTTACAAAAGGAGACACACTGCACATTTTATAATCTTTTTACAAAATCGATTACATAATTTTACAATGACTTTATCCAAGGTTTATTGCTGGGATTACAGAATGCCATAATGCTGATTTCTGAGCTGACAGGGGGAGAGAACTTTTTTTTTTTAACATTTTATTGTTTTATTCTAGGCTTTTTAGAACATAGAGAGGGCTAAATGACACAGCACAAGCACTGTGCTGTCTATCATGCTTAAAAGGATCAGGATAACGGAAAATTGATATCAAATACTTACCTTAATTTTCCTTTCCTGATGGACTCCATGGCAGCATACGTTCGGGTAGGCTCCGCCTCCTCTCCTACCTCATAGGACCCCACTCCCATAAATCTTTGCTCCCTTTCAGCATCAGTGTTCTGTAACTAGCCTACTCAGGAATTGGGAGGGGACTCCTGCTGCCATGGAGTCCATCAGGAAAGGAAAATTACGGTAAGTATTTGATATCAATTTTCCGTTTTCCTGACAGACTCCATGGCAGCATACGTTCGGGAAATAACTCGCTATACACTCCCGGGTGGGAAGATGCTGAACAAAGAAAACTTTAATTGGCACTGTCAACTGACAAAACTTGAATGCCGAAGTTAACTGAAGATAAAGCAGCAGGTTCAACACAGTAATGTGTAAGGAAGGTATTCACAGATGACCAAGCGGCTGCTTTGCAGATCACATCAGGCGCGACATGTTTAGAAACTGCCCAGGATGTAGCAATGCTTCTGGTAGAATGAGCCGTAATCGCCTCTGGAGGAGCCAAGCCTTTTGCTCTATATGCCCATTGTATAGCCTGGACAATCCAAGCAGCCACCGCTCTTGAAGATGCACGTGTACCTTTCTTATTCCCATGGAGAAGAACAAACAGGAAATCCGATTGCCGGAAGGAGGATGTGGCCTCTAAGTATTGACTCAGAGTGTCTCCCACATCTAAAGGATGGACTAAGGATTCTTCATTTGTTCTGAAGGTAGGCAAAACTATCTCAGAATTTTCGTGGAAGACAGATGTAACTTTGGGGTTTGACCCCAACATAGGGATTAGGACCACCCTGTCCTGAAAAAAGGTCAGAAAAGGCTCTTTGCAGCCCAAATTGTGTATCTCTGAGACCCTCTTGGCAGAGGTGATAGCCACCAGAAATACCGTCTTCAACGTAAGCTCCCTGATGGACATGGAAGCAACCTCTTTCGAAGCAAAGAAGTCCAGGACCAACGGAAGATCCCATTTCGGGAATCTAGGTTTCCTCTGAGGCCTGAGCCTGACTGCGCCCTTAAAAAACTGTTGGATCAGTTGATGTCTTGCCCACTGAATTCCGGTGAAAGCTGAGATGGCAGAAACTTGCACCCGGAGAGAAGAGACTGAGAGGGACAGATCTAAACCAGACTGTAGGAAACTCAATACTTGCTGAATGGTAGGTGCCCCTGCTGGACCCAAACCCTGGGCTTGATGACTCAGAAACCTTGCCCAGATTTTCTCATACACTCTGTTGGTGCTAGCCCTCCTCGAGCTCATAAGAGTGGGAATCACCTCTTCTGGACATCCGAGGGCCTCCAGCCTCTCCCTCTCAAGAACCAGACCTTGAGGTGTAGACGCGCAGGGTTCGGATGTAGAGTAGGCCCCTGCGATAGAAGGTCTGGCCTGAGAGGCAGAGGGATCGGGTCCCTGAAGCTGAGAAGGGACAGCAGAGGAAACCAAGGCCTGTTGGGCCAGAAGGGAACTATCGCTATGACCTCTACTTCCTCCATCTTCAGTCTCCGAAGGAATTGGAGTACTATTGGCACCGGTGGAAAGGCATAGGCAACTTGGAAGTTCCATCTGTCCGTGAGGGCATCCACCCCGAAGGCTCGAGGATCCCTGAACCTCGTGTAATACTTCTGAAGTTTTTTGTTGTGTGGACTCGCAAAAAGATCCACCTCCGGTGAAACTCCTAGAGACAGAACCCAATTGAACACCTCCTGATGGAGGGACCATTCGTTGTTGTCCAACTGGAATCTGGACAGGAAGTCTGCTTGCGTATTCAATACCCCCGGGACAAAGACCGCAGAGAGGTTGGCCAGGTGTTGCTGGGCCCAAGACATAATTGGATCTGTCTCCTGGAGTAGAGACATGCTGCGGGTTCCACCTTGCCTCTTGACGTATGCCACTGCCGTGGTGTTGTCCATCCTGAGTAACACTGAGGCCCCTTGAGTCAGATGGTGAAAAGCCTGGAGGGCTTTGAAGGCGGCTCGTAGCTCTAGGATGTTGGACACCACTCCGTGACTGGCGAAATTCCACCTGCCCTGTGCCACTTCTGACCGGCAGTGAGCTCCCCAGCCGGTACTGCTGGCGTCGGAGGTTATCGTCACCCACGAAATTGGAGCAATTGAGTGGCAGTTGGTTAGATTTGCACGGCGTAGCCACCAAGGAAGACACCCCTTCATGAATGGTGTTAGATAAATAATCTGTGACAGGTTCTCTGTCGTCCACTGGTGGAGAAACCCCTTCTGAAAGGGTCTCAGCCTCCACAGAGCCCACTTCACCATGGGTGAGGTAGCCACCAGAGTCCCTACCACCTTTAGACACTGACGAGCAGTGAGCTGGGAGGCAGCGAGGGCGAGAGCCACCCTGCTCTGGACCACTGGAATTTTCTCTTCTGGTAGAGATATGGTGCAATTCACCGTATTGAACAGTGCTCCGAGAAAGACCAGGGACTGCGTGGGCACCAGATGGCTCTTCTCCAGATTGAGAATCCATCCGAACTCTTGAAGAGTACGAATCACCTGCTCCAGATGTAGCAGTAGCTGGGACCTGTCCTGGGACAGAAGAAGGAGATCGTCCAGGTAATGATGTAACCTGATACCTCTGGTTCTGATGAGAGCCACGATTGCCAATAGCGTCTTGGAGAAGGTGCGAGGCGAAGTCGAGAGCCCAAAGGGAAGACATGTAAATTGCATGTGGACATGATTGACAGCAAATCGGAGAAACTGATGATATTCTTTTGCCACAGGAACGTGGAAGTACGCATCTTTTAGGTCTATTGATGCCAACCAATCTCCTGGGAGAACCGAGTGCTGTATTGTAATTAGGGACTCCATCTTGAATCTCTCTCGACGTATAGATCTGTTGAGATAAGTTAGATCTATTACCGGTCGCCAAGTGCCGTTCTTTTTCTGGACAAGAAAAAGAGGCGAATATACTCCTTGACCCCTTTCCTTTTCGGGAACTAGTACGACAGCTCGTTGATCCAGTAGGGTATCTACATAACTGAGAAGAACCTTCTTCTTTTCTGCTGCAGGAGGAAGGGAAGTTGCGATGAACCTGGGTTTGGGAACGTTGTTGAACGTCCAAGAGTGCCCTTGCGACACAACATTCAGAACCCAGGGATCCTGGATCGAGGCCGCCCAGACGTTCCGAAATTGGAGCAACCTGGCCCCTACCGGAACAGACTGGACGGGACCAACCTCAAAAGGATTTGGTGGCCTCCCGGTCACCGGACGAAGAGCCCTTGGGGCCTTTCTGAAAGGAGGACTGTCTTGACTTCCAGCTTCTCCCATAGGATTTACCTGGTTTGTAGCTGCGCGCTTCCCTAGAACGATTAGCGTTTTGCCTCCTTGGGAAAGAGCGTTTCTGATTGCTTGGGCGTTTGTCCTGAGGAAGAAACCCAGATTTTCCACCCGTGGCCCGGGTTATGGCTGCATCTAGTTTATTCCCAAAGAGGGAAGAACCCTCAAAGGGAATCCTACACCAAGCCTGTTTAGAGGCAGCGTCGGCAACCCAGGGCCGAAGCCAAAGGGCACGTTTGGCCGTAACAGAGGCCAGCATAACCCGGGCCAAAAGGCGAATAGTATCTAAGGAAGCCTCCCCCAAGAAGCCCGCGACCATCTTCAGCTCCTGTATAGGAGAACTTTGGAGCACTTCCTCCGACACTCCTCCAAGAGTATCTTCAAGGGCATTAACCCAAACCTCCATAGCCTTGGAAATTGTAGCCAAAGCCATTGCTGGCTTACAGGCCATGCCGGCCGATAGGTATGCTCGCTTAAGATCAGCGTCAATCCTCCGATCCAAAGGATCTCTAAATGATGCTGTATCCTCCATTGGGAGAGTGACGTGTTTCGCCAGACGCATCACTGCTGCATCCACACTAGGAGATGACTCCAAGTATTTCACCTTTTCCTGTTTAAAAGGATAGAGCTTCGCTACTTTAGTGGTCATGGAATTTTTCCTTTCCACTTTGCTCCATTCTTCCGACATTATGTCTCCCAGTTCCTCTAGAAATGGGAAATTTAAACGCTCTTTGCATAACTGCTTGAAATATTTCTTCTGCTTAGGAGAAGAGACAGCAGGATCCTCCCAGTCAAGGGCCTCTCTCACCGCTTTAACTAACGGAGACACGAGGGCAAATTCAAATCCAGTACCGGAGTCATCCGAATCGGAATCGGACTCAGACGGGAGGATAGATGTATGGCTGGGTTGGGAGGACTCAAACGGATCCTGAACCGACAAATCTCTGTCAGGAGAGCGTGACGGACCTGCAGAAGTGCTTGGCTTATGCAAATCAGCAAGAGAGTCCTTTAAAACTCTGCGTACCACCTCCTCAATATGTTTGTCCGTTTTTTCCCTTTCACCCGTAGCTTGGGTATAACAGGGTTTGCACAAAGAGGAACCGTCTGGTATCAGGGTACGGCAACCCCAGCATTTTTTCCCCTGCGGGCGTTCTGAGCTGCCATGGTGCGAGGAGGAATGATGCTCACGTCCCCTGCTGTGGGAGGAGCTGCGCTTAGACTTAGATGAGGAGCGCTGGTGTTGCGTATTTGCATGACTGTCTTCGCTGCGTGTGCGGGGCTGTTGATCAGACCTAAGAGAGCTGAGACAGACATATACAACAAGCCATAAGGAAGATGAAAGAAAAACAGACATTTAAAGCTGATAAAACCAGCACATACCTAGAAAGAGCAGGCTGGCCACTAGGGGGCGGCGATGAGTCCATTGCTCCAGTAAACACAATGGTGCACTATTCAGAGATAGGAATCCTGATAGGAAGAGGACATAACATCAGACCCATCTACCCAGAAGCAAAACCCCCAGAGGATGGAACCTTCTTACCTTGACTACAGGACCAGAGTCTGGGGGAGGCTACCGGAATGCCGACCTTCCCGCCAGCTTCGGTCTAATTCTGAGTTTAAATAGACCGCCAGGCCGTAACACGCCGTATTGCGCAACCGCGCGTGACGTCAGACCGCACCACTGCGCATGCGCGGCGACTCCGATACTCGGAGCGTACCGCGCATGCCCAGAAGCGCCGAACAACCCGGAAGTAGCGGCAAAGACCGTGGCGGCGGCCAAGAAGCACCATAAGTAAGTACTAAGCCACAGAACTAACGAAACCTGAGCAATAACTGACAGAAAAACACCCTAGACACGAGCATAGACAAAATAAAAGGCACTAAAAACGAAAGATAAGCATAAAAATGAGGAAAAAGAAATGGTCCCATATAAGGGCTTACCACCCTCCGATAGCATAACCGAGTCCAGGAGACGCAACACCGGCTTGTGCCTTCAGGCAATAAAGGGCCACCCGCAGCAGCAGGGCTCTCTCGGCCAAACCACATAGCTCCAGCTAAGGGTCTCTTCCATTGCCCCTCCATACCCCGCTAAGAGCCAGGGCTTATCGGAGACTCCAAAACTCAGTCTGCCACCGATATACAGGACCAGATAGTAGGAACATCAGACATATGTATGAGGAGGACGAAAAAAGAACACTGATGCTGAAAGGGAGCAAAGATTTATGGGAGTGGGGTCCTATGAGGTAGGAGAGGAGGCGGAGCCTACCCGAACGTATGCTGCCATGGAGTCTGTCAGGAAATTTATTTTCAGGTTACAATCGTTCAAAGATAGTCATTGTACAAACCGTAAATAAGACATCCCCTGAAAATAAGCCCTAGTGTGGTTTTTGAAGCCAAAATTAATCTAAGACCCGGTCTTATTTTCGGGGAAACACGGGTATGTCATTTACTGGCTCCTTCCTTTTCTGAATGAGCAGAGCCAGTGATCACTAACTGTTCATTGATAACTGAGCATTGTGAACAGTGTTTATGATGCTTCAGTTTATGAATGAACAGGAGCCTATGTCTCCTGTACATTCATCTTCATTGCAGCTGAGGCTGTAGAAAAAGGGACTGGGGAATCTGTGTCCTCAGTCCCTTTCTCTGTCGCAAAGGCGAGATGTCACCAAAGCCCCCCAACAGGGCTGATTAAAAAAAAAGAAGAAAGAACTGTAATAAATAAGTATTTAAAATTACACTGTAAAAATAATAAAGAATAAAATAAAAAAAACACTGACACTGTCCACCCCCCCCCCCCCCAAAAAAAAAGCATTGTAAGAAAAAATACTAAAAAAATATATAAATTGTAAAAAATAAAACTGTGAAAAACAAAAACAAAATAAAAACAAAAAACTACTGACACCGACCACTTCTCTACTGACACCATCCACTGCTCTACTGATATGAGCCACTGCCAACCTCCTCCCCCCAAAAAAGAATTGTGAAAATAAAAAAAATAAAAAAATAAGAAATTAAATTGTAAAAAAAAAAAAATAAATATATTTGTAAAAATAGTATAAATAAAAATAAAAAATAAAAAAACTACCGACACTGTCCACTGCTCTACTGTCACCATCCAGCCATAAATGTCCACAACCCCCACCCCCAACTGAAGCACTTTGAAAACCTTTTTGAAAAAAAAGAATAAAAATAAAATTGTAAATAATTAATGCAAAATAAAATAATAAAAATAAAAAACTACTGACACAATGCACTGCCCTACTGACACTGTCCACTACCCTCACAAAATGTTTGTAAAATAATAATGCAAAAATAAAATTTTAAAAAATAAAATAATAAACAAAAAAATTGACTCTGTCTATTGCTCTACTGATACTACCCACTGCCCTACTGACACAATCCTGCACATACTACCCACCACCATATACTCCACACTCTTCTCCTGCACATACTACCCACTGCCATATACTCTGCACTCCTCTCCCTTAGCTGATCATTATATTAGTGTCACTGTTGATGTCAGTGTCAGTTGGTCAGTTAAGCAAGCCATAGATGATTATAATCTTGCCTGGTTTAGCAGGGGCCAGCTAAGATTCGAACCATCTCTGGGTGCAGCTCTAAACTCTGCACTCTGTACATTGTGCACTTCTGCGCTTCTTTGGTAAAAAATAAAATACAAAATATGCATTGAAAAGTTTTTTCTTTATTTTATCTTCTTAACATTTGGTAGTCAAATTCCAAAAAATTCTAAGCAGTATCTTTTATCTCATGGACGAAATGTGAGAAATAACGTATATATCATACAATCATTCCATAAACACTTATCACATACACTGAATATATCATTTTTTAGAAATGATGCTTATAAAATAGTTTACCATTTTCCATTAAAAAAAAAAAAATATGTCCCCGGATTTCATTTTAAAAATCTGGTGACCTTACCACGCGCATAAGTGGTGTCATTGTTACATACACATTTGCATTGGCTATGTCCTTACATACACTCTCAGAACTACACGTCCCACACACACATGGGTTGTATCCTTATTATATACACACACAGGACCACACTTCCCATATACATGGGCTCCATCATTATTACATACACACGCATGACTACACTTCCCATATACACATGGGCTATGTTCTCATTAGATACATAGAATTACACCTGTTACCCACATAGGCTGTGTCCTTATTACATGCACACAAACAAGATTACACTTCCCACACACATACATAGGCTGTGTCCTTATTACATATACACACACACACACACAGGCTGTGTCCTTAACCCCTTCATGCCTAAGGCTTTTTCTGACATTTGTTGCGTACAAGTTAAAATCCATATTTTTTGCTAGAAATTTTATTGCAATATTTTATGTCACACAGTATTTGCGCAGCGGTCTTTCAAACGCAATTTATTTGGGAAAAAACACTTTCATAAAAAAAAAAAAAAAACAGTAAAGTTAGCCCAATTATTTTGTATAATGTGAAAGTTGATATTACACCAAGTAAATAGATACCTAACATATCATACTTTAAAATTGCGCACACTCGTGGAATGGTGACAAACTACGGTACTATGGTGACAAACTACGGTACTTAACAACGTTTTAAAAATGTCTACAGGTTAGAGTTTAGAGTTACAGAGAAGGTCTTGTGCTAGAATTATTGCTCTCACTCTAATGATTGTGGCGATACCTCACATGTGTGGTTTGAACACAGTTTGCAGTCGCGACTTTTGTATGCATTCGCTGCTGCGTACGAGCACAGAGGGATGGGGTGCTTTAATTTTTTTTTTCCTTATTTATTTATTTATTTGTTTTTTACACTGTCTCTTTGAAAAAAAACTTTCTGGTAACTTTTATTGCCCTTGTGACAGTAATAGGTAGTGACAGGTACTTTTTATGGAGGGATCTGGGGTCTATAAGACCCTAAATCCCTCCTTTGAACTTAAAAGCATTCAAAATGCCAAGTTTGACTGTTGTGAATGCTGTCCTTTTTCTTTAAATTTGGCGCCTTTAAGTCTTCAGTAAACCAGAAGTGATGTCATGACATTGCTTCTGAGTTACTAGATCCGAGACCCGATGAAAGCCGATTCCAGCTTAGCTCGGGTCTCTGGCCAGGCAGCGGGAGGGGGGGGCGCCCCTTCCCATCTGCTTGGGATAACAGCCGTGAGGCTTCTTAAGGGTTTATACACAGGACTACACTTTCCATACACACAGGCTGTGTACTTATTAAATACACAAACACAGGACTACGCTTCCTACACACACACAGGCTGTGTCCTTAGTAAGCTGTCTATACACTCCTAAATTATTGTGCAAACTTTTTTAAATTTTTCAAATTAGGAACTGTGACAGTGCTATGCCAAGCTATGGTGTGAACATTGTTAGTGACACAGGATTCTCATCCAGGCAGGTTGAGGGGCTCCAGGGAACCTGTGTCATTCAAAGGAAACAAACAGTTTTGGTTGGTAAAACCTGCTTTGGGACCTGGAGGCTGGAGATTTCTTAGAGATCTGGGTGGGATGACATCTCCAGTCCTGGGTCTGTGTTTTGAGAACAACCAGCACATTAAGGGCTCGTTTACACTTGCTTTAAAAAGTGGCTTTGGACACACCTTTTTGAAGCACTCTGAATGCCAATCAAAGCATGGGTCAAAAAAAAAAAAAATGGTTATCTTAAAGTCTGGTTTAGACGTGTTTGCTTTGCTTCACTTCAAAACGTATACCTTACAGTATGTCGCTTCCTTGGTGCTCCAAGACATCTTCAAAGCCTCCATAAAAGTCTATGACAAACCTTGCTTAAAGCACCTGCAGCTTTTGAGAGACTTTTATTCAGCTTTTAACTTTACTTTGTTTTGGAGGTATTGCAGGCATGAGATATCCCAGGATGCACTGGTAAACCAAGGATGCACTGGTAAATCAACAAGCAAACCAGAAAGACATGAACAGCTGTCACTTCTGGTGAATATTCTAGAGCAGAGCTGAGGGTTACCACTAAGTGGGAGATCAGCAGAGCTGGGGGTTACTACTGAGTGGGAGATCAGCAGAGCTAGGGGTACTACTGAGTGGGGGATCAGCAGAGATTGGGGTACTACTGAATGGGGGCATCAACAGAGCAGAGGGTTATTACTGAACAGGGATCAACAGAGCGGGGGGGGGGGTTACTGCTGAGTGGGGCATCAGCAGAGATGGGGGTACTGCTGAGCAGGAGATCTGCTGAATGAGGGTACTAATAAGCTGAAGATCTGCTGAATGAGGGAACCAATGAGCTGGGGATCTGCTGAAAATAGGTACTTAAGAGCTGGGGATTTGCTGAGCACCGGTATTACTGAGCTGGGGTTCTACGTGGCTTCTTTAAAACAAATCAAAAATCAACACAGACAGCACATTTGTCAATCTTCTTTAAAGCTTTACAAAAGCACCACCGAAGCATTATCAAAGCATCACAGAAGCATTAAAAATGCATGTTGAAGTGGCAGGTGCTTTAATGTGTGCTAAAGTCGAAGCAAGTATAAATGAGCCCTAATTGGGCAGGTGTGTGCTTGGCTTTTAGGAGAGACCTGACTACGGTTCTAGGCTCCACCCCAGCAGCCAGAAGAGGTTGCTGCCAGGAGTCAAGAGGGCTCCATCTAGGACAACCAGGTGGAAGCCAGAGCAGCAAGGGACTGCAAGTTATATGCATAGAGTTGTGCATAAAGACAATCTTTAGGAGTCAGACAAAGGGCCTAAAGGGTAAGGACAGAGCAGGAGTACTGCATGTTTAAGCTAGGAGGCTGAATGTGGATTTATTTGGATGGAAATTCTGAATACCCCGCCAGGGAACCTGTTTATTTTGATTTCTTGAATTTTGAACTTTCTCTTAATAAAACATGGAAAGAAAATCCCTTAAAAAGAAGTATAGCGAGTGGCTGTGTCTTTAAAAGCTCTATCATTTGAAGTGAGTTCTCACATATGGGAGAGGATGCAGTGGGCAGAATTTAAGTTTCCTTTCAAAATAAGTAAGTTAATCTGTTATGTGAACTGTGTTTACATGCATGTGATGAGGAGAGAGATGAGAGAGGAGGAGAGCATAGCTCCCAACTGTCCCTGATTTTGAGGGACTGTCCCTCATTTGGAACAAAGTCCCACTGTCCCTCTTTACCTCTCATTTGTCCGTCATTTTGATTTGATCTATATAGCTGTATATAAAATGCACTTCTTATTTGTCAAAAACTGTTTCCTAGTGCATCCCGTTTCTAAATTGCTGCATTTCTAAATTCCAAAAGCCAATATAAAGGAATAGAAGTAGTAAAAAAAAAGTACTTGTAAGTATAACAATTCATTTTTTTTTGTACAATTCTCCTTTAAGGGGGATGTGGCAGGGGCGTGTTCTATGTCTAAATACTTTTGCTAATAGGTGTCCCTCATTCCCATCTCAGAAATTTGGGAGGTATGGGAGAGGAGTCAAAAGGAGAGAAACTTGCATTAAAGAGACAGTGCTCCATTTTGTTGCTTGACTGTGCAAAATTGTTGTGAAGTGACTGCAAGGATGGGGCATTCAAAGAGAAAGGACATTACTGTAAGGAATGAGAATCTGACAGTGTATTAGTCGGCTGTGGAGTGGTGTTAAGGTCTTCTGGTGGCGGTGACCCCAGTTAAGATGGGAAGTGCATGCTGTCGCCCCTGGCAACACGGATGAAAGGAGACCAGCTATCTTTGTGCAGAGTCCAGAGCTTGAAAGAGGATGCAGTGTTGAAAGCCCTGTCAAGGCAAGAGCACTGTTTGCCATGCACTGAGTCTTCAAGTACACTTTGTCCCAGCTTACAGTACAGCATGACATGGCCAGGCAAAGGTTGGTGTCTGCATTTGGGAAGCATGTTCTAAGTGCCAGGAGTGAGCAACCTAATTACCCAAAGTTTGACAGGAGTACGGTTGCCCAAAGCAATGCCAGTGACGTCAGGTTTGCAGACAGTAAGACAATTGCCTACAGAGGATTGTGGTGAGTTCAAAGCAACGCTGATTCATTGAGAGAGAGAGAAGTCAATGTATCTGGAAGAGCCAGCAAAGTTCAACCAGGAGAGTGCCTTCTCCCTTAGCAACAAGAGAAAGGGTGTTAGCAGAAAAGAGAACAGCAGGAGTAATGTGGCTCAAAATCCCCAAAAAGATGTGTTTCTCAGTTATCACTTGACCTGAAAAAGGGGCTACGCCCCAAAACATGTAGTCCTTTCAGGTCTCTTTAATTTAATTTTTAGTTTATCTTTCACTGGCAACAGCTTGGCTCAGCTTAGCATTCCATCCCAGCGCTACCCTTAGCTGGCAGCCACCAGCATCCACTTCCACCAGCCTCGTGGCATCATCTCCAGGCAAAAAGAAAACGGCTTTCATCTGCCTACAGACAGGATTCCACCAATGGTACCATACATTCACCAGGTTGATCCACGACCCCCTCTGGAGTCTGGCTGTGTACTCCTTCTATCAGATAGCCCAGCTGGTCCTCCTGGAACATTTTGTCACCCTGTCACTCATGTAGCTTCCACTTTCAGGTAATCCATTTGGGTTGGCAATGCTCTATATGTCTACCTCCTGCCTCTGTATGCCGTGTTTTTTTCAGTAAACATATATATTTTTATCCATTGAGGATTGGTCTTATAACTCTGCTTTGGTATAGAGCTTTTTTCCCATTTTTTTGGTGATTCTCAGTCACTGTGAGGGAAGCTCTCTGGAAAAAAGTCATCCAGTGCCATGCTGGGAGTGTTGTCAATTGGGGCACTGTATCATGACATGCCCCAGGTTCTGGAATACAGCTGGAGATAATGCTTTTGGGCAAGAGACTTTATCTGCAAGCCCAGTTTCCTGTTCAAAATGTTTGGAGTCACCTCTGGCAACAGTGAGGATGTACCTGTTGTGCCTACAGGGGGTGCTAAACAGAAGGAGATGCCTGCAGAAATGTCATCCTGTGGGCCAGTAAAATTTCAGCAGAGCAAAAGCACTCAAATGAAGAAGCCGACACCTGTTGCACTGATGGGTAAGACTGTTGCTGGTAAAATCTTGGAAAAGACTATGTGGCTGCTCATACTAGAGTGAGAGTGACCCCAACTGGGAGACCCACAGAGTGTTCTCTTGAAAGAGACTTGTCTCTCTGCAATGCTGTGTTTAGTGAGGAGACTGGTACAAATGTGATGATTAGTACTCAGGGCCGGCGCTACCTATAGGCAAGGTAGGCGCCAGCCTAGAGCGCACATCAGTAGGGGGCACTATGTGGAGAGCGGGCATTGAAAGCAGAAGTGTGCTCTGTTCCCCAGCTATCTACATGACAGGAGATACGCCTGCAGTCACTCCAGTCATAGGAGGAGTTTGCTCCGCCCCTTCTCCAAGTGCAGGACTAGATCTCCTCTGGCTACCAGGCTCTTGTGTGGGTGGGAATTGCGGCCAGCTTTTGACATCCTACCCGCCTTATCTGACTGCTCTCCTGCTCACCCACATGTCTGAACCGCCCAGCTGAACCGCCGGCCAGCCCGCCCGCATGTCTGAGCCGCCTGCCCGCCCGCATGTCTGACCTGCCCGCCCGCATGTCTGAGCCGCCCGCTCACCCACATGTCTGAGCCGCCCGCCCGCATGTCTGAGCCGCCCGCATGTCTGAGCCACCTGCCTGCCTCACCTGTCACCCGCCTACATGTCTGAGCCGCCTGCCAACTGTCTGAACCACCTGCCGCCAGTCCGCCGGCCTGCCTGCGCCGGCCACCCACTGCAACTCAGAGGGAGATGTTGACGACCAGGAGCTGAGGTAAGCTTAACTGACTGTACCTAACTGACAGAGTACTAAGAGAATGGGACTGGAGAGCAGGCTGGAAGTGAGGAGGGGGTTAATATTGCCATGTCCACAGATGAAGGTGGGGACTGGGGGGAAGTAAATGGCAGTGAAAATTAACCCCCCCCAGCCCCCACCTTGCATTGTCCTCATGGCATTGATATTTTACCCACCTCCCCCTTCTGCATTTGTGGTAATGCCAGTATTAATAACCCCCTCCCCTCACATTGGTGGTCATGGGGGGTTACATTTCAATGCCACTTATCACCAATGTGGGGGAGGGGGTTAATAATGCTGACATCTGTGCTAGGAATTTTTAGTGCGTTCACTGACCTCAATGTTGGGGATTTTTAATTCATCCACTGATATCTGTGTTGGGGGTTAATATTGCGTCCACTGATAACTGTATTGGGGTTATTAATGCATCCACTGACATCAATGCTGGGAGTTATAATATGGTCTAATGACAGTTTATACATTCAGGGAGGGGGAGCAAATTGGAATCTCTGCCACTTAGATCCATATCTCCCCTGCCCAGGCTGGCAGATGGTGGATCCAGCATCCCAGGTAATGGCAGCTAAGTGAAGGGTATCGGTAACAGCTGATGATCTGCCGCAGAGGATCCCCAGTGATGCATGTACAGGTAGCAGACCCCCCTACCCCCACACACACACCTCCAAGCCCCAACCCCACACCGGCTGCAGGGGGCACTTAACAGCTGGGAGTGTCTACATGAGACCCCCTCCAGTGGGGAGGGCTGGCACTGACACACGTGGGTAGTAGACCCCTGCCTGCACTGCAGCCTCTTGTCTTGGACTGATCCCTGTCTATATACTACCCTAGCCTGTCCGTATACCTGTGGACCATGGCTGGCATGAGGAAGTGAGCCGGTGCCGCTACTATTTGTGTTCAGGCCGAGTCATGGGGCACAGGTGCAGGCCCGAGGATCATGGCTGAAGAAATAGGTGGAGAGGCGGCGTAAAAATATCCACCCGTCACCTCCACCATATACATAGGCAGGGGCAAAGGGGGCGCAGTCAGGAGCAGAGGGGGGGGCGGCAAAATGAGGTTTCGCCTAGGGTGTCAAAAATCCTTGCGCCAGCCCTGTTAGTACTGATGATAAGAAGAAAAAAATGTCAATGTAAAGTGTACTGCTGCTGGGATTGCATCTATGTTGTTTATACAAAATGCTGAATTGAATGTAGTAGGCATGACCATTAAGCAAGATGTGTTATCACCCCTAGCATCATTGAGTGAGACAGCAGAGGTATCTCTGGAAACCTTGGAAGAGCTCAGTGAGGTTCAGCCAGAGGTAACCCAGGACAACTATGGTGCCACTCTGATGAACAAGCGTGCACCAAAAAAAAAAAAACGCCTGCAACAACACACCTGGGCGTTTTTGTTGCAGGCATTTTTTTGGGCATTTTTTGGGCGTCTTTGGAGGCAGGCATAACATCTGAACTTCTGTATAGGGGTATATATACACACACACTTATATATATTTATACACATACACACATATAGGTGTGATAGGAGCGTAGCCCTATGCCTGCAAATAATTTCATTAGCGCAGGCATAGGGTTCTGCTACTTTCACACCTATATATGTGTATGTGTATAAATACATATATGTGTGTGTATATATATACCCCTACACAGAAGTTCATATGTTATGCCTGCCTCCTAAGATGCCCAAAAATGCCCAAAAAAACCGCCTGCAACAAAAACGCCCAGGTGTGTTGTTGCAGGCGTTTTTTTTGGGCATTTTTTGGGCGTCTTTGGAGGCAGGCATAACATCTGAACTTCTGTATAGGGGTATATATACACACACACTTATATGTATTTATACACATACACACATATAGGTGTGATAGGAGCGAAGCCCTATGCCTTCAAATAATTTCATTAGCGCAGGCATAGGGTTCTGCTACTTTCACACCTATATATGTGTATGTGTATATATACATACATGTGTGTGTATATATACCCCTACACAGAAGTTCAGATGTCATGTCTGCCTCCAAAGACTCTTTAAAGGTAGAGTTAGGGTCTGCAGATATCAGGGTGCCTTGCCGGGGCCTGCAGTTTACGCATGTATTTGCAAATGTGTGCAACTAAACCCCTGTTTTTAATGCATACTGTTGGACAGGTTTATTCGGTTGGTCACTGGCTGGTTGGTAAGTATTGACTGGAAACCCCCTTGCTTCTTTGACCGAAATTGAAAGAAGCTTTGGTGTGTAACAGTGAAGTGGACACTATATATGCTGTGCCAGGTGGAGGGCCAGTTGAGCAGCTTATAGACAAGGACTCTATCAGGTATCAAGTGCTGGAGGCCAATGGAGAGAGGGCTTCCCTTGCAGCTAAATTCCAGACTCCCCTGGAGGTGAGACAGGAGGAGTCAGGCCTAAAGTAGCACAGGTCACCTGAAGAGATGCTTGCAGAAAAGGGCTTCACGAACACCGCTGTTGTGCTGCGGGGCTACTGCAGGCAGATGGCACCTGTGAGATGTAGCAGGTAACTAGGGTCGCTAAGACAGAGGGTAGACGATTCAAGCCATGGTAGGTGCCAGGTGTGTAGCAGAGGAGACAAGGTCAAGTGGAAGCCAAAGTCAGGACAGGTAGCAGGCAGAGGAGATTCGTTAAATAAGCCGAGGTCAAAGTCAGGGAGCGAGCCGGAGACAGATCTGGAACAAGCAGAGTCAGTAACCAGGAATCACAGGAATCAGGAAACACCACGGGAACATTGGTAGCAGCTGAAGATCAAACAGCGATTTAGACAAGGACTGGCTCCCTTATAAGGGCCCGTGGAGGTGCTGGCGGAGATGCTGTGTCCTAGATCCTTTCACCTGCTCTGACGGATGCTGGGTCCTAGAGTCCTCCTGCTATTGGTGCCCTGACAGGCTCGCTTGCTGCTGTAGAAGATATCCCTGAAAGGGCCAAGTAGGGTTGAGCACATAGCAGAGGTTGTACCTACAACTCACAAAGGATCTAAGAATGTGTTATTGAATAATGTTATGCCAAACAAGCTGGTATCAAATGGCAAAAAAAAAAAAAATAGAAGTGATTAGGGCCACCAACCAAAACATGAAATTATGTAATGATAGTCAGATTTTTAGGACAATTGCTGGAAGAGGGTCATGGGCCAGTGGAGTTGATGGATAGCAAAGTTGCCATAGCAACTAACCACTCCACTGTGTGTGATTCCTCTCCAGACACTGCCATGCCGAAAACTGAAATAAGTTATGACAGATGTGTTGATATTTCTGACAATGATGAAAAGTGCAATGCATTGATGAATTTTGATGGTTTGGTTACCATAGGTGACAATGGAAATAATGGTAGACCTAATAGTCAAGTTGACATTGTTGCTGCCAATCTTGAAAAATGTAAAGATATGGGTAATGTCCTAACAGACACAGCAGAAGTAAAGAGTACAGTAGAAGTAGGCCCCCTACAAGTTCAGAAGGATAGTCTGGGAAAGGAAATTTTGAGGAGCTTATCTGCACAGAGGGAAAACATGAATAAAGGATTGGAATCTTTAAAGGGGTCCTCTGACTTACAAACCTCTGAAAGACAACACAATCAGTCTGTACTTTAGAACTAGACTCTGACATTGCTGCAGTCATATGGGAAAGTTAGGGGGAAAAAAGTATGCAGTATACATGGGGAAACAAGCAAAGCTAACGTGGGAGAGAACGAGTGTGCCCATACTAAGGCTGGCCATACATGTTCAATTTTCATGTTCAATTTTCTGTTAAATTTACCAAAAAACATATAATAGAAGGTCAAAGCTAAACAACACTTTCAACTGTATCCTATAAGGCAGGCCTTTATACTACATAGTTGAAGGTAAATCAAAAGAAAATTGTACAGAAAATTGTAAGAAAATTGTATAATGTATGGCCAGCCTTAGAATACAGAGAAGGACCAGAGTAACCCCAGAAAAAGTGTTAAAGCTTACATATTGTGTCTAAAAATGTGACTCCTTGTTGGAAGAATTGGCTGAGTTAGGAATCTTTCATAAATGTAGCTGAAGTAATGTATATATGAACCTATAAATGTAGATAGAAGTTATAAAACTATGAAAACTAAGCAAGTAGGTGTGACAGTCTATAAGGGGAATTATACTTGTTTTAATTATACTCTTAGACCGGCTGCACAAGAATTTAGGTATTATACAACTCTATATCAGGTCAGGAATGATGGAAGCTTCCCAGAATCGCTGTTTACCAATCAAACGCAAGCTTTAGCAGACACCTGGTGGTTGTGTGGAGATAATAAATTAAGGCCTTTATTGAGCTCAAACTGGGATAGGACATGCACGCTGGTGAATGTAGTCCAACCCTTTTTAATCTTCCCCGCCAGTCTAGGAGGTGTTCCTATGTGGGATAAGGCCCTAAGCAGGAAATAAAATAAGCTAACCAAGAGAGACATCCCAGGGGGAAGTTTTGATAGATCAGTATACATAGATGCTATAGGAGTACCAAGAGAAGTCACAGATGAATTTAAAGCAAGAAACCAAATAGCTGCGGGTTTTGAATCAATTCTTCTGTTTTTATCTGTAAATAAAAACACTGAGTGGATAAACTATATATATATTACAATCTGCAGCGCTTTGTCAACTACACACGGGATGCAGTCAAGGGCCTTGCCGAGCAGCTTGATGCCACCTCACTGACAGCCTGGCAGAACAGAATCTCTTGGGACATGCTCCTGGCCGAGAGGGGATGGGTCTGTGTAATGTTCGGTACCACGTGCTGTACGTTTATCCCCAATAATACTGCCCCAGATGGCAGCGTCTCCCGAGCAATGAAGGGCTTGGAGATGCTGTCTCAAGAGTTGGCGGAAAATAGCGGGATCAAGGACCCCTTAACCGGATGGATGGAACGCTGGTTCGGCAAATGGGGCAAGTATTTGACCACCTTAGCCACTGCGGTTGCAGTAGTGCTGTCAGTATTATTATAAGCAGGCTGCTGTCTGGTACCATGCATGAAGGGACTCATCTTAAGAGTGGTGGATAGAGCTGCAAGCGATGTAATGTATACAGTTCTGTCCATGCAGGACCCTGACTTACATGATAGATCAATTTCAGCCTCATTGCCTGTATGAGCGAGTGATGCTGTTTTTATGAAGGCCCCCACTAAAACAGACAAAGACTTCTGGGGTGGGAGTTCGAGTAAGAATCTACATTTGTAGGTTCAACAGGAGGGAGATGTTGGAAGAATTGGCTGAGTCAGGAATCTTTCATAAATGTAGCTGAAGTAATGTATACAGTGCCTTGCGAAAGTATTCAGCCCCCTTGAACTTTGTGACCTTTTGCCACATTTCAGGCTTCAAACATAAAGATATAAAACTGTCATTTTTTGTGAAGAATCAACAACAAGTGGGACACAATCATGAAGTGCAACAAAATTTTTGGATATTTCAAACTTTGTTAACAAATAAAAAAACTGAAAAATTGGGCGTGCAAAATTATTCAGCCCCTTTACTTTCAATGCAGCAAACTCTCTCCAGAAGTTCAGTGAGGATCTCTGAATGATCCAATGTTGACTAATGATGATAAATAGAATCCACCTGTGTGTGTAATCAAGTCTCCGTATGAATGCACCTGCACTGTGATAGTCTCAGAGGTCCGTTTAAAGCGCAGAGAGCATCATGAAGAACAAGGAACACACCAGGCAGGTCCGAGATACTGTTGTGGAGAAGTTTAAAGCCGGATTTAGATACAAAAAGATTTCCCAAGCTTTAAACATCCCAACGAGCACTGTGCAAGCGATAATATTGAAATGGAAGGAGTATCAGACCACTGCAAATCTACGAAGACCTGGCCGTCCCTCTAAACTTTCAGCTCATACAAGGAGAGGACTGATCAGAGATGCAGCCAAGAGGCCCATGATCACTCTGGATGAGTTGCAGAGATCTACAGCTGAGGTGGGAGACTCTGTCCATAGGACAACAATCAGTCGTATACTGCACAAATCTGGCCTTTATGGAAGAGTGGCAAGAAGAAAGCCATTTCTTAAAGATATCCATAAAAAGTGTCATTTAAAGTTTACCACAAGCCACCTGGGAGACACACCAAACATGTGGAAGAAGGTGCTCTGGTCAGATGAAACCAAAATCTAACTTTTTGGCAACGATGCAAAACGTTATGTTTGGCGTAAAAGCAACACAGCTCATCACCCTGAACACACCATCCCCACTGTCAAACATGGTGGTGGCAGCATCATGGTTTGGGCCTGCTTTTCTTCAGCAGGGACAGGGAAGATGGTTAAAATTGATGGGAAGATGGATGGAGCCAAATACAGGGCCATTCTGGAAGAAAACCTGATGGAGTCTGCAAAAGACCTGAGACTGGGACGGAGATTTGTCCTCCAACAAGACAATGATCCAAAACATAAAGCAAAATCTACAATGGAATGGTTCACAAATAAACATATCCAGGTGTTAGAATGGCCAAGTCAAAGTCCAGACCTGAATCCAATCGAGAATCTGTGGAAAGAACTGAAAACTGCTGTTCACAAACGCTATCCATCCAACCTCACTGAGCTTGAGCTGTTTTGCAAGGAGGAATGGGCAAAAATTTCAGTCTCTCGATGTGCAAAACTGATAGAGACACACCCCAAGCGACTTACAGCTGTAATCGCAGCAAAAGGTGGTGCTACAAAGTATTAACTTAAGGGGGCTGAATAATTTTGCACGTCCAATCTTTCAGTTTTTTATTTGTTAACAAAGTTTGAAATATCCAATACATTTCATTCTACTTCATGATTGTGTCCCACTTTGTGTTGATTCTTCACAAAAATTACAGTTTTATATCTTTATGTTTGAAGCCTGAAATGTGGCAAAAGGTTGCAAAGTTCAAGGGGGCCGAATACTTTCGCAAGACACTGTATATGAACCTATAAATGTAGATAGAAGTTATACTTTATGTAAATTACAGTTAGAGTGATGCTTTATGATTAGCTTGTTTTTAGAGAATTCCCTTGTTTTGAGACACACATTCCTCCCTTTGCCTGCATGAAGGGGAGGGAAGTTCATTTTCTTACTTCTACAGAGAGAAGACCTTGAGAGATAACAGGACAAGACTTCCATATGGAGAATACAGAAGAAAATTCCCCTACGTTTGGGATTTTTTAGGCACATAGATAGACAGATTCAAAAGATCTAAGCAAAAATTATATTGTTTATTTAAAGTGACAAACATAGGATAATAAGTGTTAAAAACATAACAGGCAAAATGTATGCATCAAGAATATATAATCGTGACCGTGAGATGGTGAAGATGTCAGTCCAATATATTTCGGAAAATCAATTTCCTTCTTCAGGGACGGGTCACGTTGAAAGTTTTCTAATAATAACAAAGACAACAATATAATTAAGCCTGTTGTATATATTACATAAAATCATCATATACAATGTGACTGTTGCATTCTAGGCATGATGTCATACAAATATATTTGTTAGATTTGTTATTTCTTTCTCTCCCTCTCAGACAGTTAAACAGAAAAAAAGGGAAACACTTACATGATTATTCTTGTCATACATGAAGAGCCTGTAGAGTAGCTAAAAGCAAAACCGAATAACCGCATATGTGGATCCACAGTCACTGATGTTCATATATCCCAAAAATTTAGGGGAAACCAATATGTCAGACTTATGTTGTTTATATGGAAGCCCCCCGTTTTCCTAGCTCTTGTGGTCACCTGAGGTCCCAAGATTAGGCCGCAGCACCAAGAAGCTGACACTGGGAGCCAACTACAAGGAAAAAACATATGTATATAGAATGTCTTCATTAGTTTCTTGGGCTTAGTAATAGTCACCAAGAATAGACACCTAGGTCAAAATAGTATTCACCAGAGTGTCATATAGAAAATGTGGATGGCTTATAGTTACCTGAATGCTGTAGAACCCACAGTTACCACATATGGGTATCGACCAGACACGGTTTAGAAAGTGTGGACACATACAGGGAATCTAGGAGTTTAAATGTTTACCTTGATTGGTCCCAATCGGCAGCAGCTGGTGCCCGGCCTGTGGGGCTTCCTGGATTGCAAGCGTCAGGACCGCCCCGCTATTCATTGCGCATGACAATCGTCATAGCGCTGGGCGAAACCGGAAGTGACGCCTGCGTTCCACCGGCACGGGTCACGCAACCGGAAGCGAAAAAGCGCATCCGGTTTACGATTGGCTAGACCCACCCATGTGTGCAGAGGACTACAATGGGTAGGGCCGGCCAGAGACAGCGAGCGCCATGGTGGCGATCTGTCTCCCCGTGCCGGGGTGGCCACAAAAAGGAACAGAAGAAAACAAATAGGGGGAATATTGAAAATTAATTATGTGAGAGTTGGACCCTTAGAATTGGCTAACTTTGTAAACTTACCAACACAGTGAAAATATTGGATACTTACTCAATATCAGTACAATTGATAATAGTTTCGCTGCAGTGGAAATATAATATGCGGTAAATTCTGGCTTGAAATTAGCTACTTCTTTAACAATTCTATATATAAGAAAACTATAATGTACAGAATATATCCTGCGCAAACTCAAACACGGACAGTGAAAAAGTTTATTAATGTAAAAAATTGGTGTTAAAGAAGGAATAAATTATTTTTCCATCCCTCCTGATGAAAACCCTTCTAAAAAGGGTTTAAATGACATTGCTCCATTGAGACCAGGAGGCTCTGTCGCTCTTAGCATATGTATCTACCTCAGCTCAAGCTGGAGGAGACTTTTGTTCCAGTCTCCTCCTCTCGGGCTGGGGTGGATACGATCCAAAATAAGGAACTTAATTCTCGGAAATTTTCCCCCATGTACTAGTTTTACGTGACGCCCTAGGGGAAGCTCAGGGTCTGACTTGCGCATACTAAGAATGTGACGGTATGCGCGGCGCCAGAACTCCTGCTTGGTTTTTCCTATGTAAAAGCATCCGTATGTACATAGGAGTAGATAAATGACACCGATCGTGCGACAGTTCGCAAAGTGTCTTGCTCTAAAAGTCTGACCGTTGGGTAGGATGGGGGATTTACTTGTCAACATATAGCTACAATAATGGCATGAACCACAGATGTATGTGCCCTTATATTTACAACATATCACATCATCGTTGTTAAATTCACTTCGAACAAGTTTGTCCCGAAGTGCCGGGGCTCTCTTAAAGGTAAAGCCCGGTGTCTTGGACAAAAATTGTCCTAAAATTGGGTCGGATGTTAATAAGTGCCAATGTTTGGTCACTATATTTTTTATCTTTTTATGTTGATACATATAAGGGGTGATTATCCTGATGTTGTTACTATCCTTGGTGTTCTGATTTTTGGAAGGATTAAGAAGTTCCCGTCTATCACTAAGGAGGGCTCTTTTGTATGCCTTTTTCAGAGACATTTTAGAGTAACCTCTTCGTGTCAGTCTTTGACGTAAGTCGTTTGCCGCAAGTTGGAAAGACTGTAAATCGCTACAATTACACCGTAAGCGTAGGTATTGACTTATAGGGATTGATCGGATTAATGGTTCAGGGTGAAAACTTGAACCATGGAGAATACAGCGGGCCATGACCAAACCGGTTCTTACCAGTGAGATTGCAAACAGCCCCACATATGAGCCAGTCACGTGGTGAAACCTCTTAATTAACTGTTAATCTACCATAAGAGAAGTGGACGTTGATTGGATGGAAATGTACTGTTACACCTTGGACCAGCCCAGAGCACACCTATACCTCATAAATATTCATCACTATAAAAAAGGCAAACCCTATTGTCTTGGTAGATTTTTATGCATGAGACAGGCTGCTTTGACTGAACTCTGTATATATCTCCATGCGCATGTAAATAAACAAATTCCTCTTGTTTTCCAAATCACCGGATCTGAGCTTTTCCTACACTCCTTCAAAGGCAAAGAGAATGGAGTTGGAGAAAAGTGAACAGGTGCTTTGTAACTTTAATTGTACCCAACACTTAAAGCTCATGCTCAGAAAGAGACTACATTTTGTAAGTTCCTTAACCTCCCTGGCGGTCTGATTCTGTCAGTATATTTGAATGTCAAAGAGGTACATTGTTTTGCATGGAAATCTGTTCTTTCATATTGTATATTATTATATTATATTGTATTCTGATAAAACACCGGCATCGGCCGGAGGACGTTGGGGGATTGTAGGGACAAGATAAGTTTCACTACAGGGTAATCCCGAGTGTGGCTCGGGGCTACCGCTTTTGGTACTGAAAATTCACCCCGAGCCTCACTCAAGATTACCTCCAGGGAGGTTAATGGTAAGATGGCTAGTAAAGTCTCAAGGAAAACAGTCAGATGGTGCTTTTGGAAGCGCACCTGTAAAAAGGCATGGGAGTGTCTTTGTAGAGCCCAAGTGAGTGTAGCAGGAGGACACAGAGAAAGTCGTCTATGAAGACAAGAATTTAAGTTTCCCTTTGGTAAAAGTGATGTCAGGCAGGATTGGGCCAAAACAAGGAGTTTGGACTTCCATTCCCTTCAGGGTTGAAGTGGGGTGATCTCGATATTAATTTGTGATCACATTGACAAAAAAATTCTAAGCAGGATGGAAAATATTTCTCAAACAAATTTCTAGCAGTTTATGTGATGTGGCTTTCATTTGAGAAAGTCAGTTCATTCCAAAATCGAATGTTAAAAGCAAACAAAATTTTGAAGTACTTTTAAATTATATTTATCCAGTCATCAAATATACAAAGAATTTTTGTACAAATATTCATTAAAAAATCTACTAGTGTATAACCAGCTTTCAAATAAATTGATGTGGTCCCTGCGCTGTCTTGGAAAAAAAAAATTCCAATATTTATCCCAAATGCTGCTTGTATAGAAACTGTAACCTATAGACAGTGATCAATTTAGTATTTAAGGGGGGGGGGGGATACTGTGCTTCAGGGATATATTGTATAATCCTCTTATCTGAGTTAAAATCATTCAAAATAGTAGATTAATATATTGGACCAATTTCCTTACTGTAAACATGATAATAAATACACATAAATAATCAATGAAGTGATAACAATTACCAAAGGTGCAAAAGCGACTATGGTGCAATTAGAGAAAATAAATTAAATTCTTTATAAATAAATATAAGTGCACAGTGTCAAGTGCAGTAGTATATAAATAAATTAGAGTATATAAATCAATAAATACTGTATTTCCTAATAAAGATAAAGTGCATATTATAAGTCCATAGAGATATTTAATGCTGTGCCATCATGTGAGGTAAATATCTATTTATACAGTATATAAAGATAAATAATTGATTGTGCAGATATATCAAAGTGCCAGTGCTGTTCTCATATAAATCAATTGACAATTAGTGAGCTGAAAAAAGTTCATATAATCTTCCAAAAAAAATAATATTAAAGTGCTTCAGTGTTAGATATGTGGCAGTGTCCCAATAAATAATCATGTATCCTCTCCTCCACCTCTTTAAGTGCTGGTGCTCTTCAGTGTGTGACCACTTCTAGGTGTGCTAACCGCTCACCTCACTGCTGCAAATAATACATTTTGGGTATTATTTCCAGTGTTGTCACTCCTTCCTTAATGTGGCTTGTGGGTACATCTATCCAGTCCTCTGGAATGCTGCGGGGTGCTGTCAGGGTATCCTGTATCGTACTGCTCTTGCAGTTCTATTGTGGTCTCAGAGAAACATTTGGGCCATCATGGTGTAGTATGTTATAAAAGTTTTATTGAAAAAAAACATAGTAACTTACAGTTGAAAATGTAACAATCTGCGCTGTGGTATCCGCCGTCGGACTCGGATAATATATATAAGAATTACAATATTTTTACCGATATTATCTACCTCCTAATAAATATTTTCCTCCCTATATACTCTCATTTAAATATATATATATATTTTGAAAATAAAAATAAGCTTCTCTATATATAAAAAAATGATAATTATTTAATTTATCTCTGAAAATAAGTTTCCCTTATAATCATTATAAAATATATTGTTGGGATCATCTACCTCATTCTCCCTAGACTCAGGATTTAATTATAATAAATTAAATTAAATTATTTGAATGATTTTAATGGTAACTTTATTTTAAAGGATTTTATATATGTACTTTTATTAAATATTATGTAAGTTTGATATAAATCATTAGAGTATTGATTTTCATAGAAGATAGGGAAATAATATATTGTGGTTTTAATTGTTTTAATTTTAAATGTGAATGACCAAGATATACCTCACTTCCGGGATGTAAATATTAGACATGAACAGAATAAATTTATATAATGTAAATAAGTTAATGACCAACATCCGAATTGAAATACTGTACAAAACAACATTTAAGTATAAAGAAATACCCCAAATTGAAGGAAAGAACACTACATATATATAGGATATGTAAGATGGCGGAATAAGCATATCCACTTCCGGGATCATAAAAAGCATGTCACCTCCCTGTATTGTTTATCCCTTGAAGAAGTCACGTGTTGTCGTGACGTAACGCGTAGGAAAGCGCAAACCGGAAGTGACCTACGGGACATTCATACAACATGTACACAATTGAAATGTATATATATTTTCACACAAATAGAGCTTTCTTTTGGTGGTATGTGATCACTGTTTTTTTTTTTTTTGCCATATAAATAAAAAAAAAAAGACAAACAATTTTGAAAAAAATATATGTTTTTTATTTTATGTTATAAAACATATCCAATAAAATCAAATTTCTTCATACATTTATGCCAAATGTTTTCTGATACATGTCTTTGTTAAAAAATCCCAATAAGTGTATATTGGTTTGTGTTTAATTTATAGCAACTACAAACTATGATATTAATATTTAAAAACTGATCAATCCTGATGTACTGATGGACTCTCTCATTTCTTTCTTTTTTTTTTTTTTTACACTTTGATTGCTATTACAGTGATTTTTGACCAATGACAGCATTACAATACTAAGCACAGGCATTTTAGCTATGGTGCGAGTTCCAGATCCAGAAATCTACTGATTCCTGCCGTTGGAATTCCAACCATGGCTAAGCACCTGTGGGTATGCAGCCTTAGGGTCCTTTCACACAGGCAGTGCGCCCGGCGGACTCCATTTTTGCTCAGCGGGAATCGATCCGCCGATCCCCACTGAGCAGGAGGATGACAGCTTCGTCTTCGCTCTCTGTGCTGAGACGGAGCTGTCCGAGCCCCGCTCTCATCTATGGGGAATTGGATGAGAACGGACTGCCTGTCCGTTTTCATCCAATCTTATCCGATCCTCCAGATGGATGGAGAATAGGGTTTCCATCCGTCTGGATTTAATGGACAGGATCGGATAGCGGCGGGTGTCAGCGGAGACGTCTCCGCTAACACCTGCTGCTCCATAGGGCTGCATGGAGCATCCAATCCGGTCTGCCTGAAAAACGAACAGGCGGACCAGAACGGAAAGCTCGTGGGAAAGGGGCCTTAGGACCGTACTTAACAGAGGGGCCCTGACAAGGCAGTGTGACTGCCACCTATATTTGCAAAACTAAAACCTCAGATTTTTAACGGTTCATAGACAGTGCAAGCTGATGAGTGTGCTGTGAAAACCTTTGTTTGTTTGTGCGATAAAAAAGGTTAACATTTCTAAAGGGGAAACTTTAGGTGAAAAAATACTGAAATAAGAAAAAAAGAGAATTGGAAATACAATAGTAGACTTTTTTGTGGTTCTTTTTTTGTAATTGCCACTAGATGGCGTGATGCTTTCATATATTACATTCTATGTAAACATAGTCACAAAAAAACACTGTTTAAACTACTGAGCTGGGGTTTTTCATGTAAAGTTTACTGTTAATGCTACATAAATCAGTACAACGATATTTTACCTACTTCCAGTCCAGACCAATTTTGACATTTCTCTCCTACATGTATATCATCATTTTTTTTCTTTGCTAGAAAATTACTCCCCCAACCACTCTATACACTGCTCAAAAAAATTAAAAGAACACATTTTAATCACAGTATAGCATCAAGTCAATTCAACTCCTGGGTTATTGATCTAATCAGTTAAAGAAGAAGTAAAGCTTCCTCTGCAACTTGTACCTATAGGTAAGCCTATGATCAGGCTTACCTATAGGTACTGTAAATATCTCCTAAACATGCACCATTTAGAAGATATTTACTTTGCATGCAGCCAGTGACATCACTGGCGCATGCACTCTGAAGGAACGGCCGCCCGCACTGTTCCTTCATAGCCCTGTGCCGTGAATGGCGGCACCCATGCACATGCAAGGGAAAGATGTCATCGCGGCCTCGGTCAATCAGATGGCCGGAAGACGCGAACCCGGAAGGAAGACATGTGAGCATGTCGGCCGTGTCAGTGGTGAGTGGGCGCCACTGTGGGGGCTTCGTTCTAAGGTAAGTATTTCATAATGAGCTAGTATGCAATGCAAAATGACCTCTAGCAGGCCACGGATGTGAATTTCTCTGACCATACAATCAGAAACCAACTTCATGAGGGTGGCCTAAGGGGTCAACGTCCTCTAGTGGGCCCTGTGCTCGCTGACCAGCATGGTGGAGCTCGATTGGCATTTGCCATTGAACACCAGAATTTGCAGGTCCGCCACTGGTGCCCTGTGCTTTTCACAGATGAGAGCAGGTTCACCCTGAGCACATGTGAGAAGCAGTGGAGAATGTTATGTTGCTTGTAATATCCTTCAGCATGACCAGTTTGGTGGTAGGTCAGTGATGGTCTGGGGGAGCATATCCATGGAGGGACGCACAGACCTCTACAGGGTAGACAATCCAAATCCAATAGAACACCTCTGGGACATTATGTTTTGGTCCAGGTTATACCTCAGTCTGTTCAGGAGCTCAGTGATGCCCCGGTCCAGATCTGGGAAGAAATAGCACAGGACACCAAATGAGGTTTGATGTTGGAAAATGTAAGGTAATGCATTTGAGTGCCAGAAAAATGAACGCAAGTTACTCACTAGGGGGAGAGCCTTTGGGAGAGTCTAAGATGGAAAAGGACCCAGGGGTCCTAGTAGACAACAAGCTCAGCAAGGGCATGCAATGCCAAGCTGCTGCAAGCAAAGCCAACAGAATACTGGCCTGTATAAAAAAGGGGATTCACTCCAGAGATAAAACGATTATTCTCCCACTCTACAAGACTCTGGTCCGGCCGCACCTTGAGTATGCCGTCCAGTCCTGGGTACTGTCCTCAGGAAGGATGTGCTGGAACTGGGGAGAGTCCAGAGCAGGGCAACAAAGTTAATAAAGGGAATTGAGGACTTCCGCTATGAGGAAAGACTACAAGCATTGAGCTTATTTTCTCTGGAGAGGAGACGCTTGAGAGGGGATATGATATCAATGTACAATCATACTGGCGACCCTAGCATAGGGAATAACTTTTCAGCAAAAGGGAATATAAAAAGGACTTGGGGCCATTCACTAAAATTAGAAGAGAAGCAGTTTAACCTTAAACTGTGTAAAGGGTTCTATACCGTCATAGCGGTAAGGATGTGGAATTCTCTTCCACAAGCAGTGGTATAAGCAGGGAGCATCGATAGTTTCAAAAAACTATTAGATGGGCACCTTAATGACCACAACATACAGGGGTATACAATGTACTATTGACATAAACACATACACACACTCATTATAGGTTGAACTGGATGGACTGGTGTCTTTTGTTCAGCCTCACTAACTATGCAGCTATGTAACATTACTCAGTCCATATCAGTATAGATATCCGGCATGATATTTTTCCCATTTCAGATCTGATGTATTTTCAAAGTCTTCCTTTCATTTTTTTGAGTAGCATATATATATATATATATATATATATATATATATATATATATATATATATATGTGTGTGTGTGTGTGTGTGTGTATTTGTGTGTGTGTGTGTGTTTCAGTGTGTGTTTCATGGCCTAATAAATGCCTCATACTTTACTGTATTTTAGGTAAAGTAGACAAATACTTCCCTCAGTTAGTGCTTTTTATAGCATATCTAAACCGAAGTACAAAATTTGATTGTATTTCAGCTTACCAGTGTGTGGATGTGGTGGCTGCATTTGTACTTTTTCCCCCCACACTTTTTTCCCTTTATTTAAACTGGTATTTCTACCATTAACGCTTTTCATGTCCTAGGGTAAAAACCATACTGAACAGTATTGTCTCCTTAGGATAGGGAGTGTGTTAGGAACACATAACACTGATAGTGTCATGAACACATGCCTCTTGGCTCCATGACAGGGAGTTTGTAGTCCATTGAGATAGAACAATGCTAACTGATAAAAGTCTAAAGACAGATAAAACAGCAGGGGTTTCCAACCCCCGAACCCAAGGATTGGCCCAGTACATGCTCTGTTGCTGACTGGGCTGCACGGCAGAAGGTGAGCGTGGACCGTGGTCCAGGCAGGACTATCACAGACCACAGTTGCTGCTCACCTCCTGCTGGGCAGCCGTGCCATTATCCTGTGTGTCCTCTCCCACATCTCCCACCCGGTCACTGATATAATCCTCTTTGCAGAGCAGGGGGGCGACAGTAGCTGGAGATCACAGAGAGCAGGAGTCTTTTCATATTGACAAGTGGGTAATCACCCACTTGTTAACATAATAAGTTGGGCAGCTCCTGCTCTCAGTCCAGATCTGCAACTCCTCCCGTCCCCTGCTCTGCTGATAGGACGACATCCTGTCACATGAGTCCGGGCGGAGATGCAAGAGAGGACACACAGGCTAATAACTGCCACTGCCATGTGAAAGGTAGGATTGTGCAGGGTAGGCAAAGATTTACAGGGGTCGCTGTGTTGTTAGAAGAAAACGGTGGCCATGACTGCAAGGGGCACTGTGATAGGGGCTGTGATTGCTAGGGGCGCTGTAATATAAAGGGGCACTGTGATATAATGGGGATTGCCCTCATTACAGTGCCCCTTTGCAGTGCAGTCCCCTTTATATCACAGTGCCCCATTACAGTGCAGTTCACGTTACATTAATTTAAAGAGGACTGCACTGCAAAGGGGAACTTAAGGACATTGTGGCACAGCTGTGGACCAACTCCATTTCACGCCTCTCTAGTTCCTGGAAAAAGCGTCTGCCACTAAAGCAGTCCCTGGAAACGAAAAGGTAGGGGACCACTGGAGTACAGGAAGTTATCAACTCTGGCTGGATGAACAGCTATTTTTTGCACTAGTCAAACAAATATAATAAAACACTTTTACTGGTATATTTAAAAAACCAAAAGGGAGCAAATAAGAGAAAATGTATTGTTAGAGTTTACATACGCTTTACGTGAACCATACAGGAGCAAATAAGAGTTTACGTAAGCTTTAAGCTTTCACATGAAAGGTACCAAGTAACTGCAGTAAACATTTTTTTTGAATTTCAAATCTGGTTTGTTTTTACTAAGTATGTTGAATTACTCCCACTTTTAAAGTCCCATTCATTGTGATAAACAATGCAACATGCACCTTTCTACATGTATATATTACCCACAGGCATGTAGGGGTTTGTTTTTTAAGAATAAATGGGTGGAAATATAACTATTGCAAATCATTTTTGTTCTGCTTCGATACCAATATATCTGTGCTGAGATAAAAACAAAGGATTTTTTTTAACAATATTACATTTAGGGCCCATTCACACCAGAAACTGTATGTTTACTGCACATTTCTTTGCATGTGCATTGCAGTGCATTTTCGTGTATTTACATGCATTTGCAGGCATTTCTGTGTATTTGTAATGCAGCATGCTGTACACTTTTTTTTTCACTACACTACAATAGTGTGAACTACACCCATAGGATAACCTGGATTTTGAATGGTCTACTCTATATACTTGGAATGCATACAACTGCATCTCACTGCATCTGGTGTGAATGGGCCCTTAATAGTTTTTGTTATGGTTAGTAAATTTGTAAGAACAGACCCTGGGACAGTTTTACAATATAATCTCTCACCAAAATGTGTAGGTTACTATATACACATATTACATAATGTATGGCATAGAGTCTAAAGTCAGTAAGTTATTTTTGTCATTATTGGCATAAACTCTCAAGAGCAAGACCCTCCTAATCCACTTGTCTTTTTGTGACTGTTCTGTCTCCTTTTATTTTGTACAGCACTGTGGAAATTGTTGACGCTATATAAGTATACGGGAAAATGCAAGAAATGTTGGACCCGGCGCTACCACTTTTAAATTAGTATTGTGCAAATATGTGCTTTATGTGCTATAAAAGTGCATGTAGTGCAATCAATACAAAGAAAGTGCTACGTGCCGTTAAAAACATCAATAGGTTTAACCTGGGCTGTGCTCAGTGTACCACATTAAAAGTGTCATATATCATACATCTGCATAAAGTGCCAAGTGCTAATAATACCAAGTGCCACGTGTTGTGATCCGTGCTAAAAACAATATATGGCGCCGGCGGATGGTCCACCAAACAGCACCGCTGCTTACCGCACTCTTAAGCCTTTGACTCGACACTTCTTGGTCACTAGAGCAAAGAATAAACCTCCATTGCGTAGCATATGTTGTGTACAGCAAAGATAACTTAGCATCCACTCACAGTTTGGGGAGTTCACTATCAGCTTGAAAGGTGTTCGCCGGGCCGCTTCCGCGTTCCACCGGCTCCACCGGGAGCCGGTGGAACGCGGAAGCGGCCCGGCGAACACCTTTCAAGCTGATAGTGAACTCCCCAAACTGTGAGTGGATGCTAAGTTATCTTTGCTGTACACAACATATGCTACGCAATGGAGGTTTATTCTTTGTTCTAGTGACCAAGAAGTGTAGAGTCAAAGGCTTAAGAGTGCGGTAAGCAGCGGTGCTGTTTGGTGGACCATCCGCCGGCGCCATATATTGTTTTTAGCACGGATCACAACACGTGGCACTTGGTATTATTAGCACTTGGCACTTTATGCAGATGTATGATATATGACACTTTTAATGTGGTACACTGAGCACAGCCCAGGTTAAACCTATTGATGTTTTTAACGGCACGTAGCACTTTCTTTGTATTGATTGCACTACATGCACTTTTATAGCACATAAAGCACATATTTGCACAATACTAATTTAAAAGTGGTAGCGCCGGGTCCAACATTTCTTGCATTTTCCCTAATCTACTACCTCAGAGGTAGGTTGGAGGCAGCTTACACCACTAATTGATTTTGTACTGAAACTCCGTAGCGCTGGTACACAACCCCCCTTCTTTCATATAAGTATATGTTCTGCTTAAAAATAATAAAAAAATAGTATTTTATATCAGTATTTTGAGTATGCAGAACCATATGGTGCCATTTCAAAGTACTCGATAAATACATACCTAAAAATTAAATATAGTTTTGATAAAGACAAAACTTTGTATTTTTTTTTTTTTTATTATTCTGGATAAAGTATGGAAGAGCTTTTCTTTCTACCTGTACCCCTTCTGGTGAAACACACACTTTCTATTTTACCTGTAGAGTTTTCCCTACACAGACATGGCAGAAACCAATTTCTGAAAGTAAGGATGATTATTAGATATAAAAAAAACATTTTTTGTACAGTATAATGTACTGTATAAAACCAGTTTCACAATCCAGAGCACGTTAAATAAAACATAAGTTGCTCTGAATTAAAAAAAAAAACACATCAGATATTTGGTTTGTTGTTACTAGGTTAGAAATAATTAAAATGTCTGTTGGGCTTTTATTGCTATCTGAGGCCCTGAGAGGGGAGATTCCTTTTCATTTTCTGTGTGAACAAGGCCAAACACAGACAAATGTTGAAAATCCTCCTATTTCCTGTCCTAGTGACAACACTCACAGGACAGGAGATAAGAAGAGATCTCCACTTCTTAAGTCCTAGACAGCAGTAAAAACCTAGAGAAGTTTTAGCCTTTCCACACTCTTTAGGAAAGTTTTGTCTGAAGATACATTTAGGTTAAAGGAAATTTTGATTTTCCTTTGAAAAATTGAGCCTGGACTAACTATTGCCAGCTCTCATACCTCCATATTGGCCAATGGGGCAGTTCATCACATTGAAGGACCAATAAAGACTTTGGAAGAAGAAGATTGTAGGCAGGTTGCCTACTGCGAGTTAGTTTTGGCTGCCCAAGTCAGGGAAAATTAGTTAATATTTTACTGCCTTCTTTGGGCAAGTTCGTGGGCTTTCTGGGGTCCAGCTTCCCATCCTGTGTATTATAAAAGGGAGAGGGTTCTGGGTCCCTGGGAAACAAGAGCTCTAGAAGAAAAATAGGGCTGCTGGGACCCGTTGTCCATGCCAGGGAACGCTGACTCATCGGGCTACCGTTATGAAGGACACTACCTTTCTGGATCTACATCCATTTATGGATTTTCCCTTAAAGTGTTACCAAACCCTGCAGCCTGCATTCACTATATCTGGTCTCCCACAGTACACAGAACATAAAAATGCAATCATTTTAGTAATTATAAACTGCTAAATACCCTTTCTCATCAGCAGTATATAGCAGTCTTGAGGCTAGAATCAGTGTCGCGCTAAGCACTAGTTGAAGCTTGTAGGAGGAGTTTTCATTCTCCCCTGATTGTCCTATGAGGCTGCAAGATCCCTGCCCTCTGTCTGGACAGTGCTGATTGGCCCTGTGCTGATCACATGCACCCTCCCAAGAAGAACTGAGCATGTGCAGAGTGCTCCCAAGGCTCTCTACTATCAGGAGATGGATTAGGGACTGTGGAAGAAAGGGGGGGGGGGTCAGAGAAGGCAGGATTAAACAGCCTTTTTACACAATGCAGAGGATTAACCCCTTAGGTTCCACAGTGTGTATAACAAGCATGCTTTACTTCATATACAGACTCATTTTACTGTTGTGGGTTTAGTAACACTTTAAGGACTCTACCTGTTCACACATGTGCAGTGGGCAGCTGGCTTTGAAACAGCAAGGAGTCACAGCTAGCTGCCCACATGTAAGATTCTGGAGCCAGGGACCCAAAGACAGACAAAGAGCCAGGTCCGGTGAGGACATTGCTGGATCCTGGGACAGGTAAGTGTGTCACCAGCTACAGTCTTAAAAATCATGCAGTGTAGGTCAGTATCAGTGTAGTATAGGTGAGGTACTGGTGGTAGGTATAAAGTGTCCCACTTGGAGCAACTTAGTTCATGCTAGTCAGTATATGAATGATGGGCAGTCTACCCTTTCACCAGTTCCTGTTTTGCAACTGTAAAGTTCCTGCTGTACAAAGGGACCCCTTGTTACATAGACTGTTCTGGGGGTCAGAGAGGAGGGTGAGAGGATGCTCTGATCTCCCTGCAGCAAACGTGTTTTTGATGCAATTGCTGTGGTCCCCACTGTTCTTCCCCTGGTGCCATCGCCCTAAGGCCTTCCGGTCCTGACGGGACTGGCCTCCTGCTGATATGTGGGCACACAGGCAGATGTGCTCACATGGATTCCCTAAGTGCCAAAAGCAAAAACCTAGCTGGGCAGTATCAAAAAAGCAGCTCCACCTCTCCTCCTGTACTTCTTCTACAGCAGGAGCGCCATTCCAGTTAGCAGCCCCATCCTAGTCCCCCCGACACGATCCCAGTGCCACCTCCTGCTCTGGGATGGTGGGTCGGTAATCCCAGATTGCGGGTTCCTGACCCGAGTTCCCTGAGCACAGTGTGGGGAAAGGAGTCGGCACTAGAGGAAGCAGAGCTGATGCTTCCTGTATAGCGTTGGCTCCTGTCACAGGCGGAGGGATACCAAATGTACTCCGCCTGTGACAGCAGCCATACAAGAAGCATCAGCTCTGCCGATGAGAGAGGGACTTAGAGAGAGAAAGAGAGAGAGGAGGGAAGGAGAGGTAGAAGGAGAGAGAGATGAGAAAGAGAAGAAGGGGAAAAAAAAGAACAAGTGAGAGAGAAAATAAGAGAGGGACGAGTGATAGCGGGGCAGTATCCAGTAGGAGTATCCACCAGCAGTACTCACCAGCAGTACCCACTAGCAGTACCAGCCAGCAGTACCAGGCAGCAGTACCCACCAGCAGTACCCACCAGCAGTACCAGCCAGCAGTAGCCACCAGCAGTACCCACCAGCAGTAGCCACCACCAGTACCCACCAGCAGTACCCACCAGCAGTACCCGCCAGCAGTACCCACTAGGGATTCTTCTTTGCGGATACCGATATTTTGGCCATCGCATATCGGTATCAGCCAATATGGGCCGATATTTTGTACATTTAAAGTTTTGAAAAATAAAGACAATTTTTGACACAAATCTGGTACTGAACATGTTCATTTTTGTTTAATGCTTAATGGCTGCCTTGCTGGCACCCTGTGGTGGGTTGCTGACTGGCTGGCACCCTGTGGTGGGTGGCTGGCTTGCTGGCACCTTGTGGTGGATGGCTGGCTGGCTTGCAACCTATGGTGGGTGGCTGGCTGGCTGGCACCCTTTGGTGGGTGGTTGGCTTGCTGGCACCCTGTGGTGGATGGCTGGCTGGCACCCTGTGGTGGGTGGCTGTCTGCCTGGCACCCTGTGGTGGAAAGCTGGCTGTCTGGCACCCTGTGGTGGGTGGGTGGCTGGCTGTCTGGCACCCTGTGGTGTGTGGCTGGCTGTGTGGCACCCTGTGGTGGGTGGCTGGCTTGCTGGCATGCTGTGGTGGATGGCTGACTGGCTGGCACCCTGTGGTGGGTGGGTGGCTGGCTGGCTGGCACCCTGTGGTAGGTGGGTGGCTGGCTGGCACCCTGTGGTAGGTGGGTGGCTGGTGGGAATGCACAGTGCCACATTACCCTGCGGAAGAAAGTCCTCGCTGTCGAGGTGGTGGTGTACGATATTCTGGGTGAGGTTGAGAAGATTCGGGGTCTTGAGAAGGGCAGGGAGCTTCGAGTGGTCTGAATAAGGGCATGGAGGAATATCAGACCTGCCTTTGGTGAACTGTCCATCTCTGGGTGAGGAGCTCTTTTCCTATGCTATTTATTTTACGCCCTTAGCTTTTGTTGGTTAATATCTTCTTTTTGAAGAAGGGCTGCATGCATAATGGGGGTGGTTTTGTTTCTTGACCTCGCAGGTTGGATGTCTGGTGTGATGGTGTGAGTCTTACTAAGATTATTTTCCCTGGTATGACATGTTCATGATGTGAGTTTTGCTTTCGCTGTAAAGCCATTCTTTGTTTGAGAGCAGAATTTGCTATGTATTTTTTTTCCCTTTTCATGTAAATATGTATATATTTATTTATGTATATTGATTTTATGCTTATTGATTGCAAGACTTTTAATAAACAAAAAATTGGGTGGCTGGTGGCTGGCTGGCTGGCTGTCACCCTGTGGTTGGTGACTGGCTGTCTGGTATGCTGTGGTGGGTGGCTGGCTATCTGGCTCCCTGTGGTGGCTGGCTGGCTGTCTGGCACCCTGTGGTGGGTGGCTGGCTGGCACCCTGTGGTGGGTGGCTGGCTTGCTGGCACCCTCTGGTGGGTGGGTGAGTGGGAGGCTGGCACAGGGGCTGTGGGCGGCTGGCTGGTACAGTGCCTGTGACTGGCTGGTACAGGGTCTGTGGGTGGCTGGCTGGCTGGCTGGCTGGTACAGGGCCTGTGGGTGGCTGGCTGTCTGGCACCCTGTGGTGGGTGGGTGGCTGGCTGGCTGGCACCCTGTGGTGAGTGGTTGGCTGGCACAGGGGATGTGGCTGGCTGGTACAGGGTCTGTGGGTTGTTGGCTGGCTGGTACAGGGCCTGTGGGTGGCTGGCTGGTACAGGGCCTGTGGGTGGCTGGCTGGCTCGCTGGTACAGTGCCTGTGGCTGGCTGACTGGTACAGGGCCTGTGGGTGTGGGTGGCTGGCTGGCACCGGGCTGCTGTGGGTGGGTGTATGGCTGTGATACACTCCTGCGAGACTAGTCCAGATTCCAGACGAGGCTGTCCAAGGTGAGGGAGGTGGCCTAAGAAGGCAGAAT
Source organism: Pelophylax lessonae (assembly GCF_965119305.1). Classification (NCBI taxonomy): domain Eukaryota; kingdom Metazoa; phylum Chordata; class Amphibia; order Anura; family Ranidae; genus Pelophylax; species Pelophylax lessonae. The sequence continues at coordinate 660,627,227 of NC_138768.1, forward strand.
GATATCAAGAAAATATGGGCAATATCGGCCAGTCCCAGGGCCGATACCGATATATCGGGGAAAGTGCATATCGGCCCTCGATATATCGGCCTTGCCGATAATCCGTCGATCCCTAGTACCCACCAGCAGTACCAGTCAGCAGTACCCACCAGCAGTACCAGCCAGCAGTACCCACCAGCAGTACAAGCCAGCAGTACCAGCCAGCAGTACCCACCAGCATTTCTCGCCAGCAGTACCAGCCAGCAGTACCCACCAGCAGTACCAGCCAGCAGTATCCAACAGTAGTATCCACCAGCAGTACCTGCCAGCAGTACCCACCAGCAATACCCTCCAGCAGTATCCACCAGCAGTACCCGCCAGTAGTACCAGCCAGCAGTACCAGCCCTGGAGGACAGCCAGTTAACATCCACCAGCCATACCGGCCTGGGAGACAGCAGCAGCCAGCGATAGCTGCAGGAACCCAATTCAATCCACTTAAAAAACAGAAGGGGATCCCTCCCCTTCTGTCTGGGCAGATCAGATTGGAGGGCCCATAGAGTAGAGCGGGCTGTGTCCATGTCTGCTCTGCATATGCTGGCACGGACCTGTCATCTGATCTGTCTGCTCCGCTCATTGTGGCCCGCAACCGGTTACCAAGTCGCTAAAGTGGCCCTTGCTCCTCAAAAGGTATCTATACACGAACACACACTTTTTTTTATTTTTGAGGTGGGGTGGTAATCTTGGGTGGGTTCCCACACTTTTTTTTCCCAGGACTTGACCCCTGCTTGGCATCTGATGACAGCAAGGATACAGTAGTCAACCTAGATTTTTAACCTTGAAACCTGTACTTTTGGGACAATTATCCTTCATATGTTGTCAACTACTTGCCTTCAGCAATACCAAAACCTCTAAGGCAGGTTTGGATTCACTGATTTCCAGTTAACATAACCTTTGTGGAAATTAAATATAAATTGTATTATCTCTAAGAGTCTAATCTTTGTCTGTTTCAGAATATTATATTTATTTTACAAAGTGCTTGTAATAATAACAAGCATTCTTTATTCATGTGAGTGGAGGCATTAAAGCACACATGAAAGCATTTCTGCAGTTATGTATGCCTTTCTCCATTCTTGTCATTTATTGTTGTGTCTTAGGTAATACACCGTTGTGGATCTACTGTTTTTTCCTTTTTTACCTAAATGACAACCAGCTGTACTCCATAATGCCATAATACACATTATAGCCAAAATCCCAGTAAACCGCTTACAAACCACAACGTATATATACATATTGCGGTCGGCAAGTGGTAAACTCTCCGGTATCTTCCCAACTATAGAAGTTAACAGGTCTATAGTTACTTGGTAAAGACTTTGATCCCTTTTTAAATATAGGCACCATATTGGCTTTATGCCAATTTAGTGGTACACTTTCAGTCATTAAATAGTCCCTAAAAATTACATAGCTTTAAAATGACAGAGCTCAATTCTTTTAGGATCTGTGGGTGTATCCCATCTGGTCCAGGTGCTTTATTCACCTTTTTTCTGTCTAAATATTTCTGGACCATATCAACTTTGAGCCACTGTGGATAATTTGGGGATGTGCCAATGCCATCCCCATTATAGCCATGGGCTCTCCCATGCTCCTTTGTACACAAAAAGCTCAAGAAAGTATTTAATAAATTTGCCTTCTCCTTGTCCCCAGTCACCCACTCTAGACTGTTTTGTAAAGGGCCTACATGCCCAGACCTGTCCTTTTTACTCTTAATATATTTGAAGAATTTTGGGGGGTTTGTTCTACTATCTTTTGCAATCTGTCGTTCTTCTTGAATTTTTGCATCCTTTATTTCCTTTTTACATATTCTGTTATTTTTTGCAACTCCTAACAAGGATAGTATTGCTTAATGTTTATATTTTTTAAAAGCTCTTATCCTATTATTTATACCTTATTTTAACTTTGGTCGTAAGCCACATAGGTTTTATTTTTAGCCTTTTAAATTGCTCATGGGAATATAAATAAATGGCGTAAGGAAGTCAACACCGATAAGACAGAAAGTACCTCTTACTCACCCAGCGCTAAAAAGACAATATATAAATATTAGATAGACCCAGACCCGGAATTGGGAAGAGCAGGATTTTGGCTCTGACCCTTATTCCGATTATGAGGATGATTACTCATACCAAAACCAACGTCAATTGGGTTACCAATATAATGTCCCCATAAGGAACCAATTTTTCCCGCTGAGGGATAATGTGGGTCCAGATAGATTAGCCCAATCTGCTTCTGGTTCTGAACAACAACAGAAGGAGCTAGAACTGGGAGCTACTGGTCAAACATTGACCTCCAATCAAAGCTACCCTGGGTGGGGTTTTCCCAAGGTAAACCAAGGAAAAAAGAGACTGGCAGAACCAAACAAGGTTCAAGAGGAGGAAGGAGAGTCCAACTTAAAAAAAGCCAAAATGTAACAGGGGCGGGCATATTCAACCTAAGTAAAACCATCTTAACAGAATCAGAAAAACAAATTCTTGATAAAGTTTTGAAATATGCCCCCCCCCCCAAAACCATCAATAAATTTGAAACATATATGGACATACACAAATTTATAAGGAAAATCAATATTAAGAGATATGTCACCAGTAACCCTATCAAGGATAACCGTATAATTTCGACTCATTTTCAGCATTCCGGTCTCTCCAATGCCTCCACATTCAATCCCCCAGGTTCCATGGCCCCTTCAGTCAGGGTGTTTAGGGATGTCGTACTCAGGGACTTGGAGAAATTAAACATCCGGAAATGCAACATGCGGAAAGATCTGCAAGCTGGTCTTGATTCATTATGCGATAACAAACAACTGATTATCAGACCCGCTGATAAAGGGGGAGCGATTGTGGTCTTAGATAGATCAGACTATGAGACAGAAATGTATCGCATATTGAACGACCGTTTAACATATACCCCCCTCCCCCAAGACCCTAAGTTTAAGTACAAACGGGAACTTGAGAACATACTAGACAGGGGCCAACAGTTGGACATTCTGAACCAGAAGGAGAGATTGTTTTTGGTACCAAAATGTCCCCTCACCCCTATAATTTATTATTTACCCAAGATCCACAAGAGCCAGACCTCCCCCCCGGGGCGTCCCATAGTCAGTGGTATTGACTCTGTGACGTCCCGGGTGGGGAAGTATATAGATTATTATTTACAACCATTAGTTCAATTAATGCCCTCTTATGTTCGAGATAGTAGACATATCATGAATTTATTGTCAGATTTGATCCCTACCGAGAACATGTGGATGGTCACTGCCGACGTATCGTCGCTTTATACTATCATTCCACATGATCTGGGGTTGGATGCGGTCTATATGTTCCTTAGGCGAGACTCAGTGTTGCCCTTGGCACAGATTGACTTTATAATGGAGCTGCTTAACTACGCGACCAAACACAATTACTTTTGGTTTGGAGGCCAATTCTATAGGCAAGACACTGGCGTCGCCATGGGCGCCAAGTACGCTCCATCATTGGCCAATCTCTTTATGGCCCAATGGGAGGAGGATGTCATCTATGCCCATCGCAGGCCTCAAGTCCTGCTATGGGCAAGATACATCGATGACATCCTCCTCCTGTGGGATGGCAACAGGGAGGACCTGATTTCCTTTCTGGATTCTTTAAATCACAATTCCAGGGGAATTGTCCTAAATTATGAGCTGAATCAGACGGTCATCAACTTTTTAGATCTGTCTATCTCCATCGCGGAAGGTTCCTTTGTTACTTCTACGTTTTTTAAAACTACAGATCGTAACGCATATATACCAGTGGATAGTTGCCACCACAGCTCTTGGTTAAGAGCTATACCGAAGGGTCAATATATGCGGATCCGCCGCAATTGTACCAATATGACCGATTTTGTTAAACAAGCCCAGGTACTCACGGAGAGATTCGTTGCCAAGGGATATGATCCTGACTTTCTCCGTGGGTCCCTGGAGCAAGTTAGCTCGATGGACAGATCTCAATTGTTGATCACACGTCCAGCTATGACACAAAGTGACTATACATCTAGTCCCTCCTTTGTAACCACTTATTCCAAACAAGCCATGGATATTAAAAGGTTGATCATACGACACTGGCATATTTTGGATAATGACCCAGTCTTGCATCAGGTGTTGCCAGATAAACCTAGAGTCATTTTTAAGGGCACCCCCAATTTGCGAGATGTACTGGCCCCGAATGTCATAGAGGCTCCTGCGGCACGCCCTTCTTTCTTGGATCATTTAAGTGGTTTTTATAAATGTAATAGGTGCCAAGTATGCCGTTTGACCCATATTAAATGCAAAAATACTAAGTCCTTTACATCTACTAGTACTGGGAAATCTTTCAAAATCAAACCTTTTGTTTCCTGCACGAGCACTGGGGTAGTTTATCTCCTCCAGTGCTCCTGTGGATTTCAATACATAGGAAGAACAAAGCGCCCATTGTCGGTACGCTTAAACGAACATATAACTAACATACGTAACGGATACGATAAACATTCGGTGTCCAAACATTTTTTGATTAAACATAATAAAAATCCTACAAATGTTACCTTTTTGGGTATCGACAAATTCAGCCCAAAATGGCGGGGTGAACCTTTTGTGAGGGGCCTCTCTAGGCTAGAAATGGCCTGGATATATAAAGCCAAGACTTACACGCCTTTTGGAATGAATGTCGATACCGATGTAAATGCATTTATAAATAATTCATAGAATTTCCTTTGTGTTTCTGGCAAACTCTTTTTTCTTGCAATATATCTTTGGTTGGTAGTGGAGAAGTCCATTTATGATGAGGCCAGAGGGAGTTATTGTGATCTCCCATTGTTAATTTTATTATTTTTATCATTTTTAACATTTTTATGTCCAATTTGTGATTGATGTTGTAAATTACACCTGCCTCTATTTGAGGTGTGATCTGAGCCCCTATGTTAACCACCAGATAAGCGGTGCTTCAAATGAGATTGGTTATTTCCTCCTTGCCTATAGTAGCTTGTATGTTTATAAGAATATACCACGCTTGTCTGGAATTATTAGGGACTATATACTAACATTCAATTGTGAATTGTTCCTTGTGAGACATAGGAATATGTTTGCTTACAGGTAGATGGTGATGTAAACAACACCATTCTAGTCTAAATATGATTTATAGTTTTTAGTTTTGTCTCAATATTGAGATTTTGTCCTAATTTCTATGTAGGGGGTAATCCCTGTGAGACCTGGGAGTGTTGTGAGCCCTCTAATAGTTTGCTACGCTACTTACATTCCAATAAGTATACATATTACTTATGGTTTATTTCTATTCTCAGTTTTCATTTATGTCTAAATATCCTTATCTTTAAACAGCTCTATTTTTGATTATCTATACCTGATTGGAAAATGGATAATAGTTATTTTGGCTATATATGGTCAATTTAGCTATATAGAGATATCTCCATATCCTATTGGCTTGCCAGGTTAGGGCGGTCTAGTGTATTGGGTTTAACCTGAATTAAGATGGCGATTTGGGTTTCAACTTCCTGGTCCCGCGGGGAGGATCCTCTTTCTTGTTTGTTACTATATAAGAGGTGGCGTCAGCACGCCGCCCGTACCTTGAGAACGTCATTTCTGACGAAACGTACGTCGGTCGCGGCGTGCTGACGTCACCTCTGCGAGACGCTCAGGCGGGTGTTTGAAGCTGTCCGGCCGGCAGCTTTGATTCAGCGTAAACTACATGCTCTATTTTGTAAGTGCATTACTTTTATCTTTTTTTTATAATAAACGGTTTTACGCTATGGACATCTTCATTATTGTTTATATGTGATTCCGGGAGCCATAACTGTGGATCAGCCATCTATACCACCAGTGACTTAATCTATACTCAGAGGATAGATGATCTTATCCAGGGACATCTGCTTCGTGTTTTTTGCATACATCTGCTTATTTCTGGTAAGCAGTGATTTCTAGTGATGGTCCTAAGGGGGTCACAGGTTATCTGAATGATTATATGCCTGTCTTTTCTACACTATCTGGTAATTAAATTGCGAATAAGGTGGTGGCTCATCCTTCTGTTTGTCTCCGTCATTTGGGACCTCTGTGGATGGTTTTACTTTATTTTATTTTATTTGCTTTTCCATCTGGTAAGCAGCCTGTGTTGGTGGTGGCTTTCATTAACACCTTCCTTTCCTGATACACACGGGAGTTGTTTTTTCCATACCCTCAATATACAGTATTACGCTATGTCTTTGCATTTGTTTTTCATCCCAATATTCATCCAATTGTGATCCTGGGACGGATATTACTGGGAGCGGACCTGCTTATAGGGGATTGGTGACCATTTCCAAAATTCCGGATTTGTGATACTCGCACTGATATATCTACATTCTGGTAAGCAGGAATTCTGTCTACGGCCTTGAGGGGATCATAGCTATCAGAGTGATCTTACATGCTTAATTTACCTGTACTATCTGGTAATTAAACTGTGAATCAGGTGGTGGCCTGTCAGTTCACTTGTCTTTGCTATTCAGAATTGCTCTAGACACATTTTTTGCTTTGCTTTACCTTTCTTCTGGTAAGCAGCCTGTGATGGTGGTGGTTTTTATGAGCACTTTTCTCCCCTAAGCACACGGGAGTTGTATTTTAATTTTATTATACAGTATCACGCTATGTATTTTTTATTTATTTTTTACTACAATATTCACCAATTGTGATCCTGGGACGGATACCGCCGAGGAGGATTTCTCTGTAGATTTACTTCTGGCTTGGATAGTTACACGCAAGGCCCAATATACTGCTACATCTGGTAAGCAGTAATTTCATTCATTGTTCACACCTGTGGATCTTCACTTGAATTTTTGGACTTTTATTTGATCCGATATTCATTTACCAATCACTGATTTTTGGGACTATATCTGGACTCAATCTCATATATTTTGTGTCACTTAGCGCAGCTTCCTCTATCTATTGCTTTTTAATGTTTGTCACATATTAAGTTGCTGCTACCTGTTTACCGATATCTAGCGCAGTTTCTTCCCCCCTTTTTCTAAATATATAAATATTCCAATATAAAATATTAAGACATTAAGGTGGTTAAAATTGGTAAAAAAACCGACCTAAAACAGGTCAAAAGCTGCTGCTCATGGGAATATATTTTGCAGTGTGTTTACATACAGTCTTTTTGAAGAATTCCCATTTCTGTTCTGTGTTCATCGTTGCCAATATTCTCTCCAAGTCTATGTCTTGGAGAGCAGCCCTCGTCCTTGGAAAATTTGCTCTCCTAAAGATAGGTGTTTTTTTTATTTCCAGTATGTGCTTGTTGCTTACAGCTTACATTAAATTAAATCATGCTATGGTCACTGCTCTGTATCTTTTAGGTTACTTTGCGCTAAAGAAAGGAAGCAGAAACCCCTGTAGTATTCGAATGTGCTTTTATTAAACAAGAATGCTTTGTACATTCAAACTACTTACAATTGTAGAAAAAAAATATGTCATATAGAGTATTGCAAATATGCATACAACACACATGCACACACTATCTAACCTTCCTTGCAAATGAGCATTGACAATGGTCGGTATGCTAAAGAGATACACCAAAAAGTCACTTAGTTTGGGTTATAGCAGCTTCACAATCTCTGTAGGCAGGCAGAACATCAGGCTGTTTGAGTAACTGCACAAATTGGAGCTCTCTCAAAGTGCAGATTTAGCGTCATCCACAGGTGGCGTTTCCATTCTGGTCTTGTAAAGTCTCCTCTGGCACAGGTCTGCCTTCCTTCTACCCAGGTCTTCTTCTTGTTATGGAGCCTTCCTTTTACTCTGGTCTTCTTTCAAACTCCCTCCTTGTTCAGGCTGTTGTATCTTCTTTCTTGCACCACCCCATTACCTGACAACATCATTTCTTTTTTAACTAACCTTTATGAACCACTTAAACAAGTTAATTAGCAGTGGAATAGAGGAAGCCCAGTTTCTGATTTCTAGATGGTGGCTAAAATGTATTATTCCATATTCCATACAATAAAAAAAACCCTACTAAAATAGTAATTGCAACACATTGCCCCCTGCTATGCTCCTTGTTTTTTCACCTACACCTTTTTCCCCCTTGTATTACACATTGCACTTTTATTCCTATTCAATGTTATGCTGGGGAGTAAATGGCATACCATTTCCTCAGTCTTCCTACCAAATGCAACATTGAAACTTTGTAGTAAACTTAAGTTAAAGGCCACTGATCTGTATTAAACACTTGTTAACACAGCCAAAGACCATACAGGCACTATGTTGTACATAATTATGTTATCTCTGGGTCTGCATCTCAATCCAGAAAGCACTGATCATGAATAATGGTAAAAAAAAAAAAAGATGGAGGCATGGTTTGGATGGCCTTGGGAGCAGACGCGCTGTGCTGAACCTTCACGCCTTGCCTGCCTTTTTACAATAACCTGCAGCATTACATCCCATGGAAATGGGGAAGCCCAATAAGCTGAAAGATCTCAAGACCCGAGACACAACACCAAGTCTGTTTTGGCACCTCCACCGCTCATTACAGACTACTTCTCCCACGGAGGTCCGCGGGTCAGCATACAGCTAAGATGGCACTGGCTTCCCCCGCCGCGGCTCTCTCTCTTTCATCTGCCTCCACAGGAGCTGGATCACAGAGGTATGGCTCCAGCGGGGATCTTCCCCAGTTTAGAACCCCAGACCTCCCTGCCAGTTCTCCCACTGCGGCTCCTGCACCTTGAGTGGGCACCTGCTGGAAAGTCTCTACCAGCAGTTTCCTATGTGCCTCGTGGAACCTCCACCTTCTGCTTCCTCTCAAGCCACCCAGCCCTGCTCTCATTGAGAGTCCTCAGCCCCTGAATGGGACCCGAATCAGTCTTTCCCCCAATGCTCTTGAGCGTCTAGGGGACGGTCCCCCTCAGTCACACAGCACCAGGGGAGATCTCCCCCCCCATCGGGCCACCTCCAGTACCCCACAATTAACCAGCCACCGTGGAGCACGCTCTCAGTCTAGCTGCTCATCTGGCTCCTCCAAGAAGCAGTCCCATACTAATACACCCTGCCAACCCTCTCCTGGTCGCCATGCCCCTTCTGCTTTTTGCATGTCTGCAGCGGTGGGTGTCCGCGCAGAAACCACAATATATTTTGACACAGACCCTGAAGCCTATATTTCCTGGCGGGATTCTGTTCAGTGTATTATACCTACAGAACAAGATTTCTGCATGCTCATCCAGGAGGTGCGTGAAACGTGTAGGTCTGAAATCAATATGCTACGTACTGATCTTCATCAACTATCTACTAGAGTCACATTTCTAGAGTAGGATGTCCATGAAACTAAGCAAGACCTTTCACAAATTCACAGTCACCTTGCTTCTCAGGCCTCTACTCTTTGTGATTTTCAATGTCATCTTGAGGACTTAGACATCAGGGGCAGATGCAACAACATCAGGGTCCGAGGCCTCCCGGAGGCGACCCTTGATGAAGGCCTATCTTCTTCTCTGCAAGCTATCTTCAACAATGTATTGGGCCTCCCGGCTCACTGAAAAGTAAAATTAGACCGCGCCCACCGGGGGCTTCACCCCCGTGGTCCAGCGCCTTGGCCACGAGATCTGCAGGATCCACAATTACGCCCTCAAAGAGGAAATCATAGTAAAGGCAAGGAACGTGCGCTCTATTGACTTTGACGGAGCCTCCATACAACTCTTCCCACAATTGTCATGGATCACACTCCAGCAACGTCATTCCCTGCAACCGATTCTCACTTCGCCCATGATTTCCAATACCATTGGGTTTCCCTTTCAGTCTGACGGCGACGAAAGATGGGAGATCCGTAACACTACGATACCCGGAAGATCTAAAGTCCTTTTGCAGAGATCTTGATATTTCTGTACCGGCCACCCCAGCCTGGGATCCTCTCCCGGTCCTTCCCCCGCTCCCGTGGCCACGTTCCTCTGCTGCTTCTTCCCCACAATTTCACAATGCCTGATTGTGTCTGGCCTCACGTGCACTTTTCTATTCAGAGTTTCTGAAGGTCCCATGCCCTGAGTTTTCCCAGACATGTGTTGATTAGGGATGGGCTCGATGTTCGAGTCGAACGTAAGTGCTTTATTAAAAAATTTAAAAAATAGTGTCCCTCGATGTAAATCAATCACGATGCCCGCCGGACCAAAAAAATTAAAAAAAAAATTGCTCTGCCTCTTGGGAGGCCTCCCGCTGTCTGCCCGATCCGCGCTTTTGACAGTTCTTGAATAGGCAAGGGGAGGGGCCACCCAGCTACGTCACTCGGTGGCACCGCCCCTTCTGATGTCATGTGACATCATGTGACATCAGAACGGGGCCGTGCTGCCAAGAACTGTCAAAGCGCAGATCGGGCAGATGGCAGGAGGCCTCCCAAGAGGCGGAGCGTTTTTTTATATTTTCTATTATTTGGGTCTGGTGGGCATCAAGATTTATGATGGACTTACATTGAGGGACACTATTTTTTTAAATTTTTTTAATAAAGGACTTGTCAAAAACTGTTTCCTGTGGTTCTTACTTTTCAACACTTTTTTTAATGAATGGGTACCCAATACCCATTCACATGGGGGGGGCTGGGATCTGTGGGCCCCCTCGTTAACTACTTTAGCTCCGGAAGCTTTTACCTTCTTAATGACCAGGCCATTTTTTGAGATGCGGCACTGCATTGCTTTAACTGACAATTGCACAGTTGTGCAATGCTGTACCCAAATAAACGTATTGTCTTTTTTTCCCCACAAATAGAGCTTTCTTTCGGTGGTATTTGATCACCTCTGCGGTTTTTATTTCTTGTGCTATAAACAAAAAAAAAACACAATTTGGAAAAAAAAAAACATTTTTACTTTCTGCTATAAAACATTCCCAATAAAAACATTAAAAAAAATCAAACCAATATGTATTCTGCATACATATGTTTGGTAAAAAAAATCCTAATAGCTGAATATTGATTGGTTTGCACAAAAGTTATAGCGTCTACAAACTATGGGATACATTTATGGACTTTTCATTTTTTTTATTGTTTTTACTAGTAATGGCGGCGATCTGCGATTTTTAGCGGGACTGCGACATTGCTGCGGACAAATCTTAGTACACTTACACTAAGTGACACTTTTTCGGGACCAGTGACACCAATACAGTGATCAGTGCTAAAAAAAATGCACTGTTACTGTATAAATGACACTGGCAGGGAAGGGGTTAACACTTGGGGTGATCAAGGAGTTAAGTGTGCCTCTAGGGAGTACTTTTTAACTGTACTGGGACTGGGTGCACCAGAGGAAAAGAGATCTGTGTTTCAGCTTAGCTGAAACACAAGATCTCTCTTTTCATCCCTGACAGAACAGCGGTCGGCCTTGTTTACATAGGCAGACTGCCGTTCTGTCATTCTGCCGAACGATCTGCGAGTCCCGGCGGCATGATATTTAAAGGAATTTTTCATTTTTATTGTTGAACCTTAAGCATCATTAAAATCACTGCTCCTTAAAAACGATAGTTCTAAAAATATTTTTTTTGCATTGATACACGTCCCCCAGGGCAGTACCCAGGTCCCCATACATTTTTTATGGCAATAACTTGCATAAAAGCCTTTAAAATGAGGACTTTTGATTTTTTTTATGTTCGTGTCCCATAGTCTTTAATGGAGTTTGCATGTTTGCTAGAACTTTTTCCCTGTTCAAAATGTTCTGGTGCGATTCGAACAGGGGGTGTTTGGTCCATCCCTAGTGTTGATTGAACTCTGGCAAATGATCCAGGTCTTTACCACCCAGAGGCTGCACTTTTAGATGTACCCCCATAGACTTTTTGGCCATTTCTATTCTATAGGCATTGTCTGTTTGACAACGTTATATTTCTCTGTTGTCAGTAACTCCCTAGGTTTGTTATACTCCCCTCCCCGGTACCCTTTCACGGGGTGCTGGTGTAGGGGATATAACTTTAATTGACCCTACTGACCTCATGTCCCCCCTCTTCCATTTTTATTTTTTGAGTATGTTACATTTTTCTTGGGCTACAGCTAGTTGAAAATAACGGAAAATTGATATCAAATACTTACCGTAATTTTCCTTTCCTGATGGACTCCATGGCAGCATACGTTTGGGTAGGCCCCGCCTCCTCTCCTACCTCATAGGACCCCACTCCCATAAATCTTTGCTCCCTTTCAGCATCAGTGTTCTGTAACTAGCCTACTCAGGAATTGGGAGGGGACTCCTGCTGCCATGGAGTCCATCAGGAAAGGAAAATTACGGTAAGTATTTGATATCAATTTTCCGTTTTCCTGACAGACTCCATGGCAGCATACGTTTGGGAAATAACTCGCTATACACTCCCGGGTGGGAAGATGCTGAACAAAGAAAACTTTAATTGGCACTGTCAACTGACAAGACTTGTACGCCAAAATTAACGGAAGATAAAGCAGCAGGTTCAATACAATAATGGGAAAGGAAAGTATTGACAGATGACCAGGATGCTGCTTTGCAGATCACGTCAGGCGCGACGTGTTTAGAAGCTGCCCAAGACGTAGCGACGCTTCTTGTAGAGTGAGCTGTAATCGCCTCTGGAGGAGCCAAGCCCTTCGCTCTATACGCCCATTGGATAGCCTGAACGATCCACGCAGCCACTGCTCTAGAAGATGCACGCATTCCTTTCTTTTTGCCATGGAGCAGAACAAAAAGGAAATCCGATTGGCGGAAGGAGGATGTGGCCTCCAAATATTGACTTAGAGTGTTGCCCACGTCTAGAGGATGGACTGAAGATTCCACATCAGTTCTGAAGGTGGGAAGAACTATCTCAGCATTTTCGTGGAAGACAGAGGTCACTTTTGGATTTGAGCCCAGCATAGGGATTAGGACCACCCTGTCTTGAAAAAAGGTCAGAAAAGGCTCTTTGTGACCCAGATTGTGTATCTCAGAGACCCTCTTAGCGGAGGTAATGGCCACCAAAAATGCTGTCTTCAACTTAAGTTCCTTGATAGACATGGAAGCAACATCCTTTGAAGAAAAAAAGTCCAAAACTCCTGCCCTCACTAATTTATAAGGATCAGGTAGGGTTTGTCCCTCTCCTCAGGCGGGAGATAACACCAGGAAAGTCATCGACCTTATAGAAGTGGCAAACAGTAATAATTCTGAGGCGTTACTTCTCAGTCTGGATGCAGAAAAGGCCTTTGACAGGCTTGGCTGACCGTTCATGTTTGCCACCCTCTAACACGTCAGTGTTACAGGTCCTTTTCAGTGAGCCATCACCCACTTATACTTATCCCCCTCAGCGTTAGTTAGAACTCCGTTCGCCACCCTCCTTTCCTATTTCCAATGGGAACGCTGCAAGGGTGCCCCTTGTCCCCCTCCTCTTTGACCTATGTATTGAACCCCTAGCAGCCCATATTAGACAAAACTCAAATATACATGGTATCCCAGTACATACTAGAGACTGTAATATGTCCCTTTTTGCTGATGACATACTGCTTATGCTTACGCAATTACATATCTCCCTCCCAAATCTTCATATGGAGCTGGATGGATATAATTCTCTCTCGTGTTATAAAACTAATAATTCTAAGACAGAAGTCCTTCCTCTCAACATACCCCACCAAACGCTCTCCCACCTTTCTCAATCATTTAATTATTCTTGGAGGACTTCTGCTCTAAAGTACCTTGGTGTAAGCCTTACACCCTCTTACAATACCCTTTATAAAGCTAACTTCCCCCCACTATATGCCTCTATTAAAGCCTCTTTAGCCAAGTCAAAATCCCAAAAGCTATCTCTTTTCGGTCACATGGCGACCATTAAGATGGCGATCTTGGCCAAATTTCTCTATCTCTTTGAGACGCTGCCTATCCCCATCTTGGTATACACTCCATGCTTACAACCGTTGGACACAGGTTGAGAAGTTATAAAATGGCCCCCTATATGCAAATAAAAGAAATATCAGCGCACAGAAACACAGAACAGGAATTTATAGCTGCTGAACACTCAGGTCAAACTAGAACACCCGTATGTAGAAATAGAATAAGATAACAGTGCAGCGCTAATAATCAAACATATTTAGATGCCAAAACATGATGAAATAATGAAACATGATGAAATGGTGAAAACTTGATATAATAGATAAAAACAGGTGAGTCTATGCAATGCCCGTGGGTAAGGGTGAGGAAAGGGGTCCTAAGTATGACAGTTGGTGCTCTTAGTGCACTGATATCCACCACCTCTTAAGTTGGCCTCTCACCTTAAAACCACTTGGGTTAAGCATGTAACTCCTCTCTCAGAAAGACTCCTAAATCGAACTTCCTCTTAAAAAGGGCACAACAGGGAAACCCCAATCAGAAAACGCTCCAAGTCAATAGCCACTTCCTGGATCTATATGCATTCTTGGAGACGGGGCGTAGATCAAATTTGAAGAAGATGATGCACATGAGGTGGCAAAAAACTGTCAATACATGGACAATGTGTTATTTCATGGATGACTCTTCAGTTGCCTCCTCCGCAGATGTCAGTCCTCAGGGTGTCCACTCTCTATTATTTCTGTCTGCCCTTCCACAACACAGAGATCCTATTCCTGAGAAGCATAGCAATCCTCATCATCTGTACACCACACTGCTTCCGGGTCTCTGGTCACATGACCAGTGACGTACAGGTCGTCTAATTCTGGTCCAGAATCTGGTGATGTGGACCAGAATTAGACAACCTGTACGTCACTGGTCATGTGACCGGAGACCCAGAAGCAGTGTGGTGTACAGATGGTGAGGATTGTTATGCTTCTCAGGAATAGGATCTCTGTGTTGTGGAAGGGCAGACAGAAATAATAGAGAGTGGACACCCTGAGGACTGACATCTGTGGAGGAGGCAACTGAAGAGTCATCCATGAAATAACACATTGTCCATGTATTGACAGTTTTTTGCGACCTCATGTGCATCATCTTCTTCAAATTTGATCCACGCCCCGTCTCCAAGAATGCATATAGATCCTGGAAGTGGCTATTGACTTGGAGCGTTTTCTGATTGGGGTTTCCCTGTTGTGCCCTTTTTAAGAGGAAGTTCGATTTAGGAGTCTTTCTGAGAGAGGAGTTACATGCTTAACCCAAGTGGTTTTAAGGTGAGAGGCCAACTTAAGAGGTGGTGGATATCAGTGCACTAAGAGCACCAACTGTCATACTTAGGACCCCTTTCCTCACCCTTACCCACGGGCATTGCATGGACTCACCTGTTTTTATCTATTATATCAAGTTTTCACCATTTCATCATGTTTCATTATTTCATCATGTTTTGGCATCTAAATATGTTTGATTATTAGTGCTGCACTGTTATCTTATTCTATAAAATGGCCCCCGTCCACCCGAACTCCATGCTTTGGAGTACTGACGCCCAGCTCAACACTCTGTGACTGTTGGGATCTATGTTGCTTTTGCGCACCCTTTGGTGATGTGTCAAATTATATCATATCGTCTTACATCTACTGCCTCATTGGCAACCTTATTTCTGTTAATCCCCAATGTCCTGAACAGTTTGACCTCGCAAATGTCTCACTTTTGGATGGAAAGGGCCCTGTTTCACTTTGGTCAGTTGGTGGACACCAGAACTAGAATTTTACGGACTTTCAAGGCCCTGCAGGACGCTTATGACCTGCCTAAGCAGGCCTTCTTTAGTTACTTAGAAATACGACATTTTACACAGTCATTCCCGACTAAACCCCAATTTTCCCCTCTAACGAAGTTTGAAAAAATCTGCTTGGAGGGTTTGTCCTCTAAGGGTATGATTTCTCGTATTTACCAGCTCCTAATTAAGGATCTATCATTGGCCAGGCCTTTGTACGCCTATATGCAAAAATGGGAGCAGGTCTTGGGTGAGGAGCTACCTTTGAAAACATGGTAAATTATTTGGTCACAGGTATCCAAGAGCTCGATCTGTACCCTGTACATAGAGAACCAATACAAGATTTTCTATCATTGCTACCAAACTCGGACTTGCTCCTTTCCATATATCCTTCTGCCGATCGTTGATGCTGGCGCTGTAATAAAGGCATAGGTACATTAAATCACATTTACTGGTCTTGCTCATTGATCATCCCCTATTAGTGGATGTGCACAGTAAAATCAAAGAAAAAATAGGGAGGCAGAAACCTTCCCATATCCCTTCCAACACAATAGGACTTTAAAGGATGTGGGGTCGTCACATATAGATGAGCACTTCAACAGAAGTTACATTTTTGGATTTAAAAACAGATTTATTCAATATACAAAGTTAAAAGCGTCTCATAAAGATATACATAAGCAGAAAAAACACAAGTTACATTCAATTCCAATATACTGTATACTGTGATTGCACATTTGTTGGGAAACCTATTTAGACGGTCTATTGGCGGATGGTTCATTCCCTCCTCCATTTCATCTTTGGATCCTGGGTGCCTTTCAATCCCAAATCCTTTCTCCTAGGTCTCCCACCCGCTTCCTTTTCTAAATTGTCTAAAAAACACCCCTGCATACGTCCTGCACGATGCTTAGTTGCTCTTAAGGTAAGAAATGGGAGCCCGCATCTCTGTTTGATTTGCATTCCAGGTGCAAGAGGATGGAATACTGAGATGTGAAGATGGAATACCTGACTGTGTCACTAACTGACTCCCTTGAAGCTCATAACCAGGTTTGGGAATTGTGGGATCTTTCTGAAATTCCTCCAACCTGACGCTTCCCTAAAATAGTGATGCGGTGGAGGTTTTCTACGATCCTCTCCCCTCTGTCTTTCTTCTTCTTGCTTTTCTGTATTTTTTTGTTTTTTACTAATGTGGTCAATACAGTGCCTTGAAATACTGCTGCTTTGAGCAGCTATTACCAGGCTTGCTTTACCTTAACCCTGCTTTCCCATTGAATGCTTTATAAGTTGGCACTTTTTTGGCTTTTGTCAAACTAATTGTCTTATACCTTTCTCTTTTTACTATTGAAAATTAAAAAAAATGGTCAGATTTGAAAAAAAAAAAAAAGGCCGCTGCCCTTCTGGAGAGATTATGGCATTTTCAGGGAGACTAATGTGATTTTTGCAAACTATTTAGCAGGTGTGAACGTAACATGAAAAAGTATATCTACTACTAGTTATACATGATGCTCCATTCACACCTGGGCGTTTGAGTGTTTTTCAGCTCCAAAAAAGCGCAAAAAAAACGCCCAACAAGTAAAACCCCATTCATTTAAATGGCCCCTGTTCACATCTGAGCGTTTTAACGCCTGAAGCAAAACGCCTGTAGCGGAAAAAAAGTACACGAGCTTCTTTTTGGGCTCATTACCAGCGTTTTTGATAGATGTCAATGCCTGCCTCCAAAAACGCCTGAAAATCGCTGTAAAAATCGCGGTAAAAAACGCGCGAAAACGCTACGCTCAAGTGTAAATGCAGCCTAAGGCTACGTTCACATGTGAGCGTATCGATCGCAGGCAGAATCACCGCGATTCTGCTCGCGATCCGGAAATTATTGCAAATCGCGGGACGCCTGTGCGTTGCCCGTGATTTGCAATAGCACCCCAAATGCTGTGCGATGTTACCACGATTTGCGCCTGCCGAATCGCTGTAACATCACGCAAAAAAAAAATTGCAGGACGCATGACACCCCAAAGAAGCTCTTGTACCTTTTTTTGGGCATCATGCGTCCCGCAATTTTTTTTGCGCGATGTTACCGCGATTCAGCAGGCGCAAATCGCGGCAACATCGCACAGCGCTTGGGGTGCTATTGCAAATCACGGGCAACGCACAGGCGCCCCGCGATTTGCGATTCTGCCCGCGATCGATACGCTGACATGTGAATGAAGCCTTAGCCCCGGTTCACACTGGTCGCCTCACAGGTCGCCGCAGGTCGCCTCCCATAGGAAAGCTGCGGACCCGTTCTAATAGGAGCGACACAAGTCGCTCCGACCTAGAAAAAGGGTCCGGAGCTTCTTTGGGGCGACCAGGAGGCGACCGCCATAGACTTCAATGTTATGAAGTCCGTGGCGGCCGCTCCGAGGTCGCCCCTGAAAGTAGCGTCGCTCCTATGTGAACCGGCGCTTAATGTTGTTATTTGTTAAACAAGATTGTTAGTAAATAAAGTAACTATGGTTTTCAGACACAAAAATGCTTTACATGCAATCAAATTACTTAACAGGCATTAACATAACATGAAAAATTTTATCTGCTGTTAATGTTGTTATTGGTTAAAAAAGATTGTTAGTAAAGTAACAAGGGTTTTAGGACTCAAAAATGCTTTACTTGCAATCAAAATAATGTACCAGCACAACAAAAACATGATAAAAACATACCCATTACTGATCAGGGATTTATGTTCTTTTTTAAGAAAAATATATCTTCAATAGAAATTGAAGAGAACAAGAAGTCAATTCAAACTCCAGCGTACAAATTGCATACACTGCATGACAGAACAACTCGTGGATGGAAAAGTATGAAGAAAATGACAATAATAAAAGTGCAATAATCTCTTCAATAACAGTAGTAACTACAGTTCTTCACCACAATGCACACAAACACAACGGTTCTTCTAGCTTGGCCTGAAATAGCTAAATATTACATATAAAAAAGAGAACAACTTTTATGATTTTTAAAGCTTTGAATAAAAATGCAACACATTGCAGGTTGATATTTGAAAATACCCATTACAGTACTTTCAATGAATGTCCTTGTAATGTGTTTTTTAAGCATCAGGCCTATACAATTTCATCATCTTGGCTGGAAAGCAATGTAAAATTGTAAGGAAGTTTGTTCACAATAACTAAACATGGCAAAAACCAGATCAAATAATGCAATGAATGACCAACCTCAGGAATTAGAATCTCCCCACACTTACTAGGTCTAGGGAGGCTGTTTTACTTACCTTACCCCTGCTATGGCTGACTCCAGCTATACTTCTCCCTATGGCACTCTGGGCTGTAAACAGTCCCTTGACATCATTACATATAATTCATGGCTATTAACCCTTTATTCTACATGGAGAAGGCAGGAGTATCACTGTGGCCTGGAGTGCCTTAGAGTTGGGACTTTGCAGAACTCGTAGCACCCCTGGAGGGATTCTGCTGGAGTGAGTAAGTATTAGGCCCCTTTCACACGGTCTGCATTCCGTTGCGGACCGTGCTCTACCCAGCGGGGATCGATCCACCGATCCCCGCTGATCCGGCGGATGACAGCTCCGTCTCCACACTGTGTGCGGAGATGGAGGTGTCAGAGCCTCGCTGCTCTCTATGGGGAATTGGATGAGAGCGGACCGCCTGTCCGCTCTCATCCTATCCCATCCGATCCAATCCCCTGGACGGATGGAAAATAGGGTTTACATCCGTCCGGATTTCACGGACAGGATTGGATGCGGATGGCAGCGGGTGTCAGCGGACATGTCACCGCTGACATCCGCTGCTCCATAGGGCTGAATGGGGCACCCGATCAGATCCGCCTAAAAAACTGACAGGCAGATCTGATCGCAACACCCGTGTGAAAGAGCCCTAATGCCCCATACACACGTGCAGATTATCTGCAAACTTTTGTCTGCAGACTTACCTTTTCTATGAAGTGCAAGGGCCTGCCGGATTGTATACAAATTGAAAGTGTTTAGGTTTGACCTCATATTATATGGTTTTGGTAAGTCTGCAGACAAAAGTATGCAGATAATCTGCACGTGTGTATGGGGCATTACAGTTAACCACTTGCTGACCGCCCTAAAGCAGTTTTACTGCTACACAGAATCTTGTATATACAGGTTGCATCTCATAAAATTAGAATGTCATCAAATTTTTAGTTTATTTTCAGTAATTCAATTTAAAAAGTTAAAAACACATATTTTTTTTAAAAAAGATATGTTATACAGAGTGATATATTTCTAGAATTTCTTTCTTTTAATTTTGATGATTATGGCTTACAGCTAGTGAAAACCCAAAATTCAATATCTCAGAAAATTAGAATATTATATAAGACCAATAAAAAAAGGATTTTTTTATAAAGAAATGTTGGCTTACTGAAAGGTATGTCCGTGTACAGTATAGTATGCACTCAATACTTGGTCGGGGCTCCCTTTTCTTGAATTACTGCATCAATGTGGCGTGGCTCAGAGGAGAATAGCCAGTGGCACTGCTGAGGTGTTATGGAAGCCCAGGTTGCTTTGATGGTGGCCTTCAGCTCATCTACATTGTTGGGTCTTTTGTCTCTCATCTTCCTCTTGACAATACCCCAAAGATTCTCTATGGGGTTTAGGTCAGGCGAGTTTGCTGGCCAATCAAGCACAGTGATGTCATGATCATTTAACCAGGTATTGGTGCTTTTGGCAGTGTGGGCAAGTGCCAAGTCCTGCAAATGTTTGAGTTTCACTTTTTGAAATGAATTACTGAAAAAATTTTTTACGAGATGGATGATTCTTCGCAGCAGAAGATGATCTTCATGTGCCAGGCACTCTATGTCTGCTGACACTTGCTGATCATCGGTAAACAACACAGAACAGGGATCTGCCTATGTAAACAAGGTAGATCGCCCTTCTGACAATGGGAAGGGATGGATTCTGTGTTCCTGAAAAGCAGGGACTATAATCTATCTCTTCCCCTAGTAAAAGCACCACACTGTGTACACAGTGCAAAAACACTGGCTAGGCACACAGTTAACTCTTTGATCGCCTTAGATGTTTAACCCCTTCCCAGCCAGTGTCATCAGTAAAGTGACAATGTATATTTTTAGCACTGATCACTGTATTACTGTCACTGGTTCCGGCAAACTGTCAACAGTGTCAGTTAGTGTCTGATTGTCAGCCGCAATATCACAGTCCCACTAACATTGTTTAGCATGACCGGTTTGGTAGTGGGTCAGTGATGGTCTGGGGAGACATATCCATGGAGGGACGCACAGACTTCTACAGACTAGACAGTGGCACCCTGACTGCCACTAGGTATCAGGATGAAATCCTTGGACCCATTGTCATACCCTACACTAGTGCAGGGGGTCCAGGGTTCCTCCTGGTGCACGACAATGCCCAGCCTCATGTGGCGAGTGTATGCAGCCAGTTCCTGGAGGATGAAGGAATTGATATCACTGAATGGCCCCCACGCTCGCCTGACCTAAATCGAATAGAACGCCTCTCTGGCATTATGTTTTGGTCCATCTGACACCATCAGGTTGCATCTCAGTCTGTTCAGGAGCTCAGTGATGCCCTGGTCCAGATCTGGGAAGAAATACCCTAGGACACCATTCGTCGTCTCATTAAGAGCATGCCTCGACATTGTCAGGCATGTATACAAGCACTTGGGGGCCATACTAGCTACTGAGTACCATTTTGAGTTGCTGCAATGAAATTTCAGCAAAATGGATTAGCCTGCTGCATAATTTTTTCACTTTGATTTTCGGGATGTCTTTGAATTCAGCCCTTTTGTAGGTTGATGATTTTAATTTCCATCAAACGATGTGGCATCTTTTCATTCCTAACGCATTACCCAGTCAATATAAGTATAGATATCCATCATTATATTTTTACCCATGGAGATCTGATGTGTTTTCAAAGTGCTCCTTTAATTTTTTTGAGAAGTATAAATACCATAGTTTGAAGACGCTATAATGGTGGCGTAAACAAATTAATATGCGCGTATCTGAATTTTTTTTTTTTTTTTTTTACCAAAAACATGTAACAGAATACATATTGGCCTAAATTTATGAAGAATTCGATTTTTAAAAAACTTTTATTCTATATTTTTTACAGCAGAAGGTAAAAAATATTGCTTGAGGGTTTTTTTTTAATGGCGCAAAAAATAAAAAACGCAGTGGTGATCAAATACCACCACAAAAAAAGCTCTATTTGTGGGAAAAAATGACATAACTTTTATTTGGCTACAGCGCTGCATGACTGCAAAATTGTCAGTTAAATTAACACAGTGCCATATCCCAAAAAATGGCCTGGTCATGAAGGGGGTAAATCTTTTGGAGGTCAAGTGGTTAAATCAAAGGGTTTATTGTTATAATCCAAAACAAAGTTAAACAATTGTGTTTCAGTGAGTAACATAATTCTTTCTTTACTTTAAAGTGTTACTAAACCTACAACAGTAAAATCAGTCTGTATATGCAGTAAAGCACAAGGGTGTAGGAACCCACACAAATCTGGGGGGGACAGCATTTTTACTCGCCAGGTATATGCTTTTTCAGTAAACTGCGAAACAAACCCACTGCTCTCTATGGGGGATCGGATGAGAGCGGACCGCCTGTCCGCTCTCATCCGATCCCATCCGATCCCTGAGCGGATGGAAAAATAGGGTTTCCATCCGTCCAGATTTCACGGACAGGATCGGATACGGATGGCAGCGGATGTCCGCTGACACCCGCTGCCCCATAGAGCTGCATGGAGGATCCGATCAGATCCACCTATAAAACTGACAGGCGGATCTGATCGGATCGCCCTTGTGAAAGAGCCCTTATTCATTTTTTTTTTACAATATGGATGGTAGGAAGATGACAGTGGGGATGAAGATGACAGTGGGTGGGATAGTAGGAAGATGACAGTGGGGATGAAGATGACAGTGGGTGGGGGATGGTAGGAATTTTACATACACCCCCCCCCCCCCAGCTTCACACACCCCTCCATCTCCATACACACCCCCCCCCTGCTTCACACACCCCTCCATCTCCACACCCCCCCCCCCCCAGCTTTACACACCCCTCCATCTCCACCCCCATAGCACCATACACCGCCCCTTGCAAGTTAGTACAGTATTATATTAGTTATAATCATCATCACAGACCTTCAGATTCAGATGTTGCAGAGTGGAGAGAGCTGTTCCCGCCTCCTCTCCTCCATGTACTGTACAGGAAACACACAGGAAGGGGGAGGGGAGGGTTCAGTGCTCGTCTCTGCTCTGCTCTCTGCACTCACACACAGGCAGCTGGGGAGAGAGATCAGCTGCCTGTGTGTTTGTGTGACTCGCTGAGGATCGGGGAGCTCCGGTCTCAGCTGCGCTTGCCGCTCTCCTCTCTATACATACAGGGGGCCCCTGCTCCAAGTACTAAACTGGGGGGGATTTCTCCATACCTGTCCGCCCCTCATTATTTCCTGGGGGGGTTGTGTCCCCCCCGTCCCCCCGGTTCCTACGCCCATGAAAGCATGCTTGTTATAATTACTGTGGAACCTAAGGGGTTAATCCTCTGCATTGTGTAAAAAGACTGTTTGATCCTGTCTTCTCTGATCCTCCTCTTCCTCCACTGTCTCCAAACTATCTGATGACATTGCAGAGCCTTGGGGGCACTCTGCACATGCTCAGTTTGGTGTATATTACTACAGTTTCTTTCTTTTTGGAAGGGTGCATGTGATAAGCACAGGGCCAATCAGCACTGTCCAGACAGGAGGTCAGGGGTCAGGCAGCCTCATAGGACAGTCTGAGGAGAATGAAAACTCCTCCTACAAGTTTTAACCAGTGCACGGCCGGACACCGATAGAAGACACAAGACTACTATATACTGTTGATAAAAAAAAGGTATCTAGCAGTTTATATTTACTAAAATAATTGTATTTCCATGTTCTGTGTACTGTGGGAGTCCAGACATAGTGAATGCAGGATCCTGGGTTTAGAAACATGTTTTTAACCTGTGGACTCATAAATGGATAAATAGATGCTGCAGTATTAATATTATAGACAGACTGTATCACACTGTATTTATATTTTCCTGACAGACTCCATGGCAGCCTACGTGTGGGTTAGTCCCGCCTCCTCCTACCTCATAGGACCCTACTCCCATAAATTTCACTCTGCCCCAGAGACCATGTTCCTTTTTTGTCCTCCTCCTGTTGGATGGATATCAAGTCTTACCTCATGAAGATTTTCCGTCTATTTCCTGGTGATTTACACGATCGATTCCAGGCTGAATTCCTGAAGAGTCCAGTACGCCCTAGCTACTAGCGGGGTAGGACACGGGTGTGCAATCCCATGCATTGGAGAAGCATAAAGCCTGGCCACTGGCGGGCAAGCTATATACGGCCAATCATCCTAGCTACTAGCGGGAGGCCCATTAATACACCCCGAATCGATGCACTGGAGGTTTTCATGTCCCAGGTCAGACCGTGGTTCGGAGCGTGCTTGGTAACGTATGGCAGCCATTTTTTGTATATGTATTTTGTCTTGCGGTGTTTTGGAATGCAGGTGCATTTCATCTTGCGGCCCCGGCTCTTCCTGTGTCCCAGCGAAGCTTCTGGGTCACCGCTGGGTGTCTGGGGGCGGTGCCGGCGCAGTGGAGTGGCTGTTCATGCTCGCACATGCGCACGGGGGGGCAGTGACGTCATCATCTGGCGGCAGATTTAAAACTGCTGTCACAGTGGATCACATTGGGATTGTACTGCGGGCATATGCGGCGGCTTCCCTGTGTTTGATCGTTCTCTGCTAGTGGTAAGCTTAATCCTGCTGGATGTCTGTGTGCAGTCTGTGTATGCAGCACTTCCTTATTCCTGTGTTTATTAGTCTTCCTGTTAAGAGCAGTATGGATACTTCACCGCCCCCCAGTGGCCAACCCTTACTCTACAGGTAAGAGTGGTATTATTTCTACCTATCCCTGTACAGTTCGGATTTAGGGCAGTAGGGGTAATTTTTCCCTTTTCTCTTAGCCCTTCTAGTTCTGATAAACAAACTAAAGCACGCGAAGATAAGGACCTTACTAGGTCACAACGTCATCACACTTCTCCTGGCACTAGTCGCCACAAGTCTTCTACCAAACATCACAGGGAAGGCTCCACGGTTGCATCAGCACAAAGACACCCTGATAGAAGATCTTGATGGGGTTGTGCAGCACGTGTTTCTGATGGCAAATCAATATGCGATGCATGTTTTGCCCAAGCATCTAGAGAAAGGGGGAATGATAACCACCAGGTGGAATCCCTGGTTAGACGGGTGGTCCAAGAATCCCTACAAAACCTGGAGGTTGACAGCACCTGTAGCCCCTCGGCTGGTATGGCAGACATCCCTGTTAGGGATAGCCTCAGTACTCCCGGCCCTTCTCAGCAGAGCATTTCCGGCTTCAACTCCTCGGATAGTGAGGACGAATCGGATACTCCTGGCACAGGCTTTGATTTTGCCTTGGTCCCTACCCTGGTTAAGGCAGTAAAGGGAGCCCTAAAGTGGGAGGAGCCAGTAGAGTCACCATCTAAACAAAGAAGGTACTTCAAGCACCTAAAGAAAGAGCGCCATAACTTTCCCTTTTTAGGTGAACTTGGTGAAATTATCTCGGATGAGTGGGGATGTGCAGAGAGGAAAAATTCTCTGGTATCCAAAGTTTCCAGGATGTACCCATTCAAGAGTGAGGATGTGAAGCACCTGGAGTCAGCGCCCCTAGTGGACGCTGCCCTCATGAGATTAGCGAGGCACGTCACTCTTTAACTCAAAGACACAGTGTCTTTTAAAGATGGGCTGGAAAGAAGAATCGACACTGACCTTAAGAAGATTTATGTGTCTGCTGGAATGGCTTGTAAGCCAGCCCTAGCCATTGCGGCTTTATCCAAGGCCATGGAGGCCTGGACAATAGAGGTGGATTCAGATCTAAGGCCTGTATCAGAAGAAGTAGCCAGAGCTTCAGCAGTGAATGAGCTCAGAGTGGCGGCTTCTTTTCTGGGGGAGGCTTCCCCAGATATTATTCGTCTGGTGGCCCGAGGCAATGCTCTCTTCAGTGACAGCTAAACGGGCTCTATGGCTGCGCCCCTGGCTGGCTGATCCTTCCTCCAAGCAGGCTTGGTGCCGTATTCCATTCGAAGGGTCTTCCTTGTTCGGGAACAAGCTGGAGAGCGCTATTTCACGGGCCACGGGCCGTAAGTCGGGGTTCCTCCCGCAGGATCGTCGTCTGCTGGGTCAGAGAAGGACACAGTCCAGACAATCTTCGGATAGAGCGAAGGATGCTCGAAGTTACAGACCTGATTGTGAATTCCAAAAAACATGGAGGAAAAATCCATCTTCAAACCAAAAGGCTTCCAAAGGAGCCTCTTCTAGTAGCCGGGAAGCGGCTAAGTCCTTTTGATGTTGGGCCTGTCCAGACGGTTCAGGTCGGTGCTCGGCTTCTCCGGTTTCGACACGTCTGGGCAGCCTCGATAAGAGATTTTTGGGTCATCAGGACAATCTCTACAGGACACACTTGGTCGTTCTGCAGTCCACCTATCCTCAAGTTCCTTCCCACAGCTCTTCCACGGTCGGAAGAAGAAAGGCAAATCCTTTCGGCATACGTAGATGCGCTGCTGCTTCAAGGCGCAGTAGTTCCAGTACCAGCCAAAGAGAGGTTTCTAGGCCTCTATTCTCCACTCTTCTTAGTAATGAAGAAGAACGGCTCCTGGAGACCGGTCATAGACCTCACACATCTAAACTCCTTTATAAAAAAGGGAAAATTCAAAATGGAGACACTATTGACAATCAGCCAGGCGGTTCAGCCAGGAGATTGGCTTGTGTCAATAGACTTGAAGGATGCATATTTCCATGTGCCTATAGCAACAGAGTTACAGAAATACCTGCGTTTTGCTGTGGATCAACACCATCTTCAGTTTACATGTCTCCAATTCGGGCTCACAACATCTCCTCGAGTATTTTCAAAACTCTTATTGGCTGTGGTAGCCCTGATCAGAATCAAGGGAGTGCGTCTTCACCATTATTTAGACAACTTACTACTTCTGTCGCAAGATCGAGAGCAACTCCTGGTTCACAGAGATCTAGTCACGGCGACTCTTCTCGAGTTCGGCTGGTTGCTAAACTTGGAAAAGAGCCATCTGGAGCCCACACAGGCACTTATCTTTCTCGGGGCTCAATTCAATACAGTCAAGGGCACCATCTCCTTGCCTCTAGAGAAAATCCTGATTATCAGAGACAGAGTACAGCTGGCCATGTGAACATCTCATCTCCGGGTCTCACAGTGCCTCAAAATAATAGGTACTATGGTGGCCACGACACCTATGGTGAAATGGGCTCAATGGAGGATGCGTCCTTTTCAAACAGGATTTCTTCGCCAATGGTGCCCAGGCGACATGGATCATCTGATTTGGATTTCCCCAGTAATGCGGCACAGTCTCCTGTGGTGGTTGCAGAAGAGGAATCTACTCAATTGCCATTCTATCCTTCCCATCTCTTGGGTCACAATAACCACGGACGCAAGCAACACAGGTTGGGGCGCTCACTGCCTATCAGAGATAGCCCAGGGCAAATGGAATCCTCGGTTACACAGGGAAGTTTCGAACATCCTGGAGCTTCGAGCAGCGTTTCGAGCTCTCCAAGCATTTCATCACCTTACAGTAGGAACATCTGTCCTCCTCAGGCTGGACAATACGACGGCAGTGTCGTATATAAAGCGTCAAGGGGGAACTCGCAGTCACTCTTTATTGAGAGAAGTCGAGCCAATAATGGTCTGGGCTCAGAAATACTTATCCAACCTCACTGCGGTTTTTCTGCCAGGGACACAGAACATCCAGGCAGATTTTCTATCACGAGTCTCCATGGACAACGAGTGGAGTCTTCATGCCGATGTGTTTCAGTGGCTAAAATCCCTAGGATTCCTTCCGGAAGTGGATCTGTTCGCTTCCCCGTGCAACTTCAAGTTGGAGAAGTGTAAAACAATAAATTAATACCCGCGCTGTGATGAATAAATAATAGTGAATTATAAAATTATATATATATCTATCTATCCTGAAGCTGCTGCTCACCAAGTAAAAAACCGGGAAAAACTAAAAGACATATATAGGCAGCGCTAGCAGGTAAAATCTATAAATAATTAAAAGTATTAAGAAATAATGGTACTCACAAAGGTAAGATATAGTTAGGCATTAATCGGCATATACAGCGAAGTCCTTCTCTTCCGTGTCCGCTGCCGGCGTGCGGTTCACGGTGGTTCACAGGAAATGACGCTGTAGCGTACCGCTGCCCGGAAGTGCGTCGACGCGTTTCGCCCGCCTTGTGGGCGTTATCAAAGACCTTTTATAACTTTGATAACGCCCACAACTTTTAATAAATATATTACGGGCTTCACGATGTTTGGCTTCTTTCCTTCTTTCTGATTACACCATTGGGGAGAGAGTGGAGAGGAGCTAGTAAGGAGCCCATAGTAAAGGATTGCAGCCATCCATCCATCCGGACAAGGGAAACCTTAAGTCTCCGTGTGGCTGCTCTTACTTCCTAAACGGAATATTACATACATTCAAGGCTCATTTACATCCCAAATCTGGTGAGTGCATCCCCATAGGGGGATTTTCTTTGAAGAGCACTTGGGCACTTTATTTGGATTTTGAGCACTTTTTGGCACCATAAACTTCTTTGGAAGAATATAGGTTTGGACTGCACCTTAAATACACCTTGCACTTTATTCTTTTACATTTGTGGACACTGGATCGTATTTTTTGTTGCACTTTATGAATTTTCTGATTTGTGTATACACTTAACCATATTCACTGTAGCATTTTATGTATTTATGATTTTATATACTGAATTATATGCACTTAATTTTTAGTATAATTTCTATCACATTATACTATTTTTTACCATTTAGCACTTATTTATAGATTTTACCTGCTAGCGCTGCCTATATATGTCTTTTAAGTTGGAGAAGTATTACACAAGACTCAAATGCCCACAAGCTTTCGGGGTGGATAACCTAACAGAGCAGTGGAGGTTTCACAAGGCTTACGCCTTCCCACCAGTTCCAGTCCTCCTTCGATTCCTGAGGAGACTCAGGTCGGAAGAAGTGGAGGCTCTTGTGATAGCCCCATATTGGCCGAACAGGCCCTGGTTTCCGATGCTGCTACAGCTGAGCTTTCGCGAGCCAGTCCCACTACCTTCCAGGCAGGATCTCCTGTCTCAGGGAACGGTGCTACACCCTTGCCCGGCCCATCTGCACCTGATGGCCTGGTTTTTGAAAGGGAAAGGCTGGAGGCATTAGGGTGTCCAAGTGGAGCTATCTCCACACTGTTGAATGCGAGAAGAGCTGGAACAAATAGAGTCTACGAAAGGATATGGAAGAAGTTCATGTCTCATATCTCCGGAAATATGGATGTGCAAGGCACTCCAAAGGTTCAACACATTTTGAGTTTTCTACAATCTGGCCTGGATCTGCCTTTATCAGTCAGTTCTCTTCGAGTTCAAGTGTCAGCTATCTCGGCTTTCACAGGAACATCCTGGGCAAAGCATCCTCTAGTGAGGCAATTTTTCAGAGGAGCTTCTAGGCTCAGACCACAAAGGAAGCCCAGATTCCCTAAGTGGGATCTTCCACTTGTTCTGGATTTCTTTGCAGACCTCAGAAGAGATAACCTGGTTCAACTCTCCATCAAAGAATTGTCTCTTATAGTAGCGTTACTGGTGGCAGTCGCCTCAGCAAAAAGGGTCTCTGAGCTAGGAGCTTTGGGATGCAAAGAACCCTTTTTGTCGTTTTTCCCGGATTGGGTGGTTCTGATTCCCATGTTGGATTCGCATCCAAAAGTATCCTCTATTTTTCATGAAAATCAGGAAATTGTCTTGCCAACATTCAAATCCTCTGACTCTGCGACTCATCCACTGGATGTAGGGCAAATTCTGAAACTATATCTGGAAGCCACATCTCATTTCCGCCATTCGGATTATTTGTTTGTCCTGTTCTATGGGAAGAATAAAGGCTTGCGTGCTTCGTCTAGAACGATCGCATCTTGGATTGTCCAGTCCATTCAATGGGCCTATAGAGCTAAAGGTTGGCTCCTTCCGCATTCTACAAGAGTAATGTCGACTTCTTGGACAGCGTTTCGTCATGTGGCTCCTGAAGTTGTATGCAAAGCGGCCTCATGGTCCTCAATTCACACTTTCATGGCTCATTATTGTGTCGAGCCAGCTTCTTTATCATCTGTTGATTTTGGTTTGCGGATACTATCAGTTGACGGTGCAAATTAAATTTCTTTTGAACAGCAGATTGTCCACCCTGGTGTGTTTGGCTAGTTATTTCCCACACGTAGGCTGCCATGGAGTCTGTCAGGAAAACCGAAAATTTATATCAAATACTTACCGTAATTTTCCTTTCCTGATGGACTCCATGGCAGCCGGAGTCCCCACCCATCTGCCGGAGGAGGCTATTTTATGGAACATGGTCTCTGGGGCAGAGTGAAATTTATGGGAGTAGGGTCCTATGAGGTAGGAGGAGGCGGGACTAACCCACACGTAGGCTGCCATGGAGTCCATCAGGAAAGGAAAATTACGGTAAGTATTTGATATAAATTTTCAGTTTTTTTGCTCTTAGTTACACTTAGGGATTCATTTAACAAAAAATAAAATGTTGGACGCATATGACAAACATTTGTCAAGGTGTGACAAATTCTGACCATATTTAACATAATACAGTGATTTCCTATGATCATCGGCTCCATTTAGTAGTCTTAATGTGGTATTTTACCTGACTGAGGTATTTCTGGAAAAATCCCTTATTATAGCCACAAGAAAACCAGCTTATTGAGCAAAATATGGTCAAAATTCGCCATGGCTGGCTTGTCACAATTGACCAAGTAATTATTAATTATGTTTTTATAAAAGGTCTGGGGTTGTAATAATAAAATCAAGTGAGCTCAAAAACGAATATTCTTACAGCTGTTACAACATTTATAAAACGTTAAAGTGATTCTAAAGGTTACATTTCTTTTTTAAAGTAAAAAACATGTTATACTTACCTGCTCTATGCAAAAGTTTTGCACAGAGTTGCCCAACTGCTCTTCTTTTTGGGTCATCCCCCAGCAGTTCTGGCTCCCCCTCCCTGCCGAGTGCCTCCATAGCAAGCCTCTTGCTATGAGTGAACCTGAGCAGGCTCACTCCCGGGTCTCATAGACATTGTCCATTCACACACAGAGCACAGGATGGCCCTGCCCTGCTCTCTCCTCATTGGCTCACTGGCTATGATTAACAGCAGCAGGAGCCAATAGCTCCCTCTGCCGTGCAAGCCAATGAGGAGAGAGAGACCTAGGAAAGCCGCTGCTCTCATGCTTATTGCTGGATAGAGATAAGGGTCAAGCAAGTGTAAGGGGGGCTGTGGGGATTGAGCTGCACCCAGACGATCTTTTAGCTTAATGTATAGAATGGATTAAAGTAAAAAAAACCTTCTGCCTTTAGAAACTCTTTAAAAAAATGTTGCACAGAGATCTCCCCTTCCTAACTGAAGTGTATCTAAAGCTGAAAACAAAAATGTAATATAAAGAAGCTTAGCAATCCTTAGGCTGCAGTGGCTGCATTAGTTTTCCTTTACTTTTCACCTGGTGATCTGACCAGTAACACACTTCCTGCCTTAGGCTCCATTCACACCTGAGCGTAATCGTTTTCAGGCGTTTTTTCAGGCTTTTTTTAGGCATTTTTTTTCAGGCGTTTTTTCTGGCTTTATTTGGCGTTTTTTGCAGGTGTTTGGAGGCAGGCATTGACATCTAACAAAAATGCCTGCAATCTGCCAAAAAAGAAGCTCATGTACATTTTTGATCTTCAGGCGTTTTGCTTCAGGAGACAAAACGCTCAGATGTGAACAAGGGCCATTGAAATGAATGGGATTTTGCTTGTTGGGCGTTTTGAGACTTCAGAGATTAGCATTTTACGAGCTGAAATACGCTCAGGTGTGAACAGGGCCTAAAGCCTCATACACAGGCAACGATTGTTGGCCGTGAATTTTCGGCCAATGTCCGATCGGCCGATTGTCGGCTTGTTAGTATGATGCTTCCGACAACCGACTGCGACTTTTTGGCCAAACAAAATCTGGTGTGCATGCTATAAAATTTTTGTCGGCCGATTTTCCGTCAGTCAGTACAGATTTCGGCAGACAAATATCAGATGAGCAAGACTGGGCATGCTCAGAGAAGAAAAAACACACGGAAAGTAAACCAGCACATGACATCACTTCTGAAGTTGGCTGTTGTTGGCCGAAAAAATTTGTGTGCAGTCTAGAGCACATTTCAACCAACACAACAACACTGGACAAAAGACGGCCGATCGGTTGGCCAACAATCGTTGCGTGTGTACGAGGCATTAGAGTATCTTTACTCTGGATGGAAGAGCAACAGAGACACATTTGGACAGCAGCATTTTCAATCTAGGGAGAAGAGAGTGTGAGATGCACTGGCAGATTTAGATGGACCTGACTAACAAATAAAGCCAAACTCCAGCTCACACTTTTTGTGCAGTTACAGCAACATTTTTTCCCTTTTGGATAAAGTTTTTAAATAAATGGAAAAAAGCTGACCATTGTAAGCACCCCTGTCGGTGCTAAATGGTTTGTCTCAACCCTCTGTCACTTTGACTGTACAGCTTGGTTGGGTAAAGGAAGTTGAAAAATGACAGACCTACTGGCCAGATCACCAGGTGAAAATAAAAAAAACAGTAAGATGCAATATAATCATTTTTGTTTTTGGGTTTAGATATACATTTTTTAGGCTGTTTATAAACGTGGATGATAC
This sequence comes from Pelophylax lessonae, assembly GCF_965119305.1. Taxonomy (NCBI): domain Eukaryota; kingdom Metazoa; phylum Chordata; class Amphibia; order Anura; family Ranidae; genus Pelophylax; species Pelophylax lessonae. The sequence goes on from NC_138768.1 coordinate 660,659,575, forward strand.
ACATGGCCAGGGAAAGGGTGCAAGCAGGTAAAGGAGAGGCAAGTGGTTGAGTAGTGTATCTGGGTAGAGGTGATGTCTAGGTTAGATAGCATTGTCATTATCTTTCTTTTTACAGTGCATCCAGAAAGTATTCAAAGCGTTTCACTTTTTCCACATTTTCTTATGTTACAGCCTTATTCCAAATTGGATTAAATTAATTATTTTCCTCAAAATTCTGCAAACATTACCACATAATGACAATGTGAAAGAAGTTTGTTTAAAATCTTTGGAAATTTATCAAAAATAAAAAACAAAAAAATCACATTAAATACATATTCACATGCTTTGCCATGACACTCAAAATTCAGCTGTGGTGCATCCTGTTTCCATTGATCATCTTTAAGCACATTGGCCTCCATCATCCACAAATTGAAGAATTTTGGAACCACCAGGACTCTTCCTAGAGCGGGCTGCCTGGCCAAACTGAGCCATCATGGGAGAAGGGTCTTAGTCAGGAAGGTGACCAAGAACCCGAAGGTCACTCTGACAGAGCTCCAGTGTTTCTGTGTGGAGAGAGGAGAACCTTCCAGAAGAACAGCCATCTCTGCAGAACTCCACCAATCAAGCCTGTATGTAAGAGTGGCCAGACAGAAGCCACTAAGTAAAAGGCACGTGACAGCCTGCCTGGAGTTTGCCAAAAGGCACCTGAAGGACTCTCAGACAATGAGAAACAAAATTCTCTGGTCTAATGAAACAAAGATTGAACTCTTTAGCCTTAATGGCAAGCATCATGTCTGGAGAAAACCAGGCACCGCTCATCACCTGGCCAATACCATCCCTACAGTGAAGCATGGTGGTGGGCAGCATCATGCTGTGGGGATGTTTTTCAGCGGCAGGAACTGGGAGACTAGTCAGGATTGAGGGAAGGATGAATGCAGCAATCTATAGCGACATCCTTGATGAAAATCTGCTCCAGAGTGCTCTGGACCCCAGACTAGGACAAAGGTTCATCTTACAACAGGACAATGACCCTGAGCACACTGCCAAGATAACAAAGGAGTGGTTATGGGACAACTCTGTGAATGTCCTTCAGAGGCCCAGCCAAAGCCCAGATTTGAACCCGATTAAACATTTCTAGAGAGATCTGAAAATGGCTGTCCACCGACGCTCCCCATCCAACCTGATGGAGCTTGAGAGGTCCTGCAAAGTAGAATGGGAGAAACTGCCCAAAAAAATAGGTGTGCCAAGCTTGTAGCATCATACTCAAAAAGACTGGAGGCTGTAATTGGTGCCAAAGGTGGTTCAACAAAGTATTGAGCAAAGGCTGTGAATACTTATGTACATGTGATTTTTTTCCGTTTTTTATTTTTAATACATTTTCAAAGATTTTAAGCAAACTCCTTTCACTTTGTCATTTTGGGGTTTGGTTTGTAGAATTTCGAGGAAAAAAATAAAATTTGATCCATTTTAGAATAAGGCTGTAATATAACAAAATGTGGAAAAAGTGAAGCGCTGTGAATACTTTCCGGGTGCACTGTAGTTGTTAGTGTGTGTTTTTTTAAAAAAATGTTTTGTTAGACCTCTTCCGGCCTGCATAACGCCTTAATACCCCCAGCTGCCATCATATGTGCCCCAGGCAGGTATGAGGTTGTGTGCATTCTGTGAGGTTGAGAGCGCACTCTCAGCACACTAACTAAACTGTCACTGAGAGCTCTTGGTCACAATTTGATCAAAGCCTCTGATCAGGGACCAGAGGGACAGGCTCCCGATCAAGTGACCGATGTGAGAGCCTCCCTTCATTAAAGCCATTTAAAGGGCTGCTGAGAGGCTACATTAAGGGGTAACATATGGTATTGTTAGAAAGACATAATTGTTGGAGTACATTCTGCATCTTCTAATAGCTGCACTCTGTATTCTTCTCTATATTGCAAAGGGAAACCATACTGTATTATAACAATTGATATTTGTAATATACAAAATAAAATAAAAAATAAAAACATAAATAAATAAATATATATATATATATATATATATATATATATATATATATATATATATTACTCTGGAAAGTGATGCTTACAGCTTGGGCACAGTCACACCAAATCACACCGAAATATTACAGATCACTATTATATATACTCCCAAAAAAAATAGCTAAGCTCCCTGAGAGTAATTTTAAAGGAAATCAATACTAAGAGAAACAAGAGGCTGCCACTGCCGACCTCTCCTTCTCAAAAGGCCAGTTGCTGATTTTCTGGCTCTAATACTTGTGACCTGAAACAAGCACACAAATCAGGGATTCTGACTTTACTTACTGCATGCTTGCTTTAGGTCAGTGACTCACAAAATACTGAAATCAGAGGACCATCATGTGTGTCAGGCAGCTAGCATTTTAACCACTTTAGGACCGGAGGATTTTCCTGCTTTACGTCCAGGCCACTTTTTGCGATTCGGCACTGTGCGAATTTAACTGACAATTGCGCGGTCATGCAACGCCGTACCCAAACGAAATTTACGTCCTTTTTTTTCCCACAAACAGAGCTTTCTTTTGGTGGTATTTGGTCACCTTTGCGCTTTCCATTTTTTGCGATATTAATAAAAAAACGCGACAATTTTGAAAAAATAACAATATTTTTCTACTTTGATATTTAAAAAATATCTAATATATTCAATTTTTGTCATATATTTAGGCCAAAATGTATTTAGCTACATGTCTTTGACAAAAAAATTCTCAATGAGCGTATTTTTAACCGCTTTAAGACCAGAAGATTTTACCCCATTCCTGACCAGGCCATATTTTGCGATTTGGCACCGCGTTATTGTAACGGGCAATTGCGCGGTCGTGCAATGCTGTACCCAAATTAAATGTATGTCCTTTTTTTCCCCACAAATAGAGCTTTCTTTTGGTGGTATTTGATCACCTGTGCGATTTTTACTTTTTGCGCTATAAACAAAAAAAGAGCGACAATTTTGAAAAAAATAACAATATTTTTCACATTTTTTATATGAAATTCCCCCCCCCCCAAAAAAAAATGTAAAAATCTAAATTTTTTAACATTTTAGGCCAATTTGTTTTCTGCTACATATTTTTGGTAAAAAAAAATCACAATAAGCGTATTTTGATTGGTTTGCGCAAAAGTTATCGCAGCTACTAACTAGGGGAAATTTATGTCATCTTTATTGTTTTTTTTTAACTAGTAATAGCGGCAATCTGCGATTTTGTTTGCTGGACTGCGACATTGCGGCGGACAGATCGGACCCCTAACTGACATTTTTGACACTTTTGGGGGTACCTGTGGCATTACTACAGTAATTAGTGCTATAACTATGCACTGTTACTGTAAAAATGACACTGGCAGGGAAGGGGCTAACTTTTATTGGTGATCGAGGGGTTAATGTATGCCTGGTGCTTACTGACGTGTGTGGGGGGAGGGGACTGTGTGACACAGGCACAGATCGCAGGTTCAGCTATGCTGAATCTTGTAATCTGTCCCTGCCTGTCACTTAGGAGATCCACCCGCTTTGTTTACACAAGCGGCGGATCTCCTCACTCGATCCCCGACGATCGGGGAAGAGTGGCGGTGATCACCACCTCTCCTCCCCTGGCCCGACTCCCGCTGTGTCTGAATACAGCGGGAGCGAGCCTCCGGCGGCGCGCGCGCGCCGCCCACAAGGGGAGGAGTCCAGCGGCATAGACCTACGTCGCTGGACGATAACGAAACACTTTGCCGCAGTACGCTCAATGTGAGCGGTCGGTAAGTGGTTAAGCAGTGGTTGATCATGTGTGCTCTCAGTACAGGTTTTCTTTAATAAAGAGTAACTAAATTTTTATTGGGGAAAAAACATTCCCCTCTGGGTAATCTACAGTGGGTACGGAAAGTATTCAGACCCCCTTGAATTTTTCACTCTTTGTTATATTGCAGCCATTTGCTAAAATCATTTAAGTTCATTCTTCTTCCTCAGGAATGTACACATAGCACCCCATACTGACAGAAAAACACAGAATTGTTGACATTGTTGCAGATTTATTAAAAAAGAAAAACTGAAATATCACATGGTCTTAAGTATTCAGACCCTTTGCTCAGTATTTAGTAGAAGCCCCCTTTTGATCTAATACAGCCAGGAGTCTTTTTGGGAAAGATGCAACAAGTCTTTCACACCTGGATTTGGGGATCCTCTGCCATTCCTCCTTGCAGATCCTCTCCAGTTCTGTCAGGTTGGATGGTAAACGTTGGTGGACAGCCATTTTTAGGTCTCTCCAGAGATGCTCAATTGGGTTTAAGTCAGGGCTCTGGCTGGGCCATTCAAGAACAGTCACGGAGTTGTTGTGAAGCCACTCCTTCGTTATTTTAGCTGTGTGCTTAGGGTCATTGTCTTGTTGGAAGGTAAACCTTCGGCCCAGTCTGAGGTCCAGAGCACTCTGGAGAAGGTTTTTGTCCAGGATATCCCTGTACTTGGCCGCATTCATCTTTCCCTCGATTGCAACCAGTCGTCCTGTCCCTGCAGCTGAAAAACACCCCCACAGCATGATGCTGCCACCACCATGCTTCACTGTTGGGACTGTATTGGACAGGTGATGAGCAGTGCCTGGTTTTCTCCACACATACCGCTTAGAATTAAGGCCAAAAAGTTCTATTTTGGTCTCATCAGACCAGAGAATCTTATTTCTCACCATCTAGGAGTCCTTCAGGTGTTTTTTAGCAAACTCCATGCAAGCTTTCATGTGTCTTACACTGAGGAGAGGCTTCCGTCGGGCCACTCTGCCATAAAGCCCCGACTGGTGGAGGGCTGCAGTGATGGTTGACTTTCTACAACTTTCTCCCATCTCCTGACTGCATCTCTGGAGCTCAGCCACAGTGATCTTTGGGTTCTTCTTTACCTCTCTCACCAAGGCTCTTCTCCCCCGATAGCTCAGTTTGGCCGGACGGCCAGCTCTAGGAAGGGTTCTGGTCGTCCCAAACGTCTTCCATTTGAAGATTATGGAGTCCACTGTGCTCTTAGGAACCTTAAGTGCAGCAGAAATCTTTTTGTAACCTTGGCCAGATCTGTGCCTTGCCACAATTCTGTCTCTGAGCTCTTCAGGCAGTTCCTTTGACCTCATGATTCTCATTTGCTCTGACATGCATTGTGATCTGGAAGGTCTTATATAGAAAGGTGTGTGGCTTTCCTAATCAAGTCCAATCAGTATAATCAAACACAGCTGGACTCAAATGAAGGTGTAGAACCATCTCAAGGATGATCAGAAGAAATGGAAAGCACCTGAGTTAAATATATGAGTGTCACAGCAAAGGGTCTGAATACTTAGGACCATGTGATATTTCAGTTTTTCTTTTTTAATAAATCTGCAACAATGTCAACAATTCTGTGTTTTTCTGTCAGTATGAGGTGCTATGTGTACATTCATGAGGAAGAAGAATGAACTTAAATGATTTTAGCAAATGGCTGCAATATAACAAAGAGTGAAAAATTTAAGGGGGTCTGAATACTTTCCGTACCCACTGTATGTACTTTGCAGGATTTTAACAAACTTTGTTACAGATTCCTACCTTTTGTTATTCTGAAGAAATCCCTGTGTGTTTTTCTGTGTCCATGTGGTAAGTGAGTCTAATAAGAGTGGTTTTATTATTATCAATCTTCTGCTGCACCTTCAGGGCTATAATGAGGAAAATTGCAGGGTTTGCATCCCTTTAGATGTGATTTCCTACTGGGATTGCAGAGGATGCCAGAAATCTGACTATTTTAGTGCAGTCTTCTGGGAAAATCAGTGAGCTAATTACACAAGCAGGAAATTAGGTTTCTGGGGATAGCCATATTGCATTGCCTTCCCTGCCAGTGTCATTATTACAGTAACAGTGCATATTTTTAGCACTGATTACTGTAATAATATCACTGGGCCCCCCAAAAGTGTCAAAAATGTCAGTTAGGGGTCCGATCTATCTGCCGCAATGTCGAAGTCCCGCTAAAAATCGCTGATCGCCGCCATTACAAGTAAAAAAAGAAAATTACATAAAAAATTACATAAATCTTTCCCCTAGTTTGTAGATGCGATAACTTTTGCACAAACCAATCAAAACATGCTTATTGGGTTTTTTTTTTTTTACCAAAAATATGTAGCAGAATACAAATTAGCCTAAAAGGATAAAAAAAATAGATTTTAATTTTTTTTTTGGGAATGTTATATAGCATAATGTTAAAAATATTGTTTTCTTTCAGAATTGTCGCTCTTTTTTGTTTATAGCGCAATAAATAAAAATCGCACAGGTGATCAAATACCACCAAAAGAAAACTCTATTTGTCGGGAAAAAAGGACATAAATTTTTTTAATTGTCAGTTAAAGTAACGGAGTGCCGAATCGCAAACAATTGCCTGGTCATTAAAGGGGCAAAACCTGCCGTGGCTGAAGTGGTTACAGAAAAAAAGAAATCATAACAACCTTGCTAGTCTTCAAATAATAAAGGCTAATTGTAGACAGGGCCATCTGTTGGGCCAGAAGTTCCCACTAACTTACTCATTGGGGGGCCCTCCACAAAGGGCTCAACCAGGTTCACTTACTTAGGGCCAGAGCCCTTGCACGACTGCCTATACGACTGCTCGCCATCCTCCCGCGTGTTGTGTCAGTAACAAGGAGCCACTCACAACGCTCCTGGTCTCTCTTGACAATAGCATGTCTTTTTGCAGGGAATACCAGTCACTTGAAGCCTGAAGACTTCTTGTGGTTTCAGGATAACACTTTTCCCTGTCTTTCCACCACTGGCCCATAACTAGACCAGGTCTGCAGAGGTAGTCCACTGAGTGATTTCAATCCAATCCCCTGTCTAGCTGTTGCCTAGCTTTTTTTCTAGCAGTTTTGCACTGACTGCAGTAGTTGTAGTGAGTGCCCTACTGCAGAGGTAGTCCACTGACTCCAGTCCAATCAACTGTCTAGGTGTTGCCTAGCTTTTTTTCTAGCAGTTTTGCACTGACTGCTGCATTTGCAGTGAGTGCCCTACTGCAGATGTAGTCCAACGACTCCAGTCCAATCCACTGTGTAGCTGTTGTCTTGTCTAGCTTTTTTTTCTAGCAGTTTTGCACTGACTGCACTGCAGTAGTGATTTATTGCAGTGAGTTATTGCAGTCCTGCAGCAGTTTATTTATCCATTAATCAGATGATGTGAAACTGATTTCCCTGCAAGGGCATTTTTCCTATCAGTTTTCATGCAGTTAACTACTTAAGCCCCGGAGGATTTGGCTGCTCAAAGACCAGGCCCTATTTTGCGAATTCTGCACTGCGTAACTGTAACGGACAATTGCGCGGTTGTGTGACGCTGTACCCAAATGAAATTGATGTCCTTTTTTCCTCCCACAAATAGAGCTTTCTTTTGGTGGTATTTGATCTCCTCTGCAATTTTTATTTTTTGCGCTATAAACAAAAAAAGAGCGACAATTTTGAAAAAATAACAATATATTCTTCACATTTTTTTATACGAAATTCTCAAAAAAAAAAAGTAAAAATCAAAATTTTTTTACATTTTAGGCCAATTTGTTTTCTGCTACATATTTTTGAAAAAAAAAATCGCAATAAGCGTATTTTGATTGGTTTGCGCAAAAGTTATTGCGTTTACTAACTACGGGAAAGATTTTTGTAATTTTTATTATTTTCTTTTTAACTAGTAATGGCGGCGATCTGTGATTTTTTTTTTTTGCGGGACTGCGACATTGCGGCAGACAGATCGGACCCTTGACTGACATTTTTGACACTTTTGGGGGTTCCAGTGACATTACTACATTAATCAGTGCTATAAATATGCACTGTTACTGTAAAAATTACACTGGCAGGGAAGGGGTTAAATTTATTGGTGATCAAGGGGTTAAGTGTGTCCCTAGGGGCGGGATTCTAACTGTCAGGGGGCGTGGCTTTTTAGATCATCACAGAGACATACGATCCTACATAGCAGGATTGTATAGCCTCAGTGAAGATCTAAGGGAGAATGACAAACGGCTTTGTTTACATCAGCCGCCTGTCTTTCTCCCTCTCCTGAGCGAGATACCGAGTGGCCGGCGGACATCGGAGCCGCCAGTCACACAGGCGGGAAAGGCAGGGAACGAGCGGGGGAGGGAGCGCGCCGGCGGCGGCGTGTGCTTGCCCCCATCGGCGCGCGCTCGCCCCCTACAGGCTCCTGGGCGAGTGACGTACCCATACGTCACTTTGCCCAGGAGAGGCTGACTGCCGCAGTACATAGTCGTGCGGCAGTCGGCAAGTGGTTAAGGTGTGAAGAATGTTAAAAATTGTATTAAATAAAGATTAACATGTTTATTAACAGTTTGGGTTTATTTTGCAAAATTTTAAATGTGTGAAAATATCGGCCAATATCAGCCATTACCGATATGCGATCGGCAATATATCGGTATCATCAACAGAAAAACTATATAGGTCGGTCACTAGTACGTATCTAAAATTGTTTTTACAAATTAATTAAAACATTTTTTATACTATTTTTTTAAATCCTCGTATGCAATTTTTTCTTTACAAATGCATGTTTAAAGTGAATGTTACCCCAGCACTTCATATTCCTGATGTGTATGTTGTACCGTGTACTTGTAATAGAAAGTTTCCTGTTCTCTTTGTTTTTCTTCCTTTGTGTGAAATAACTGGTGTCCCTGTCAGTCCCCCTGCTTTCCTATTTCAAACTGAACATATGTAGCACTACTCCCATGGGAGCTGCTGGTTATGGATTCCCCTGGGTTACCCATAGCAACAAAATCACAGTTAAGCATTTTCAAAGTGCTTGGCTCAGTCAGAAAACAGTCTAGGGGTTTTGTTTTTTTTGTACTTTTATTTGAGAACTTGGATAGGAGAAGGGATGAGTGGGATACTCCAACTTGAATAACTATGCACAATTTGCTGGGACTGCTGGATAACTGAATGCGGCAAGGCCACTGCTTCACCTTGACTATGCAGTGAAGAAGTATTTAGATAAGCTGTACTGTAGAACACTCTTCAGGGCCCTTCCTGGTACCCCCTTTGTCCCTATTCTTCAGGGTTCTCTACATGGCACCCCCTTTACTGTAACTCTCCATGTGAACTGGCCCCACCCTGATCCCCTGACTTCATTGGAGTGGCCCCCCTTCCTGGGCAGACCCTTAGGCAAATCTCCTGGTACTCATGGACACTGTTTTTTCAGAGACTCTGCCAGCATCTCCAGTGTCAGCTCCACTAGATCATCTGCAGCTCAGCTCCCCACCTGGTTCACTAGGCAAACTGCCTAAGACCACCTTCCTCATACACAGCAGGAGGAGAGACAGCCATCTGCCTCCTCCTGGGACTCTGCTTCCCACCAAAGATGCCCTGTCACATGTCCCCTCAGCTTTTTGGGCAATCCCAGGATGCATTGCAAGAATGCCCTCCCACTGGGACTCCCACAGAAGCCAATATGTCAATGGCTGGGTTTCCTCCACTGTCCATCATGCTCCCTCTTTGGATACAGTGGGGACACTCCCTCAGACCCAGTGAATCACACCTGGAGACATGCAACAGGCAACCTAATAGATCCCTTGATAAGCAGAAGGAGTGATAGATGCATTTGCCTAGCACCTACCTAGGAGGGTGCTACACATATATACAGAGCTTCATATTTACCTGGCTAAAAAGAAACAAAAACCTTTAGGTGGAACTGTGGTGTGTCAGACCTTCACCAGAACTACTGATGTTTGTTTTGCTTGTTCTTGCCATTCATGTAATTCTTACTGTAACACCAATGAAACAATCCTGTAGTGTTTAATGTGCCTTTACTAATTAGGAATGCTGCATATATAAACTATTCACAGTTACAGAAATGCAATACAAGACATACAAAATGCTAGAAATATGCATACATACACACACACACGGTACCTATCCTTTTCTAGCAAATGCACTAGTTTGTATGCAAAAAGGATACACTGAAAGTCACTGGTATAGCTGGTCCACAATTTCTATAGCAAACAGGACTCCAGACATTTTAAGCGATTGCAGAAAAATGAGTTTGTGTTATTGACAGTGTGTTTCTATCTTGTTGTGTGGCTACTACTGTTCTCCTTTCAACTTTCAACAAGCTGCAGGCTTTTAATCATGAAAATATTGGTAGCCAATCCCACATGGGCATAGCCTTTTAAAATTGGATTTCTACATAATTTTCTATGGAGGATGTATTTCTGTCTACAAACTCTAGATGGCTACTTAGTACCCTACATGCTATATTTAAATATGTCAAACGGTTTGGCTATTGTTGATTCTTATTGACAGTAGTACAATTAAACTATAACTATGGCCAAAATAAAAAAAATGACATACAGTATTTAATACAGTCTGTCAGCAACATTAACACAGCAGCTTTTGTTTTTCTGATTCTCCAGGAACATAGTTTACTTACCAGGCGATTCAGCCTGTATGTCTGTGATTTTTCAACCTAAACTGTCTAGCAAAGGTGGCAGTAAAAGGGTTGAGATAAACCATTTAACATTGACACGGATGCTTACAATGGTCAACTGTTATTTATTTATGTAAAACATTTATCCCAAAAGTAAGAAAACAATTCCTGTAACTGCTTAACAAGTGTAGGCTGGAGTTGGTCTTTACATTATTAGACATTACTGTAATGTCCACTGAAATACATTTGACCATCCAACACCACTCTCTCCACTAACTAACAATGCTGCTGTTCAAGGGTGGCTACGTTGCTCCTCAATAGATTCAGTAGAGAAGTTAATTTAGCCACCCTAAGAAATGGTATGTGTTACTGGCCAATCACCAGGTGAAAATAAAGGTATAAAACCCTGGAAATGTTAAAACGAATGCACCCACCACATCCAGTGATTGATAAGTTACAATATATTACATTTTTGTTTTTGGGTTTAGTTATGCATTAATCCTGGGTCTAGTGTTTGATAAGGCACCTCTAAAACAATGGAAATAGCTAAAATGTGTACTTTCCCAGCCAATACAAGGTATGTCCAGAACACACTTGTATAAAGTACTCGAAATCCATACTTGAGTAAAAGTACAAGTGCTCTATCAAAAAGTGACTTGAGTAGAAGTGGAAGTGCTCTATCAAAAAGTGACTTGAGTAGAAGTACTAAAGTATTCAACATTTTTTGTACTTAAGTATTACAAGTAGTTTTTTTTAAAATTTTGCTACTCAAGTACTGAAAGTAAAAGTACCAGTAGTTTTTAAAAAAAAATTGCTACTCAAGTACTGAAAGTAAAAGTACAAGTACTGTGTTATGTAGTTATTAAAGAAAGAAGTCAAAAGTTTGAACATCATATTGTTTTTTACTATTTCAAATGATTAACCTAAAGGACAATCACAATTCCTTTGGCTGTAACTTTTTGTAAACAAAAAAAGATAAAGTATGTCCCTCCCTTTCCCCTTTAAAGCATCCCTCCTTCTCTTCCCTGAATGTTTTTTTTTTCTCCACAGCTTATTGGTGCGCAAAATCATATATAAACCAATGTGATATACAACAATATATTCCAATAATGAAATAAAGGAAGAGTGTATGAAATCAAAGTCAATAAAAAGTCCATATATATAATGCCATAATGACATAATACCATATATATGTGACAAAACAAGATGAATATATTTTCAAAGGTGCAGGAATCAAACAGGTGCTATTCCAAATAATAGGTGCAGACTCCCACCACCTTGTGGATTTCCCCCTTACCCGGCGGATGAAGGTAAGTGAAAAATAATATCCAAAGAGACTCTTCCAGTGAAACAAAACTGCAAAACCTGTGCTCTCAACTTCCAGTGAAAAAAGCAAAATCAGCCAGATTACCAGAAAAAAGGTCTATGTACACTTGTCACTCTCCTTGGTTGGGGGAGGTTCTCTTTCCCCTTCACAGCAGATATGTAGACCATTTTATTTATACATACAGTAGCATTTAGTTTCGTATGCGCTGATTTACACATGACATTATACACATTTTTTTGAACTTCATGAAACCTGCCATCTACTGTTCTGGCAGTGGTAATTTTTAAAATTGTAACGAGTAACTATGCAGCACAAAAAAAAAAAATATTGGAGTAGAAGTATTGAAATCATCGAAAAAATGTAGTGAAGTAAAAGTGGAAGTAGGAGAAAAAAATTCTACTCCAGGAAAGTACAGATACCGCCTTTTGGTACTTAAGTACAGTAGTGAAGTAGTTCTACTTAGTTACTATACATCTCTGGTCCAGAATATATTGAGAATGAAGTTTCTACGCTCCAGAAGGACTCTGTAAAAGGGAGAAGCTGGCCAAGGTCACTTGAGGTGGGGTGCTAGGTATACGTTGGAACACTGATTCGTTTCATTCTAGTTCTGTCATAGTCGAGACATTCTTTTTTTGTGACACCCTGTTCAAGTGCCTCGTATTAAGAAATATACAAGCGAATTTGGAACAGCAGTGTGTGAAGTTGGGGTAAAAAATTACCAGACATTTTTGGAAATGGTAAGCAAAGCCTATGGAGAAGCTGCGCTATCATCTGCACAAGTGTACCAATGGCACAAGGCCTTCAAGGAAGGACGAGAAGGTGTTGAAGATGAACAACCATCAGGACGCCCCTCTTTGTCAAAAACAGAACAGAATGCAGATGTAGAGAGTTCTGTTCTCAATCGTGACTGACGGCTCACTATTGGAATGATCGCAGAGGAAATGGGAATTTGCAAGTCAATTATTCATGAAATCCTGACTCAGGATTTGAACATAAGAAAAAAGTGTGTGTAAAACTTGTTCTAAATAACGTGTCACCTGATAAGAAGGAACACCATCAACTTGTTTGCCGTTTTGTAAAGAGAGCCTGATTTTTTGAGTCGAGTGATCACAGGAGATGAATCCTGGCCTGGGTGTTTCAGTACAATCCTGAGATGAAGAAACAAAGTTTAGAATGTCGCACACTCACGTCACCTCGTCCCAAGAAAGCTCAAATTAGCAAATCAAAAGTCAAATTAATGGTCATTGTTTTTTGATCTACATGGAATTGTCCATAAGGAATTTGTACCTACTGGTCAAACTGTTAATCAAAGATTTCACCTGAAAATTCTTGGTTGCTTGAGACAACGTTTTTCGCGTGTATCCTGAGATCGGCTCAACTTGGATCCTTCATCATGACAACCCCCCGAGTCACAGTGCTTTGGATGTCAGAGTTTTTGGCTGAAAAACACATCACAGTGCTACCCCATCCACCCTGCAATCCTGACTTGGCTCCTTATGACTTTTTCATATCCCCCAAAGATAAAGAAGGGTTTGAAAGGACACCTCTTTCGAAATGTGGGTAATGTCCACAGAGCCACTATGCAAGCTCTGAACGCCATTCCACTTGAAGACTTCTAGGGATGCTATGAAGAATGGAAAAAATCACTGGGAGGCTCACAAAATGCATAATTTGATGGAGACAATGTTTAATTGTAAAATGATTCAAAAAAAGAATTGAAAAATATCGTTCTCATTACTTTCTGAACACACCTTGTAGTTTACCCACATTTACCTATATATACTGTACCGACATAATACAATGTTACACTGCTATCACACCAGAGTGTAGCACGCAGGACATCTTGGAAGGTCAAAGTCAACTTGCCAGTAAATCAAACTTAGAAGACATGCTAAAGGTCAGGGCAAGCTGCAACCAGAAACAGAGATAAAAAAATAATGTATTGTACAGAAAGTGATAAAAAAAATCTGAGGTTGCCAGAACATTTGATCAGGGGAAGGCCCTGACATCAATTTCAGCATTGCTAATGAGGCAAATGGTAAAACTACATTGTAACCATAGTAATAAGGAATGACCAGCAGGTGGCAGAGGTGAGTATGCAGTTCCTGCAGTCTAAATTTTCCTATGCACACCAAGAGAGGAGAGAGAACTAGCTGAGCTGTCCATGATCTGCAAACAGAGAGCAGATGTGTGCAGATCATTGCAAAAATCCTGAACATCTTGACATCATTGTTCTCTTTATATTTGTGACACATGACCTTTTGCAGGGAAGTTTTGCCATGTGTGTGATTAAACATCTTTTTCTGTTGCATCTCCATGGCAGCACACACTGGGGTTGTGACTCCGCCCCCCACAACCTGATAGGACTGGTTAACTATAAGTTCTAAAGAGGGACACACCGTAGCATTCTCTTTTTTTCCTCACCTGTCAGCTGATGGCGGGACCCCTGTGTAGTGTATTAACACAGACAAGCTGTACAGGTTGCTTCTTTATTCACTGCACATCAGCATGCAACTAACCTCAGCCACACCCAGCTCCCAGACATATACATAATTGTAACATTTTGCAGACAGCAACTTAACCCGTTGCTTACCATACTACATTTCCTCCTCTCTTTGAATAAAACATAACATGTACAACGTATTAATAAGATTAACAAAATGCATGGATGAACAACTAAAAATTTAAACTATAAACTCCTGACTATACACATAGTCCTTAAGGTAGGCCGGTGGATTTGTTGCTCGTTTTTCTCTTGGCCATTCCGATGTGGATGGTTGTGGATTGAAGTCTGGATCACTGGCAGTATCATCACTACTCTTTGCCTGTTCGCCATCTTCCGATACTTGACCTTCTGACTCAATAAATTTCTTCACAAATGAGGAATTACACACTTTTGTGTGTCCATCTAAATCCTCTAAAACCACTTGAGTACCTCTTTTCTCCTTTACAACATAAGGCTCAGGTTCAAAGGACGGAGCCAGTTTGTTAAACCGATCACTTTGAAGCAACACCTTATCACCCTGTTGAAGGCCACTAGGTTGACAATGGCGGCGGTGGTTTGCATACTGTTCAGCCCGGATCTTCCTTTCCTCATCAATATGCCGAAAAGGTTTCTGACTTGTAGGAGGACCCCCAATGTCTGGCAATTTTGTCCTGAATTTGCGACCACAAAGAAGTTCCGCAGGACTAACGCCAGTGACAGTATGCGGAGTTGTGCGATAAGCCAAAAGAAAACGCCACAGTTCCTTTTTCCAGTCTCTTCTCTCTAAATGAGCAATCCGCAAAGCTTTCAGCAAGGTTCGATTCTGGCGTTCCACTTCCCCGTTAGCCTGTGGCCAGTATGGAGTTGTACGATGATGTTCAATAGCATTTGATTTCAGATAATCCTGAAATTCCTGAGAAGTAAATTGGGCACCATTATCACTCACAATCCGTTTAGGCAACCCATGAGATGCAAAAATGCTCTCCAACCCCTCAATTACAGTTGATGATGTAGCTTTAGTGAGAACTACCACCTCTTGCCACCTTGAATAATAGTCCACAACAACTAAAAGATGGTGTCCAGATGGAATGTCGCACAGATCAATGGCTAAATCTTCCCATGGTCCCTCAGGTAGAACAGTGTGAGTTACTGGTTCTGGTTTAGGTTTGCTGCCCACCAACTGACATGCTCGACATGAAGAAACCAAACGTTCCACATCCTTGTCAATTCCTGGCCACCAGACTTTCTCACGTAATCTTTGTTTGGTGCGTACAATGCCTTGATGGCCCTCATGGGCTAAATGTAATGTACGTTTCCGTAAATCTTTAGGCATCACAATACGATTGCCACGTAGAACTAGTTGTCCTGCAATACTCAGCTCTTGTTTGATTCTGTGATAGCTTGGGTCACAATCCACCCAAACCCCTTGTCTTACACATTTTCTCAACCGAGCAATTTCCGGATCCACAGATGACAATTCTTCAACCTCCCGCCGTGTCAATGCCTGAGGCATGGCGTTAGTAGCCACAAAACGAATGTACTCTTCTGCCAGGTTATGAACAGGTGCAGAAGACTGAGGCAATCTGGAAAGTGCATCTGCCGCATTAGTCGGTCCAGGTCTGTACCGCACTGTAAAGCGATATGGTAACAATCTGAGAACCCATCTCTCAATTCTGGCGGATGGTTTTGAGCGTGGCGAATATATCACTTCCAGAGGCTTGTGGTCTGTGATGATTTCAAAATCAAGGCCGTAGAGATAGGTGTGAAACCTTTCACATCCCCAAACAACAGCCAAAGCTTCTTTCTCGGTCTGAGAATAACGTCTCTCTACATCAGTGAGGGATCTGCTTGCATACTGAATAGGCCTGTAATCGCCTGTGCATTGTCTCTGAACCAAGATGGCGCCTAACCCCACAGGGCTAGCATCGACAATAACTTGGGTGTGTGCAGATTGTCCTTTGGTTTTGTTATCTCTGGTTGTACTTCTACACACAGCTGCAAAATGACCTGTCTTTCCACAAGCATAGCACATTTTATTCTGTACCACAGTGCAGTCCTGACTTGTGTGTCCCGCCCTGCCACATTTATTGCAGGTGATATGTAAAGTCCTCTATGGAAAACTCTCTTTCCTACTCCAGATATTCCTATTATTATAGGTAGGTTTGGAGACTGTATTGACAGATGCAGTGTTCTTGGTTTCAATATGCAGAGCCTGGAGCTCAGACAGTTCAATGGCTCTAGCAATCTCCTGCAGACTAGTAAGTGTGAGACTAGGTTCTCTCAATAATCTCCTCCTGAGGTGCACAGATGTGCATTTCTCTATGACCTGATCTCTGATTATCTCCTCAGTTACAGTCCCAAAATCACAAGACTTTGCCAGATATTTCAGCCTAGTCACATAACTGTCTGTGGTTTCTCCCAGTTCTTGCACAGCCTGTCTAAACTTATATCTTTCATAGGGAATATTTTTCTTTGGCTCAAAGTACTCACTCAGTCTATTCATGGCTGTCTCATAGTCTGAATCTTCCCCTGTTGCTCCCAGGGTTTCAAAAATGTCCTGAACTTGAGGTCCAGCTAGATGCAGCAGCATGGCTCTCTTCTGAGCAGGTGCAGTCACTCCTGTGGCTATAACATAGAGCTGAAATCCCTTCTTCCACTTGTCCCAGCGCTGTGAGAGACTAGTGTGGTCTCCAGACACATCAAACGGTCCGACAGCCGGTAAATCCAGAAAGCTAGCCATCCTCGTCGCCAAAATGTAGTGTATTAACACAGACAAGCTGTACAGGTTGCTTCTTTATTCACTGCACATCAGCATGCAACTAACTTCAGCCACACCCAGCTCCCAGACATATACATAATTGTAACATTTTGCAGACAGCAACTTAACCCGTTGCTTACCATACTACACCCTGGTCCTCTTGTAGAGGGCCCAAGCACACAGGGGGGCCCACACAGGGAGGAGGATCAGTGATGAATGACATTTACAGACATTTTCCTCCATTAGCTTTAAGTTGATCTCTCCCCCTCTCCCTGCTGCCAGCTTTTATCTGTTAAGAAATAGATGGTTGTCCCTCACTAATCCCCCTCCCTGTGTCCCCCCCCCAGCCCTGGCTCTAATGTTAGCTCTGCTCCTGAGTTTGTTATCTCTGTAACGTTGTTTCTCTCCCTGCAGTTCTTCCTTTACTCCTTGTCCCAGCCTGTAGATTTTTTTCATCTCTCTCCTCCCCCATTGCTCTTTCCTCCTGACACAGTCACAGCTGATCAGCTGCATTCCCATGGGGTGAAGAATTTACTTTTACACCGATTAATAGCTGCCTGTTATCTTGTCCCAGTGCAGTTTAGTGGGCTTTATGTAGATAGGCTTCCCACTCCTCTCCTCCAGACTGCTTCCTGACCTATGCAACTTTGCTTCTCCCCTTCAATGTCAGTTCCTTCTGCAAATCCATGTATCAGCTCCTTCTATTTACCCATTTACTAACTGATCTAGCAGTAGTAAACTCCATTTTTTATCTTGTATCTGCAGAAGAGCCTTTAATATGACTTACATGTAGGTACAGTGAATATCTCCTAAACATAGTAGCCGGTGATAGCACCAGGGCATGTATACTGTGCCCTCAATAGATGACATACCATCCTTTAACCACTTGCCGACCGCCGCACGACTATTTACTGCGGCGGTCAGCCCCTCACAGGCAAAGTGACGTAGTACTACGTCGCTAGCCTGTGAAGCTCTAGGGAGCAAGCGTGCGCCGCTGGAGGCGCGCTCCCGCTCACTCACGGACCCCCCCCGCGCGTGTGAGCGGCGGACCCGATGTCCGCCAGTCACTCGCGATTGTCGGTTACACCGGGAGAAAGGCAGACTGCTAATGTAAACAAAGCCGCCTGTCTTTCTCCCCTGTGTAACAGCAGAGATCATAGCAGGACCGTAGATCTCTGCTGTAACATGAAAAGCCACATCCAATCACAGTTAGAAGCACGTCCCTAGGGACACACTTAACCCCTCCTTCTCCAATAAAGTTAACCCCTTCCCTGTCAGTGTCATTTTTACAGTAACAGTGCATATGTATAGCACTGATTACTGTAGTAATGTCACTGGTACCCCCAAAAGTGTCAAAAATGTCAGTCAAGGGTCCGATCTGTCCGCCGCAATGTCGCAGTCCCGCAAAAAAAATCGCAGATCGCCGCCATTACTCGTTAAAAAAAAAAAAAACAATAAAAATGACAAAAATCTTTCCCTTAGTTAGTAAACGCAATAACTTTTGCGCAAACCAATCAATATACGCTTTTTGCAATTTTTTTTTACCAAACATATGTAGCAGAAAACAAATTGGCCTAAAATGTTAAAAAATTTAGATTTTTACATTTTTTTTGGGGGGGGGGGGGAATTTCATATAAAAAAATGTGAAAAATATTGTTATTTTTGCAAAATTGTCGCTCTTTTCTTGTTTATAGCGCATGATCAAAAAATCGCACAGGTGATCAAATACCACCAAAAGAAAGCTCTGTTTGTGGGAAAAAAAGGACCTCAATTTCATTTGGGTACAGCGTCGCACGACCGCGCAATTGTCCGTTAAAGTCACGCAGTGCCGAATCGCAAAATAGGCCCTGGTCAGGAAGGGGGTAAAATCTTCCGGAGCTTAAGTGGTTAAGAGAGCTGTGCTGTGACCATGACACTCGCGTGCATGCGTGTGAGTTACATCATCACAGTTTGGCAAAACAACGACTGGAGCCCAAGAAACCAGAGAGAAGACCAGATGAAGATGGAATCCCTCTTAGTAGTGACTCCACATCGCTGGAGAGATCTGTTTTTTAGGTTAGAAAAATATAGTTAGGGGTACATTCACACAGGTACTCTGGCTGTGTAAAGGAGGGGTTTGAGCTGGAGTCACTTGTCATTCTATGGGGATGCAGCGCCTGTAAGAACACAGCCGCAGGCCCTAATTGGACAGGTGTGCAGGTGAGCGGTCCCCAAATGCACACTGTCTGTGTTCGGGCTGTACATCCACATCCCCACGCCTGTCAAATTAGGACCTGCAGCTGTGTTCGTACAGCTCCAGGTGGCTCAGGCCACATAAATTAACCACTGATTCGCAGACCACAGCACCCATGTGCATGAGCCCCAAGACCTCATTCACACACAGAGATTTATTTATCAACTCAGTTTCATCTTTTAGATTTAGCGGGAATTCTGTAAGTTATGTTGTATTTGTGTCTGCTAGTAATGATTTTATTGTATTTGTATCAAATATAGCTTTAATGTTTTCTTGGGGGGGCACTGCCAGGTAGTCTGTACAAGGCCCTGTGATTTCTATCAGCAGCCCTGCCTTTCAGCACTGGATGGATAACTTTGGACTCCTTACCGCACTCACCACCGCCAGGTTCAGCCTCTCTTGGATGGAAGTCCCTGCCTGTACAGTCTCTAAATGAGCTAAATGGAGGGAACCCCACTCTGATGGCCCCAGGGGTCTATATTGTCTGGTGCCATACAAGCCTTAAAACGGCTTAAAGTAATGCAGCGGTCTCCAGTCTTGCCTACTTTTCATGCACTTCCATTATGCACTTATCTTTTCACACCTGGGTGGCATTCTGTCTTTACTTATCTTCCTTTTTTCTTTCTCTTTTTCTTTTTTTTCCTCTTCATGTCAGCTGGGCTTTCTAGTCCCATGGCCTCCCCTCGCCTTCAAGATGGCGGCCACGGCCATTCTGCGCATGCATGACCCATGACCTGTTTTGCCAGTCCAAAAGATGGCGCCAGGTGCCGCTAGTCGCGAGTGCGCATGACCTCACTTCCGCTGTGACGGCGGCAGTTGTAACAACCCATCTTTTCTGTCAAACGGTGACAGATCAATCTCAGCCTGCATGTGCACTCCTCTCCTCTGCTGCCAAACCTGTCCTCACATGACTCTAGCCACACCCACCAGTCAGCAAGCGCTTGCTGGGTATGCTGGGCTCCAGTTCCTCCTGACAAGCTGGTACGTCGCACATGCTTTTTGGAGGCAACCACGGAGAAAGAAACAGATGCAAGTGAAGTGTTAGATATTAATAGAGAATTGATACAAGTGTCAGCTACAGAAGCAGATAGACCAGCTCAGAGCACTTCATCACCTGCCCCTCGTATACCTCAAAAATCTGACGATTTGTTGGATGAGGAAGAACTGCAGATAGCCACTGACTTGGATTTTAAACTAATAGACCCATTTGCAAAATCAGTAAAGGAAGCGATCGATTGGGAGGAATCAAAGGAAGCACCTCGCAAGGTCCGAAAGTACTTCCCAAATTTAAAGAAAGATCCAGAAACCTTCCCTATAATTGATGAGCTGGAGGATTTTATAAACAACGAGTGACTAAAACCAGAAACGAAGTCTAGCCTCAATAACAGACTAGCAAAATTGTATCCACTAATAGAGCCAAATGTAAACCCACTCATCTCAGGTCCTGCCAATTGAAGACGCAGTAACTTTTAGGGACATTCTCGGTCGCAAGATTGACCTTGAGCTTAAAAAAGCCTACTTAGCGGCAGGCAGTGCCTGCAGACCAGCAATCGCCCTGGCAGTGGTTGGAAGATCAATTGCTAGCTGGACATTCAGCGTTGAAAAGTTACTTTTGGAAGGGGCTGAGCAAGAGAAAATAGTGACCGCTCTTCAAAAGTTCACCCTAGCGGAAGATTTTGTGGCAGAAGCATTGGTGGATATAATCAGATCCTCATCAAGAGCCATGCTGGCTTCAGTTATGTCAATAAAAGCACTATAGTTAAAACCCTGGGTTGCATATGCGGCTTTCAATACTAACTAGTACAGAATACCCTATGGTGGAACAAACTTGTTTGGCTCAAAGCTTGACTCGGCCATCCCAAAGGTTACAGGCAGTAAGTCGAGCCTCATTCCCTCCAACAGAAGACTGAAGAAACAAAAAACTCAACCCTTTAGATGCAATCTTCCAGAGAGATATAGGGAGACAAGGTCATATAGACCAGGAAAAGAATTTAAACAAAATTGGAGAAATACCCAATCTTCCTTTTTGAGATGACAAAAATCAAAATCCTCCATCGCAGTGGATCAACAAAAGTCTTTTTGAAGGTGCGCCCATCCAGCCTGCGGTAGTAGGAGCCAGACTCAAGCTATTCACGCAAGTTTGGGCGGACCACATAAAAGATCCATGGACAATATCCGCTGTCTAGATGGGCCACAAGTAGACATTCAAATCCCAAACTCCCAGGGACCATTTTCAATCTACCAGGCTTCTGTCTTCCCTACAAAAGAGAAAATGACTGACCAAGTATGTGCTGGAATTGTTACAGAAACGTGCGATTGTGGAGGTCCCACTCATTCAGAGAGAAAGGGGGTTTTACTCTACACTTTTTCTTGTGAGAAAGAAGACGGGAGACCTGCGGCTGGTTTTGGATCTGAAAAAACTCAACAAGAAGATTCCTTCAAAATGGAGAGTCTCCAACCTCTCCAACCAATTTTACTGGCAATAAACACAGGAGATTGGATGCTGACAGTCGATTTGTCCAACACCTATCTGCACATCCCTATACATCTTACCTTTCAAAGGTATCTTCGCTTTGCGGTAAACCAACATCACTTTCAATTCCAAAGTTTGCCATTCGGAATATCAACTGCACCCAGAACGTTTACGAAGGTTCTATTACCAGTGGTAGCGTATTTTGAGGGAAAAAGGGTTGAGAGTACACCACTATCTCAACAATATCCTCCTTCTAGACAACAATCAGCAATCTCTCCTTCACCATCGGGGAATACTAATATCTACACTTCAGCAATTCAGTTGGTAATAAACTGGAGAAAAAGCAACCTGAAACCAACTCAGAAAATTATCTTTTTGGGGGCAGAACTGGATACCAGCTCCAACAGTCTGGAACTTCCTCATGAGAAGATAGACCCATCCCCAGGATAAAGAAACTGATGGCAGTTACCTACCTACCGGTCAGAGCGTGTCTGAGCATTTTTGGTTCTGTCAGCCACTTTCCCAATGGCCCAGTGGGCCCAATGTCACATGAGGACATTTTAAGATTCCTTTTTGACACAGTGGGATGGAACAGCAATGCTTCAACTGATCCTTATCAAAGAAACTGTGAAACAGTCGGTATGGTGGTGGACTCGGATTCAGAGCTTTAAATGTTATTGGTATATTGTGCCTCCCTGACCGGAAAAAATTACATCAGATGCCAGTCTGGAAGGCTGGGGAGCCCACTACTGGGATGAGGTGGTCCAGGGTTGTTGGCATTTCTGTCCACAAGGCATAGTCTCCAAAGTTTTGGAGCTCAGAGCTGCCTTTCAAGCAAGGGAAAAAGTGTACTGCTGCGCATGAATTTAAAGTGGCAGTAGCCTACATACAAAGGCAGGGTAGCACCAAAAGTCGCACACTCATGAAGCAAGTACGTCCCATTTTCGACTGGGCTCAAGTGCATCTGTCAGACCTAAAGGCAGTATACGTACGGGCAGTACAGAACCAACTGGCTGAGGATCTGAGCATAAACGTAATCTCGAACAACGAGTGGTCGTTTACAGTCATCAAGCTTTTGCTCTACTGACACAGAAGTGGGGTGCTCCCGATAATTGATCTGGCAGCAACCCCGAGGAACACCAAGTGTCCCAAATTTCTGGCAAGAGCTGCATACCCATCAGCGGCAGGGATAGACTGCCTACACAAACCCTGGGACTTCCAGCTGGGATATATTTTTCCCTCAATACCTCTAATAGCGAGATATATGGCCAGACTCAGAAGATCAACATCCATGGTAATTGCAGTAACACCGTTCTGGCTGAGGAGGCCATGGTTCACAACCATTCTACAGTTCAGTATAGAAGACCCGTTACCTCTTCCAGTGACACCGCCAATTCCTACACTCAGCACCGGAAAGACTACACCTGATGGCTTTGAAATTGAAAGGGATAGGTTACTAAATCAATAATGATAACTTAAAGCGTTTGTTACCCTGAAAAAAAATAAAAATAAAAATGGATCCTGTTCCCTTAAATACCAGCACAGTGTTTGTACTGTGTAATTTGGCCCCTTCTATCACCTAAAAAACCTGGCTGATCCTGACAGTTTTTACCCATCCCTCTGTACACTGGCCACAGCGTATCATGGCTGCTGAGCCCTGACAACATGGTCACCGTGGACCACGATGGACACTGTGGTGTACGTGCCTCCGTCATACGCAGCCCTCCTCTCTGTCTCCTCTTCTGTCCTTCTCCCCCCTCCCCTCCGTGACTGTCAGCTCCGTGTTAGACCCCCGGCTGCAGCTGAAATAACTTAATATGTTATGTAATCCTTTGTTTTCTAAGCCTGTGTGCATCTGTCTATGTGTTTTATTAAAAAGAATGCTGTGAATACCTTATTTCAGTGTGCTGCTTTGCGATCATGTGACTGGCCGGCTCTTTCTTTCTCCCCTCTTCTCCTCCCGTGTGACGCCAGCTGGGGAATCTCGGCCCCGCCCCCTGCAGCTGTCAGACGAGGAGAGTAGAGAGCCAGACAGTTACATGATCGCCAAGCAGCACACTGAAATCAGGTATTCACTGCATTTCTTTTATAAAACACATTGACAGAGACACACAGGCTTAGAAAACAAAGAGGATTATAGAAAGTCATACAAGTCAAGTAGCCACTACCTTAAAGTGGCTTAACAAACAACCACTTTGAGGTAGTGGCTACTTTGCAGCAAGCCAGAAAGAAAACAACCAATAACACCTACAATAAAGTGTGGGAGAAGTTTATTACACAACAGCAGTCATGGGATCCATTGGCACCCACAGTGTCACAAATTCTTGAATTTCTTCAATTAGGCCTAGACAAAGGTCTAGTTTCTAGCACTCTAAAAGTCCAAGTCTCTGCATTATCTGCTATGACAGGAATCAAGTGGGCCTTAAATACCCTCATCATGCAATTTCTAAGAGCAAGTATAAAAATAAAACCACCAGGAAGCCAATTTCCAAGCCCTTTTGATAAAAGAACTACATCTGAACTTCTAATCGGATACGGTGGTAATAAGACCTTCAGATCAGTTTACTCCCAGAGTAACATATGCCTTCCACATTAATGCAGAAATCAACCTCCCAGCATTTCTTACTACCCAAGGGGATCCAAACCCTCTAGATATAAAAAAAAAATATTACCTCATATTTGACGGCTACTGGCCCATTCAGAAATGCAGAGAATCTTCTAGTTATCCCTCACGGCGCCAGAAGAGGCCAAGAAGCGTCTTCACGTATGATAGCCTCATGGTTAACAAAAACCATCAAGAAAGCCTATGTAGTACAACATCTTCCAATATCGGACAGACTAACTCTACCAGTGAAGTGGCAACCTCATGGGCAGCATATTGCAGGGTGTCTCCTGAGACGATATTCAAGGCCGCAACTTGGTCTTCCAGAACTACATTCATGTCACACTACAGAGTAGATCCCACACAATTGACGACAGCCGAGTTCAAAAGAGCAGTTATTCAAGGTAAGTCTGCCATTTCTTGTGAATAAAATAGATATGATAAGCACCCACCCGTAAAGGTCATGTGCTGCCATAATACGACAGGAAAATAGAAAATTGTATACTCACCTTTCCGTAATTTTCCTTTCCTGGTGCATCTTCATGGCAGCACACTGGCGCCCCCCCCCCCCCATTTAAGGTGATAGATACAGAGAATGCTGCGAGGGTCCCTTTTTAGAACTTATAGTTAACCAGTCCTATCAAGTTGTGGGGGCAGATTCACAACCCCAGTGTGTGCTGCCATGAGGATGCGCCATGAAAGGAAAATTACGGAAAAGTGAGTATACAATTTTCTGTTTTTTGAACACTTCCTGATATGTGTTTGTCTGTACTCAGCTTGTATTTAACAAAAAAAATTTTGCCTATGATGACAAATCTTAGTGTGTTGTAAGAATCACTTGCTTCCTGTCTAAGCATGACAGCAAATATTAACGTCTTCATCGTCTTGCCAAGTGTTGTTTACAATAGCTCATTGTGCAAAGTTGAAACTCTGTTCCCACTGAGAAATGTACTACTTTGATTATCTTTACGTTAGAGTCTAGGTTAGCTTGAAGACCCACTCAACTCCACACCTAACCAGAGATGTATAGTAACGAAGTAGAACTACTTAAGTACTGTACTTAAGTACCGAAATGCGGTATCTGTACTTTCCTAGAGTATAATTTTTTTCTCCTACTTCTACTTTTACTTCACTACATTTTTTCGATGATTTCGATACTTCTACTCAAGTATTTTTTTTTTGTGCTGCATAGTTACTCGTTACTTTTAAAAAAATTACCACTGCCAGAACAGTAGATGGCAGGTTGCATAAAGCTCAAAAAAATGTGTATAATGTCATTTGTAAATCAGCGCATACGAAAATAAAGGCTGTGTATAATAAAAGCTGCTATACCAAATCTTTCCAATAAAAAGAAAATATGAAACAAACAAATAAATGGTGCTACAGCGCTTAAAGTGCATCAAGAAACTACTAACAAACACAGGTTAATCATTTGAATAAATCATTTGAAATAATAAAAAACAATATGATGTTCAAACTTTTGACTTCTTTCTTTAATAACTACATAACACAGTACTTGTACTTCTACTTTCAGTACTTGAGTAGAATTTTTTTTTCAAAACTACTGGTACTTTTTACTTTTAGTACTTAAGTAGCAAATTTTTTGAAAAAACTACTTGCAATACTTAAGTAAAAAAAATGTTGAATACTTTAGTACTTCTACTTAAGTAACTTTTTCTGCGAGCACTTCCACTTCTACTTAAGTCACTTTTTGATCGAGCACTTGTACTTTTACTCAAGTAGAAATTTCGAGTACTTTATACAAGTCTGCACCTAACTAACCCTGCTGAGAATGATTAAAGAGTAACTCCACTTTTGTCAAGAAAAAACCTTCCACTTTGGGTGATCTATGTACATTACAAGGATTTTAACAAACTTTGTTACAAATTCCTCATTTTTGTTATTCTGAAGAAATCCCTGCTTGTTTCTCTGTGCCTCTGTGCTGATTGGGTCAAATGGGAGTGGTTTTATAATTATCTGTCAGCTGTGGCACCTAATGATGAAAGCACTTGGCCTGCATCCCTTTAGACATGTTCCTATTGGGAGTATCTCACCAAAAATGAAATTTTTGTTACAGGGGATGCCAGAAATCTGACTTGTAACTTAGTGCAGACTTCTGGGAAAATTGGTAAGCCAATCACACAAGCAAGAAATTTTGTTTCTGGGGGCAGGTCAGTACACATTTTGTGTACAGAACAGCTCCTGGTAGCCATATTGCATTACATTTTCAGAAAATTACAACAGCTGCAGATTGAAAAGGAAAGGTCATTTTTAATAAGCATTCAATTACAATATGATTTGTGTCACAATTATATACGCTATATTGTTTTTTCTTTATTTGCCATTTTTTTTCCACGAAAGTGGAGTTACACTTTAACATTTTTGTGCATAGAGGTGAGTTGTTTTTGTAGCTTAGGTGAGGACATTGTCATACGTCAATGCATGTTTCCTTGGTGCACAGGCACGTATACTGATCCACGGCTTTAATGTTAACTTTAGAATTTTCAGTGGATATGGCTACAAGACTTTGACCAAGGCTTGTTAATACCTCTTGCTAACTCATTAAATGCATGTTTTAACCACTTGCCGACCAGCGACGTACCCGTATGTTGCTAGATTTCCAGTGGTTATACCAGGATGCTGCCTGCAGTTGCAGGCATTATCCCGGGAACCATTTTTAGAGGCAGCAGTCGGCTCTCTTGCAAAAGCAATCCTAGTGGCTAACTAGTTCCTGGATTGCTTTTACAAGCAGCGGGAGGGGACGCCGGCTGATCATAGAGCCCAGCAAAGACCCAATCGGCTTTGTTGGGCTCTATGATATAGTAATCAGGAAGCGATGATGTCACATCACTTTCAGGTTACCCTGATGTAAAAGGCGCCATTTGTAAAATCAAAACAAAATTTTGGTGTGATTAAATGCTTTTAAGAGCAGAGGAGGGATTTGAGGTCATTTAGACCCTAAATCTCCCCATAAACAATACCTGTCACATGCCTATTGCTGTTACAAAGGGATATTTACATTCCTTGTGACAGCAAAAAAAGTGTATAAAAAAAATTAAAAACTAAATTGACAGTGAACACATGCGTCGGTCCCCCATGCAAACAGCAATCATCCCACACATGTCAGGTATTGCAAATATCTGATCATGGGCAGTAATTCTAGCACCAGATCTCCTGTGTAAATCTAAAGTGGTAACCTGTAAAGGCTTTAAAGTGTCACCCATGGATAGTGAAATTTACAATTAATCCCTGTTGCAATTTTAAAGCGTGACATGTTTGGTATCTATCTACCGGGTGTAACATTATCTTTTATATTTTACCAAAAATGGGGTTATGTTTTGTGGAGTTTTTTTGCATTAAAATTAAAAAAAAAAAAATTGCGTTTGAAAATATTGTGTGACTTAAAAAAATTGCAAAACCCACCAAAAAAAGGGTCATGTCATATTTTTTCAAAATGCACTAAATGGATGTACATCAGACATATATAGAGGTTTTACTGACAGGCTGATTATATTTCTAAAATATATTCACCTTGCTATTTCGTTGGCCTTCCATATGTATTACAGTACTGTGATCCTATATACTGTATTAGTTACATTGTGTTCACATATTTATCCAGAATTTTTAGTTTTTAATCAAATGCAACATTCTTGAGGCTGTGGTTTTCATAAGAAATCATGCACATGAAGAATTTCTATTCATATTTTTGCTGCATTCAAAATTAGGACAGAAAAGGGAGGGGGCTAACATTTTTGGGAAAAGAAGACAAGTTAGTGGAAATTAAGTCCCCAGATGAAACTGTCAAGGCACTGCAGTGTCATTTTGCTGTAAGTTATCTGTCCTGCTAATCTTTTTCTCAATGCCAAAATACTTTCCTAGTGCCATCAGTTTACAGATGAAAATTATTTCCACATACACAACTGGAAAATCAGTTAATGAGAAAGAAATAATACTGACTTACATGACACAAATATGCATTACAATGGTTAACGAGTCTCTTCTCTGCTTGTCAAGGTCATCGGACTACAAAGATCCATACCCTTCTAAAACAAATAAATCTGTACTTTTCATTGCAAAATAACTAAGGTTCTTGACCTATATTTTCATTAATATTAGCTAACATTCATTTCTAAATACTATGATGCCTGCATAAATCATTAAACATCCAAACTGTGCTGGGCCCCAAACTTCTAAACCTGCTATGACTGCTATTACTATAACTACTGTATACTCCTCCTGTCCTGGGGTCATTCATTTAGCTATGTCCCCATGCTCTATTGTGTTTTGGATGCTATTATGCTGTATAGTCAGATTACATTAGGCCTGGTAAATAGTTATTTAGCTTAAAGTGATTGTAAAGTCTCATTTAAAAAAACAAAAAATGTTATATTTACATCCTCTGTGCAGTTGGTTTTGCACAGGACAGCAGAGATCCTTCTCTTATCAGGTCCCTGGCTGGAGCTTCTAGCCCATCCCTCCTGTGTAATGCCCCCATAGCAAGCAGCTTGCTATGGGGGCACCCGAGCCGAGCTGCTGTTTGGCCCTGCCCCCTCTCTCTCCTGATTGGCTAACTGACTTTGATCGACAGCTGCAGGAGCCAATGGCATTGTGTCTGTGTCTCAGCTAATCAGGGGGGAGAGCCCTGGTGGCCGAGGGACTCGTGAATATCGCTGGATAGGGATGGGACTCAAGTAAGTATTAGGGGGTGCTGGGGAGGCTGCTGCACACAGAAAACGTTCTATCCTAATGCATAGAATGCATTAGGATAAAAAACCTTCTGACTTTACAACTCCTTTAACACATTGAGCACAATAAAATAAACATTTCCCATAAACTTTTTGTTAAAATCCTTACCCCCAACACTTGCAGTTTACAACTTGAAATGCTTCTGGCTCCTGTACTCTCAGTGCTACTTCTCTGATAATCTGATTTTCATAGGAAAGAGTTAACAGTGGACAGTGCAGTCTCCAGTCAGTCTGTTAGTGTGGAGAAGAGAGGGGGAGGAGCAGGAGGGTGCCTTGCCATCGTAAACTGTGGGGCTGTGTGTTTCGATTGATGCACGCAGTGTATTGAGACAGAAATCTAGTCCCTGAATGAATAGGTAGCTCCCTAGGATGTTGCAAAAAAAAAAAAAACAGCCACTTTCAAACAAGAAACCTGAGGCATCAGTCATAGTACCAGCTTAAACAGGAACATAGGCAAGGATTCAAATATAAGGAGGCTGCAAACTCGGTGATAAAATGAGCTGTTGAATGTGAACTGAGGGTTCAAAGTATAACTTAAGGCAAAACTTTTTTTAGTTTTTGATAGAGGGAAGAGGGATTAGAACACCTGTCAGTTAGTATTGCTGTCTGTATTCCCGTTGGGGAGATTCCCCCTCTCTCTTTGTCCTGTTTACTATTATCATTGAAAGTGAAACTAAAAGAAAATGCCACATTTTGGGTTGTCCCCAGAAAATAATAGAGGGGAAATCTTCAAATGGGGACACTAGTTCTGGTGATCTGGTGGGGTCCCCAAGAGATTCCCTTAATTTGCAGGGATTTCCTCTCACTTCCTGTTTTGGCTATGGGACAGGAAGTGAAGATAAATCTCCCCAATGGGTCACAGATGGCAAAAAAAAACCTTACAGGGTTTAAACCCTCCCTTACTCTATCCAAATTGAAAAAAAAAAAGAAGTTTTGCCCATAGTTCTACTGTAATCTCTTCCCTATTGTGCTATAGCCGATATACGGCTACAGCTCGGCTCTCTAGTTCTGGGAGGGTGCTCCTGGACATCCTCCCGAGATGGTGCTTCCCCTGTGCCCCCTGGGGTGCGCATTGGAAAGTGTGTGTGATGTCCAAGGGACACGGGATCACAGGTCAAAGGTAAAGGGCCAATCACAGTGGCCCTTTACCATGTGATCAGCTGTGTCATATCACAGTTGGTCACATATAAACAGACTTGGCGGTTATTGGCTCTCCTTTCCTTATACAGAAGCTGAGTGTGAAGGAAGGAGAGCTGATCTGACAGGGCACAGTGAGTACATCAGTGCCCATTACTGCTGCCTCATCAGTGCAGCCTCGTTAGTGCCTCCTCATCAGTGCCCATCAGTGCAGCTTCTCAGTGCCCATCAGTGCAGCCTCATCCGTCCCCATCAGTGCCCATCAGCTAATCCCCTTGCAAAGTGAATATCCTATTTGTCTTTAGAAACTCAACCCTAGGAATCCACTCAATTTATAATGTTTCCATTATACCTCAATGCCATTTTGAGCAGAGTTTTCACAGTGCCTCTGGGCGGGATGGCAATCTCTTTTCATTTTTCCTGTTCTGGACCAAAGCTGTTTGCAAATAAGGTTTCCATAGCACTGCAATGGGAGTAGATCAAAGCTGTAAATAGTTTCCTTCTGAACCATCATAAAAGTGATTAATTAAAACTGAATTTCTCTGTGGTGTGCATAATTAAAATATGCATTATTATATTATCATATCATCATTTTTTAGATGTGTGAACTAGGAAACGTTTGGAGACCTAAATGTGTGCCTATTTCACATACTAAGTACAGGAGACTAATTTTCTGGACCCCATTTTCTAAACACTTTCTAAACCATTTAATCTGGAAGCCTTCTGTTATGGAAAATGACATATTCGGCCAATATTCAGTCGCTAGGATGTGATAACATCATTCAACTTTAAAATGTAACATTTGACAAAATATATCTGTCAGGGACACCCAAAGCACATCTTCTGCCTATCTTAATTACAATTAGCATTTAAAAATTGTGGGGATTTATACCACGCTAAGGTAAAGGTTTGCTGATTGTTATACAAATTCTAGATGAAACTAGAAAAAGAAAGAACACATGATTTTTCATTTAAAGGGTTTTCCATAAAGCTGTCAATAATCTGACCCAAAAGCTGTTTTTTTCCGCTGTCAGCTGTAGTGACAACAATGAATCCAATGGAATGATGTAATGGTCATATCACTTACATTATTCTCTCCCAGTGCATTAACCAGGAATGAGCTCACCTTCTATTACGGGAACCATATCTGTAAATCACAGCACGCTGGATGTAGGAGCAGTCCACGATTGTGCACTGCTCCATCCAGCACTGTCAGTTGGATATGTGTTTCATTTTGGAAGAATTTGGCCAGGGACCAGACTGGGCCAAGTCAGCTAAGAGAATAGAGAGTCCCAGTTTAATATGTAAGAGCATCCTGGTCTTCCCAGTATCCACACTTGCAGTAGCTTTCTCTTGTGTGAAAGCCAATCCATGGCTATTCTTAGAGCAGAGCGTGTGATAGATCTCTCCTTGGCAGCTTAAGCCCAAACCGTTGACTTTGTGGTCTAAGTTTACATTCCAGACTAAAGAAGGAAAACTTTCCCTTTTAGTTATAGATTTGTGTTTTATGAAAAGTCACTTAATACTTTGATTTTAAATGGGTTTATCGAAAAATCCTTCCCTTAAGAGCCCCTTTCATCATTATTAACCCTTATCTAATTATATTTTGTCTTGGAAAGCATATTTTCATTTCTTTGACAGATGCTATAGGCAAATATTTAAGGTTTTAAGCTAGACTAGATCAAGCTTTCTCAAAGTAAAGCTATAGGCTAGACCAGCCTTTTTCAACCAGGGTGCCTTTTGTCTAAAATAAACATCTAAAATTTTCTTCAAATTGCCTCAAAATTGTTAACAAATTAGCAGGTGGATCAAGTTTGTCTTTCTTTGTAACACAAAGCTACAGATATTAATTGTGCAGCATTACAACCTTGGGCACCATGTGGGCCAGCTACCAGCATGATACCAACTGATGATGCCATAGGTGAAAAAAGAGAACAAAGGTTGCCTGTTTGCCCCTCTCTGTCAGCGCTGGAGTCACGTTAGCTGAATTAAGCAGGGTACACACTAGTAGAAAATCTGCCGAAAATTCCCGTCCGAGGTAAAATCGTACGATTTTAGGCTAGTGTGTACACAACTTTCAGTAGCCGATGCCGACATTTTCAACGAAAAAAAAAACAGAGGGACAAACACCAAAATTTTTATCGCCCATCCCCCAGACGACCAATTTTCGTTTAATGTGTATGCAGTACGTCCGCGAAAAATCGGATACGAAAGACCATGCATGATCTGAAGTTGCTGATGACCCGGAAGTCTAGGAACAAATGTCCCAAAAAAAAAAAAAAAAAATCTGATGAGATATTTCGTGAACATTATGCACTGTCAACTAAAAACGGTTATGAACGCTGAGCAAGAGAGAGAAAAATCAGAGGTGTACGAGCCTTTGTTTATATCAATTTATTGACATATTAAGTCCCAGTTCACATATGTGCGATGACTGACATTGCATGTAATTGGGAGCGCACTGCTCTGCAAATCACATGCGATGTCTGTGCGATGCAAATTCAGCCATACAGATTGTATGGCTGAATTCGCATTGCATTCGGACAAAACTCGCACAGGGCCCTTTTTTGGTCCGCACCACAATCAGATCACATGGGTGTTCACACCTATGCGATCGGATTCATGTCCGAACTGACAGTTCGCACCGCGATATGCGAACTGATCGGGTGAGTGTCGTTAACTTTGTATTGACACCCCCAGCGATTCGCATATGGCAGTGTGAACTGCCTGCAAGTTGAATGCGATGCGGGAACCCGCAATGGATTCGCAGGGTTCCCGCATCTCATGTATGTGAACCGGGACTAATACACAAAAGATTTCTGGCATATGAAATTTCACTTGACAAATTTAGATTTAAAGCTGAACTTTAAAGCTGAGCTGAGGGAAAAAAAAAAAAATTTTTGCACATTTGCTGTACACTAGTCACCTCTAGTGATGTATGTACAGTGCCAGATCGCACAACCTAAAATCGTGTGGAACATGTAACATGTTTCCAAAGGTGAACTTATGCTTTAAGTTGTTTACAAAAGATAGAAAAAAATCAACCAACTCAAAGGAATAAAACCTTTAGAACCCCGTTCACACTGGGGCGAGCCGACTTTGCCGGGCGACCTGTGAAGTCGCGGTGCGCAGCTCGCACCGCGACCTCGGAGCGGCCGGCACGGACTTCATATAATTGAAGTCAATGCAGGTCGCTCCGGGTAGCCCAAAAGAAGCTCCAGACCCTTTTTCTAAGTCGGAGAGACTTGTGTCGCTCCTGTTAGAACGGGTCCACAGCTTCTCTATGGTAGGCGACCTACGGCGACCTGTCAGGCGACTAGGTCGCCTGCCCTGTCGCCCCAGTGTGAACCGGCTCTTACATTAAAGACTTAGGCTCCATGTACACGGGATGTTGTAAATTGCCGTTTAGGAGCAGTTGGGCTTTTTTTCAGAAGCCCCTGAACCCACCTCTATGTTATCTTATCTGGCCATTGTTCTCCTAATCGCGTCGAGCAGCAGTACACTTCCGGAAGCGTGTGCACCCAATGGCATTTCCGGTTGGTGCGGGACATATGCGCTATTTCAGGCGAGGAGTGTAAAAAGTTAAAAAGTGGCATCCCTTGAGACCATACAGACGAGATCCAGCAGCAGGAGTTATCACACACTCTGATTGCTATACAGCTCTGGTACTTGTATAGCGCCATCAATTTACTTTACATATATATTGTATATTCACATCAGTCCCTACCCTCAAGGAGCTTACAGTCTAAGGTACAATCGTTACCTATATGCAAGAGAAGTGGCACTACAGGTCAAGGGTCGGTTCCCTGGATGTTCGGTGTACCTTACAGGCTTGATTAATATCTCTATGCGGTAAGAGGCGACCCCTACCGGTGTGAACTGGTATTGGCCCTTGAGTGGTACACTGGATTGTGTTTGGTACACTTTGGCTAGCCTTTTATCTCTATATGGTAAGAGGCGAACCCAGCTGGTGGTGGTTCAGCACGCAACATTCACAATATCGTCTTTTATTTCACTTTGGCTACTAATTTATTTTTGCTTGGTAAGAGACGACTCCAGCCGGTGCACGACCTATTTTATTTATGGTGTTAACCCCTATCACACATTGGTAAGGGGTATTTATCACATAAATCTCTTCTTTTTTTTTGCATGGTTTTTAACCTTTATATTTACTTCAACCGTTATTAGTGAGCAATCACATTGGTGGAGGTCATTCTACACTCAAACCCATCATTCAACGAACACTGTGGTGTTTTAGTTACCATAATTTTTGTGTGTTGGGTTTTACGCTATTACGTTCTTTATTTTATTTTCATGATCCAACAACCATTGAGGTAATCGATCACATGGGCCTGGATCTACTGTCAAGGTGACAAGATTTTACCTAGAGAGTCTGCCTTTATCTTACCTCATTTTGGTAAGCATATACCCTTAAGGGAGTCTGGTCCTGGAATATATTCTCATTCACTGTTTGGACTTTATGGACTTTATATCTCCATTGTTCACATTATAGCGCGACTTGATTTACAAATATTTATTAGGGTGTGGTCACACTTGAAGTTGCTGCTGCATATTTCTGTTTCCTTTAGCGCGGTTATTATTCCTTTATATATGTTATCTTATCTGTCCATGTACACAGGGTCGTTTACAGTCATTTGCAGGCAGTTGAGTTCAGGGACGTTTTTTGGAAAGCAATTATTTGCGTTCGAACGTGTGTTTCCCGGCGTTTCCAATGCAAAAACGCGACCAAACGCGGCCGAAGGCGACCGAACGCGATGACCCACGTTTAGCGCTTGTGTTTTTTCCATTTTAAAGGGGAATGATTTTTTTTACCTCTAGGAACGGTTCTAAACGCCCGCTAAACGCGGGAGCAAACGCGACCTAACGGACGTTTTAAACATCCTAAAAATTCCAGGATTCAAAGGGACTTTTAACAACGTCCCGTGTACATGAAGCCTTAGAGAAAATACTGTATTAATGTAATGTACCCAACAACAACTTAAGGCTCCATGTACACGGGATGTTGTAAATGGCCGTTTAGGAGCAGTTGGGCGTTTTTTTCAGAAGCCCCTGAACCCCACATCTATGTTATCTTATCTGTCCATGTACACAGGGTCGTTTACAGTCATTTGCAGGCAGTCGAGTTCAGGGACATTTTTTGGAAAGCAATTATTTGCGTTTGAACGTGTGTTTCCCGGCATTTCAAACGCAAAAACGCGACCGAACGCGACCGAACCCGATGACCTGCGTTTTTCCATTTTAAAGGGGAATGATTTTTTTGACCTCTAGGAACGGTTCTAAACGCAAACGCCCGCTAAACGCGGGTGCAAATGCGGGAACAAACGCGACCTAACGGACGTTTTAAACGTCCTAAAATTACAGCATTCAAAGGGACTTTTAACAACGTCCCGTGTACATGGAGCCTTAAGCGTATAAACTATAGACATTAGGTTCATATTACAGTCTGTCTCCTAAAAGCTTTTCTTTCAGCCGTCAATTTGTAAGAAATTTTGATGCAACCTATGTGTGATGTACAGTAGTGATGGTCATCTCCATCTAGTGACCGACTGGCACGCTATTTATCCCACTGACTAGAGCATGTGGAGGAGACACTTCCAGAAACCTGCCAGGGGGCCCCAAAGTTAAGACTGGCTGTGTGTCTCCCCAAAGTTTAATCCAGCACGGTGTATGCATCGCGATGTGCTGCGTTTAGCTGGCCATAAATAGATAGAATTTCAATCTAAAATTCTAAGGGAAAAGTTTTCCAAATGACTGGACCTTACTAGATTAAAACCACATCCACTGTTAGAAATTTGAAAATCATATAATAACACCCGCTATGTGAATACATAAGTATATAAAAACATCAGTGTGCAGCTGCTGTACACCAAGTGCAAAACTCAGAAAATCACAATCACAATAATACAGCGCTTGCACAAAAAATTATAAATCACATAACAACAAATGTGCCAAAAATAAAAATAATAAAAAGTCTTTCAAAATATCATATAAAGTGCTCAAATGCTCCAAACTCCCAAGTACAAGGTGAAGAAGTGCTTCATGTAAAACATGCCCTGAAGTGTGCCACACTCCCCTCTTGTATCCTCACTCACCAGAAAGAATGGATCCACAGCTTTTCAGTCTGAGGGTCAACCAAGCTTGTGTCTGGTGAGATGGAATCCAGCCCGCTAAACAATTAAATCATTTCCCACCAATTGATGGTCTTGGGGTGACTTTAGTGACTTTTGGACTCAATGAGATAAATGGTACCCATTGTGAAGTACAGTAAAAAAAAAAACGTTTATTGCGCAGAATAAAAAATTACTTACAACATTCGCAGAAAAACACAGGCATATAGCAATATCAGAGACTTTTTATTATTTTTTTTTGGCACATTTGTTCGTATGTGATTTATAATTTTTTGTGCAAGCGCTGTAATATTGTGACTGTTAGAAATTTTTTTGTTTGAAAAAAAATTTTCATCCTGCTCCTTCAAATTTTCTCATCACGCGAAAAATCGTCAATTTGACTGACTAATAATTAGAAAGACAAACTTTTTTTAGAACATTCTTTTCCTAACAATTTTCTTTAGAAGTTCTACCTATCTATGGCTGACTATAGGTAAATTTGTTAGTTTCATTCAGCCTTGACAGTACAGTAAACGCCAAATTTCTGACACCAAGACTTAGGCTCCTTTCACATGGTCCGCTGTCTGGTAAGGGCCGTTCTCTGCTCAGCAGGGATCGATCCGCCGATCCCCGCTGAGCAGGCGGATGACCGCTCAGTCTCATCACTGTGTGCGTAGAGGGAGGTGTCAGAGCCCCTCTGCTCTCTATGGGGGAATCGGATGAAAGCGGACTGCCTGTCCGATCCCCTGGACGGATGAAAAATAGGGTTTCCATCCGTCTGGCTTTCACAGACAGGATCGGATGCGGATGGCAGCAGGTGTCAGCTGAGATGTCTCCGGTGACATCCGCTGCCCCATAGGGATGCATGGAGTATCCGATCAGATCCGCCTAAAAAACTGACAGGCGGGTCTGATCGGATCGTTTGTGTGAAAGGAGCTTTAGTCTTAATTCACACTGCATTTAGGTTAGTATACCATGTTTTACCATGCAGGCTTGTGTCAGAATTGGCTCCGGTAGGGATCTGTGCAATGCACAATTCAGCACATTGCACTGCTTTGTTATTTTTTCAACTTTATTTACAGTGTCACATATTGACACTTCATTCATGTAATTGCACAGAAACACAGTATGTTGCACTGCTGGGCAGTGACATTTGGTGGCATCCAATGCTATGCGTAAAAATGCAGGCAATATAAATTTTTCTGCACTGCAATGCACCGCATTTCACACCAAGGGTGTGTTGTGAATGGGGAATGTTTTTTTCTAGTGGTGACCTGCATTCATCAAAAAAAATGCAGGTCACTAAACATATTGTGAATAAACCCTTAGAGAAAGATTCTTAATGCATATAATTGCATGTAATGAGATTTCAATGCCACCATTTACACTGCACATTTACCTGTGTCTAGGTGTGTTCAGTTTAGCTGCATTTTGAGAAAATTGAAATTGTGCATCTAGGATCCATATATAGAGACTCTAAATGCAGATACATGCATGTAAATGCGTGTAAATATGACTAAGCATGCTTAAATGTGCCTAAAGGTGCTAAACGCAAGGTTCCTTTGGACTATTCCTATTGTCTGTATATTGGGAGTGGTGGATGAAGAGCTTTTTCCTCCCCCGGTAAATATTGCAATATTGCGACTGCTATACGTGGCCAAAAAACAAATTGACAGACTTTGGCTGTCTTCACACATCCCCTCTATAGCACAATGGATAGAACATGTTAATCAGACGCTTATTTGGGAGAAGATGACTTACCAGCATAGAAGCGCTAACAAAATTTTTTACCGGATCTGGCAGGCATGGTTGGACACCCCTGGAGTAGCTTCGGCTCAATTGGTCTTGCAGAGATTGTTTCAAGTTTGAGTATGACACCACCGAGAGACCTCTTATTTAGTGAGGGGTTTAGCAATGTATCCCTTACCTGTATGATTGCAAATAGTGATAAGCCGAACATACCACTGTTCGGTTCGCACAGAACACCGTGAACATTGGAAAAGTTCGCCGAACTCAAACATTCGAACTCCATTGAAGTCTATGAGAATTCGAACTCAAAAAAATCAAAATAACTAATTTTAAAGCCTTAAATGCAAGTTTTTCCCCCAAAAAGGGTATTTATTAACCCTTAGAGTTACCTTAACCCTAACTCTAACCCTAACTCTAACCCTAACCCTTACAGTTACATTAACCCTAACTCTAACCCTAACTCTAACCCTAACACTAACCTTAACCCTAACTCTTAGAGTTACCCTAACTCTTACCCTAACCCTAACCTCAACCCAAACCCTAACCCTTAGGGTTAGGGCTCGGGTTAGGGTTCAGGTTAGGGTTCAGGTTAGGGTTAACCCTAACCCTAACTCTAACCCTAACCCTAACTCTAACCCTAATCAAACTGATGTTCTACATGTTCTACATGGTTCTAGATGGACTAGTAGCTGATATATAATCACTGCTCAATCTCACTGCACTTAGAACTTAATAAAGCACCTTCTTTTTTGCCTATTTTCCTTTAAAAAAAAAAAAAGTTTGAATTTTCGAATTTGGTTCAAACATCCCGATTTGTTTGAAGTTCTACAAACGAGCGAACAGCCAATGTTCTGCTCGAACTTAGGTTAGACTCGAACTCAAAGCTCATCCCTAATTGCAAATTTAAGCCACATTTAATGGCGGATTGTTATTGTGCAGGAGTCTGGAGACTGATTGCATTCCTGGGTTGTTTTATATCCTTATTATAAGTTGGCCCCTTGGCCGTTATTTTTGTGTTTATTATGCTGTTCCCAGATTCTGGTGCTGAGAGGAATACTAACATTGGTTACTGATTCTGCTCTTCTTGTATCCTGGTATTCTATTACTTTTAGACTCCATTCACACTAGCGCGACTTGTCAGGCGACTGACAAGGTGCGGTCGGTCGCCCGCCATTGAATAGTACAGGACCGGTTCTAATAGGAGCGACATAAGTCGCTCCGACTTAGAAAAAGGGTCCTGTACTACTTTGGGGCGACCTGGAGGCGACTTGCATTGACTTCAATTATATGAAGTCCGTGCAAGTCGCGCTGAGGTCGCCCCACCAAGTCGTGTCACCGCAGTCTGAACGGGGTCTTATTCTATTCGGGGAACTTTTCATATATTCATGTACACAATGTAATCCTATGGCTGATGTATACCCCTTACTGAATGTGTATGTTTTGTTTTCCCGTTTACTTTGACCTTCGGCACAATAAACATATATTCTGATAAAAAAAAAAGTGCTAAACGCAGGAAAAAGGTAATCTGGGAGACATAAAAGTTGTTTATACTTCTGCAATATCTTCTGTGTTTAGAAAAGCTAAATGCAGGAGTTCCAGTGTAAATGACATCTAAGACCCCTTGCACACAGGGCCATCTAGCTGCAAGGCGTCTCATCTGGAGTTTTAGTGCACCCAGGAGTGACAAGTGCAGTGTCCAGCTATGCTGCCTGCAGCCTGTCATAGTCAATAGCAGGCTGTGGCTAGCCAGGGTTAAAAAGCTTTATTAAGTAGTACCTTCATATTTAAAGGATAAGTTCACTTTCAGAACATGTTACATGTTCCACCTGTTTTAAGGGTGGAACATGAAACATATTCCAGCTCCTGTAGCTCTACCCCCTTACCCACCTCACCTATGACAGCGGGCAGGGGGCTTTTCTCTGTCACAATTTGAAAAGAGTACGGCCATGCATGGCTCCACCCACACAGTTTTTTGTGAATGAATGTCTCCAAGTTCTGTCAGCCATTGTGGCTGAAGGCTTGTAGTTCTCAGTGAGCTATCAGGTGAGCATTCTGGTAGTCCATTGATTCTTCCTTCTGTAGCACGACCCCCACAGGGGTTGCTGAGTGTGTTCAAATCCTCCTCACTTCCTGGACCATGAGTCTCTTCCGACCCAACTGACACTATGGGTTCTGACATCGTGATTAAATAGACAACGACAAAGTTTCAATAATGAAAGATCAGTTTTACTGTCTGAAATTGAACATTGATGAGTTTCAACAGGGAATATAGATAAAGAGAACCAAACTGAGATTCTGAGCCTTTAACCACTTGCCGTCTGCTCACATTGAGCCTACTGCGGCAAAGTGGCTCTCCTGGGTTCACTCCCGCTGTATTCAGACACAGCGGGAGTCGGGCCAGGGGAAGAGAGGCAGTGATCAATGCCGCTCATCCCCGATTGTCGGGGACAGACCGAGGAAATTCGCCCGCTTGTGTAAACAAAGTGGGCGGATCTCCTATGTGACAGACAGTGACAGATTACAGGATTCAGCATAGCTGAACCTGTGATCTGTGTCTGTGTCACACAACCCCCTCCCCCCACACACGTCAGTAAGCATGAGGCATGCATTTAACCCCTTGATCACCAACAGTGTTAACCCCTTCCCTGCCAGTTTCATTATTACAGTAACAGTGCATATTTATAACACTGATTACTGTAGTAATGTCACTGGTACCCCCAAAAGTGTCAAAAATGTCAGTCAGGGGTCCGTTCTGTCCGCTGCAATGTCGCAGTCCTGCAAAAAAAAAAAACGCAGATCGCCACCATTACTAGTAAAAAAAAATAAACAATAAAATGACAAATCTTTCCCGTAGTTAGTAAACGCAATAACTTTTGCGCAAACCAATCAAAATAAGCTAGATTTTTTTAATTTTTTTGGGGGGGGGGGGAATGTTATACAGTATATCAGAATGTAAAAAATATTGTTTTATTTTTCAAAATTGTCGCTCTTTTTTCAAAAATTAAAAATCTCACAGGTGATCAAATACTACCAAAAGAAACCTCTATTTGTGGGGAAAAAGGGACCTACATTTTATTTAGGTACAGCGTTGCACGACCGCACAATTGTCCATTAAATTAACGCAGTGCCGAATCGCAAAATATAGGGAAGTCACAGGGGTAGGAGCGGAGATGATTTAATGTTGCAGCGGAGATGATTTAATGTACCCGCGGCAACAGCTGATGCGTTGTAATGTTAAAAAACCCTACCCATGAAAATTGCCTACCCTCCGGAGCTGTGAGCATGCGCACGGGTAAGCTGCTCAGCTGTTCTATGACGTAGGTGCACCGGAAGTGACGAGGGTAGGGAATTTTCAGGGGTAGGATTCTTTCACGGAACACCGGCAGTGAAGCGCTTAATCATTCCATGAATGATATTTGTAATCCAGAATGAGAAAGGGAGTTATTTGTAATCCAGAATGAGAAAGGGAAATATTTGTAGCAATATTTCCAGGCATTGGGCCTGATATGGTTCTGCTATTATTACCGGTAACACTTATAACACATTTAAGTCTAAAGCCCAAGTGTGAGAGCGATGACCATTCTGACATCTTTGTGTTTTTTTGTTTATTTTGTAATGGGAATGGGAGAAGGGAATGAGTGGGATACTCCTCTCGCTCAACTAGGTTCAACTGGGACACTGTACAGAAAAATGCCTGTTAGCGCTGTCTTGACGCCAGCTGAATGCCGGTCAACGCTCCCTGGCGCTTGAAGATACTGTTCTCCTGAACTGTGCTGAAACTTCAACTTTAATCCTCAGATTAACTCAGAAGATCCAGGACTGTAAGACATTTGACTCCTGACACTCTGTTCAGCTCAAAAGTCCTGTGAACAGCTCCCTCCAGCCCTTCACTGACTGAGGTAGCTCCTTGTAACTGCTTGTGCTGCTTGTGCTGCTGCAACTCTTAACACTGTACACTTCACAGTTCCTGGAACTGAATCCCTCTATCTCCACTTGTCCTCAGCACACCGGATCCTCTCTGCAGCTCAGCTCAGCTCTCTCTGGACTCTAAGGCAGCCACCTGAGACACCCGATCCTTCTGACAGGAGGAGAGACAGCCGTACCCTCCCTCCTGGGACTCTGTTTCCTGCCAAAAACGCTGCGTCATGCGTTCCCCTCAAACTTATACCCACTCCCAGAATCCTCTGCGGCAGAATCTGCCTTCTGGGGTAGATACAGGCCTGAATGAGCCACTGATTGGGTTTCCTCCACTGCCCAATGAGAATCCTCTCATGGAGCCAGTGGGGAGACTTCCCTCTCAGCAGCCACACCTGGAAGACATGACAGCCCAGCTGAAAATCATGGCCCTGCTGTTAGGCAGCCAAGGCCCACTATGCTTTTACCTAGCACCTACCTTGTAGGGTGCTACATCTTGATATCCTGCCTCTGCCTAAGATGTATAAAGTCTAGGGGTTTGTGAGTATACAGTTGAGGCCCTTTTCTGGTCTACCACGCACTAATACAGAACTGCAGTGTCCTATGGCAACCGTTCTATCACAGTGAAACTCCCTTTGTATATGTACTGCGTCACATGCCTTTCCTTGCTCTGTATCTGTGAGTTACAGTGTCTGCTGCATTCAGATATCTCTCACCCAATCCGTTGGTGTCCTTGCCCAACAATCCTCCACACCAGGCTGGTTACTCCGAGGTAACACCCGCCACCTCTCTCTGGTGTCTTTGCTCTCAGTCCATCACCTCCCTCCGTGACATCCGCCACCTCTCCAAGGCGTCTTCCGCTAGGCCCGCGGTCTCTCTCTCCTGCACACCGCGGCAGCTCTTTTCCTCCTTCCGCACAGCACGCTGTCCCCGAAGCAAGAAAGCGAACCGTTGGTCCCGCCCCTTATTTATAGACTCTCCCATCAGTCCTCGCGGAACCCACAGCTCCCTGGGAGTAGAGTTCAATCCAGTGTACCGTCCACGTCTACATTTCCCACAATCCAACACACCAGTCTCTTCACAGAAGCCCAGATATTAAAGAAATAGTACATCAGCCTTAATCACGCCGGAATTGATTTCTTTACCTGGCTACACTTCTCTCTGGTAATTGGCTGCCGATACAGGGTACAGGCAGAAAGCTATGCTGAGAGTCTGCAGAAGACTGAGGTTGCCCCTGCCATCTGCTGACTGGGGGGTGGGGGGGGGGGCAAAGCTCTGCATGCTTCATTCAAAAAAAATGTGAACCCATCCTTAACCCGTTGCCGACCGCCGCACGACTATATACTGTGGCGGTCAGCCCCGGCCAGGCAGAGTGACGTATCGGTACGTCACTCACCTGTCACTGACTTGTGAGCCAATTGCGGGCGGGCACGCGCCCGCCGAGGCGCGCG
The DNA here is from genome assembly GCF_965119305.1 of Pelophylax lessonae. NCBI lineage: Eukaryota > Metazoa > Chordata > Amphibia > Anura > Ranidae > Pelophylax > Pelophylax lessonae. The sequence goes on from NC_138768.1 coordinate 660,702,942, forward strand.
CCCGCCACGGCTCGTTCACTGACAAGTCAGTGCGCGTGACCTGGCGGACCCGATCGTCCGCCGGTCACTCACGATCGCTCCGGTGAAGGAATAAGGCGGAGCGGCTTATGTAAACAAGCCGCCCGTCATTCTCCCTGGTGTAAAAATGAAGATCAGACGGTTCTACTATGTAGGACCGTTGATCTTTGTTTTTACACCAATAGCCATGTCCCACTACAGTTAGAAACACGCCCCTAGGACACACTTAACCCCTCCCTCTCCAAAACAGTTAACCCCTTCCCTGCCAGTGTCATTTTTGCAGTAACAGTGCATATGTATAGCACTGATTACTGCAGTAATGTCACTGGTAACCTCAAAAGTGTCAAAAATGTCAGTCAAGGGTCCGATCTGTCCGCTGCAATGTCGCAGTACCGAAAAAAAAAAAATCGCAGATCGCCGCCATTACGCGTTAAAAAAAAAAATACCAAAAATGACAAAAATCTTTCCCTTTGTTAGTAAACGCGATAACTTTTGCGCAAACCAATCAAAATACGCTTTTTGCGATTTTTTTTACCAAACATATGTAGCATAAAACAAATTGGCCGAAAATGTTAAAAAATTTTGATTTTTACATTTCTTTTGGGGGAATTTCATATAAAAAAATTTGAAAAATATTGTTATTTTTGCAAAATTGAAGCTCTTTTTTTGTTTATAGCGCATGATCAAAAAATCGCACAGGTGATCAAATACCACCGAAAGAAAGCTCTGTTTGTGGAAAAAAAAGGACGTCAGATTCGTTTAGGTACAGCGTCGCACGACTGCGCAATTGTCCGTTAAAGTCACGCAGTAAAAAATCGCAAAAAAACCCCTGGTCTTTTAGCAGCCAAATCCTCCGGGGCTTAAGTGCTTAAAGGATAAGTTCACCTTTTCACAAAAAATAATAAATACACACTTTTTTGCAGGTAAAAAATGTGCATTTATTATTTTTTTGTTGAAGGAGCCTGTAAAAACCATTGCACCAGCAATCAGCAAATCACTGGTGCCATGCAGGACTCCTGCAGATCTGTCAGTGTATTGGTTTGCCTGTACCTTGTACGAGCAAGCCGATGCATTCTGACAGGAAGACTCAATGAACTATCACAGTGCTCATTGCGCCATGGTCAGTCATTAAAAACTACAAGCCAACAGCCGCAAAGGCTGCCGCACCTTGTTGTTTTCCATTTACAGGACACTGTGAATGAGTGATGCACAGAGCCCCACTCGGCCGCATTTAAAAAAAAAATTGTGACAGCTAGCTGGGGAGCTGGGGGGCTAAGGGGGGGGGGGGAGGGAAATCCCCGCTAGCTGTGAGATCAGGGATCGGGGAGGTGCGGGGCCAGTCCGTTCATAACATGTTACATGTTACACCCTGAATATGGGTGTAACAAGTAACATGTTATGAAAAGTGAACGTATCCTTTAGGCTGGGTTCACACTGGTGCGAACACAGACTTCACATATGATTCGCACCACACATGTGATGTCTGTGCGATGCAAATTCAGCCATACAGTTTGTATGGCTGAATTTGCATCACATTCAGATCAAAATGGTGCAGGACCCTTCTTTTGGTCCGCACTGGAATCGGATTGCATGGGTGTTCACACTGTGATCTGCGAACCAATCTGGGGGTGTCAAGTTTACATTGACACCCACAGCGGTTGGCAGATGTCAATGTGAACAATCTGCAATTCAGGTGTGATGCAGGAACCCGCACAGGATTCGCAGGGCTTCCCGCATCGCACCGGTATGAACCCAGCCTTAACCACTTAAGATTTTACCCCCTTCCTGACCAGGGCCTATTTTGCGATTCAGCACTGCGTGAATTTAACGGACAATTGCGCAGTTGTGCGACGCTGTACCTAAACAAATTTGACGTCCTTTTTTTCCCACAAACAGAGCTTTCTTTTGGTGGTATTTGATCACCTGTGCGATTTTTACTTTTTGCGCTATAAACAAAAAAAGAGCATCAATTTTGCAAAAATAACAATATTTTTCACATTTTTTTATATGAAATTCCCCAAAAAAAATGTAAAAATCGAAATTTTTTAACATTTTAGGCCAATTTGTTTTATGCTACATATGTTTGGTAAATAAAAATCGCAAAAAGCGTATTTTGATTGGTTTGCGCAAAAGTTAAATGCGTTTACTAACTAAGGGAAAGATTTTTGTCATTTTTGTTGTTTTTTTTTTTTAATGCGTAATGGCGGTGATCTGCGATTTTTTTTTGCGGGTACTGCGACATTGCGGCGGACAGATCGGACCCTTGACTGACATTTTTGACACTTTTGGGTGGTTGGCTTGAGGTGTAGGAACAGTGATCAACGGTCCTACATAGCAGAACCGTATGATCACTATTCATACACAGGGGAGAATGACAGGCGGCTTTGTTTACATTAGCCGCCTGCCTTTCTCCTGCTCTAACGGACGATCGCGAGTGACCGGCGGACATGGGGTCTGCCAGGCACACGTGCGGGGGGGTCCGTGACCGTTCGGGAGCGCGCCTCCGGCGGTGCGCGCTCGCTCCCTAGACCCTCACAGGCTAGCGATGTAGCCCTACGTCACTTTGCGTGTGAGTGGCTGACTGCCGACGTAAATAGTCATGCAGCGGTCGGCAGCGGTTCACTCTCTCCTTTGTCTTGTTTACCATTACCATTGAAAGTGAAAGTAAAACAAAAAACCCAAATTTTGAGTTGTCCCCAGAAAAGTAAAAGGTGGGAAATCTTCAGAAGGAGGCACTAGTTCTGGTGACCTGGGGGTCCCCAAGGAATTTCCTTAATTTGCAGGGATTTCCTCTCACTTCCTGTTTGGCTATGGGACAGGAAGTGATGGGGAAATCTCCACAATGGGACACAGATGATGAAAATCTCACAGGCTTTATAACCCTCCATTGCTTTATCCGAAAAAAAAAAAAAAATGTTTTGCCTATAGTTCTACTTTAAGCTTACCATTCAAATGCAGGAGAGCAGTTTTTGCATCATATTTGTGGGTCAGATAAACATTTAAATCTCTAAATATTTTGATAATGATGTATATAATACCTAACAGACTACACAGAGCAACTTTTTTTTATGGATGCTCTTACAGTAAACTCTTTGATACAATGTGCGTCTGTTAGTTAGATTATGTATGGTCTAATGTATAGTATACTGACCATCTGTGGATCACATATTTAAGTATTTAGCTCAATGTTTCTTTGGTCAGCCTCTCAGAGATGAAGTCTGTTATGTTTTAATCCTAAATAACTTTGTGTAGGTGTCAAATGAGGTAGAATCCCCATGTGCCATCTGCAGCCAGATGTGCTGACTATGTGGAAACACGTTTGTCAAAAAAAAACACGTCTTGGAAAAATCTTACCGTGATCATGTTTGTAGCATGTGCCTGAAGCATTAGAATTCTTGTAGTATAGTCAGTCAGATTGCTTTAACCACTTTACCACCGGAGGATTTTGCTGTCTTACGTCCAGGCCACTTTTTGCGATTCGGCACTGTGCGACTTTAACTGACAATTGCGCGGTCATGCAACGCCGTACCCAAACGAAATTTACGTCCTTTTTTTCCCACAAACAGAGATTTCTTTTGGTGGTATTTGATCACCTGTGCGATTTTCATTTTTTGCGATATTAATAAAAAAATGCGACAATTTTGAAAAATAACAATATTTTTCAAATTTGACAGTTAAAAAATCTACAATATATTCAATTTTTGTCATATATTTAGGCCAAAATGTATTTAGCTACATGTCTTTGACAAAAAAAATTCTCAATGAGCGTATTTTTAACCGCTTTAAGACCGGAAGATTTTACCCCATTCCTGACCAGGCCATATTTTGCGATTCGGCACTGCGTTACTTTAACGGACAATTGCGCGGTCGTGCGGCAATGTACCCAAACTAAATTTAAGTCCTTTTTTTCCCCACAAATAGAGCTTTCTTTTGGTGGTATTTGATCACCTGTGCGATTTTTACTTTTTGTGCTATAAACAAGAAAATGCGACAATTTTGAAAAAATAACAATATTTTTCAATTTTTTTTATATGAAATCCCCCCCCCCCCCCCCCAAAAAATGTAAAAATCTAAATTTTTTAACATTTTAGGCCAATTTGTTTTCTGCTACATATTTTTGGTAAAAAAAAATCGCAATAAGCATATTTTGATTGGTTTGCGCAAAAGTTATCGCAGCTACTAACTACGGGAAATTTATGTCATTTTTATTGTTTTTTTTAACTAGTAATGGCGGTGATCTGCGGTTTTTTTTGGCGGGACTGCGACATTGTCGCGGACAGATCGGACCCTTGACTGACATTTTTTACACTTTTGGGGGTACCAATGACATTACTACAGTAATCAGTGCTATAAATATGCACTGTTACTGTAAAAATGACACTGGCAGGGAAGGGGTTAACTTTTTTATTGGTGATCAAGGGGTTAATGTATGCCTGGTGCTTACTAACGTGTGTGGGGGGAGGGGACTATGTGACACAGGCACAGATCGGAGCCCACCCAGTTGTGTGACAATAGCGAATGAATATTCGCTATTGCCACACTGATTCTCCTCCCGGCCAATCAGGAAGCGGGTCCTGAGACCTGTTTCCTGATCGGCCGAAAAGGAGAAGGCATGCTATTGGCCAAGAAGGGGGGAGGAGATGGCCGCCGAGAAGGGACATGAAGGAGCCTGAGGGGGAAGCCACCGCCGCCTATAATTCTGGAGGAACAAGGTAAGTAAACTGACTGACGGGCGGGCGGGCGGGGGGAGAGATGTGGTGGTACAGGCTGGAGTGATATGGGGGGGGGGCAAGTCCGTCTGACGCCCCCCCGACTGATGGAGCACCAGCCGCCACTGGTCTGGAGTCCCCTGTCTTATAGCATAGTAATGCAGTCAGCTGTAGGAGGTAAAATGTTTCTGGTGGGGCCATGGCTACTTTGCTATCTTTATGTAGCCTCTCATGTACACCTCTCACTGCTTCTAGTATTATTTTTAATATTAATTTTTTTGACATATGAAATATAGCTCAATATGTTCTATGTTGACTTCTGAAGCAGGGAAGTTGAGTATGTATAGTGTATATTATTGAGTATGTGTATACTATCCTTGTAAACCAATAAAGTAAAGACACCACTCCAGGTCTGCCCATCTCTCTAGACCCCTATTTCATCTAAGAAGGGGCTGGTCTGGTTCGCAAGCCGTAGGATACTTCATGTGGAAAAGTGGATGAACGCACTCAAATATATGAAAATTCCAAACAAGTTTATTGTAATCCATCAATGCAAAAACATTACAGCTACATCATGCAGAACGGTGTTGACACGTTTCATGCTACATGCACTTATATTTAAACACTGCATTCCCTCCCCCCCGTTAGTACAGATCTTCCTCCAAAATCTTTAATTCCAGGATAAATTTCCCCCTCCCAACACAAATCCTCCCATCCTAGAACAAACCCCCCCCCCCCCAATTTTCTCCAAATCCCCCCTTCAAAAATCCTCCTTCCCTCAAATCCTCCTCCAGAACAAATCCTCTCCCTCCCACCAATCCCCCTCCCCAGCACAGATCCCCCCCCAGCACAAAACCTCCCTTCTCTAATCCCTCCCCCAGCACAATTCCTCTTATCCCTCTCCTCCAAACCACTCCTCCCAGCTTAAATCCCCCATGCCCAGCACAAATCTTTGCTACTTGCCCCCTTCCCCTCCCCAGGTCATCTTTTCTCACAGTGCAATTCTTCCTTCCTCTGAAACTTATAGACCTCAGGTACAGCGTGGCTTAATGCAAAAGGACGTCTCTCCTCCCAGGCTACTCCTCCTATTGTGCATGAGACTCGCCAGAGCCAAGAAGTAGCCTAAGGGAAACTTCCCTTAACTATGTAAGTGTTTTCACAGGCAATGAGAGATTGGTGTTGCAGGAGTATGGGCAATCACGATCTATGGGATCTGAGTCAATCCCCCAGAGTGGAGCCAAGTGCCAGAACTTGATCCACCACTGTCAGGGTGCCAGGAAACCAGACCACACTGGGATGCAGGTAAAATAAAGCAGTTTATTGGAGAAAACAACAGTAATCACACAGCAAGAGTGAGGAAGAGAGAGCAGGAACAAGCCAGAGTCAAGTCCAGGAGCGGGTAGTCATCCAAGCCGAGGTCCAGTCCAGAAGTAGGTAGTCTGCTGAAGTCAGGTCGTCTGCCAATGCCGGGTCATCAGCTGATGCCAGGTCGAGGGCCAGGAGAGTCATCAGTCAAGCCAGGTCATACACAGAGGAACACAGAGAACAGAAGACTGCTAGCAGAGATGCACCTTGGAGCACAAACACAAGGGCAAGGATTGCAACCCAACAGGTGATAGATATAGTCAGGTGTGCAGCATCATCGATGTGTGATGCCCAGGCAGCAGGAAGTGATGATGCAATCAGAGTCTTTAAGGGGCAGCAGTATGCACATGTCCAAGATGGCTGCCGACAGGAGGGCAAGGTAAGACTTTGACATACACTGAGATTCACAGGATGCCAGGATTTTGCTAAAATCCTGGGACAGTCCAGCGAAATCCGGGATGGTTGGGAGTTATGCAATATCTACTATCATCCTGTAGTAGCCAGAAAAGCCTCTTATGTACCTGTATCTGATTTAGTTTCACTTGGGCCTGACTATTTCTGATTTAATAGTTAACTATTCCACTGCTTAATGCCTCAGTTGCTGGTAAGGGCATGTTTTTTTGGAAAAGGGGATGGACGTTGGTGAAGTCATGAAGTCAGCGAAGTTAGAAATAGACACTAAATCTGTAAAACTATGGCCCAGCCAAGATGGATTCACTTCTAACTAATACTGTAAATCTCAAGCCTCACTACTGTCCCCCATCATGACCAGCACCTTCAACACAGTGGACAAGACCCAACCACTCCTCCCATCTATATTACTGGCCACTATTTCTGTGATCACTATAAGGTGCCCCTTTGTTTGCAGCAAACCTACATTTCTTCTAAACCTTAACCTAATGGTTTTATTCCAAAATCATTGCCAATTAAATGGTTCCTACCTTGATACCACCCAAATACCCAAAACAAGTTTTTTTTTTTTTGTCCCTAGTGAAGTCATTAGGGGAAACAATAAAACCATAAACGTAAAGGCTCAGTCCACCTTTTGCAAAAAAATTTAAAAAATAAATAATAAATGCACCCATATTTTCAGGAAAGAAAACGTGCATTTATTATTTTTTGCATGGGAGTCTCCAAAGCATTGCAACTGCAATCAGTCAATACCGAGTGCAATGCACAGGCTCCTGCCGGATCTCTCTAAAGCTGTTGGTACATACCAAGGTATGGCTTTTAGGTTACAGGGCTGCACAAAGTATGAATGGACGTACAGTGTTTGTCTTTGACAGGATCAATTGGCAATTCCTTAAAGCTTCTCTAGAACGCATTTGATTAGGTCCCAATATACTAAATCAATGAAACTAAAAGGGGCACAATCTAAGCTTTTTTTGGCAAATGCAAAAGCCACTATCTTGCTGTATCTATTATGCAGGACATTTACGTAAAAAATTATAAATCTCAGTAATGGTTCACTTAAAGAATGATTATTTTCATGGTATTATATGTCAATGGAAAAACTAGTATACTGTTCCAGATGTGTTCCAAGTGTTTCTATTTCAAATCATCTGTAACTGTCTTTTTTTTAAATGACCTTGAAGCTTACTTGTTACCTTAGTAAAGATGCCAGAACATGTAACAATGGAAATGTACCTTTGCCACAGTGTGCTCATTACTTTACACTCCAAACATGCTTCCATATCCCAGTGTTTGGGCATATTAGTGTCAATTTAAACATGCTAGCTTTCTACGTGTGTTTTTGCTGAATTTGCAGTTCTTTTATCCTTAAATTCCTAATCTGTGAATTTGTAAGTAGGCTAAGTTTTATGCTGCCCCAGCCTGGAGGGTTACTGTTAAAGTGATATTAAAGGCAGTTTTCTTATTAAGTTATACAAACATGTTATACTTACCTGCTCTGTGCAATGATTTTGCACAGAACAGCCCCGATCCTCCTACCCTCGGGTCCCCTGCTGGCGCTGCTGGCCTCTTTCACCTGCCCAGTGTCCATTCACACATGGAGGGCAGCTCGGCTCCACCCCCACTCTCTCCTCATTGGCTCACTAAATGTGATTGACAGTAGCAGGAGTCAATAACTCCCACTGCTGTCTCAGCCAATGAGGAGAGAAAGACCCTGGAGAGCGGAGGCTCTCATCCACAGTGCTGGAGGAAGATCAGGCTCAGGTAAGTATTGGGGGGGGGGGAGGCTGCTGCACACAGAAAGTTTTTCACCTTCATGCATATAATGCATAAAGGTAAAAAAACATGAGCCTTTACAACCACTTTAATATGTTTCCCAGTGCTTTCTCAGAGGGCTTTCTTGGGTTCAGCCCACTGGTCCTGCACTGTTTTAAATAGGACAGGGGTTTGATTCGGGGGCGATGAGTGAGTAGGTGTGCATAGTCATGTCACCATTACTGGGGTCCATCCACATAGTCTTCTGCTGAATCCGGAGAACCAATGGATAAAGAACCTCTATAAAGTATGGGACCACTGATAGCTACAAATGCCCGAAAACACCATTGCTGAAAATCTGCCATAACGGACTCTATCCTGCGCAGGTACGCTGGGGCAGCCACAAGCCTGAGTTACAGATTAATTTAGGGAAAGACTGTTGCTTTTGTTTTACAGTTATGCCACATTATGTAAGTAAAACTTTGAAACATTGCCTTTGCCTGGTCTAAAGTTACTAAAGCACACATTCTATGTGAGTTAACAATAAAGAGAGTTCCAGTTTGCACCTAAGCTAGGGTTATCTAGTTCTTAGGTGCAATATTCAGCTAGAATACCTGGTTCCTGGTTCCAGACTGGAGGAAGCTGTATCTTGATGGAGGCACCCAAGCTGGGTGCCAGGTGGTTTTATCACAGTTACCAAGGGTAACAAAGATTTCTCTAGCAGCCTGTCGTGTGTACATGTGGCAAGTGGGATAACCTCTTGCAGGAGGAGTTGTTGTCAGCAATCTCTCCATGAGAAGGTCTGTCTCCCATAGCAATGGGAGCAAATTATCACCGCAGTGGTCTTCAGTCTGTGTTAAAGGAGTTAAAGGAGATGTACAGCCAAAGCTCCTTTGGCTGTACATCTCCTATGGATCACAGGAGTGCACTATGTTCTGCACTCCTGTGACCCATTTTCAGCAGAGAGCGGACTGAAGTCCGCTCTCTGCTGACATCACAGATGTTGGTCCAGGCACCGCGTCATCGCGACAGTGGAAGTCAGGATCCACCAGATGGACCGACAACTGGCTCAGCCTCCCGGTGAGCAGCTCTCTCCTCAGGGAGCTGTCAGAACTGAGCGATTGCTCGGTTCTCAGTGCAGAGGCCCCGGGGGACTGATGCTGCATCAACCTAGGTAAGTATATATGGGAGATAAAAAAGAATCCTTTACTGGAGTGAGTGCATGCATGGAGTCCACGTTAGGAACATGGTGGGATCTCATTCTGTTTCTGGGAGTGAGGTAGAGGAGACACACTGGACAGGTGGAAAGGGCATTGGCTCTGCATGTTCCTTTCTAAATGCAACAGTGACCGTGGTGGTGTATAATAACATCAATACAGTTAAAGTGATACTAAAGCTAAAAATGTTTTTTTTTTTTTTTTTACCCTAATGCATTCCATGCATTAAGGTAAAAACATTTTCTATTTCTCTGCCCTTCCCTTACCTGTGTGGAGGGGTTAGAGAGGGGGGGAAAAGATCTAGTGCTGTGCACAGCTGCATATCTTCTGCATCTCTACTTACTTCTCTTCTTACTATGACCTGGCTTCTTACTTCTCTTCCTCTTCACACAGCACTCAGCTCAGCTAATGGCTCCTGCTCAATGCTGTGGCACTCTGCATTGATTGGGGGCAATGCTGTGGGCACTCTGCATCGATTGGGGACAATGCTGTGGCACTCTGCATTGATTGGGGGCAATGCTGTGGGCACTCTGCATTGATTGGGGACAATGCTGTGGCACTCTGCATTGATTTAGGGCAATGCTGTGGCACTCTGCATTGATTGGGGGCAATGCTGTGGCACTATGCATTGATTGGGGGCAATGCTGTGGCACTCTACATTGATTGGGGGCAATGCTGTGGGCACTCTGCATTGATTGGGGACAATGCTGTGGCACTCTGCATTGATTGGGGGCAATGCTGTGGCACTCTGCATTGATTGGGGGCAATGCTGTGGGCACTCTGCATTGATTGGGGGCAATGCTGTGGGCACTCTGCATTGATTGGGGGCATGCTGGTCACTCTGTATTGACGTCCCCGTCCCCCCCCAGCGGGCCACAGAAAAATTATCAAATGTTGACCGGTCTGCGGCAATAAAAAGGTTGGGGAGCACTGCGCTCAGAAATGTTTTTATTTGGTCAGCACAGTAAAAAATTAGAGGGAACATTGCTCCTGCTGCTGTCAATAAAATGCAGTGAGGAGAAATTGGGGGCAGGGCTGAGTCTCGCTGTGTAAGTCTATGGAGCTCCATAGACACACAGTCCGGGAGAGTACAGACATTGTGTGTCTCCATAGCAAGCGACTTGCTATGGGGACACACAAAGAAAGGGAGAAAGGGAGGAGCCAGGATCGCCCCCGGGGGACTCGAGAAGAAGAGATCAGGGCCACTCTGTGCAATACCACTGCACAGAGCAGGTGTGTATAAAATGTTTGTTATTTAACCACTTTACCACCAGTGGATTTTGCTGTCTTATGTCCAGGCCACTTTTTGCGATTCGGCACTGTGCGACTTTAACAATTGCGCGGTCGTGCGATGCCGTACCCAAACAAAATTTACGTCCCTTTTTTTCCGCAAACAGAGCTTTCTTTTGGTGGTATTTTATCACCTGTGCGATTTTTACTTTTTGCGCTATAAACAAAAAAAGAGCAACAATTTTGAAAAAATAACAATATTTTTCACATTTTTTTATATGAAATCCCCCCCCCCCCCCCCCCACAAAAAATGTTTGGCCAATTTGTTTTCTGCTACCTATGTTTGGTAAAAAAAATCGCAATAAGCGTATTTTGATTGGTTTGCGCAAAAGTTATTGCGTTTACTAACTAAGGGAAAGATTTATGTCATTTTTGGTGTTTTTTTTTTTTATTGAGTAATGGCGGCGATCTGCGATTTTTTTTGCGGGACTGCGACATTGCGGCGGACAGATCGGACCCTTGACTGACATTTTTGACACTTTTGGGGGTACCAGTGACATTACTACAGTAATCAGTGCTATAAATATGCACTGTTACTGTAAAAATGACACTGGCAGGGAAGGGGTTAACTTTTTTATTGGTGATCAAGGGGTTAATGTATGCCTGGTGCTTACTAACGTGTGTGGGGGGAGGGGACTATGTGACACAGGCACAGATCGGAGCCCACCCAGTTGTGTGACAAAAGCGAATGAATATTCGCTATTGCCACACTGATTCTCCTCCCGGCCAATCAGGAAGCGGGTCCTGAGACCTGTTTCCTGATTGGCCGAAAGGAGAAGGCATGCTATTGGGGGTTAATTTTATTGGAGAGGTAGGGGTTAATGTATGCCTGGTGCTTACTAATGTGTGTGGGGGGAGGTGACTGAGTGACACAGGGACAGATCGCATGTTTAGCTATGCTGAACCCTGCAATCTGTCACTGTTTGTCACTTAGGAGATCCGCCCGCTTTGTTTACACAAGCAAGCGGATCTCCAGACTCGATTCCCAGACGATCGGGGAAGAGCGGCGGCGATCCCGCTGAACCTCCCCTGGCCCGACTCCCGCTGTGACTGAACACTACGTCGCTGGATGGAATCGAGCCACTTTGCCGAAGTACAGTCAACGTGACTGGTCGGCAAGTGGTTAAGGACATTTTTTATTTTTTTTTACTTTAGTAACACTTTAACTAGAGTTCAGTCATCTTTTTAAGTAAAGGCACCACATGTGTAAGGCAGTGACCCTATCCAATAAGTGCCTAGCGTAGCCCAGAAGAGCCCATCCCGGGGTAGACCTCCTATGTGATCCACACTTGGTGCCCAACGAGGAGGGGTATATATGACAGAGGTACCAACCACCTACCCTAAAAACTGTCAGTAGTTCTTTAGCAAATTTTCACAGCCATAGCCATTGGAGTTTAAAGTGGTGGTAGTAAGGGCTACCTGTTACAGGTTTATTGAATTCCTCAGAATTATCTTTTTCTGCTCACAGGGAAGAAAGTGATACAGTGGAGGCTTCTGACACTAGCAATGACTGTGACTGGCTATAACAGTGATCACATGATTTGAAGCCCATCCTAACCACTCCTATTTGTTACTCTGAGATGAGAAGCTGTGGGAAACAGCTCGGTCTTTGTGCATGATCAACTGTACTCCCAGCACAAACATGTGTGTATACAGTATGTTGCACCTAGAATAATGCTCAGTCTGTGTTGCTACATGTGGGATGGATTTAAAGTGATACTAAACAAACACTGTTTAATTTACATCACCCCTTCTATTTCTGTATGTGGAAGAATGGCACTGTAATTATTAAAAAAAAAAAAAAAAAAAAACAGCCTTTGGAATACAGAGTAAAAATAAGTTATTAATATTAATAAATTGTTTTAAATTATCATCCAAATATATATTTAAAATCAAATCTTTATTATTTTTTGGCAATACCATGGTGTGGGCAGATTTCTAAAAGTCGCAGACTGTGTCATGCCCATCCAGCCTGTGTCTTAGAAAAAGAGGAAGGTGAAGCCTCCATCAGTCCACATGTAATATCCCGCCTCCATAGTCACATGGGCTATTCAGATGTGATAGGGAGGAAATGCTCAGCATAGAAACTCACTAAAAACTGAACACGTGCAGAATTCAGAAAACAAATCTCATAGTCACTTAGTGAGTATGAACAGCATGTAATACACCATTTGTTGATAGTTTTTTTATGATATGGGTTTAATGACATGTAGCACTGCCCCCGCAGGGACTGCTGGATATTGACTCTGTGGGCTCCCCTGGTTACCAGCATACGGTTATAATTAGATAAAGTTTCCGAATCCCTCCTTGCTCCTCTTGGCTCTTCACAGAAATAAACAGTCTAGGGGTGTTGTTTTTTTTTTGTTTATTTTGTAATTGGGATAGGAGAAGGGAATAGTGGGATACTCCAACTGAACTATTCACATAGGTGAGGACTTCTATCTTCAGAACTTCTTTAGTACTTAGGAACAGCCAGGCTGTTAATCCACACTACCACAGGTGTAAATGGGGTTAAGTATCTTGCTCTTTACCGGTATCTCTCTATCCCTTGGATTCTGATATGGGTATGATGGCCACGTGGGCGTGGTGCTCTCGGGGGGTGTCACTTTCACACGGTTGCTGTGGGGAGGTTTCTTCCTGCGCTTATGCCGAACCCTGTTTATCCTGATACATTGCTGCTTTGGTTTATGTTTATATCGGCCTAAGTAGGTTCGGCCATTTCTATTATCTTAACACTACTGTAATTATTCCTGTTTTTGTATTGCTCTATGCTGTTTCTTCTCACCAAGAGATGTGACCCCTGCGAGGGTGCGGTATTTTTCAACATGTATGTATGTACCCGATTGTCATTGCTGTGAATGTTTTCACCCGTTCCCTTCCCTTCTCTGTTTTTTGTTTTTTTTGTTTTTAATAAACACCTTTTGGATTTAAAAAAAAAAGTATCTTGCTCTCTTTACTCTCTGACAAGACGACTTGGTGAACAATATGTTATCTTCAGGATACTCTCCCTCTCTAGCATCCCCTTTCAGATGACACCCATCCACTGACTATCCTAGGAGCAGGGGTTACCCCCCTCAGGTCAGGCTCCTTGACACGAGTTTCTGCACTCACTGTACTGCAGAGACAGATCCTCCAGTGTCTCCCCCTCTCAGTCAGCTTCCCTGGATCCCTGGGTTCAGCTCCTCACTGATACTCTCCAGTCCCTCAGAATGACTCCCTGAGGCCGCATGGCACCTCTACAAAGGAGGAGGAAGCTGCCCCCTCCCTCCGTGACTCTGCTCCCCAACGAAAGACCCCAAGCACATGTGCTCCCGGCTTTTATACAGTATCTCAACATGCACCAAGGCAACTTTCCCTCTGCCAATCGTCAGGACTGTATCAAAACCCATTCATCAGGTTTCCTCACACTGTCCAAAATGCCTCCCTATTGGACCAGTGTGAAACACTCTCTAGACTGAATGAATATCCTGCTGAGCACAATGAGCAGACCTCATTAACAGATCAGCTCTCTGGTAGGCAGAGAATGATATAGATTTACCTGCAGCTCTTCTGGTAGGCAGACAGAGCTCAAACTATACTCTCTCACTAGCATCTACCTAGGAGGGTGCTACACTCACCCCCCGCCAAAATGAGCCATGTCCTCACTGACTCTGGGCAGCCGCCCCTACAAAAATTCTTGTACAAAAATTTTACGGAGTATCCCACAAAATTAGAAAAGGGAAATAACATATGTACAGGGCCATGGGGCATACCCCATATGTGGCCAGTGAATACAATAGGTTGCATGGAAAAATATATGACTCTGCTGTACAAATATTCACACATGTATGTACATATACCAGGTGCATTTAGACCAATGCACCCCCCGCTAAATGAAAATCTGTTTGACAGGTTAAGACATTACCCTATATACAGTAACTAACTAAATACAATATCAACATTGCATAGATATGTATTGTGACGGTATGCGAGGTGAGATAGTGGATAATCGCTATATTTCACCTCGCATACGTTCTGTGGTGAGAGACTGAACCGGAATCCGGCCCGGGTTTTTCCAGCCTCTGTGACAGGCTAGGTTCCGGTCCAGAGATTGTGAGTTACCTGAGTCCATGCTCAGGTGGACTTTAAATTAACAGGAAAAGAGCACAGAAATGCTCTGGCCTGCCTGAGACTCAGGAGGGAATCTGAGAGAGGAGCTCTGTTTGGACTTTCAAAAGAACAGGTTTGCTTTACTATGTGTTTTTGTGGGTGATGGGGACCAGCCCCACACTGTATAGTGAGGAAAACCGTTGTTTAGTTTAGTGCCGGACGGCAAGGATTTATTTTATTGTTTTGTTGTTTTTGTATCTTTGCAAACCTCTGCTGAAATAAAGCTGGCAATCCACCAGACTTTAAAGAAACTACCTGCGTGCTGGCCTTAAGTTCCTGTGAAAGGTGATCCCTGTGAGCTAATCTCCCACAGTATATATATATATATATATATATATATATATATATATACATACAGAGAATAATGGAGGGCCTATCCAGACCCAGAAGTCCCATGCAAGCCTGCAAAGGAACTCGACGTTCTGTTGCTTGACTCGACATTCTGTTGTGTACCTGCAATAGACAACAAACAGATCCTTCCAAGCTGACTATCTAACATTTCACCATTGATTTCTACTGAGAATCTTTTTTTGACTAATAATAGGCACAGTCCCTTTCAGACACCAGGGCACCGACTCTCTCTCCTATTATAGTCAGATCCACAAGTTCAGAATGAAGAAATGTGGAGTCCACCCGACTAGTGTTCACAGTGTCCTCTCCTGTAAAACTGAGGCAAACACATCTTCTTCTAGCGGCAAGCTATTTTGCCGGAGCCTGAGCAAACTTGCTTAACTTGCGAGTCTCTGCAAAGCTCTTCAAGGGATCCTTCACTCTGGCATCCCCCCTCTCTGAAGGGACCATGAGTCACTACTAACTTTAAACAAGGTAGCAACTCATACAAATTTCTTTAAATTGGCCCACTAATCCAACAGGATCTTCACAAAGTTTCCTTTGAGCAAAGTATCTTTGCAAAGTGTCCTCATCTGTCCTTCAGCCGTCCTGGCCCGTTAGCCCAATGGATCTTGGCAAGGTGTACCGTTGACAGGCCCGGATTGGCTAATCGGGAGCATCTGGAGAATTCCCGGTGGGCTGGTCCATTTGGGGAGCAGGCAGGGCCGGTGTACTCCCGAAAGTTACAAGTATCATCTGCCCTGGACGTGTCCATATCTGTGATAAAGGGGGGACGCACTGGGAGCTTCTGCCTTCTCCTGCCTGACAGGGGTGAATATCATTCTCCCTCCTGTCACTGTACAATGTATGATCCCCGGACTTGTTCATTCCATCCACTTCACCTCTGCCTTATCTCTCCTTCAGCTGTTTATCACTCTATTCTTTACAAGCTCCCCTCCCCCCTGTCAGCTTGTTCTTCGGCCAGGTCACTTGAATCTTCCTCGTTGTTTACTTTCACTTTGTCCGCAGCATGTCGTCTCTTTACCTTCCCTGCACAATAGTAAGTCAGCACTGAGTCTTCTGCTCCTCTCTCCTGTCCTGTTCACAATAACCCTTCACCATCTTCTTTCAGCTGTCCACTCCATAAATCTGCACTGCATGTCCTGCAGCCTCTGGTCCCAACTCTGGGCTATCCAAGCAGCCATTTAGCTGACCTTGTCCTGTCCTAAAATGCAGCATTAGCACTTTCTCTACAGTCCTTCACTCTGCTCTTCATTAACAAATGTTCTTATTACCCAGACCTGCCCTCCTCCCCCCCCCCTATCCCTATCCCCCCCCTATACCTATTCCCCCCTATCCCTACCCCCCTTTACCTATCCCCCTATACCTATTCCCTCCCCCTATACCTATCCCCCCCTTATACCTATACCTAATAACCTGTGCACTGTGGTTTGGTCACAGTGTGATTGTATGTGCGTTTTACCTGGATTTAGGTGGACTTCTATTGAATTTCTATTACAAAGTGCATTTTCATGAAAGTACATCACATTCCTGCATGTTGCATCTTTGATGCGATTTCAGAAAACGCACTGTGTAATGGAATTCAATAGAAGTGCACCTAAAATCCAGGTAAAACGCACACACAATCACACTGTGACCAAACCGCAGCTCACCGTTGTGACCCCACTACAAGGCGAGGTTCTCACCTTTGAATGTCAGTCACAAGATTGTGGCTTTCCTGACACACACACAGAAACAAATCGTCCATTAGTAGACGTGCGACAGTGCCATTTATTGGTAATGGCACCCCACACATCTGCTATCACATGCACCAAACCACATGGTGTCTCAAAAGTGAAACATCTGGGGTCTGTTTAGAGCCCTGATATTTCATAAAAGCCCCCCAACAGGGCAGTTAAAAATGTAAAAAGTATATATATATATACACTGTACATATAAATTCTCAAAACTATATAAAAAATGTAAAACATTTGTAAAAAATAAATAAGTAAGGGCTTGTTCACACGTGTTTTGGTCTCTGAAAAGCAACCATCATGCAGATTACTCCTCAGAGAGCATTTGACAGGAGGTAAGGAGCCGTTGTATCGCCTCCCTACTGCCTGAAACAAACCTTCTACCATTATTAGCCTTATCTATAGATGGGGTGGGGGGCACAGCTTGCCATGTTTGCCCTGGGCACTGAATGACCTTGTCTCAGCGCTGGGTGCAGGGGGTCCGGCCGCATCGGGAGCAAAATCTTGGGGGTTATGTAGCAACATCTGGGGGTTGTCAGTGAAGGCAGTTTTTTTCCAGGACAAAGCAGTGTCCCAGAATTTAATGCACACTGTGTGATTCCTGAACTGGTTGCTATCCGCCTGGTGTCTAGCAACCAGTGACATCAGGCACATACAGGCAGGGGCCCAGCATTCATAGCGGAAGAGGGTTTAAATTCCTCAATAGAAGGAGATGATGTCCTCCTTGATTAGCTATCTCTGGAGGAAGCTGGGGGAAAGGTGGAAAGGTAAGTAAATTGGCTTTTTTTTTTTTTTTTTCCCCTACAGGTATTTAGGGGATATTTTTTTTTTTTTTTTTTTGCAGTTTTAACTAGCATTTTATGGAGGGTGAGGTGAAGGATGGCATTGAAGAAGGAGTTATTGCCCCTGAGTTGTAAGGTCCTCTTGTTGCCATCATTCATTTTGGTGTCCCTGAGACAACTGCACAGTACAGGAACAAGTAACAAGAAGCAGGCGTTCCATCTGGGAGCTTGCATGAATCTTAGATTTTTGCATAATTCTTAGAAATACATAAAATTAGGATTAGGGTGAAGTAAATTAATTTTTGACTGTAGCACAGTTGCAGGGTTTGGTAGTTTACTGAAGCAAAATTGGAAAAAAGCCTCCAATGGATGCTGCTTAGGTGCTTTTGAGGTCCTTGAACAAATGCACATAGACCATACATGACCGAATGTAACCGTCGCCTTTCACCAAACTGAATGTCATCTGTGGATTCTACATCGTTTGCATGTCTGTGTATTTCTCTAGAAATTTGTACAGGGTAGAGGTTTTATTTGAGCTATAGCCGGAGAACAGATTACAAAAGTTCCCCACTTTATATCACTGCAATGTTTAATCTCATTTTTAATACTAAGCTAAAATATGGAATAGGCTGCTTTGGCAGCACTATGAATTAGTGATCGACCGATATCGTTTTTTTATTGCCGATACCAATATTTTGGCCATTGAATATCGGCTTTGGCCGATATTGGCCGATATTTTTGTACATTTAAAAAAAACTATGTGGCGAATGAGGTTTAATGTTGATAAATGTAAAATTATGCTCTTAGGGGCTAAGAATATGCATGCATCATACATACTAGGGGGGAAGAATCTGGGGGAATCCATGGCGGAGAAGGCTACTGTATTTGCACTGAATTGGAAATAATTATATTTTTTGAAAAATACAATGAATTACAAGGCTGTAGAGAACAGTGCGCCATTGCAAACTTATATTCTGAGGTTTTAATTACATTATTTTAATATAGTCAGTCGTGAACTAAAGTGGGCCGGTCTAAGGCATGAAACTCCAGGGCTGAAAATGAGTCCCACTCCGGCCCTGACCGTAGATATGGTTTCTTGTAGCAAGCTGCAGCACAAAGCCAAAGTGTCCGCTAGAGTTCTTTAAACAGGAAGTCTTTGTGGACTAGAGGGTTGGCCCTCTTCCAAATGGAGTACTATACAGTAGTAGTTGTTCCACTGAATCCCAATTCCTTTTTCAAGGATAGAAGGGAAAGGGAATTTGGAAATAGGGCTTTTGGCCCTGACAACACCCTTTTAAGATAGTGAAAACTCTTTGGGCACTCTAGCCCATTTTCTTTTTAACTGCACAACACTAGAAAACATTCAGGCTAGCTAGCGTCTTAACAGTAGAATTCTACTGGCCAAAATAGCAATAGTAGTGAGGATGAAGTATCCGGATAGTCTTTCCTTTAGGCCTCTTGCACATGATACTCCTGTTTGAGCATCTCACGGCTTGAAAATGCTCAGTACAGCTTTTTGAGCTAAAATACAGCCCATTAATTGTAATATGCCTTTGCACACAGGCGCGTAAACAAGCGCTGTGCATTCTTCAGTAAGAACAAAATAGAAACATCTGCATTTTTGGTCAGTAATTTAAGCCTCAATGCTCGCAAATACTCGCGAATACTCGCAAATACTCGCAAATACATACAAAAAAAAAAGGTCTGGAAAAAAGTAGATGCTCAAACAGGAGTATTGTGTGCAAAAGGCCAAAAGGAGATGCTCAAACAGGAGTATTGTGTGCAAGAGGCCTTAGAGTCCTGAACTCTAATAGCCCAAGTTTGGCCTGTTCCATTCGGACGATGAACTTCCACCTGATCAATGTGGATGGACCGCCCTAACTTCCTGCTAACCTTAACAAACAGAAAGGTGTCCCACAGCTCAGGCCTCTTCTGATTGGGATATGGCTTGGGGATGTAGAGAAAGTCCCAAATGGCTTCATCACACCAAGCCTCCCTCTTGGCTTTTATCTCCTCCATGATCTCCCGAGGAGCGTATGGATAGTCATACCCATATTCCAGAACCACCTTCTTCTGTATTAGACGCTGGAACCGAGAGAACCTGGGAAGTCTCTGTCTGTCTCCTCTCCCAGGGCAGGTGGGGTGTATAGGGTCTCCTCCTTCTTGATGAGACTGGCGCAGGCGTCATTCTGATCCTGAGCCCAGGTGTGGGTGCGAGATGGGGATAAATCTGGGACCCTTGTGGCATAGGCCTCACAGAATCCTAAGTTCCTGGCACACTGCATATGAACAACAGCCCCCTCGTTCTCATCGCTGAGTGATCTAGAACTTGCAGAGCTACTTCTCTTCTCTCTCCCCCAGTCCCATTCAGTCTCTTCCTCTGACTTCCACACATCAATGCCCTCTTCCAGGGACCCAAACTGACATTGGAAATGGGGTGACCCTATGTCAATGACTCCAGCCTCTTCCTCACTGGACACTAGAGGCCTTCTTCTCTAGAGCCCACTGACATCCCCTCTGCTACTTTAAATGTGGAATGGTCTGCTGTTGCAGTGGTTGCTGGCGCATCTTGCTGCCGCGGCTCAGGCTTCACAATTTGCGTACATCTCACCTCTGAGATACAGGTCTTCCTGGCTTGACACACTGCAGTGCAGGTCTGCGTCGCTGGGCCTGGCCCCAGCAGCACTCCTCTTCCTCTTCTCAAAGGGATCCCCATTGTAGAGGCCAGCAACTCCCAAGTGACTCCTGTCTCCCAACTCACACACTCAGTCTTCTGGGCTGACAGTCACTCTGCACTGCATGCAACAGCATGTCACCGCAGTGCCCACACTGACTCCATGCCTGCAGCCGCATAAACACATTCAAGCACCGGCTACATACCAGCCAGGGATGCTCCTTGTCTCCTCCGCTTCATAGGGCCAGTCTTCCTGTAGGCACTAATCGCACCCCTGTATCCCACAGGGTCGAATTCAGCAACTCAGTCCGCACAGCAGGTACTCCGCCTCTGCGCTCTGGCTCACTCCAGCATCCGCCATCTTGCTCCTCCACACACGTGTCTGCTCCTCAGCTACACCGGATGGCGAAAGTGATGTCTCAGCTCTCTTCCTCCACTCGGATTGGCAGCTCACGGGCGGCGACTCCGCCCACGACTCCAGACTAGCTGATTCTTTGGCAGTGGCTCCTCCTGCGAGGCAGATCTCTTTAGTGTGCGCTTTCCAGCACCATGCAGTAACCTCTTCGCCGCTGCCATAACTCGGCCCAGCCGACACGAATGGTACTGCGATGCAGACTGTTTACAGACACCGACACACACACACATCTGCTTCTTCTATCTGTACTTGAGCCTCAGTTGCACTTCTTCCTTCACAAGTCAACCGATCTCCGGTACTGCCACTGAAAATTGTCCCACTGTCATCAATTGCACAGCCAACACAGTATATGTGCAGAAATGACCCCTGACCCGCCGATCCTTGCCCCCGGGTCACTGCTTTCTCCATCAACATTTGAAAGCACACTTGCATCAATTACTGGAAAGCAGACACAGTTCTCCTGTACAATAGAGCACATTCTTTCTCCATCAACACTCCAACACTTTACTTGGGAAAACACACTGTTTCTTTGGTAAATGCCCGATCGTTGCCAATAGCAACCGCTGCTGTAATCATGACTTAACAGCACACTTTCATTTATTACTGAAGAGCAGACATTACTTTCTTCACTGACACTCCAGCACTTTACTTGGAAAGACATGGCATTATATGCTGCAACTACTCGGCCGTTGCCGGTAGCAACCACTGCTGTAACCCAGGGGAACATCCCGGACAATCTCACAAATGTAGCACTGCCCCCGCAGGGACTGCTGGATATTGACTTTGCGGGCTCCCCTGGTTACCAGCATACGATTATAATTAGATAAAGTTTCTGAATCCCTCCTGTTGGCTCTTCACAGAAATAAACAGTCTAGGGGTGTTGTTTTTTTTTTGTTTGTTTTTTTGTTGTTGTTGTTTATTTTGTAATTGGGATAGGAGAAGGGAATAGTGGGATATTCCAACTGAACTATTCACATAGATGAGAACTTCTATCTTCACAGTTTCTTTAGTACTTAGGAACAGCCAGGCTGTTAATCATCACTGCCACAGGTGTAAATGGGATTAATGCCTCGTACACACGTACCGATCGTCGGCCGTCAAATGTCCACGGCTGTCGTGTTTGTTGTTTGTCTGTTGAAAAGTGCTCTAAACTTGCCCTGGACTTTTGTCGGCCGACAGAAAATGACGTCAGTACGTTCAACGCACGTCGGCCGCTACAAAAGAGGAAGTGAGTGTTTGGCCATGACCCTTCTGGGCATATCGTGCTGATTTCGGTAGCATTTGTTTGGTTGACGACATTTCGCTATTTTCCGAGACATCGTTCGAGAATTTATTATGGAGCCCGAGGATTCGACCCTTGCTGTACTTAGCGTTGGAGTTTTGGCTCTGAAGCGACGTATGAGCAAGAGAAAGAAGAACCGGACCTCCTGGACGAAAAATTGGTTGCTTAACCGTGATCAATTTTCCCACATGTCCTTGCTGAGGGAGCTCCAGGAAAATAATCCTGATGACTTCAGGAATTATTTGAGGATGTTGGATCCCATCTTTCACCGTCTTCTTGCCCTGGTGTCCCCCCTATATTCTGAAGCAGGATACTTGTATGCGGGTTGCAATTACTCCTGAGCAAAGGTTAATTGCGACTTTGAGGTATCTTGCAACAGGGAGAAGCCTGCAGGATCTGAAGTGCACCACAGGCATCTCCCCCCAAGCACTTGGTATCATCATCCCTGAGACCTGCTCTGCCATCATCAAGGTCTTGCAGAAGGACTATATCAAGGTATGTTTTATTTTTTGCATTACATTACATGTATTAGTCGTTTCACCCGAATTATGATGTTTTTGGATGTACAGCAATTGACACAGGCCATTATTTTTGAACTACCCTCTGTCCGCATGCACATAGTAGTAAAGATGTAGATTATCTTAACCATTTGTAAAATTACCCACTAACCACCCCACCATTCTCTACTATGTGTCCTTAAACGCATTGCCTGTTAACAGTATTTTGAATTTGTGTCATTTTATTACTTTCCCTCAAACAATTATTCCTTGGCCAATGTTTTAGTACCTAGTTATGATTTATCTTAAATACATCAGTCCATCCATTCCCACCTATGATTGTGTATATTTATGTAATGATGTTAAAACCTTCACTGACCACAAGCCCTTATTGATGTATAAATGCCTAGTTTTACTTGCCCATCCCCCCACCCACATGCTAAATCTAAAAGTCAGCATATACCAAAGCTCTAGCTCAGAGTTCTTAAAACTATGGCCCTCCAGTTGTTCAGGAACTACAATTCCCATCATGCCTAGTCATGTCTGTAAATGTCAGAGAATTACAAGGCCTCATGGGATGTGTAGTTCTGCAACAGCTGGAGGGCCGTAGTTTGTAAATCTCTGCTCTAGCTGTTGAGTATAATGGGCCATACACACTATAAGATTTTCAGAACAATTTTTCCTTACGATTTACCAAAACCAGATAATATGAGGTCAAACCTAAACACTTTCAAATCCTATGCAATCTGGCAGGCCCTTGCACTACATAGAAAAGGTAAATCTGAAGGAAAAAGTCTTCAGAGAATCTTATAGTGTGTATGGCCCTTTACAATATAAGAACAATAGGAGGTGTAAAATAAATGTAGACATCCCCAAATTCAAACGATTGCCTTCCTGTTGTTTATATTTTTTCAAAGTTGCATAAGCATTTAACAGACAACTGTGTGTGTAATTAATAATGTGATGTGCTCAAGCACTAAATCTTGTTTTTTTTGGTTTCCCCCACAGTTTCCTTCAAACGCAGAGCAATGGCTGGAGATTTCTGCTCAATTTCTGGAGAAGTGGAATTTTCCCAATTGTGGGGGTGCTATAGATGGGAAGCACGTCCGCATTGTCCCCCCTACAAATCCCGGCGCATTTTATTATAATTATAAAGGATTTTTTAGTATAGTCATGCTAGCCATAGTTAATGCAAACTATGAGTTTATTTATTTGGATATTGGCAAAAATGGCCGCAATTCGGATGGGGGAGTTATTGAGCAGACGGATTTCGCTCGTCGTCTTCATAACGGCACTCTGAACCTGCCATCCAGGGAGCAAACCGTTGAGGGTATGAGCTTTGTTTTTATAGCAGATGATGCTTTTGTGCTTGGGGAGCATCTCATGAAGCCCTACCCTCAGAGGAACCTCACCCCCGGGCAAAGGATCTACAACTACCGGTTGTCCAGAGCTCGCAGAGTTGTTGAGAATGCCTTCGGGATAATGGCCAACCGGTTCCGGATATTCCTGACGTCCATACACCTGGCACTGTACAAAGTTGATAACGTGGTCCTGTGTTGCTGCATTTTGCACAACTTTCTACGCAGGAATGCAGAAAACTATGTTATGCAGCAACTGGATACTGACCCTGCTATGCCAGGTACAAGTGGAGAGGCACAACCTCGTGACCAAATGGAGTCCATGACCTCAATGCAAGTTGGACACTCAGGATTGGCATCACAGAGGGCCTGTCAGATCCGCCAGGAATATCTGGAATATTTTGTGGGGAGAGGAGCTGTGTCCTGGCAGCAATCACTGTCACACACCCATTAATGTTGTAAAAGATTTGACACACAAGATAAATGTCAGAGATATCAGATTTTTCGACACATTAAACCAAAATTGCAATGATTCTGTATTGTGGATTCTAATCATTTGGGCACATATGCCAAACATAATTTTTTGGGTTAATCATGTGTTATATATGTGTGACTTTGGAAGGGTTAATACATTCATCAGTGTGTTTCTTTACTGTAGTCTCTCACCAGCTGATCCAAAGTGATGATGGCCATGTTTTTATTTTTTAGCCAGTGGTGTAAATACAAGGGCCTTCTGCACCCCATAAAATTTCCACAAACCCTCTCACATTGAGAACTAGGTCATACCCAAGGTTCATCTAATGTCACCTTACATTGGTGGTCATTGTCCAGAAGGTGCCCATACTATATATTTCATATAATACATTAGGGTATTAACAACGTACCTACACCTGTTATGTTGTGTTCATTTATGACATCCTTCTCACTGCCCACCAATGTTAGGATATGTCAGTGTTATGTGAAACTTGATCATTGGTAATCTCAAAGTGTTATATATAGGTAATGGAAAGTGAACTAGAGCAACGAACAAGCAATACACTATAGATTACACTGATTGCTACTGGCAATATCAATGCCATATTGAATCCTAGGACTGCTAGTACCTTGAGTGTTGAGTCACACTTATGCGATGCGGGAAGTCTGCGACTTTGCAGCCTTCCTGCATCGCATAAGGGTGACCCGCCACTTACTTTTTGCACAGTATTGTATTCCACAAGTGTGAAGCACTGTGCGATCCAATCCAGAAACATCAGAAATAAAGGGTCATGTGCGACTTGTGTGCGTTTTCAGTGCGAATGTAGCCATACAAAGTGTATGTCGCAATTCACACTGCACATCTGATGGCATGTAATATCGGAGTGCACTGCTCCTTTATAACATGCGATCAGATGTTCAGGCCAAAATCATCTATACAGTTTGTATGGCTAAATTCGCACTGCACTCGCACAAAAGTCGCACATGATGCATTTATTCAGCTGCATCAGGATAGGATCGCACAGTCGTTCACACTTGTGTGATCCGATCCTGTGTGAAATGTCAGATCGCACTGTGATATGCGTTAAAAGTGGGGGGATCTTTAACATTTCATTGACACTTCCAGCAACTCGCATATGGCAGTGTCAAAAATGCTTTCATTAACATGTAAATATGTGAATAGGACAGCCATCATACATTTAGTGCTTCTTTACACAGCTTTAGACCTGGACCCCCCAACGAAAGTCAAATAAAGAATTGAAAACACATTGTTGAATGTATAAATGTTTTAGTAACAAACATTCACAGGGTTAGGGTTAGGGTGTTGTAAAGTGCTTTTCCCAAACTTGGGTACACCCTTAACAGCTGAGTGTAATAAATATGCCATAAAAGACAATACAAAATGGGTTAAATGAGGAACATCCCAATAAAAACATTTAAAACGTAGTAAAATTTTTGTTTAAAATTTGCCAATCATGTCCACGAAATCTCGCATTTTATTCTGTAATGCTGTTGCAGTCTCCTTTATTTTTTCAAGGTCTGAGCAGCATTGTAGAGCCTCAGTGGTCAATTTTGCAAGAGTGCAACTATGTAAAACATGATCTGTAAAAAAAAATACAACTGAGTCAATGTGAACCACCTACATGAGGTCATAATAGATAAACATTTGATGTCCAGGTTATCTTAAATTACTCTCGAGTTAATAACTACCCTGTTCTTAGGCTCTTTTGCCCTAGGCTCTTCTTCTTCCTCCTGTCCTCCTCTGATGCTGTTGCTGATGACTATGCTGGTCTCCTGAGCTTACTATATATTCATTAGGGGTGTGAACGCATGATGACGTTATTGTGAGGGCATGGTCGTAATGTATATATATTAAGCTGCAGAGACCAGAGACGGGCAGAATGCACGGCAACAGCATTGGAGGAGGACAGGAGGAAGAAGAATAGCCTAGGGCAAAAGAGCAGACAACATAAGAGCAGAAGATTGGACAGCAGAAGAGTGGAGAGGAGAAGATCCAAAATGCAGAGTGGAGAAGACCGGATGAAGATATTTAAGAACATTTCAGAAACGTCTCCTGTCGTTATTCACATACACTTCCTTTTATGTGGTTAATGTGTAGGGGTACTATGTACCCCATACCCATTCACATAGGGATTGGGGTCTGGGATCTGGGGGCCACCCTTTGTTAAAGGTTGCTTCCAAAGTCCTAGGAACCCCCTGGCCGCATGACCCCCCAAAACCACCAGACAGGGTTGTGGGGATGAGGCCCTTGTCCTCCTCAACATGGGAGCAAGGTGCTTTTGGGTGTGGGGTGCAGAGCCCCCCCTGGCCCAAAGCAACAAAAGCCCCCCATGTTGAGGGCATGTGTCCTGCTGTGGTCCAGGGGGGGTTTGGTCCGCTTGCTCATCCCCTTTCCTGGCCTGACAAGCTGCATGCTTGGATAAGGGTCTGGTATGGATTTTGGGGGTAACCCACGCCGTCTTTTTGTTGTGGGCCTACCCTCAAACTCAATACCACACACAAAGGGCCTGCTTGGGAACTTGGGGGGGACACCCACGGCGGCTTATCCAATTTTTCTGTGTAGTTCCCCCTCAATAATCTTCACAGCGCAAGTGGCCCCGCAAGTCAGAGCATCCTGATCCGACTTACGGTGCGACTTCCATTCAAATTAAGAGGCTCCCATAGGGAACTAGTGTTTACAAATGGAGGCTGAAAATAACGCTGATAAAAGCAACATGGCAAAACGTGTGATTACGCAAATTCTCCAAAATAATGAAAACACGTATTTACAACTGCTTTTCTGGCGTTAAACAAAGCTTTGACACATCTTTTAGCTCATGCCCCGTGTGCAAGGGGCCTAGAAACCTGCAAACGTCAAAAACATATTTTTTATGTCAAATGTCAATCAGGTGCGCAAAACTATTTAATCACGTGTGTAATATATAATCATATAGTCACAAATCTAACAAATAAAAAAAAAAATAATTATGACCAATTTACACTATATGATTATATAATGGACACATATTTTCAAAGCTTGGCACACCTGATTGACCTTATTGAACAAACAGGTCGTTTCTTTGAAGCATTACATCAAATACAGCAAATGACAAATACACTTTAAAAATCATTATTAAAAAACCTACGTGGGCACACAACTGGCTCTCCGACACTTGGTCCAGGATCCTCCAAATTTCCAGATGTGCCGGCAAGGCTGCTTGGCAAGTTGCCATGAGATGTTGTTTCGGATGTCTGAACATCCGATCTCGCTGGAGATGCCACATCCTCGCATGAGGAAACATCCGCAATGTAAATTTGTAAGGGAATACAAGAATATAAGGTTAAACAATCATTGCAAATACACATATTTCTATTATCCCACTACCCAAAAATCTGTGCCTACCAACCTTCATGTTGCTCTGGTGGCTGGACACTTGTTGGCTCCACCATTATTAATTCAGGAAGAATGTCTTGATCTACATAATACAAAAAAGTTGCCATATCATAAAAGTCACAAGAGGTACATTTGTTAGGACATGGTGCCCTGCTTGATAGCTATTTTAGGAACAAATATTAAGACATGTACATGGTTATCTCATAAAAATATGGTACATTAATGTTTGACTGTGCATAGGAACCAATTACCTTTTGGAGAATGTGTGCCAGCATCTGGGCCCATGTCCTCAGCTTCTTCCTCCACTGCAGATGGAGCTGCAAAAATTCACGGCACCTCTCCTCCTCCTTTCCCATTCTTTGGCTTTTAGTTTTCTTTTTTCTCCTATTTCAAGGTTAGAATAATAGAATAATAATCTGTGAATAATAGGAATGTTTGCAGAGAAAATTCGTGCCAAGAAAGAACATTCGTTGCAATACAATACATATATTTTTAACTATGGCTTCCTGTCTTTTAATGTAATATACTAAAAAATCAACAATAGATCGATCTAATCACGACATGACCAATAAAATGAGTAATAGTACTTTTTATATAGACATTATAATCTAGACATGTTAATACAACATACACCAAATTTCAAATAAACATATTGCATGATAAAATAAATAACTTACTTTTTTTCAGAGTACGATGGATTTGCCCAAGCTGATTTTGCTAACGATGTTTGAGATCGGACCATCGTTTCCTGATTTGATCTTTGGATCGCTCCACACCGTATTTTTTCTTTAAACAAGCCACCACCTTGTCCATAATGCGGTGTTTCCTGGCATTGGGCCTCTTGTAATTTTCTAACTTCCCATCATAGTCCATCCTTTCTAGGATTTCAACCATCTCCACCATTTCCCCCTTGGTCATGGGTGTAGCTTTGGTTTTTCTGGTGGCCCAACCACTTCGGCCCACACTAGTAGTTGAACTCTCAGATCTTTGAGACATGCTTCTTGCCAAAGATTGTTCCACCGCCTCAGGTGTGTGTGTGTCGCATGTAGGCCTGATCTTCTGCACGTACACACCCCTGCACAAGCCCGCCACTGGAGGAGGAGTTGACGCATGCGCTGTATTTAAAGGACGCCAGATCTTTCGGTCGACGATTCGCCCGCAAACAAAGGTTCGACTATTTGATTAGAAAGTGTGTGTTTTGGGTCGTATACAGCTTTTATTAGGAATATCTTTATTATGTCCCAAAATACATGCTATTTTAATATGTTTTGTGTTGTGTTGTGTCTTGCAGGCATATACTGTACTGCAAAATGGTGGACTGTTTCACCAACCATGGTTTGGTGGTGAATTGGCGCAAGAAGAGGTCTCAAAAAAAAAAAAAAAAAAAAGTCTGGTCCTGGGACCCGGGGGAGGGGGAGAAGGGAGAAGGGAAACACCAGGGATGGGGGGACCCCCAAACAGTTCAGGGGGTAGCTGTCCACTGTAGCGGCTGCCGGCGGAAGAGACAGAAGAGATCTCTGGGGGGAGACAAGAGGGAAGACAGCGCAGCGCCTTCTAAGTGCAGCAAGACATTTATTGAAGTATGTGCAGCAGTATTACACTCACATTTAGTCGGTGAATAAGATGCAGTTAGTCAAGTAATGTTGATCATCAGGAGCATCACTGGAGCGGGTCCTGGTGGTGGAGGCAGTGGATCCCGGTGAGAGCGGCAGGGGGTTCCTCCGTGTGTACAGGGATGGCCTCGGTGGTGTCCGTGGGCTCCTCGTCAACTGGTGGAACGCTGGCACTCGTGGGTCCTGGGATCCTGAAGTCACTCCTGGCGGTGATGCGGGATGCTACGGCGACGCGTTATCTGAGCATGCGCTCCTTCCTCACGGCCTGAGGAAGGAGCGCATGCTCCGATAACGTGTCGCCGTAGCATCCCGCATCACCTCCAGGAGTGACTTCAGGATCCCAGGACCCACGAGTGCCAGCGTTCCACCAGTTGACAAGGAGCCCACGGACACCACCGAGGCCATCCCTGTACACACGGAGGAACCCCCTGCCGCTCTCACCGGGATCCACTGCCTCCACCACCAGGACCCGCTCCAGTGATGCTCCTGATGATCAACATTACTTGACTAACTGCATCTTATTCACCGACTAAATGTGAGTGTAATACTGCTGCACATACTTCAATAAATGTCTTGCTGCACTTAGAAGGCGCTGCGCTGTCTTCCCTCTTGTTTCACCAACCATGACTTCTTGCTCAACTTTATTGATGAGTTCAGGCAACTGCCCTGTTTGTGGCAAATTAAATCGCCAGAATCCAAAAATAGGCATCTGAGACGACAGGCCTATGAACACCTAGTGGCCTTGTACAAGCCCGTATATCCAAGGGCAAATATTGAATATATTAAAAAAAAAATAAGCAGCATTCGCACTGCCTACAGACGAGGGATGAAAAAAATAGAAGACGCCACAAAGTCTGGAGCAGCTGCAGAAGATATCCCTGTACCACGGCTGTGGTACTTTGACAACCTCAGATTCCTGGCAGACACGGTGGAATCCAGGCCATCCATTTCCACACTGCCTTGTACTTTGTCAGAGGCCTCAGTCTCAGTTGATCCCAGCCAGGAGGAAGATATCCTGGAGGAGAATTTGACTCAGGTATGGCATTTCACAATATATTGTCTGCTAAAAATGTAATCATGTAACAAAATTATAAGCAAAACCATAATTGACCCTTTATGTAAACGGGCATAGCAAGGGGTTGGCATGACAGGCAACCGCCAGGGGCGCAGGCCAAGGGGGGGGTCGCAAAAACATTGGCATTGTTTTAGTGATTTTTTCAAAATCCACTCAGTCTGCACACCCCAGAACCCCCAGTTTGCAGGCGGATTCATGCAGGTGTAAAACATTGAGAGCTGCTTCATGCAGGTGTAAAACATTGAGAGCTGCTTCATGCAGGTGTAAAACATTGAGAGCTGCTTAATGCAGGTGTAAAACATTGAGAGCAGCTGAGTCAACAGACCAGGAGACTGAGACTGCCTGTCACTGCATCCCCAGCACACCTCCGGTCTTACAAACACTGCTGCATCCCCAGCACACCTCTGGTCTTACAAACACTGCTGCATCCCCAGCACACCTCCAGTCCGAACAAACACTGCTGTAGCCTCAGCATTCCTCTGGCTCAACCTTTTTTTTACAAAACTAACAAACTAACAGCTCCTGCAAATGATACATCCACCCTTGCTTCCATGTCTCTGGTCTCTCACTCCGGGTCAGCAAGGCAGGTGGCTTCCTTATTCCTGTTTCCCTGCAACGCTTCACCCTCAATGCCCTACATCAAGCCCTCTGCAAGTTCAGGCCCCTCTCTTTCTGCAAACCCCCTCCTCTCTCTCTCACACCCCCTCTTTCTCTCCCTCTCTCTATCTCTCACCCCTCTCTTTCTTGTTTTTCACACCTGAGACAATGATTGCCCACTAGAGAGCTCTACACTGGGCAAACAAGGGACAAATGAGAAACATTTAATGCCCTTTTAGATTTTTTTGGGTGGTTACATTTTTACATTGATCTTGGGGGGGGGGGGGGGTTGTTGCCAAATACAGCTCCTCAACAAGGGCACTGGAGACCCTAGATACGCCACTGTATGTAAGGTCTGCTATTTGTTCACAATAATATAACAAACATGCATTTTTATATACACTATAACATTCTAATCAATTGTTCATTTCATCAACAGGGAAGTGTCACTGAGGAGAAGGCAGGTTGCAGCCAGGAGGCTGTGGAGCCCTCACAATTATTTCCACCACCTCCTGCCAAACAAAGGCAAAAAAGAAAACACACGGATGACATCACCGACCAATTCATAAGTGAGGCCACCATAGCCCTCCGTCGCAAACCGGAGGCACATGAATCGTTCGGGAATATGACGGGGAAAACTTTAGGCCAAGTGGACCTACTGCAGCGGCAATATGCCCAAAAAATCATTCTAGATGTCCTGCACAAGGCGGAAAGGGGCTGCCTTACAGAGCACAGCCACGCGTGCGAGGAGCACCCGTGCCCTCCACCTCCACCTCCACAACAACAGCCACCACCTCGCCAAATGCCACATGGCAGCCAGTGGCAATATGGGCAGCATGATGCCAACATGCCCTCATGGCAGCCTGATTACATTTATCATCAATTATAATTTTTGTACCCTATTATTTATTTTACCCCGTTTCTGTTTTTCTAAGTTAATTTAGTCCAAATGGACCTTTTTTATGTTGATTTTTGTGAATACGGAAAAATAAGGTTTTCTGTTTTTTTTTTTCAGATTTAAAAAAATAAATAAGAATCAAATTAAAAAACGGCGTATCTTAATTTGTTAACATGTTGAATATTGTGCATAACCAGCAAAATATGTTTGATACATTAATTCATAAAAGAATAAAGGGACATATCAATAGTTAGATCTTTGCAGTCAAAATACAAAGATAATGGTGAAGAGTTAAAATTATTTAATTCAAAAATTTGATAGAACAGATAGAATACACAAACATTATCTTCATCATAACAGAACACATGCCTTTTTATTTGAAAAGTATTGAATTATGAGCAGCATCTTCCTTCTTCTCACATTTATCAAGATGAGCATGTGCTCCGCATTTCACATATTTTTTGGCCTGCCGCGAGCCGAAAGTTCTTTCTGGATAAAATGTTGAGTTTACTTGAGAAAATTCTTCCGGGACGTTATTTGGTTCCGATCATGCGTGTTGAGATTTGTAGATGTGTGTCGGCCGAATTCTGTACTGACTGGCGAACAATCGGCCGTTCTGGTGTCGGCCTACAAAAATTTTAATGCTTGCACGACAGATTCTGTTCAGCCGAAAGTGCGCTGTCGGCTGTCGGAAGCATCATACTAACAAGCCTACAATCGGCCGATCGGTCGTCGGCCTGAATCTTTTCGGCCGACAATCTGCACGTGTGTACGGGCCTTTAGTCTCTTGCTCTCTTTACTCTCTGACAAGATGGCTTGGTGAACAATATCTTATCTCCAGGATACTCTCTCTCTTTCTCTCTAGCATCCCCTTTCAGCTGACACATGTC
Organism: Pelophylax lessonae; assembly: GCF_965119305.1. Classification (NCBI taxonomy): domain Eukaryota; kingdom Metazoa; phylum Chordata; class Amphibia; order Anura; family Ranidae; genus Pelophylax; species Pelophylax lessonae. The sequence continues at coordinate 660,735,889 of NC_138768.1, forward strand.
CACTGACTATCCTAGGAGCAGGGGTAGCCCCCCTCAGGTTAGGCCCCTTGACACGAGTTTCTGTACTCACTGTACTGCAGAGACAGATCCTCCAGTGTCTCCCTTCTCAATCAGCTTCCCTGGACCCCTGGGTTCAGCTCTTTACTGCTACTCTCCAGGTCCTCAGGATGACTCCCTGGCACCTCTACAGAGGAGGAGGCAGCCACACCCTCCCTCCGGGACTCCACTACCCAACGAAAGACCCCGAGCACATGTGCTCCGAGCCAGGGCCGGTGCTTCCACTAGGCAAACTAGGCAGCCTCCTAGGGCGCATTGCCAACTAGGGGCGCAGCCACGAGTCAGCACTTACTCTCCATCATGAATGATCCTTGTGAGCTGAGAGGGAGGGCGGCAGTGGGGGAGGAAGAAGGGACAGAGGAAGATGCCAGATGTCTGGGGCAGTGGCAGAACTACCAGGCCCTGTCTTTCCACCATTGTTGGGGGAGCCCCAGGGGGCAGGAAAGGAGCCCACCGGAGTGCTACCTGCATAATGATCCTCTTCGTCTGGAGCTGAGCGGCCAAAACCCTGGGCGGGAAGTGACTCTCTACACTGAGCTGGTGGGCAGCCGTTCATTTCCCTGAGTCGGTATTAAGCAGGGAGTGGAGGAGAGCTGAACCTGAGCCTGAGCTCGGCACTGTAGGGCAGCACCTTTACTGGAGCTGAAGTGACAAGGCACTGGAATGGTCTAAGGATGTTGATGATGAAGGAGGTGCGGAGCTCTCTGACTGCTGCTTCTCCCTCCACCAGGAGCCGGTTGGAGCTGTGGTGAGCATTGTGGTCCAGGAGAGGAGCGTCCTGGGAGAAGGAATAAGCAGGATCACGGTGAAGGAGGGCAGAATACAGGCCACTCGCTTCATACTGCAGGGGATCAGGGTCCCTGGGTGTGACATGGAGGATCCCTGGTGTGACAGAGAATTGGGGTCACCATGTGTGCCATGGGGAATCGGAGTCACCAGGTGTGACATGGGGGAGAGGGTTCACAAGTGTAACAGGGGTTCGGGGTCACCAGGTGTGCCATGAGGAATTGGGATCCCTGGGTGTGCCATGGGGGATTGAGGTCCCCAGGTGTAACATGAAGGAACATCAGGGTCCCCAGGTGTGACATGGAGGAACATCAGGGTCCCCAAGTGTGACATGGAAAAACATCAGGGTCTCCGGGTATGACATGGAGGAACATCAGGGACCCCTGATGTGACATAGAGTAACATTGGGGTAACTGGGTATGACAGCATGACATGGAGGAACACAGGGGTCCCTGGGTATGACATGGAGGAACATCCGGGTCAGTGGGTAGGACAGCAGTATATGGAGGAATATTGGGGTCCCAGGATGGGACATGGAAAAACATCAGGGTCCCTGGGTGTGACATAGGGGGACATCAGGGTCCCCAGGTGGGACATGGAGGAATATGGGGGTCACTGGGTATGACAGCATTACATGGAGGAACCATCAGATCAGGGGCACTAGATATGACATAGAGCAGTTTTTAACCCCTTCCCTTTTTATTTATTTTTTTGGGGGGGGGGGGGCACAAGTAGCTAATCTTGCCTAGGGCGCAAAACAATCTAGCACCGGCCCTGCTCCCAGCTTTTATACAATATCCCAACATGCACGAGGCAACATTCCCTTTGCCAATCGTCAGGACTGTATCAAAACCCATTCGTCAGCTTTCCTCCCACTGTCCAACATGCCTCCCTATTAGATCAGTGTGACACACTCTCTAGACTGAATGCATTGCATACTGAGCACAATGAGCAGACCTCACTAACATATCAGCTCTCTGGTAGGCAGAGAATGATATAGATTTACCTGCAGCTCTTCTGGTAAGCAGACAGAGCTCAAACTATACTCTCTCACTAGCACCTACCTAGGAGGGTGCTAAAGACACTTTAATGCTGCTTACTTTTATGTAAAAACAAAAACAATAATTCTTTACAGATATTGTACCTTGACAAAGTAGGTCCAGGAGTATAGGTTTTACTGGTAGAAATATGCCACTATAAAATTACATTATAATTTTTATAATGTTATGACATTTGACGACCAATAATGAGCAAAGGTAATGAAATAGGCTGAAAATATGAAAACATAAAAAAGGTCCACCAATGCAGTCTACTGAAGCTTACTCTGCTCATCAGGCTACCTTTTGTGAAGCCCTAATTTCACCTCTTGTGAAGCACTTTCAACATTGGCATGATGTTCTCACAGATGGCAAATGTTTAATAGCCTATAGCAAAACCTTCATTTTCTAACCTGTACTGGAATAATAAAAGCTTATTGGCTCTTCTGGGTTAGAGTAATTAGTTCATTTGTTAGTAAATAATTGGTAATGTATTTTGCAGGAATTCCATTACTCTATTTTATGTGTGACATAAATAAATGTAATGGCCATGTGTTAGTCTGATTACTTTTAAAAGTAATTAACATGAGTGCTCACTGTAACTGGAATTAAAAGTTTTCATTAGGAAAAGTGCAGCTATTGTCTTAGACTGTGTAAGGTTTATTCATTCACAAAGTCTGACCAGAGGAGCTATCTTTGTTTATTGCCTATATCCATTTATTGACATAAAAATACATAAAAGATTTCAGGCAATATATTTTTGGCATATGTGTTGGTAGGCCTAGATGTGATTGAGGGGAACAGAGGGCCTATTAACTGCAAAGAATATTTTACTGGAGCATTCCCTGGGGGAGCAAAAGTCCACTACAGGCCGACAAATTGGTTGCCCTTAGAAAGGAAGAGAACAGTTAGATACTGTGAAGCATGGCCCCTCAGAACAAACATGCCATAGTGGTCATTCCCTCAAATGGGTCTCAGTAAAACCGGAAATATACAAAAAAATTTCCCAGGCAGTAAGCTCATTGACTACGAATTCATGGCAAATAACCCCTGTAGGAAAGCCAATGTTCCTTGAGTAATTAACCAGGATGGCCATGAGGCCATAGAGATGCAGTAGAAGCACCTACGCATTGTCAGCCCCAAATCCTTACAAGATTCTGCACTATCTAATTTAGTAGACCTGGATGTGACAGAGGGGGATAGAGGGCCCATTAAGTACATGGAAAGGTTTACCATGTCCCCAGGGTGAGCAAGCAGTGGAAATGACTGGGGTTAGCCACGATACATATCGAAAGGGTACTATATGCCAGCAATTCAGTAGTCAGCCAGAATACAACTGGGCACCACAGAACAAATAGGCCATAGGGGATGCCCTAAACTGGAACTATACAGTGGAATAGGGGTGTGGGGTCCATGGGCAGTGTACGTAGTGACTAGGAGCTCACAGCAATAGCACCAGCACATTAACCCACTGTAGGGGAGCCAATGCTCCTTCAAGTAAAAACCAGGATGGTTGTGAGGCCGCAGTGAGATGCAGTAATGGCACCTACACATTGTAAGCCCCATGCACTTTCAAGATGGCGAGCGTACAGCACTTTTAGTAGGTCTGGATGTGTATGAGGAGGACATATGGCCTCTTCACTACAAGGTAAAATTAACTTTTGTGTCCCCCAGGTGAGCAAGCTGTTGAATTGACTAGGGTTGGTCACTAGGACATAGGGGATGCCCTCAACTTTGATTCAGAAAACTGGAACTAAACAATGAACTAGGGGTGTTGAGACCCCTATTGCAGCAATAGTACAAGCAAAGTAATACCCAGTATGGGAGCCTATACTCACTTGCATAATAATTACTAGGATGGTCAGGAAGGCAAAAGGATGCAGGAGAGGCCCCTAAGCGTTTTCAGCCCCATGCAATTGCAAGACGATAAGAGTCCAACCCTCTCCAATTTAGTAGGCCTGGTTGTAATTAAGGGGTGCAGAGGGTATATTAACTGCAAGGAGCATTTTACAGGGCATCTCTCTGGTAAGAAAGCAATCAAAGTGAATAGGGTTAGCCGCCATACCTACCAAAAGTGCATTATAGGTCGGCAAATCGGTTTCCCTTAGAAAGAAGGAGAACAGTTAGTTATTGTAGAGCTTGACCCTGCAGAACAAATTGGCCATAGGGGACATGCCCTCAACTGTGTCTCAGTAAAATTGGAAGTGCATTATACAATAGGCCAGGGGTGGGGAACCTTTTTTCTGCCAAGGGCCATTTGGGTATTTATAAAAACATTCGGGGGCCATACAAAATTAACTTAAAAATGTGCCTGTTATATTTGGTCAAACATTTAATTAACTCACCCCTATTGTGATGGCTGCAACAGCTTCTCTTTGGTGAGGTGTGTGATGTTAGCTGGTATTGATTATGTTGCTACTCGCAACTGGTTTTCCAGGTTTGCGTCGGTCAGTCTGGAACGCAGTCGACTTTGTGGTGGTAAGTTTTGAAAGGAACTGCTGGCGGGTAATGCTGGTGGGCATAGCTGGCTGGTACTGCTGGTGGGTACAGCTGGCTGGTACTGCTGTGGGTACTGCTGGCTTGTACTGTGCTGTGGGTACTGCTGGCTGGTACTCCTGCAGGTACTGCTGGCTCAGGCTGGTACTGCTGTGGGTAATGCTGATTCAGGCTGGTACTGTGCTGTAGGTACTGCTGGCTGGTACTGCCTTGGGTACTGCTGGCTCAGGCTGGTACTGCTGGCTGGTACTGTGCTGTGGGTTCTGCTGGCTGGTACTGCTGGCTGGTACTGCTGCCTCAGGCTGGTACTACTGGCTAGTACTGCTGGCTCAGGCTGGTACTGCTGGCTGGTACTGCTGTGGGTACTGCTGGCTGACATTGCTGTGGGTACTGCTGGCTGGTACCGTGCTGTAGGTACTGCTGGCTGGTACTGCTGTGGATACTGCTGACTCTGGCTGGTACTGCTGTGGGTACTACTGGCTCTGGCTGGTACTGCTGTGGGTACTGCTGGTTCTGCTGTGGGTACTGCTGGCTCAGGCTGGTACTGCTGGCTGGTATTGCTGTGGGTACTGCTGGCTGGTACTGTGCTGTAGGTACTGCTGGCTGGTGCTGTTGTGAATACTGCTGACTCTGGCTGGTACTGTTGTGGGTACTACTGGCTCTGGCTGATACTGCTGTGGGTACTGCTGGTTCTGCTGTGGGTACTGCTGACTCTGGCTGCTACTGCTGTGGGTACTGCTGGTTCTGGTTGGTACTGCTGGCTCTGGCTTATACTGCTGTGAGTCCTGCTGGCTCTGGCTGGTACTGCTGTGAGTACTGCTGGTTCTGGCTGGTACTGCTGGCTCTGGCTGGTACTGCTGTGAGTACTGCTGGTTCTGGCTGGTACTGCTGGCTCTGGCTGTTACTGCTTGCTCTGGCTGTTACTGCTGGCTCTGGCTGGTACTGCTGGTTCTGGCTGGTACTGCTGGCTCTGGCTGTTACTGCTGCCTCTGGCTGGTATTGCTGGTTCTGGCTGGTACTGCTGGCTCTGGCTAGTACTGCTGGCTCTGGCTGGTACTGCTGTGAGTTCTGCTGGCTCTGGCTGGTACTGCTGGCTCTGGCTGGTACTGCTGGTTCTGGCTGGTACTGCTGGCTCTGGCTGGTACTGCTGTGTATGCTGCTGGCGGGAAATGCTAACTAGCAGCGGCGCCGCACTGGAGGAAGAGGCGATGTTTCCTGTATTGGTCACAGGCGGAGTGCATTTAATATCAATCCGCCTGTGACTCACTCAGACTGTCAGAATGGAGTCGGGACTATACAGAAAGCATTGGCTCCATTCTGACAGATCAGCTGAGAGACACAGACTCAGCTGCATGGGGGGCCGGACCAAATTTCTTCGAGGGCTGCATACGGCCCCCGGGACGTAGGTTCCCCACCCCTGCAACAGGCCAACAAAATGGTTACCCTTGGAACCTTGGATCAGCTAAAGTATTACTAAACCCACAACAGAAAAATCAGTATGTACAGTATATGCAGTAAAGCGTGCTTGTTATGCTCACTGTGGAACCTAAGGGGTTAATCCTCTACATTGTGTAAAAAGGCTGTTTGATCCTGTCTATTCTGATCCTCCCATTCTTTTATTGTCCCTAATCCATCTGCTGATAGCACAAAGCCCTAGGAGGCACTCTGCACATGCTCAGTTTGGTGTATATTGCTAGAGTTTTTTTTTTTTTTTTGGAGGGTGCATGTGATCAGCACAGGGCCAATCAGCACTGTAAAGACAGAAAGTCAGGGGTAATGCAACCTCAGAGGACTAGACATGGGCAATTTGTTTTAGTCCGAATATAACATCAAATACATTTTTGGTTATTTTCGGAGATTCGGATATATCTAAATCTCCAAATGAAATGGTAACGAATTTCATTGAAATTGTTTTTTTTTTTTCGTTTATTCATTTTCTAACTAATTCCAATTTTTGATTGAATGATTCAAATTCAGCTGAAATGTAAACAAAAGAATGCTGGCATTGAGAAATCTAAAAAGAAAGTGGGGGCCCCCCAAAATCCATACCAGACCCCTATTTGACCATGTGACCCTTTTTTGGGGTCAGTGGTGGCGGCAGGCAGCATGACTGACAATGGATCTACACTGAGGGACATTTTTTTAAATCTTTTAATAAAGGACTCTGCAAAAACTTTTGTTCTGTCTTTATTTACTTTTTACACATTTTTGGTGAATGAGTAGGGGTACTATGTACCCCTACTCATTCACACAGGGGAAGGGCCAGGATCTGGGGGCCCCCTTGTTAAAGGGGGCTTCCAGATTCCAATAAGCCCCCACCCGCAGACCTCCATGACTACCAGCCACTGCCAGGGTTGCTCCTTAACAACCAGCTATTCTTCAGACAGAATTTGAATCGGCTGATTTTTTTTCGACTGATCTGAATCCAAATCATTCTGAAAATGTGGAATTTGTTAGAAAATTAATAAGCTAAACAAAATTAAATAAAACTAAACTAAACGAATTACAAAACAAATCAACAAAACAAAATTAGTAACATAACAAATCTATCCGAAAGGAAACAAAACAAATTTTTCAGTTCTCCGCATGTCTACATAGGGCAGAGTTACATAGTTAGTCTGGATGAAAAAAGAAATCTAGTTTAACCAATAGGAAGGGGAAAAAAACAGTTAGACGAGAATGAAAACTCCTTCTACCAGTGCTCGGCTGGACACTGATAGAAATCACAAAGGTATCTAGCAGTTTATATTTACTAAAGTAATTGCATTTCCATGTTCTGTGCACTGTGGGAGACCAAATATTAGGGCTGGGGAATATAATCGAAAGATCGATGCATCGCGATTCGACCCTTCGCGATTCTGCATCGATGCGGGCTGCCGGCATAATCGATTATACGAAATGACGTCATCAGCCGCGGCCACGCCCTATCGCGCAAGGGAAAAAAAAAAAATCACAAGATCGCAGGATCGGCAGCTGATTGGTGGGTTAGTGGCGGGAGCTTAATAAAAAGGCTCCACCCCTCCCCTTCCGCCTCTTTGACCCGGGCCGAGGCGCAGCAAGACATCCACCGCGTGTATCGGCGTCCCACCTGCGGCCTTGAAGCCAGCCAGCCATTCAAGCCAGAAGCCGCCAGTCGAGTGAGTCCACACACAGGAGCGAGGAGCCCCAAGTGCGTCCCCATCGCAGCCAGCCAGCGCCGCCAGCCTCACCTCACCTCACCGTAGCCGACAGGCCCTGGAGGCCCAGCCGCCACGCCACTGCCAGTGATGCCAGCCGCCCGCCACAGAGCCCAGAGAGCAGCACAGCACCTGTCCTCCTCTGCAATGCAGTGCACAACAACCCACACAGTCACACAGGAGGTATGTCCGAACAAATAATTGTGTAATCATTCATGGGGGTCTCTCGTCTGTATCTCTGGGGGATGTCTGTGATGGGGGGGGGCCTGGGACAGGGGACGGTCGGTCGGGGCCCGGGGGTACTGTTCTGCTGTGGCAGTCTGGCAGCCAGGGGGGTCAGTCAGTGTCAGTGGGGGCCTGGGGGTCTCTGTCAGTGTCAGTCAGCTATGGGGGTCTGGGCAAGGGGGGGACTCACTCAGTGTTTGTCAGTGCTGTGGGGGATTGGGGAAGGTGTGGGGGACATCCAGGTCTCTGTCAGTGTGGGGGTCTGGGCAAGGGGGGGGACTCACTCTCACTCAAGTGTTTGTCAGTGCTGTGGGGGATTGGTGAAGGTGTGGGACTTCAGTTGGGTTTAATCGTGGTAGAGACAGAGACTGTCTGCAGGACAGGTAACGTTTTCTGTAAAGTAAGTGACATAAAAGTGACATAAGTGAATTGATAAGCTTAAAGCTTATATTTGTAACTCCCCTCTAGCAGCCAATCCATCAACTCACTTGAGTTGACTGGCAGTTGCAGAGGGAAACAAACATCACGGTGAACATGGAAGTTATGCAGCAGTGCACTATTGCCAGGTTCACCCTTGATGTTTGCTACTAGTCAGGAAGTGCTCTGTTTTGTAGAGGACAGGTTATGGCACACCTGGAATTTATTGCAATGCATATTCACATAAAAGGATTTATATATAATGTTTTGTGGGAATTTATGATGACCATTTTCACAAGAATATTAGCTTGGCTGGCTGGCTGGCTGGCTGGCTTCTTCTATCTTGGCTTGCCTTAAAGTACAACTATAGGCCAAACTTTATCCAAAATCCAAAAAGTTTGGCCTTTAGTTGTACTTTAAATGGTGGTAGGCCTGGCTTATATTAATATTTTCTTTTATGAAGCAGTAAACTGCACTACTACAGTTTTTTACTAATTTTACTGTTACTTCTAGTAAAATACTAGTGTTGTTGTCTGTCTCTGCTATGCTGTTTGCATTTTCAGACCTTCCTATATGTTTGCAGTGCAAGTGCACTAAAGTATGCAGGGCTTGCAGGCCATGACAGGGTCCAGGAAAGTGTCCTTTGAAGCAAATGAAAATAAAAAGGATTCTTTTATTTGTGACTGCTTGATTGTTTGTTTTTTTTTATAAAGTTTTGAAAACCATTGGGCAGTGGGCTGGGCATGGGCATTGGGCAGTAATCGTGATGCATCGTGATGCATCGCGGAATCGTATCGAATCGCGACCCTAATAATCGTAATCGAATCGTGAGGTAAGTGAAGATGCACAGCCCTACCAAATATAGTGAATGCAGGTTTTAGGTTTAGTAACAGTTTAACTACAGTAGAACTGGGCACCATACAGCAAACAGGCCATAGGGGCTGAGAGCTTGGAATCTTTTTGTGTCTTGTTCCATAGGGGATATGCCTGCAACTGTCAGTAAAACTGAAATTACTGTATACAAAGAATTGGGGGGGTGTGCTCACTGGGAAGAGAACGCATTGAGCAGGAGTTCATGGCAATAGCACAAGCACAATAACCCTATGTAGGGGAGCCAATGTTACTTAAAGTATTAACAAGGACAGCCATGAGGCTAAAAAGATGCAGTAAAGGCACCTATGCATTGTCAGCCCCATACATTTGTTGACAAGGGTCCTGCACTTTCCTTTTTTAAAAAGCCTGGATGTGACCGAACAGAGAACAGAGAACCTGTTGACTACAAGGAAAGGTTTTCTGGGGCATCTCCCAGATGAGCAAACAATTGAATTGCCAGTAGTTGCCTAGGCAACCATACCTATCAAAAGGGCACTATAGGCCAACAAATTGGTTGCCCTTAGAAAAGAGGAGAGCAGTTAGCTACAGTAAAGGTGGACTTTACAGATCAAATAGGCTATAGTGGATGTACTCAACAACAACTCAACTGAAACTGCAGTAATACAGTAATAGAGGCGAAGGCAGTGTGCGTATTGAATGTTGACTAGGAGCTCACAGCAATAGCACAAACATAATAACCCCCTGTAGGGGGAGCCAATGCTACTTCAAGTAAAAACCAGGATGGCTGCAAAGCCAAAGAAATGCAGTAGAGGCACCTACAGATTGTTGGCTCCATGCACTTGCAAGATATCAATGCTCCACAAGTGCAGGAAAGTAGAAATGTTGATTTTTAAATATAATTAATTAATAAAAATGGCAATTTTAATACCAACACTATCATTTAAAAAAATATATAGGTTTTTAGTAAGGGTTGGGGGCAGCTGAGGGCAGTAAAAATAGACAGTTTTAGTGCCACCTTAACCCAACAGATGGTAAGCATCCTATATATTGCATCCCGGTCACCTGTGAACCGCACTCATAAAAGCGTACCAATGCGGACCACCTTTCAGAGGCGTGGCAAGGGCTGGTGTAAATGAGCCCTAAGGCTCCACTTATAATAACTGCAATAGGCAGTCTCCAAGCCCTGAGCTCCTGTCTCCTGCAAAATAGCAGTTACTGCAACAGAAAATTATTTGAATATGTTATCTAGGCAAGTAATTCTGGGAAATGTCCTACCTTATGTAAGTCATGTAAAAAAAGGAAAACAACTTAAAAAAGTAAAAAAAATAAAACCACTTTTTTTATGCATTATAAACAGATCGGATACTACCAGTATGCGCAGAGCTTAGATATTAAATGTCAGGTTTATATTTATTGTAAAATATGTCTACATTGTACTTTATAGTTTGCAAGCAAGCCCTGCTTTAGTATCTTTACTTCCTTTTCTTAAAAGCTTAATTTTTCTACTTTTTTTAAACTATTTTGAACATGTTTGGCCCTCCTAGATCAACCACTAACCTATGCATCATACTGTCTTTTTTGGAAGCTTAATTTTTCTACTATTTCAACTATTCTGAAGATACTTGACTCTTTCGTATCAACCACTAATCTACAGTATGTATCATAGGTATCGAAATCACAGATGATCAGAAAGCTATGGAAGCAAACCAAATGCACTATGCACTAAGGCACTAAGGCAATGGGTAATCATTGACATTCTATCTACAATGTAATACTAATACTAAGAGAATTTTTTATGTAAAGTATGGTTAAGTACAGATGGCCTTTCATAAAAAATAAAAAAAAGAAACTCAGTAAAAAGGTAAGGTTTACCTCATTCTTTTTCAACCAGGTTTGCCAGGCACCCTGGGGTGCCTTGAGGTTTCTACAAGGGTGTCTTGGAAAATGCCTAAAAATTGCCCCAAAATTGTAGATGGGTGGATAAAATCTGGCTTTTAGTTACACAAAGCCACGGGTTTTCATTATACACTATTACAACATTCTAGCTGCCAACCTCCTAATGACCAATGACATCATCAGTTAATAAGGAGGATCTCAGTTGCCTGCCTATCACCCTTGTTTGACCCTCCCTTGCCTCTCTCCAGCAGCTTTGAGGTCTCATTAGTTATGTGGTGGAGAAAAACTGAGGGAGACGAGAAACGCTGGAATACTAGTCAGTACCAGTTTGCAAAAGTGTATTTGCTTTGGAAGAATAAATCACCTCTAAAGTTGGGTGTCCTACGTGTATTGATGCTTCTGCATTATTTAAAACTATTAAAACAGTTTTTACATTTGAGAATGGGTGCCCAATAATTTTAGAGGGTGCCTCAAGATTGTCCATAATTTTGGGGGGGTGCCTCGAGATTGTCCATAATTTTGGGGGGTGCCTCAAGATTGTCCATAATTTTAAAGGGTGCCTTGACTGAAAAAAAAAGGTTGAGAAACACTGGTTTATGTAATATGTATGCCTGCAGTATATTGAGGAGTGCATCAAATCAGTGGATATACGTAGAAAATATCAACAGGGCCACAACCTGTATCCTAAAAGTAACCTGGCCTGATCTGAAAAGTAAACAGGTAACAACATTCCTAAAGTAAACCCAGAGGACTTCTGTCCAAGGCACAGGTACTGCCAGTTTGTCATACTTTGGTAAATGTTCATGCAAATGTTTGTAAGACAATTCTTGTGAATGCATTCTATAATGCCATCAGAGACTTGACAAATGTTGTTTTAAAAATACTTCAAAATTTAGTTTGCTTTCAACATTTAATTTTGGACTAATTGTACTAGTTTTGACTCTGTCACTTTATGAAACCCCACCCATTTCCTAGTCTTCAGCCTTCCCCTGTCATACAACCATCGATCGCCAGAATATTAGTGGACATTAGAGGCTATGATATTTGAATGACAGGGGTGGGCATCAGAAATCAATGTAAACACTACCTGCACCTCAACTTTGTTGTTTCCATGGGCACTTTTTAGACCAGGTCATGTTCGCTTTAAATATAGCTTTAGCACTTGTTATTTTTTGAATATGTGAGGGAGTGGTTTCATAAAAGCACCTTTCATTTTATTAAGTCTTATGCTTCATTATATATTGTTCGTAAAGTTTTCACATTGTTATTTATTTAGCTGTCACTAAAACTACACTTTGAAAAGGAAGATTTACCTAGTAAAATAAATAAATGATGCAATTTAGAGAAAGAAACTGAGACTTTAAAACAGATCTGTCATGCATTACATAGCAGCTGTCACACATACCTTTAATGAGAAATACCACCTGAAATATTGTCCCTTCACTGCCTTTTATGAAATGCCATGACATGAACTTTGACACTGAACTGTCATTCAGTCACGAGTAGCATTCTTATAAGCTAATTTTCATGTGGAAGACAAAATTAATGGTTGACATAGAAAGACGTTAAATTTGACCTTGAGGGACTTTTCTTTCTTCCTTTCAGCTATGTAGCTCTTTAATAATAATAATCCACTTCTGCTATTGATAAGATGCAGTTACAAACATCAATTTATGAGCTGTTAACGAAGACTAGAATGTACAGTTATGGTTGAATTTGCATAGTGTTATAATAGACATTAGGGATGAGATGAATGTACCCAGGTTTGCTTAAAGGCAGGTTCTAGGAACTCTACTGAAGTTCACATGCCAAATCTGAACCCCAATCAGAGCTCTGAGGAAAGGGGCATGACCCCCAAAACATGTCAGCTGTCCAACTTTTTATTCCCAAGATGAGAGTTAGTGAGTCCCGGCTTGAGCAGATCTATTCTGTTGGACTTAATGTTTTTTATTCGCATATGAGTATCCATTTGTCCAGTGGCGGCTGGTCAATAGGGGGAGCAGGGGCGCCCCCCCAAGGCTAGTCACCGTAAAATTCAGCATATAAAAAAAAAAAGTGTACCTTTCTGATGCGAGTGGGGCGCCGGACACATTGCTAGCTAGGGGAGGGGTGGGGGTTTTGGCATCATGTGCCTCTTTTCTTTTATGCTGATTGGTGGCCTTCTAGAGTGTCCTTGGGTCGCAGAGCGATGCGCCCCGAACACTCCCACTCACGATTGCCGAATTTGCCGTCCTGTGATTGGTCCAGCCTGGACCAATCAGGATGTCCGACGTCGTAGGGGCGGTGCTTGGGCCGGGCATCTGTGGTGGCAAATAAATAGGCTTGTACTGAAAAGTACAAATGGCCCGCTCTTTTGCATAACGATTTACCAAGCATTCGGCGATAAAGAAAGGAACAAACGCGCTGGGTCATTTCGATGCCATCTGCCAGGTATCTCTCCATTGGATATATATGTGTGTGCATGTGTATTAAGAGCAAGTGTTTGTGTGTGAGAGGTTATGTGTTTCAGGTTATGTGTGAGAGGTTATGTGTCTCTTAAATGGCTATGTGAGCTTGTGTCTGTGTGTATGTGTGTCTGTGTGTCTGTGTGTGTCAGTGTGTGTGTGTGTCTGTGTGTATGTGTGTGTGTCTCCTTCTGTGTTCTGATCTGTTCTGAGCAGGGCTTGTTTATTTACAGCAAGTAAGTGAGTTACAGGGAGTGGCTTCATGGCCACCAATCACAGATAGTATACATTCAAAAAGCACAATAGAAGCTGTGGAGTACACGCCCATAGATGGACAAGAGTGAACAAAAGACTAAACTGCCAGGAAGCACATGGCTTTTCATTGTTCATTCATGTCAATCCATAAACATGCATTCCATTACCTGTTGGTGGGTTTCCATCAAACATGATTCATATATATAAACCAATTTTGATAGTGACCATAAGATTTTCACCAGCAAGTCTTTCCTACAATGACAGTTAAAGTGATAATCGCTGTGAATAGCGATTATCAGTAAAACCGACACTGGGAGACATCATGACTATTTAAACTAAAGAATATGTCTATCAAAATTTCCACAACAGTCCCTCCTCTTTGTCATATGCTCCCATGTGTCCCTTGATGAATCTTCTTCTTCTTCTTCCAAAAAAAAAACAGAACAGTTCTTCTCACGATAAAAACAATCCATTTCAAAAAGTTTATAAAAAGAAAAAGATAACGGGTAAAAACAATCCATCGAAAGGAAACTACACTTGGGTTCCGCTCTTCGGGAGATGACTTCAGAGGGAGGGCATGAGATGATGGGATGTGTTGACCAGCGGTCGGGCTGGAGTCCTTGGCGTCGGATGCAGGGGGGAATCTTGGGGCGTCTCGTCTCAGCAATCAGGACGAGATCATCTGCTCGGGCTTTGGTGACTCGGTTGACCAGAAAACAGGACCATATAGGAGGAATAGAAACAAGAACAACATAAGTATATATACTTCTATTTCCTTCAACCAAGATCCAATGGAGAAACAAAATCCCCAGAACCTCCCAAAGCATTAAAAGGATTCCAACCCTCGTTAGCTATAGCTCTGCCTTGCAATGAAGTTACCTTATCCATATGGGCTTGGACCTTATCACTGGTGTTTGCTATACTGGAACAGCAGTCTTCCCCTACAGAAACCCCCCTTGGAAGCTAACAGAAAATCTAGTACCATTTTCTCCTACACTAAAAACACCCGGGGTTTCATTGGTGAGATGACTGCTATACCTGTCCCACAGGTTGTAGATCCTACAAATCTAGTTCCGGTGCCAAAACTAAAATTAAAGCCCAGCCGTGGACTACCTGATTGTCCCGATACCCAAATTGTATTGACCAGAAAAGGACAGGAGCCAGAGCTAACATTAAAACTATAACTGATGTTACCCTCTAGGAATGTGTCATTAAATTCTGTGCACAAGTGTCTCTTGGTTGTCTTCATGATGATACGAACGTCTGCCATTGCTGGGGTGTAATAGCTAGGTGGGAGTTTGGAGCACACCCAGCCATTAGACCTGTTTGCCGTCTTGGCCAGCTGAAAATGCATTACCCTTGCTAAAACACACTTGCTAAATATGTAAATAAAAAACGATACTCCTCATTATCATTCTTGGATGGAGTTGAGCAGCTTTTTGCAGTGGTTGGCATGGATCCAGAACCTCAAGGAAGTCGGTGTTGTCAGCTGAACCTGGTAATTCCTCCGCTCCAATCCCGTCCCTTGACGTTTACTCAGTCACCTGCTTGGACAGAATGTACACCGGTTATCGTGTCAGGGTCCGGGAGAGACTCCCGAACCCTATGATGGACCTTTTGGAGCTCCCGTTGCCAGGACTGCACCCACCCCATCAGCTGAGAATGTAAAAATGACAGCTGCTGAGGAATGCACAATCCAGGCTCTGGTTGACTCCCGAACAAAACTTTGTAGGGTGATAACCCATGGGACATTCCTGTTGGGGTAAAGAGCAATGAGAAAACATTCGAGCCGTGGCTCTTTCTATTCAGCCGTTCAACCTTACCGCTAATCCCTGAAGCGCCGTACATACCTCTAAAAAGATCTGACCAGTGAAGTGTGATCCGCGATCTGACTCGATCGTTCCAGGCAGCCCCCTTGCGACAAACTATCTCAGACAGGATCTTTTTCGTGGTGGCAGTGGCAATGGCATTGTGCACGGACCAAGCCTCTGGACACCCAGAAAACATATCTGGACAGACCAAGACACGCTCGTTCCCCGGCAAAGTGATATAGTCTATCTGAATGCGCTAAAAGGGATATTCCGGTTTGGGTGGGTGCCTTCTCGGCTGCGGTAGTAAAGCCAGGGCCAATCCAATGCTCCTCCACCTATGCACACACAACCATCTTTGACTGGTGCCCAAGGTAATGAGTCGAGTGGGCCGTCACTGGAAAAAGGGATCTGGGTAAACACCATTTACCATCAAGACCCCAGATGTCATCTGGACCCTGTGTAGTCCCCAAAACCATCCATCTCCTCTTCTCCTGCACTTCCGCTTGGGACTGCAGCTTCTTCAGAGGGGATGGCTAGCATCAGGGTCTCTGTCACAGGGCTCAGAGCACCTTCCTTAGCAGCTCTATCTGCCAAGGCATTTCCATTGGCTTCCATAGTCGTCTCAGTAGTATGAGCCTTTACCTTCAGAATGGTTATCACGTGTGGCAAGCAAAAGGCAATGAACAGCTCTATTAACCCCGCACGTTTCACCGACCTCCCCAAACTAGTCAGGAACCCTCTTGCCTTCCAGACAGGACTACAATCATGTGCCAGTCCAAAAAGCGTATCTCGAATCTGTATAGAAATTGATCCTCTGATCTCTATGTCTTACCATCTGGGGTGTAGTACCTGGAACCATCGACAAAAAGGTTAGCAACTGGAATGGGGGTCTCCTTCACCGGACTGACAGCCGCTGATTGCCACTCCATCAAAGAAAGACAATCGTGTTGTTCTTACTAAAGTTGGAAATTGATGAGAGAGAGAGAGAGAGAGAAAGAGAAAGAGAGGAAAGAGAGAGAGAGAGAGAAAAAGAGAAAAAGAGAAAGAAAGCGAGATAAAGTTTTGAAAATTACCATTTTTCTGCACGGCCTTCTCCCCCCTTCTCTTCCTCCTTAACAGGAAGAAGAGACGCAGGGTTCCAAAATAGTGCATCGTTTAAGGTTACGAGGACTTTAGGGGTCCTTCAATGTCTGTATTCTCTGAGTGGTTAGATGTTGGGTACCTAGAGAAATGCAATGACCTAAAAAAAAAACAAGCTTCTCCTTGCAAAGCTGGCCTAGCCTGCAATAGAGAGGTTCAGTCACTGACACTGTCTGGCCTGTGAGACCTACAGTGGGAGTTGTCTTCCCTGGAAGGGGAACCTTGCCTCTAGGGTCTTGAGATCTTAAGACCATTTTGGCTGCATCGGTGTCAGCGAGGCAAGGGAGGGGCTATTTTAGTTCCTCTAGGATGTGAGCTGACACCGGTTTATCAACGCCTTATGATAAGTCATAGTCGTTTCTGACCATACCTACCTTGAATTTTCCGAATCCTCCGGAATAAATTGCCACTTACCCCACGGACCAGCCGGGTTGGTAGGACAATTATGCCTGATGTACCCTGACTTTCCACATCCATAGCAGACCTGTTAAAAGAACTTCTAGTTTGCCAAAGAGTTAGAAGGAGAGGGTTCAGCTCTTATGACAGGCTGTTGAGAGATAAGAGACACTGTGAGGTGGGAGGGTGTTACCAGTAACAAAGTCTGCACCGTGAACTGAAGAAAACAGAGATTAAAGTGCAGAGACAGTGACAGGTTCAGGGTCAGCGGATCTGGCTCGTCTTATTAAAGTTAGCCCAGGAAGAGCTTCCTCCACTTCTCTCACCAGATCGCTGGACTCGGCTATCTCATCAGACCAAGTGTACATAATGCGGTTCTTCCGGACTGAACCCGCCTCATGCACGCCTTGCTGATTGACCATAATAGATCTCTGAAGCCACAATTGTGCTACACTTTGCATCTCTGTCGCCTGGAGCCTAGTTCTGAATTCAATAACGAACTCCTCCCATCTCCAGACATCAAAAACACCTTCCAAAAAGGGATGTACCAACTGTTTCCCTTGGTTATTCCCCTTCCTGAGGGGTCTCATGGCCCGAGCCCCAAACTCAGACTTCATGTACCGCGAAACTGTTTGGCTAACCTGGGGGACCTGTGTTACCCCCCATTGCATGGATAAACCATTAACCATGACGATTCAAATCGCTTTCTTTGCACCTGGTTTAGGAGCAATGCTGTCAGGTGCCAACTTTGACAGTGTTGGCCTACTTCCGGACTCCCGCGCCGGTCAGCTAGAAGACGTCAACCCGGTGGCTTCGTACGGCTATACAGCTCATCAACCCCCACACGTTCCCCAACTTCCGTTTTTTTTTTGCACGGCCTAATGTGGGGCGGGTTTCGGTATCTACTCCTCACACGTTGAAGGCTGAAACAAGCGTGTCACAATCACCCGTTTCACGTAGACGGCTCAAAGTACACACGTTCGTTTCGACCTAACCCGTGCAGCCAAACAACCCCCGAAAGTACAATGAAAGTCCTCCCTATACAAACCTTGGCTTCAGTCTATTCCTTGATGTTGCATTAAAAATTTAAATTAAGATGCCGGTTACTGATTGCACACTGGAAGATATAACCTCTCTACCTAAAATCCAACCTGCAGTACCGAAAACTACCTCTGTGAGAAACAACTACTACTCAGCACAAAACAACCCTGAAAACTGAATCCAATATCAGTCACTCCACAATGTACTCTTATCATTGGAAAAAACTTAGTTACAACAAAAATGAGACAAAATACACCACAAAAACAGCTTAACCAAAAACTTACAAAACAAAAAATAGTTACCCCTGAAAACAGACAAAAACACAAAAAACAAAAACTGATGGGTTGGATATGTATATATCTGTGCTAAATATGAACAAAAAGATGAACAAAGCTAGCTAGAAAAACAACTGCCTAGATGCCAGATTTCAATTAAAATGAAAAAAACATTACTTTTAAACTGAAATACAGTGCAAAAATAACATCACAAAGTTGCCATTTAAAACTACCAAAAAAGAGAAAAATGTTTTAAAGCTCAAAATAGCATTTCAGCCACATGAGTCTCAACTCCATTTAACAAAATAGCTGCCAAGCACATGGTCCACACAAAGGAAATGACATCACAAAATGGCTGCCATCCGAGCACATGGTCCACACAAAGGAAATGACATCACAAAATGGCTGCCATCCGAGCACATGGCCCACACAAAGGAAATGACATCACAAAATGGCTGCCATCCGAGCACATGGCCCACACAAAGGAAATGACATCACAAAATGGCTGCCATCCGAGCACATGGCCCACACAAAGGAAATGACATCACAAAATGGCTGCCATCCGAGCACATGGCCCACACAAAAGAGTTGCACAAAACAAAGAGTTTGAGCAACCATGTGCTTCTTTGTACACAACAACAAAAGACAGGAAAACAGGTTTTACAGCTGTATTCAGAGACAATAGCTATCCTGGTGGAAATGCTGGTTTTGGAAACTCAGTCCAAAACTGTCTGCTATATGCTCAATTCAAACATCAGAGTCCAAAGCAAAAACCCAGTTTCACTAATAAACGAGTTCCCGCCAAAAACCAATCCAGCACACACACCAACCAATCTGCGGAATATATTGTTATCTCATCGAACAAAGCTGATATTACAACAGATGTTACAAGGCAATATTTAACACATATATCACAACCCCAGGATGTATTAACTGAGAAACTAACAGACCTGATCCCTAGCCACAAATATTAATAGAAATAATCCCATCGTTATATAAAAGAGCGAACGCTGCAAATGAAAAGGTTCTTTTGCTAAGCTTTTGTTTCTAGCTTCCACAGCGGACAAAGAAAGTAAGCCTTGGTTTAAAACAACAAATTTTCAAATACTGAAATGAAATGTCTTACCACAAAAGCCGGCTTTTTTTGTTGTAACAAACTGGACTCACTTCCCTCCTGTTTTCCGCTGTGAAGCTAGGAACGATGTGTTAGGGCTACCAAGCTCGCCATTACTGTGGTGGCAAATAAATAGGCTTGTACTGAAAAGTACAAATGGCCCGCTCTTTTGCATAACGATTTACCAAGCATTCGGCGATAAAGAAAGGAACAAACGCGCTGGGTCATTTCGATGCCATCTGCCAGGTATCTCTCCATTGGATATATATGTGTGTGCATGTGTATTAAGAGCAAGTGTTTGTGTGTGAGAGGTTATGTGTTTCAGGTTATGTGTGAGAGGTTATGTGTCCCTTAAATGGCTATGTGAGCTTGTGTCTGTGTGTATGTGTGTCTGTGTGTCTGTGTGTGTCAGTGTGTGTGTGTGTCTGTGTGTATGTGTGTGTGTCTCCTTCTGTGTTCTGATCTGTTCTGAGCAGGGCTTGTTTATTTACAGCAAGTAAGTGAGTTACAGGGAGTGGCTTCATGGCCACCAATCACAGATACGTATACATTCAAAAAGCACAATAGAAGCTGTGGAGTACACGCCCATAGATGGACAAGAGTGAACAAAAGACTAAACTGCCAGGAAGCACATGGCTTTTCATTGTTCATTCATGTCAATCCATAAACATGCATTCCATTACCTGTTGGTGGGTTTCCATCAAACATGATTCATATATATAAACCAATTTTGATAGTGACCATAAGATTTTCACCAGCAAGTCTTTCCTACAATGACAGTTAAAGTGATAATCGCTGTGAATAGCGATTATCAGTAAAACCGACACTGGGAGACATCATGACTATTTAAACTAAAGAATATGTCTATCAAAAATTTCCACAACACATCACTCTCTCTGCTTCCCGCTGCCTGACTGAGCCTCACCCCAGAGCCCAGCAGACGTCTTTGTCTCGAAAGGCAGACAACTAGTAAATTCACGAGGTAAACAATGTGCTCTTGTGTATCTCCCATGACAGGTTCACATTGATTCGGGCAGACTTGCCTGTGCTGAAGGCTGAAAACCCATTGTCAAAAAAAACCTACCTCTTTGAAATTTTGGGATAGTAGTAGCCTATGTGTATCCTTCTCACCTACGGAAACAGCTGTCTTGGAAACTTCACATAAGCTGTATGCAACTAGAAACTCCAGACAAAGTGTTGCATGTGATCATGATTTCATGGATTCCTAGTGAATGGATGAGCTACAGTACATTCTTGGAAACCTGTGCCCAACACACAAAGCAGTAGCCTCAGCTTTACATGTCTGTGAGTAAAGCAGATACACAAAACAGAGCAGTGTTATGTATTGATCATGTGATCACCAATCTAGTAGTTTGTTTTTTTACATTTATGGAGGGGATCATTTCTTGTACATACAGACTGCAGTTTGTATAAGATCTGTGTACAAAGCAATCTTTCACAAAGCATATAGCAAGCTTTCAGCAAACTTAGATCAGTTTTCTTGAAGATTTAAAATGTCATTCAACTGCAATCTGGGGATGGTAAAAGATAGATCTTAATGGAAGTGCTGTCACACTAAACAATTAATTTTTAGAAGGCATTCCACGAGTTTCAAGTAGTGGTAAAGCTCACAAAAAGCCTGCTAACAGCTTGTTTAAAATGGCAGGTAGCCCTCCAATTTCAGATCTGTTTTAAAAGCAGCTGAGTTGTGCTTCGAATAGACAACGCCACCTTGCCTATGTACTGTAGGGCAAGTGTCTGTGAAAGGGCACATATCCCACCACAATCAACCCCCCCCCCCCCTGGCCCCATAGGGATGGATTGCTGAGAGTTTCCAGGGCAAGTAGAATGTTAGAAGTTAGCAAGGGCTGCTGCCAGTACAGGGTGATCAGGGGCATACTGGAGGTGGGCAAGCTGGCACTGTTGATAGGGGACAGATGGGGGATGACAGCTGGAAGCTGATGGGGGGGGGGGATGTGCAACAGTGTCGCAGGGAGCGTTGTCAGTGAGGGATGGTTCGCAGCATGTGTGTGTACAGAAACCCATGCAATGCCACAGTTTACATTGTGATGTTGTAGTCCTGGTCCCTGACTGTGTAATGTGATGTTCTTCTGCTGATGATGGGTCTGGTATGCTGTGCAGCATGATACTAGAGATGAATGATGACAGATGTCAGGAATCATAGGTGAGCCTAATAGTAGAGTGTGAGCAAAAGTGTGCAAGTGTGTCTCTGCATCACATCCATTCTCACTCTCAGTATATATCCCATATGTGGGGGGGTCACTCTCAGTCAGTGTATCCCATAATAGGGTGTTTCTCACAGTATATCCCATAATAGGGCCCCTGCTCCCTATTATGGGATATACTAGTATTGAGAGACCCCTTAATATGTAATATATTTTGGGAGAATTTGTTCACGTAAGCAAAATACAGGGGACGAAATGGGTGGAGTCTATAAGGGGTGTGGCTTCTGAGAAGTAGGAGGGGTCAAAATGGAAGGGCGGGGCCTGACGCCCCACCATCTTAAAACTTCACCAACCGCCACTGCATTTGTCTGTGTGGATTCAATAAATACTATCAATGGTAATGCATGAGGTGGTTGCGACCCTCCTGTGTCTTTTCTGCAGTGTGTTCAGAGTTTTTCCCGGTCGGAGGAGGGCTGCACACTTAATTGGCATTTTGGAAGAAAGTTTGCTGGAAATTCCCCCTGGGTTTAGTGCTTAAGTGTTTTTAGAACTTTTGTTTTATATATACAGTATCTCACAAAAGTGAGTACACCCCTCACTACAATGTAAAGTAGTGAGTGTGCAGCTTGTATAAAAGTGTAAATTTGCTGTCCCCTCAAAATAACTCAACACACAGCCATTAATGTCTAAACGGCTGGCAACAAAAGTGAATTCACCCCTAAGTGAAATGTCCAAACTGAGCCCAATTAGCATTTTGCCCTCCCATGTGACTCGTTAGGCCCCTTTCACACATACGGTCCGTTCAGTTCATCAGTTCAGTCACGTCAAAATGTATCAGTTTTCCATCCGTTTTTCATCCATTTTTCATCAGTTTTTCAACTGTTTTCATCCGTTTTTCGTCTGTTGTCATCCGTTTTTCATCCGTTTTTTGTAAGTTGTTATCTGTTTTTCATCCGTTTTTCGTCAGTTGTCATCCGTTTTCATTCGTTTTTTCAAAAATAGGGCATTCATCCATTCAAAAAAATGGACATTGACGGAAGTGGATGAAAACGGATGTTAACTGATGATCATCCGTTGTCATCCGTTTTTACATAGAGATACATTGATGTCCGTTTTTCATCCGTGACAAGATGGATGAAAAACGGACAAATGGACAGCATTTGTGAAAGGGGCCTTACTGTTACAAGGTCTCAGGTGTGAATGGGGAGCAAGTGTGTTAAATTGCATCATCAGGAAGTCTGAGACTTCTTGATGATGCAACAAGCGAAATGCATTGTGGTCTAAACATCGCCCGGATATCCTGAACCCACTGAAGTCACTTCCGCTTTAGCGGTGGAACGCACGCTGTTCGCTGCCATGCTACTAGGTTATTAGAAGTGAGGAAATGCATCTTGTTGTTTTTGGCTACAACATTCCAACTTTGGCGATCCTTTCCTGTGCCAGGAGGGCACTTTTTATGTAAGCAACCACCTTTATTGTTCTACTTTTTATTAAATAAATGGGATTACACTATTTGGCTTCTTGTTTCCCATTCATATCTTATATAGTGAGTGAGTGGTCCAGGGGATGCTTTCTGGAATGAGAGAGGAGGAGGAGGAGGAGGAGGAGGAGCGCGTTTAAACACAGTGGCCTGGATTGTGTATTGAGCATTTTAGGTCCTTGGGACCTGCCTACTTCTGCTGAGCAAATTATTTATCACAGCTCACGAGGTGTATTATTCTCATTTAAATACACGGTGTTGGAGATATCACACAGACTTGCACTTGGAATCACCGCTCTGCACTAATTTACATTATAGTATTTTACATTTATATTCATTTATGTCTTAGGGTTTTACATATTGATTTGATTTCACTTAATATTTTGCTGAGTATATCCCCTATGAGGGACTGCTGGAGCACTTTGTTTTAGTGTTTCTATTTTTTATGACACTTTTTGTTTTAAGTGTATCACACTTAGGAATTGTCTGAGCACTTTAATTAGTACTTGTACTGTTTCATTATCACAATATTGATCAATTGTTGGAGCACTAGTACCAGCGCTTACTTATTATTTTTTCCTATTTAGTCTTATTTGTGTAGCACACACATTTAAAGGGGGCAGCAGATCATTCACAGTGTTCACCTATCTAAATCCAGGCGCCTTCACACAGTTTCTCAGTGTTAAATTTATTATCGCTCCCACTCTCTCATACTGGTCACTGAAAGTTCAACATGGCACCTCATGGCAAAGAACTCTCTGAGGATCTGAAAAAAAGAATTGTTGCTCTACATAAAGATGGCCTAGGCTATAATAAGATTGATAAGACCCTGAAAATGAGCTGCAGCACGATGGCCAGGACCATACAGTGGTTTAACAGAAAAGGTTCTACTCAGAACAGGCCTCGCCATGGTCGACCAAAGAAGTTGAGAGCACGTTCTCAGTGTCACATCCAGAGGTTGTCTTTGGGAAATAGACATATGATTACTGCCAGCTTTGCTGCAGAGGTTGAAGGGATGTTGGGTCAGCCTGTCAGTGTTCAGACCATACACTGCATCACATTGGTCTGCATGGCTGTTGTCCCAGAAGGAAGCCTATTCTAAAGATGATGCACAAGAAAGCCGAACAGTTTGTTGAAGACAAGCAGACTAAGGACATGGTTTACTGGAACCATGTCCTGTGTTCTGAAGAGACCAAGATAAACTTATTTGATTCAGATGGTATCAAGCACGTGTGGTGGCACCCAGGTGAGGAGTACAAAGACAAGTGTGTCTTGCCTAGATTCAAGCATGGTGGTGGAAGTGTCATGGTCTGGGGCTGCATGAGTGCTGCCGGCATTAGGTAGCTACAGTTAATTGAGGGAACCATGATATCAACATGTACTGTGAAATACTGAAGCAGAGCATGATCCCTTTCCTTCGGAGAGTGGGCCGCAGGGCAGTATTCCAACATGATAACGACCCCAAACACACCTCCAAGATGACCACTGCCTTGCTAAAGAGTGGTAAAAGTGGTGGACTGGCCAAGCATGTCTCCAGACCTAAACCCCATTGAGCATCTGTGGGGCATTCTCAAACGTAAGGTGGAGCACTACAAGGTCCCTAACATCCACCAGCTCCTTGATGTCTTCATGGAGGAGTGGAGGAGGACTCCAGTGGCATCCTGTGAAGCCCCGGTGAACTCCATGCCCAAGGGGGTTAAGGCAGTGCTGGAAAATAATGGTGGCCACACAATATATTGACACTTTGGGCCCAATTTTGACATTTTACCTTAGGGGTGTACTGATTTTTGTTTCTAGCAGTTTAGACATTAATGACTGTGCGTTGAGTTATTTTGAGGGGACAACACATTTACACTGTTATACAAGCTGTATTCTTTAAATTTTAGCAAAGTGTAATTTCTTCTGTGTTGTCACATGAAAAGATAATAAAATATTTACAAAAATGTGAGGGGTGTACTCACTTTTGTGAGATACTGTATGTGTGTATATCTATCTATCTATCTATCTATCTATCTATCTATCTATCTATCTATCTATCTATCTATCTATCTATCTATCTATCTATCTATCTATCTATCTATCTATCTATCTATCTATCTATCTATCTATCTATCTATCTATCTATCTATCTATCTATCTATCTATCTATCTATCTATCTATCTATCTATCTATCTATCTATCTATCTATGACAAATCCAGAAAAATTCCCAGCTCAACTCACCAACCAGTTTGCTTACCAACCAAATTAACCTGTCTAACAGTATGCATTAAAAACAGGGGTTTAGTTAGCACACATTTGCAAACGTATGCGTTAACTGCAGGGCCACTTCACAGCACCTTGTATTACCTGCAGTCCTAACTCCTGTAAATCTATGGGAGTCTCCACAGTGAGAGCACATGCATTCTAATGGATAGATAGGGGGCAGGTGGGCCTGGAGGTGCCCCAACCCTCCTTAAAGGCATATGGGCACAATGGATGCCCAGCACATAGCAAAATGGCAGCAAAGGCATCCAATGTGTCCCCTCACCAACATACATCAATAACAAAAAAAATGGCCCCTGCCCCTGTGCCTTTAAGGAGGGATAGGCCACCTCCAGGCCCACCTGCTCCCTATCTATCCATTAGAACTGCAGGGTTGTGTATTGAAATTGATTTTAAATAAAGAGTGTTGCACAATTAGTTTGCCATTTGCCTTTCATGGTTTACTGACATCAAATGTTTGATGAGAGGACGTGGCCATTTATAGAACTATCGTACATCAGTGGATATAATGCTTTATGGTCCCAGGGGGGGCTCTGGTGATTGCATTGCGTTTTTACACTTGCACGGGGTGGAGCACTAAAATTATTTACAGGAAGCATGGAAAATTACATTAAGAAGGTTTTATGGACTTTGTTTCCCACTATTGTGTTGACACGTCACTTTTCTCTGGATTTTTCTGGACTTTTTTCAGGATTTTTTCCATTGGTTCATGCACTATTTATTTGGAATAACAAACACATGACAGTTGTCACATTCACTGAATATTCACTTTGATAGTTTGGAATTTTATTTTTGCATAAGCATTCTATAACATATATGTATTGCATTAGAATTGTCAGGGATTTATATGCATATGCACTTGGGGGTACAGGTTAGGACCAAAAAACATACAATACTGTGGAGCTCAGTTAGCATTTGCCAATAAACACCAAAATTGGCGGGCCTACCACTGGCTCCCTGTGATTTTCTTAAACTGGAGCAGGTTCACCTAGAGCACATGTGACAGACGTGAAAGGGTCTGGAGAAGCTGTGGAGTACATTATGCTGCCTGTAACATCATTCATCACGACCGGTTTGGTGGTGGGTCAGTGATGGTCTGGGGACTCGGAGGCATATTCATGGAGGGACACATAGACCTCTACAAGCTAGACAAGGGCACTGTCATTAGGAATCGGGATTCATTCCTTGGACCCATTGTCAAACCCTACACTGGTGCAGTGGGTCCTGGGTTCCTCCTGGTACACGACAATGCCCGGCCTTATGTGGCGAGAGTATGCAGCTAGTTCCTGGAAAATGAAGGAATTGATACTACTGAATGGCCCCCAAGCTCGTCTGACCTAAATTCAATAGAACACCTCTGGGGCATTATGTTTCGGTCCATCCAACGCCGCCAGCTTGCAACTCAGTCTGTTTAGGAGCTCAGTGATGCCCTGGTCTAGATCTGGGTGGAAATACCCCAGGACACCATATGTCGTCTCATTAGGAGCATGCCCCGACATTGTCAGGCATGCATACAAGCACATGGGGGCCATACAAACTACTGAGTACCATTTTAAGTTGCTGCAATGAAATTTCAGCAAAATGGACTAGCCTGCTGCAACATTTTTTCACTTTGATTTTTGGGCGTGTCTTTAGGTTCAACTCTCTGAAGGTTGAAAACTTTAATTTCCATCAAAAAATGTGGCATCCTTTCATTCCTAACACAATACCCAGTCCAAATCCATATAGATATCCAGCATATATATATTTATAAAACACTATGGTAACTGACCCTGATCGACTAATATTTTTTGATCTGGAGCTATTTTATAATCAAGACACCAGGATTTGTTCCCATACACACTTTAAGCCGACCGCAGGAAAATCATACCTGCACAAGAAAAGTTGCCATATTGACAAATGGATTAAGAATATCCCATACCGCCAATTTTGTCAATTGAAATGTAACTGTACCTCCATAGAAGACTTTAAACCTCAAAGTCCAGTCCTTAAGCAAAACTCCTGAAACAAGGTAATCGCAAGGAAGACATAGACCAAGCTATCCTAAAATATCAAGAGATGTATTCTGATAGCGCTAATATAAGCAAAGCTGATCCACTCTTGTCCAGAAAAGTCTTTCTTTATTACTCAGAGAGAGGTAGTTGCTTTATTTCCTTTCGTGTTTTGCTGTGTTAGGTGTTAGGCAAGGAATGGCATTTTTTCTGCAACAACTAAGATTCTTAGCCTAAAGCATAAGCTTCTGGGTAGTTTTGGATAGAGCAGGTAAGTCTTACTTGTTGCCTTGATAGGGGAGACACTATGAGGCCCAAAACATTGCTATGACTCTTGTGAGAAGAGGTTTTTCAGAAAACCTTTTAGATTCTTCAAGGGTGCCATCCACTGTGTTATTGTGTTACAGATGCGGCTCACAGCAGGAGTCTGGTGCGTCCCTGTTCTCAATTTCAGGAATGAATCAGGCCCGAATTTTGCCTGAATTTGGACCTAAAACGGAGCCAAAGACGCACAGAATCACTGTTCAATGTACTCCACGGCGTGGAGGTGGGTGAACCGACTCCATTAAGAGCTGGTCACAATCTCCTGTCATGCGAATTGGATGCGGGGAAACCCACATCCAATTCACATAAGTGTGAACCGAGCCTCACACTATGCCTTCAGAAAATTAGTCTATCCACTCTTGCGTCATCTGCTGGTCACCAAAAATAAATGTTTATACACATTGATAAAGATTAAGCAGATGAACCATGATGATAGCCTGTCTTATTTTCTCAAAGAAGGGAGCAGACTAGCTTGGGTGCCCAGAGGGGTATAGCTATTACATCCTAAATCTATTGACAACCTAAAGCTTATCTATGGTCAAATGTAAAATCATATGTTCTTTTCCATATTGTGTTTCAGTTATTTCTAGCCTGCTCCGTTTATTCTTAAAATCTTGAAATTTGTAAACTTACTTTTTAAAGTTCCCACACATTTACTTCCTGGAATTCAGTGACATTAATTCACTATGTCTTGTAATTAGGCATTCTTGCATCACGCATTTCACAGAGCCTGCCTTCTGAATCACAGAGGTATGGGGTTTCAGGAGGCAGAGCCAGTACAAGAATCACTGCTTGCAGGCAGCGGTGTACTGTGGGATATGTAGTCATTAGACATTAGAAGTTAACATCAGAGGAGAAGCTGCAAAGCATGCAGGGAATCCAGAAAGTTGTTGAAAGAGATGGCTAGTAGACAAGCAGCACTCACAACATGAAAGTAGAATTCTAAAGTAAGCTTTTATTGTATTATTAAATATAACTATTGTTTGTTTTGTTATTACAATGCGCTGATGTTATCAAATGAAAGTGTATGTTGTGACCGTAGATTTCCTTTTAAATACAACATTCCAGTTTTAGTATTGTAGATAGACAGTCATTATATTTCAATAATATGGCCACAATTCCAGGTAGTCTTGGATCCTGGTGGTGTGAAAGCAGGAGATGCATCAGTATGGCAACAGGAAGTCAGATTTGTTTTCATCCTGGGAAAGCTCTTGAAAGGTTATCCATTTTTTATTTGTTGAAGAATGTAAAATTAACTATTATGATATGTTAATTGTTTTAGATAAAGTGGTTCTAAAGTCTAAAGGTTTTTTTTTTTACCTTTATGTGTTCACTGCATTAAGGGAAAATCTTTTCAAATGTTGCTGCACCCCCTTATACTTACCTGAGCCTGATCTCAGGTAAGGATTGGCTCCTGCTGCTGTGAATCAAATCGAGTGAGGAGGGAGCGGTGGATAAGGCCAAGCCACGCTATGTGTGTCTATAGACACTTACAGTTAATAAAAATGATTAATCAGCGCTAACCAATAAAAAAACCTATGACCCCAATTAATTGCTAAATAGCCAGATAAGGGGACCGATGGCTGCCAAAATAAAGTGCATTCACCTAACACCAAAATAATTAAAAAAATATGAAATATGTAGCGCCAAAGGATATATACAATAAATAGAAGCAAAGTTTATCAAATAACAAAGAATATATATCTGTGAATAAATATATAAATATAGATATGTATCACAATAAAGGTGGAAGTGCTCTTAAAATATATGGTAATACAATGATCCAGGAGATAAAAACTTCTTCCGTGGATAATAAAAATATTATAATAAATAACTAGTGTCACAATAAGTGCTCGTGCGAATAAATATATCTATTGGTCACTCATAAGCATACACAAGTGGGAATAGAAATAGGTGCAAAAAGTCCATAAAAGTGGATAATATCTTCTATGCTGTGTTGATATCAAGTGACCAAGTGCTGGTGCTTAAATAACATAAAGTGACTTGGTGCATTAATAGTAATGCTGGCTGCTCACCTCCTGGTTTGGCTCACAAGTTATAATGAGCCAAACCCGCTTTTTGCACACACAGGTGCTAATAGGTATGGATAGGTAGCTACCTCCTGTCCTCCCTCTGGATAAAGGTGCTTCAGGTAAGATAAAAATGGCCAGACCTGCAGTGTCGCTGACACAGTGAAGGGGATAGGGTTGTCACCTCCTCACGCTCCTCTCTCCATCGTCATGATACGATAGATGTATAAAATAAACACAGCGATCTAGGGCTCTCTGTAACGACTACTTTGTTGGGGTAAATAAAACAGCAAAACACTCACATGAACTGGCACTCAGCCAGTGCGGGCATGGACAGGGATATGGGTGCTACAGCACACGCTGTCACGCATGTGAGTGTTTTGCTGTTTTATTTACCCCAATAAAGAAGTTGTTACAGAGAGCACTAGATCGCTGTGTTTATTTTATACATGTATCGTATCATGACGGTTGAGAGAGGAGTGTGAGGAGGTGACAACCCTATCCCCTTCACTGTGTCAGCAACACTGCAGATCTGGCCATTTTTATCTTACCTGAAGCACCTTTATCCAGAGGGAGGACAGGAGGAAGCTACCTATCCATACCTATTAGCACCTGTGTGTGCAAAAAGTGGGTTTGGCTCATTATAACTTGTGAGCCAAACCAGGAGGTGAGCAGCCAGCATTACTATTAATGCACCAAGTCACTTTAAGTTATTTTAGCACCAGCACTTGGTGGTCACTTGATATCAACACAGCATAGAAGATATTATCCACTTTTATGGACTTTTTGCACCTATTTCTATTCCCACTTGTGTATGCTTATGCATGACCCATAGATATATTTATTCGCACGAGCACTTATTGTGACACTAGTTATTTATTATAACATTTTTATTATCCACGGAAGTAGTTTTTTTTATCTCCTGGATCATTGTATTACCACATAATTTAAGAGCACTTGCACCTTTATTGTGATACATATCTATATTTATTTATTTATTCACAGATATATATTCTTTGTTATTTGATAAACTTTGCTTCTATTTATTGTATATATCCTTTGGCGCTACATATTTCATATTTTTTATAGACACTTACAGCCCGGCTCAGGAGTGAACCTGCACGTCTGCCCCAAAGCAAGCAGTTTGCTATGAAGGCAGACACAGTAGAGGAGAAGTGGGCAGCGCCGGTGGGGGACCTCAGAAAAGGAGGTTCAGGGCCACTCTGTGCAATACCATTGCACAGAGCAGGTAAGTATGATATGATTGTTATTTTAATTTTAAAAATAGCTTAAGTAACACTTTAAGGCCCCGTTCACACTGGGGCGATCCGACTTCCAGGGGCGACCTCACAGGTCGCGGCGCGCTGCTCGCACCGCGACCTCGGAGCGGCCGGCACGGACTTCATAACATTGAAGTCAATGCAGGTCGCTCCAGGTCGCCCCAAAGAAGCTCCGGACCCTTTTTCTAAGTCGGAGCGACTTGTGTCGCTCCTATTAGAACGGGTCCACAGCTTCTCTATGCCAGGCGACCTACGGCGACCTGTCAGGCGACCAGGTCGCCTGACAGGTCGTCCCAGTGTGAACGGGGGCTAACTCAAAGATGTTAAGCTTTATAGGGCTTTAAATGTGTCGCTCCTATTAGAACGGGTCCACAGCTTCTCTATGCCAGGCGACCTACGGCGACCTGTCAGGCGACCAGGTCGCCTGACAGGTCGTCCCAGTGTGAACGGGGGCTAACTCAAAGATGTTAAGCTTTATAGGGCTTTAAATGTAGCCTGTTTAAAAAAAAAAAAAAAAGAATATGCCTGTTTTTCTGATAATATTTATCCTAGCATACATCTGTGGCTGTTATTTATATTCTTGAAATAATAGTTTTTTTCTCTGCTCACAGCTCGGTTTTCAAGGCACAATGAATCTCCTATGAGCGCTTGCAATCTAATTAGTTGGTTCCTAAGAGATAAAAAAAGCAAAAACAGTTTATGTAGATTCATAAAATGAATGGATAAATCAAATCAAATCTAAATATTATTGTATTTAATTTTATATGAACATTCTAAAACTATAAATTAAACATTCTTTGTGAAACACGTTGGGTTATAATTAGTGTTGAGCGAACACGGACTGTATTATTCGTGTTCGTACCGAATAATTGGATTTTTTGTACCCGAACACGGACACGGACACTTTACTGTATGTTCGGGTAAAAATCCGTGTTCGGTCGTTTTATTTCCGGGTTTTGCATGCTTTGGCGCTCTTTTCATGGCGGGCTTTCAACAGCCAATCAACAATCGTTTAACTGGTGTGCCTTAAGCCATGCCTGCAAATGTCTCAGTAGCTGATTGGCCGTCTGAAGCATGTGACCAAGTCTTTATAAGTTCCAGGCAGCCGCAGCGTCTTCATTCTGCTGCTTAGATCAGGGACAGAGCACACATCAACGTGCTGGCTGCTGATTAGGGAAAGACAGGCAGGAAAAAACCATTTGTGTCCGGATAGAATTGAGGGACAGGTCGGAGTGTTTAGGCAGGGCGAGTTGTAGGCATTTTAGGGATAGAGTCTGCTGAATTATAGGGTCAGTGTCTTCTACAAACTACAATCGATATTGCTGTGTGGGGGGTGGGGTCTGCACTCAATCCTGATCTACGATCTCTTCTCAATCCTGTTAGGGAGAGGCTGCTGCTGAATTTTAGGGTCAGAGTGTTCTACAAACTACAATCGATATTGCTGTGTGGGGTCTGCACTTAGTCCCGATCTACGATCTCTTCTCAATCCTGTTAGGGAGAGGCTGCTGCTGAATTTTAGGGAAACTGTGTTCTACAAACTACAATCGATATTGCTGTGTGGTGTGGGATAGGAGATAGGCAGGTGTCAGTGATCCACATCCATTTTTCTGTGTGTGAGCTGCAGTGAACACAATCTTTTTGGGCTGCAGTGAACACAATCTTTTTGGGGTGCAGTGAACAACGTCCTTTTTGGGGTGCAGTGAACAAAATCTTTTTGGGGTGCAGTGAACAAAATCCTTTTTGGGGTGCAGTGAACAACATCCTTTTTGGGGTGCAGTGAACACAATCTTTTTGGGGTGCAGTGAACAAAATCCTTTGTGGGGTGCAGTGAACACAATCTTTGTGGGATGCAGTGAACACAATCTTTTTGGGGTGCAGTGAACAACATCCTTTTTGGGGTGCAGTGAACACAATCTTTGTGGGGTGCAGTGAACACAATCTTTTTGGGGTGGAGTGAACAAAATCCTTTTTGGGGTGCAGTGAACAACATCCTTTTTGGGTTGCAGTGAACAAAATCCTTTTTGGGGTGCAGTGAACACAATCTTTTTGGGGTGCAGTGAACAAAATCCTTTGTGGGGTGCAGTGAACACAATCTTTTTGGGGTGCAGTGAACAAAATCCTTTTTGGGGTGCAGTGAACAAAATCCTTTTTGGGGTGCAGTGAACAAAATCATTTTTGGGGTGCAGTGAACACAATCTTTTTGGGGTGCAGTGAACAAAATCCTTTGTGGGGTGCAGTGAACACAATCTTTGTGGGGTACAGTGTACAGAATCTTTGTGGGGTGCAGTGAACACAATCTTTGGGGGGTACAGTGAACACAATCTTTTTGGGGTGCAGTGAACAAAATCCTTTTTGGGGTGCAGTGAACACAATCTTTGTGGGGTGCAGTGAACACAATCTTTTTGGGGTGGAGTGAACAAAATCCTTTTTGGGGTGCAGTGAACAACATCCTTTTTGGGGTGCAGTGAACAAAATCCTTTTTGGGGTGCAGTGAACACAATCTTTTTGGGGTGCAGTGAACAAAATCCTTTGTGGGGTGCAGTGAACACAATCTTTGTGGGGTACAGTGAACAGAATCTTTGTGGGGTGCAGTGAACACAATCTTTGGGGGGTACAGTGAACACAATCTTTTTGGGGTGCAGTGAACAAAATCCTTTGTGGGGTGCAGTGAACACAATCTTTGGGGGGTACAGTGAACAAAATCCTTTTTGGGGTGCAGTGAACACAATCTTTGTGGGGTGCAGTGAACACAATCTTTTTGGGGTGCAGTGAACAAAATCCTTTTTGGGGTGTAGTGAACAAAATCCTTTTTGGGGTGCAGGGAACACAATCTTTTTGGGGTGCAGTGAACAAAATCCTTTGTGGGGTGCAGTGAACACAATCTTTGTGGGGTGCAGTGAACACAATCTTTTTGGGGTGCAGTGAACAAAATCCTTTTTGGGGTGCAGTGAACAACATCCTTTTTGGGGTGCAGTGAACACAATCTTTTTGGGGTGCAGTGAACACAATCTTTTTGGGGTGCAGTGAACAAAATCCTTTGTGGGGTGCAGTGAACACAATCTTTGTGGGGTACAGTGAACAGAATCTTTGTGGGGTGCAGTGAACACAATCTTTGGGGGGTACAGTGAACACAATCTTTTTGGGGTGCAGTGAACAAAATCCTTTGTGGGGTGCAGTGAACACAATCTTTGGGGGGTACAGTGAACAGAATCTTTGTGGGGTGCAGTGAACACAATCTTTGGGGGGTACAGTGAACACAATCTTTTTGGGGTGCAGTGAACAAAATCCTTTGTGGGGTGCAGTGAACACAATCTTTGGGGGGTACAGTGAACACAATCTTTTTGGGGTGCAGTGAACAAAATCCTTTGTGGGGTGCAGTGAACACAATCTTTGGGGGGTACAGTGAACAGAATCTTTGTGGGGTGCAGTGAACACAATCTTTGGGGGGTACAGTGAACACAATCTTTTTGGGGTGCAGTGAACAAAATCCTTTTGTGGGGTGCAGTGAACACAATCTTTGGGGGGTACAGTGAACACAATCTTTTTGGGGTGCAGTGAACAAAATCCTTTGTGGGGTGCAGTGAACACAATCTTTGGGGGGTACAGTGAACACAATCTTTTTGGGGTGCAGTGAACAAAATCCTTTGTGGGGTGCAGTGAACACAATCTTTGTGGGGTGCAGTGAACACAATCTTTTTGGGGTGCAGTGAACAAAATCCTTTTTGGGGTGCAGTGAACAACATCCTTTTTGGGGTGCAGTGAACACAATCTTTTTGGGGTGCAGTGAACAAAATCCTTTGAGGGGTGCAGTGAACACAATCTTTGTGGGGTACAGTGAACAGAATCTTTGTGGGGTGCAGTGAACACAATCTTTGGGGGGTACAGTGAACACAATCTTTTTGGGGTGCAGTGAACAAAATCCTTTGTGGGGTGCAGTGAACACAATCTTTGGGGGGTACAGTGAACACAATCTTTTTGGGGTGCAGTGAACAAAATCCTTTGTGGGGTGCAGTGAACACAATCTTTGTGGGGTGCAGTGAACACAATCTTTTTGGGGTGCAGTGAACAAAATCCTTTTTGGGGTGCAGTGAACAACATCCTTTTTGGAGTGCAGTGAACACAATCTTTTTGGGGTGCAGTGAACAAAATCCTTTGTGGGGTGCAGTGAACACAATCTTTGTGGGGTACAGGGAACAGAATCTTTGTGGGGTGCAGTGAACACAATCTTTGGGGGGTACAGTGAACACAATCTTTTTGGGGTGCAGTGAACAAAATCCTTTTAGGGTGCAGTGAACACAATCTTTGTGGGGTGCAGTGAACAAAATCCTTTTTGAGGTGCAGTGAACACAATCTTTGTGGGGTACAGTGAACACAATCTCATACTTCTGAAGATTTGAGGGTGCTGCCTGTTCCATACTCCTCCTCCTACTGCTCAACCATCCTTTTAGGGGTACAAACAATAGTAATTGGGGCCTAGTGTGGTGGTGTACGTGTGAGATACATACACTTTCTTTTTGATCATATTTTCTATTCCGCTATACAATTAAAACCTTTGGGGATCAATTAAATTGCGTGATAGTCTGTGTCGGTACGTGTGAGATCCACCTTTCCAAGTTTTTGGGGTTCATCTCATACTTCTGAAGATATGAGGGTGCTGCCTGTTCCATACTCCTCCTCCTACTGCTCAACCATCCTTTTAGGGGTACAAACAATAGTAATTGGGGCCTAGTGTGGTGGTGTACGTGTGAGATACATACACTTTCTTTTTGATCATATTTTCTATTCCGCTATTCAATTAAAACCTTTGGGGATCAATTAAATTGCGTGATAGTCTGTGTCGGTACGTGTGAGATCCACCTTTCCAAGTTTTTGGGGTTCATCTCATACTTCTGAAGATTTGAGGGTGCTGCCTGTTCCATACTCCTCCTCCTACTCCTCAACCATCCTTTTAGGGGTACAAACAATAGTAATTGGGGCCTAGTGTGGTGGTGTACGTGTGAGATACATACACTTTCTTTTTGATCATATTTTCTATTCCGCTATTCAATTAAAACCTTTGGGGATCAATTAAATTGCGTGATAGTCTGTGTCGGTACGTGTGAGATCCACCTTTCCAAGTTTTTGGGGTTCATCTCATACTTCTGAAGATTTGAGGGTGCTGCCTGTTCCATACTCCTCCTCCTACTCCTCAACCATCCTTTTAGGGGTACAAACAATAGTAATTGGGGCCTAGTGTGGTGGTGTACGTGTGAGATACATACACTTTCTTTTTGATCATATTTTCTATTCCGCTATTCAATTAAAACCTTTGGGGATCAATTAAATTGCGTGATAGTCTGTGTCGGTACGTGTGAGATCCACCTTTCCAAGTTTTTGGGGTTCATCTCATACTTCTGAAGATTTGAGGGTGCTGCCTGTTCCATACTCCTCCTCCTACTGCTCAACCATCCTTTTAGGGGTACAAACAATAGTAATTGGGGCCTAGTGTGGTGGTGTACGTGTGAGATACATACACTTTCTTTTTGATCATATTTTCTATTCCGCTATTCAATTAAAACCTTTGGGGATCAATTAAATTGCGTGATAGTCTGTGTCGGTACGTGTGAGATCCACCTTTCCAAGTTTTTGGGGTTCATCTCATACTTCTGAAGATTTGAGGGTGCTGCCTGTTCCATACTCCTCCTCCTACTCCTCAACCATCCTTTTAGGGGTACAAACAATAGTAATTGGGGCCTAGTGTGGTGGTGTACGTGTGAGATACATACACTTTCTTTTTGATCATATTTTCTATTCCGCTATTCAATTAAAACCCTTGGGGATCAATTAAATTGCTTGATAGTCTGTGTCGGTACGTGTGAGATCCACCTTTCCAAGTTTTTGGGGTTCATCTCATACTTCTGAAGATTTGAGGGTGCTGCCTGTTCCATACTCCTCCTCCTACTGCTCAACCATCCTTTTAGGGGTACAAACAATAGTAATTGGGGCCTAGTGTGGTGGTGTACGTGTGAGATACATACACTTTCTTTTTGATCATATTTTCTATTCCGCTATTCAATTAAAACCTTTGGGGATCAATTAAATTGCGTGATAGTCTGTGTCGGTACGTGTGAGATCCACCTTTCCAAGTTTTTGGGGTTCATCTCATACTTCTGAAGATTTGAGGGTGCTGCCTGTTCCATACTCCTCCTCCTACTGCTCAACCATCCTTTTAGGGGTACAAACAATAGTAATTGGGGCCTAGTGTGGTGGTGTACGTGCGAGATACATACACTTTTTTTGATCATATTTCCTATTCCGCTATTCAATAAAAACCTTTGAGGATCAATTGAATTGCGGGATAGTCTGTGTCGGTACGTGTGAGATCCACCTTTCCAAGTTTTTGAGGTTCATCTCATACTTCTGAAGATTTGAGGGTGCTGTCTGTTCCATACTCCTCCTACTCCTCATCCATCCTTTTAGGGGTAGAAACAATAGTAATTGGGGCCTAGTGTGGTTTTGTACGTGCGAGATACATACACTTTTTTGGATCATATTTCCTATTCCGCTATTCAATAAAAACCTTTCTAGGGCAAGATCTTAAATTACAGAAATATGAGGAGACCGTCAAATAAGGGCCGTGGCCTGGGTCGTGGTGCTGCTGGTAGAGCTCCTGTTGCAAGGAGAGGACGTGGTCGATCTGTGCCAGCTACACGCACAAGTGAAACACCTTCCTCAAGTGTGAGTAGGCGACAGAACCTGCATCAGTATTTGGTAGGGCATCATACGCCCCTAGAAGTGGAGGCGATAGTAGATTGGTTTGCTGCTGACAGTGCCTCCAGTTCCTTCACATTGTCTCCCACCCAGTCTACTGCAGAAAGGTCACAGTTGGCACCTGCAGCCGATGTCCAACCGTCTTTCACCTCACCCCCTTGCAAATCAGGCAAGCAGTCTGAGCCCCAAGCCATACAGCAGTCTCTTCTTCTTTTTGATGACTCTGTCAGCAGGGTTTCCCAGGGCCATCCACCTAGCCCTGCCCCAGAAGTGGAAGAGATTGAGTGCAGCGATGCCCAACCACTTATTTCTCAAGATGAGTACATGCAAGGATCATCGCAGCACGTCTCCGATGATGACGAAACGCAGGTGCCAACTGCTGCGGCGTTCAGCATTGTGGAGACCGACAAGGAGGGCAGGGGTGAAGACTGGGTGGAAGATGATGTGGAGGACGATGAGGTCCTCGACCCCACATGGAATGAACGTCATGCAAGTGACCTGAGTAGTTTGGAGGAAGAGGCGGTGGTCGCACAGAGCCACCAGCACAGCAGAAGAGGGAGCAGGGTGCAGAAGCGGAGCGGCCGTGCCCTAGACACTACGCCCGCTACTGCCCAACGCAGCAAGGGAACGAGCGTACCAAAGTCAGCTCAAAGGAGTTCTCTAGCGTGGAAGTTCTTTAGAAAATGTGCTGATGACAGGACACGAGTGGTTTGCACCCTGTGCAATCAGAGCTTGAAGCGAGGCATAAACCTTCTCAACCTGAGCACAACCTGCATGATCAGGCATCTAAGTGCAAAGCACGAGCTGCAGTGGAGTACACACCTTCAAAACCAAGAAACGTCTCTGGCTCATCCTGCTTCCTCTTCTGCTGCAGTCTCGGCCGCTCCAGCCACATCTGTAGTGATACCGGCACCTGCCACCCCGCAAACAGACGATCTGTCAGCAACACCACCACCTGGGTCACCAACAACCATCTCCACAATGTCCCGTGGAAGCGTTCAGCTTTCCATCTCCCAAACACTTGAGAGGAAGAGGAAGTACCCCCCTACCCACCCGCGATCCCTGGCCCTGAATGCCAGCATTTCAAAATTATTGGCCTTTGAAATGCTATCATTCCGTCTGGTGGAGACGCACAGTTTTAAAAACCTTATGTCGGTGGCTGTCCCACAGTACGTCGTGCCCAGCCGCCACTACTTTTCCAGGCAAGCCATCCCTTCCCTGCACAACCAAGTGGGGGAAAAAATCAGGTGTGCACTGCGCAACGCCATCTGTGCCAAGGTCCACCTAACTACCGATACGTGGACCAGTAAGCACGGTCAGGGGCGTTATATCTCCCTAACGGCACACTGGGTAAATGCAGTGGCGGATGGGCCTGAGGCGGATAGCAATTTGGCGCATGTCCTTCCACCACCGAGGATTGCAGGGCGCTTCAGTTTGCCTCCTGTTCCTAACTCCTCCTACTCCGCTTCCTCATCCTCTACCGCCTCCTCATCCGGACAGCGTAACACCTTCACCACCAACTTCAGCACGGCCAGGGGTAAACGACAGCAGGCAGTTTTACAACTTGCCTGTTTGGGGGACAAACCACACACCGCGCAGGAGTTGTGGAGGAGCATGGAACAGCAGACAAATGAGTGGTTGCTGCCAGCGAGCCTCAAGCCCGGCCTGGTGGTGTGCGATAACGGGAGAAATCTCATAGCAGCTCTGGGCCTAGCCGGTTTGACGCACATCCCTTGCCTGGCGCATGTGCTGAATTTGGTGGTGCAGAGGTTCCTTAAAAACTCCCCCGATATGTCAGAGCTGCTGCAGAAAGTGCGGGCCGTTTGTGCGCACTTTCGGCGTTCTCACCCTGCTGCTGCTCGCCTGGCAGCGCTGCAGCGTAACTTCGACCTTCCCGCTCACCGCCTCATATGTGACGTGCCCACAAGGTGGAACTCCACCTTGCACATGCTGGAAAGACTGTGCGAGCAGCAGCAGGCCATAGTGGAGTTTCAGCTGCAGCACGCACGCGTGAGTCGCTCTGCGGAACAGCACCACTTCACCACCAATAACTGGGCCTCCATGCGAGACCTGTGTGCCTTGTTGCGCTGTTTTGAGTACTCCACCAACATGGCCAGTGGCAATGACGCCGTTCTCAGCTTAACTATCCCACTTCTATGCCTCCTTGAAAAAACAATTCGGGCGATGATGGAAGAGGATGTGGCACAGGATGAGGAGGAGGAGGAGGATGAAGAGGTAACATTTCCAAGGCTTTCAGGGCAGTCATTTGCAAGGGGCTCCGAGGGTGGGTTCCTGCACACACAAACGCCAGGGACACAATTGTCCAGCAGGGGCACAGTTCTGGAGGATGAGGAGGATGAGGAGGAGGAGGAGCTGGAGGAGGAGATGGAACCATGTTCACAGCAGGGTGGCACCCAGGCCAGCTCATGGCCATCACTGGTGCGTGGCTGGGGGGATACAGAGGACACGGACGATACACCTCCCACAGAGGACAGCCTTTCGTTGCCTCTGGGCAGCCTGGCACACATGAGCGATTACATGCTGCAGTGTCTCCACAACGACCGCCGAGTTGCCCACATTCTAACTTGTGCTGATTACTGGGTGGCCACGCTGCTGGATCCCCGTTACAAGGACAACGTACCGTCCTTAATTCACTCACTGGAGCGCGATCGCAAGATGCGCGAGTACAAGCGCACGCTGGTAGACGCCATGCTGCTGGCATTCCCATCTGACAGCGGGGCCGCAGTGGAAGCACAAGGCAGAGGAGGAGGAGGAGGAGGTCGCCAACGCAACCAGGGCACCGCCAGCACCTCAGAAGGCAGGGTTAGCATGGCCGAAATGTGGAAAAGCTTTGTCAGCACGCCACAACAAACAGCAGCACCAGCAGCTCAGATGGAACGTCTTAGCAGGAGGCAGCATTTTACCAACATGGTGGAGCAGTATGTGTGCACACGCCTACATGTAGTGAATGAGGGGTCTGCCCCCTTCAACTTCTGGGTCTCCAAATTGGGCACATGGCCTGAGCTTGCCCTTTACGCCTTGGAGGTGCTGGCGTGCCCTGCAGCCAGTGTATTATCTGAACGGGTATTTAGCACGGCTGGGGGCGTTATAACAGACAAGCGCAGCCGCCTGTCCAGAGACAATGTGGACAAGCTCAAGTTCATTAAAATGAACCAGGCATGGATCCCACTGGACTTTTCCGTACCTTGTGCAGAATAGCAATGGATACCGACCTTACCCACCCATTGTTCCATTTTTGCTCTTTCTCACTCTTTTGGGGTGTACCCTCATTTAAAATTTGTGAAAAGAAGCAGTGTTGGCTACCTCGTCCTCCTCCTCAGGGCCAGATTAACGTAGGGGCTATTGGAGCTGCAGCTCCAGGCCCCTACCTTTTATATAGGCCCCGGGTTGGCCATATTCACTGTTACCGCTCTTCTGTCACTTGTAAACACAGAAGTCTGGCTTCTATGCTCGCTTCCCCAGGCAGCACCCTCAGAACCTCCCCACACAGCGCGAAGGCCGGACAAGGAGGGACAGTTGCCGATGCATGGATGTGTTTATGGGCTTCAGAGACAGCATCCCATGTTGAATTAGGCATGCATGGCTGCACCCTTCCTCCTCTGGGTGCATGGCAAGGCACGGCCCTTAAGTCCCTTCAAAATCCTCAGCACCAAGCCCATGATGCTCTTAATCCGGCCCTGGTCCTCCTCCACCGCCGCTTCCACCTACACCACCCATAGGTGTGCGCAGCCTATTGCATTAAGGTGTGCACCCCAAAGCTGAAATACACATGCATGTGTTTGCCAGCAGGGAGAGTAATGTATCGGGGCCATGTACCTGTAGGCAAAGAGAAATAGAGCAGAGCAGGTCCGAGGGAGATCTTTCCCATCTCCTCACTGGCAATGCTATGTGCCCTAGGTGATTAGGGTGTGCCCAGGCACACCCGGCACACCCTGTGCGCATGCCTATGTCACCGCCACATCCACCACCACCTCAACCTCCCTCCTACTCCATATGGGCCTCGTCCTTCAGAGATGAAGAAGAACATTGTTTTATTTTTCTGTTTTTTTTTGTTGTTTTAAGTTATTTCTCTATCCACATTTGTTTGCAGAGCACTTGCCATGCTCTTAATTACGTTTTGCTGCCATTTGCAGCACTCTAGCCCTTTCCTTTGGTGTTTTAGAGCCATTTTAGTGCCTTAAAGTTCGGGTCCCCATTGACTTCAATGGGGTTCGGTGTCCGGGAAAAGTTCGGTAAAAGTCCGGGACACTTCAGCCGAACCCGTCGAACATGGACATCTAGGTGTCCGCTCAACCCTAGTTATAATAGGGAGCAAAAACGACTATATTAGGATGCATTTATAAAATTATTAGACATAAATTTATCTCATGGCTTTTTTCCCTGTAAAGTGATAATAATCTATAATCCATTCATAATAGTATAATTTTTATTGCTCTGTACAATGATACAAACAAGGTAACACTGAAGATACATTTTTTTTCAGTGCCAGTAGCCCAGGAATCTGTGTGAATAGTGAGGTTTTTTTTTTTTTTTTTTTTGCCTTTAATCATTTCCTCCCTACCTCACTTGGTTCCTAGGGGATGCTCTATGTAGTTAGTCCACCCTTCTTGCTTTAGCCTCTTTTCCCACATGTACTTTATTCTGCTGGAGCTAGAAACACTATGGTTTTTTGAATAGATCAGATATTAATCTGTTATGATCTGCACAAGTTTTTGGATTAAACCTTTCTACAATCTGCAAGATGTCATTTGGATCGAGTCACCGTCTGCCAAGCTACTTAAACTATAAATGGAAGTGGTACTAAATCCAGGACCCTGCGTTTACTATATCTGGTCTCCCACAGTACACAGAACATGAACATGCAATAGTTTTAGTAAATATCAACTGCTAAATACCTTTTTTTTACCAGCAGTATATAGCAGTCTTGTGACTTGTATCAGTGTCTGCTTGAGCATGTAGGAGGTGTTTTCGCCCCTGATCCTCTGTCTGGACAGTGCTGATTGGCCCTGTGCTAATCACATGCACTCTCTGAAGAAAAGAAACACTCTCTAGCAATACACACCAAACTGAGCACGTGCAGCCTGACTCCTAATGCTCTGTTCTATCAAGAAATGGGTTGGAGTCAATTAAAGAAGAGGAGGATCAGAGAAGACAAGATCACACAGCCTTTATACACAATGCAAATTATTAACCCCTAATTAATTAGGTTCCACAGTGAGTATAACAAGCATCCTTTACTGCATATACACACTGATTTTACTGTTCTGGGTTTAGAAACACTTTAGGCTATCTCACCACAACTGGATCAGTTCTAGAGATTACAATTTCAGGGCTTAGAATGCGAAAGCTGAACAGTCAAAAAATAATTTAGCTCTAGTCAAATCATTTAGCTCCTGTCCAAAAAACAATACTATCTCTGGAATACTGTGAGATGTGATATGGACTCTGGGTGTACAGAAGCCTGTACATGCCTGCAAGCTAATCACAGCAGCCTACAAGAGAGCAATAATCCACAGTTTTACTAATGGGATTGTTATTGTAGACAAGTCATTTGTGCCTTATAGTCAATCCAACCAATTCTCTGAAGACTTTGTTTCCAACTAAACATGTAGGTCACGGCTTGTACGTGACGGCATCATGCAATATTGCTGGTCGAAGCTGGCGTTTTTTTTCCGCTAACCCATTAGCCTGATATTGCCTTAGTGTCAGGCATTGATTTCATGATTAACATACTTTCACCATAAGAGTATATTTTTTTCTTTGGCATTTATCTTCACAAGCGGAAGTGTGATGCTTGTCCCTGCACTGGGATCCATTGGAGTAATATATACCCAAAGTCTGTTTGACCATTTATAACTTCATTGTCCATCTCATTTGGTAAGAGGCCTCTGTTTTATGGTGGTGGATTTCCTTTCATGTTTGGGTGTATGCACTATCTGCCCACAAATGAATGTGGCTTTTTACTTGTTATCACAACTTGTATCTGCACATTTATGTTTGATCAAGGTCACAGGAGAAAAGATTTATTCGCATATGGACTGTTATGGACTCACATGTTTGATTTAATATTGTTTGTAATTTTTGTCATTATTTTAGTGCTGCTGTTTTTCGAGTTCCTCAGTTTGTATCACAATTGTACAGTGGCTGCTTTGCACTAATTTTGTGGGTTCTAGCGTGGATATTTTTTTATTTTAATTTGTGCATTATACATGCATACAGTAGAAGCTGCCTTACTACATGCTATTCTGACTTCGGCTTTATATTACCTTCTCAATCAAGTGAAACAGAAAACAGTCTGTGCTCCACAAACAGACACATAGATAAACAACTAATTAGGGATGATCGAACTTTTGAAAAGTTCGGTTCGACCAGAACACCCGAACTTCACGAAAGTTCGGCCCGGATTTCAGAACCCCATTGAAATCAATGGGACCCGAACTTCTGTAATCAAAAAACACCATTTTTAAGCCCTAAAACCCAATAAATGCCCCTAAAAAGTGCCTAGGGTTCTGGGTCATGCCCCATTAACTATTAATCACACAAAAAAAAGTTCTTAAAAATTGTCATTTTTGATAAAAAAGCCAATTATTGAAAAATTAAAAAAAAAAAAAAAAGAGTATCTGGGGGGT
Organism: Pelophylax lessonae; assembly: GCF_965119305.1. Lineage (NCBI taxonomy): Eukaryota > Metazoa > Chordata > Amphibia > Anura > Ranidae > Pelophylax > Pelophylax lessonae. The sequence continues at coordinate 660,780,244 of NC_138768.1, forward strand.
CTAAAAAGTGTACATGTGAAGTTTCAGCTCTGTAGCATGTCCAGAACCCCCCAAAAATTATCATTTTCTTATAATTTTTATTAGAACAGGAATACGGCTTCTCTACGGCGCTTTTTCTTGCATTTATCGGGCATTTTTGGAGGCAGGCATGACTTTTTTTGGATTTAGTATCTGGGGGGTCTAAAAGGTGTGCATGTGAAGTTTCAGCTCTGTAGCATGTCCAGAACCATGAAAAAAAAAAAGATAATTTTTCAGTAGAACAGGGATGTGGTTCGGGAGCCTCCTTTAACTTTAACACCTATATGATCTTTTTTTCTGGTTCTGGACATGCTACAGAGCTGAAACTTCACAGGTACACCTTTTAGACCCCCCAGACACAAAATCACACAAAAAAAGTTCTTAAAAATTGTCATTTTTGATAAAAAAGCCAATTATTGAAAAATTAAAAAAAAAAGAAAAAAGAGATTTTTTTGATTTTTACTTTGGATTTAGTATCTGGGGGGTCTAAAAGGTGTGCATGTGAAGTTTCAGCTCTGTAGCATGTCCAGAACCATGAAAAAAAAAAAGATAATTTTTCAGTAGAACAGGGATGTGGTTCGGGAGCCTCCTTTAACTTTAACACCTATATGATCTTTTTTTTCTGGTTCTGGACATGCTACAGAGCTGAAACTTCACAGGTACACCTTTTAGACCCCCCAGACACAAAATCACACAAAAAAAGTTCTTAAAAATTGTCATTTTTGATAAAAAAGCCAATTATTGAAAAATTAAAAAAAAAAAAAAAGAGATTTTTTTGATTTTTACTTTGGATTTAGTATCTGGGGGGTCTAAAAGGTGTGCATGTGAAGTTTCAGCTCTGTAGCATGTCCAGAACCATGAAAAAAAAAAAGATAATTTTTCAGTAGAACAGGGATGTGGTTCGGGAGCCTCCTTTAACTTTAACACCTATATGATCTTTTTTTCTGGTTCTGGACATGCTACAGAGCTGAAACTTCACAGGTACAGCTTTTAGACCCCCCAGACACAAAATCACACAAAAAAAGTTCTTAAAAATTGTCATTTTTGATAAAAAAGCCAATTATTGAAAAATTAAAAAAAAAAAAAAAAAAAGAGATTTTTTGATTTTTACTTTGGATTTAGTATCTGGGGGGTCTAAAAAGTGTACATGTGAAGTTTCAGGTCTGTAGCATGTCCAGAACCAGAAAAAAAAAGATCGTTTGTATTAGAAAACTTTAAGCACAGGAATATGGCTTCTCTGCTGTAACAGAGAAATGCTTGCGCTAATGAAATCATTTACAGTAATATATTTCTGCTACTATCACACCTATATATGTCTAGGGGTATATATTCAGACATATATGCCTATATATACACCCTATACACATGTTCAGATGTTTTGCCTGCCTCAAAAGAACCCCAAAAAATGCCAAAAAAAACGCTAGCGTCAAAAAAAAAAATGCCCAGGTGTGTTTTTGCTGGCATTTTTTGGGGATTTTGGAGGCAGGCAAAACATCAGAACTTGTGCACAGTACCACTATACACAAGTTCAGATGTTTTTCCTGACTGCAAAGAACCCAAAAAAATGCCTGCTATTAAACCGGCAAGGTGTTACAGCAGAGAAGCCATATTCCTGTGCTTAAAGTTTTCTAATACAAACGATCTTTTTTTTTTATGGTTCTGGACATGCTACAGAGCTGAAACTTCACATGTACACTTTTTAGACCCCCCAGATACTAAATCCAAAGTAAAAATCAAAAAATCTCTTTTTTTTTTTTTTTTTAATTTTTCAATAATTGGCTTTTTTATCAAAAATGACAATTTTTAAGAACTTTTTTTGTGTGATTTTGTGTCTGGGGGGTCTAAAAGCTGTACCTGTGAAGTTTCAGCTCTGTAGCATGTCCAGAACCAGAAAAAAAGATCATATAAGTGTAAAAGAGGGGTCCCACCATCCCTGCTCTACTGAAAAATTATCTTTTTTTCTGGTTCTGGACATGCTACAGAGCTGAAACTTCACAGGTACACTTTTTAGACCCCCCAGACACTAAATCCAAAAAAAGTCATGCCTGCCTCCAAAAATGCCCGATAAATGCAAGAAAAAGCGCCGTAGAGAAGCCGTATTCCTGTTCTAATAAAAATTATAAGAAAATGCTAATTTTTGGGGGGTTCTGGACATGCTACAGAGCTGAAACTTCACATGTACACTTTTTAGACCCCCCAGATACTAAATCCAAAGTAAAAATCAAAAAATCTCTTTTTTTTTTTTTTTTTTTTTTTAAATTTTTCAATAATTGGCTTTTTTATCAAAAATGACAATTTTTTAGAACTTTTTTTGTGTGATTTTGTGTCTGGGGGGTCTAAAAGGTGTACCTGTGAAGTTTCAGCTCTGTAGCATGTCCAGAACCATAAAAAAAAAAGATTGTTTGTATTAGAAAACTTTAAGCACAGGAATATGGCTTCTCTGCTGTAACACCTTGCCGGTTTAATAGCAGGCATTTTTTTGGGTTCTTTGCAGTCAGGAAAAACATCTGAACTTGTGTATAGTGGTACTGTGCACAAGTTCTGATGTTTTGCCTGCCTCCAAAACCCCCCAAAAAATGCCAGCAAAAACACACCTGGGCATTTTTTTTTTGACGCTAGCGTTTTTTTTGGCATTTTTTGGGGTTCTTTTGAGGCAGGCAAAACATCTGAACTTGTGTATAGTGGTACTGTGCACAAGTTCTGATGTTTTGCCTGCCTCCAAAACCCCCCAAAAAATGCCAGCAAAAACACACCTGGGCATTTTTTTTTTTTGACACTAGCGTTTTTTTGGCATTTTTTGGGGTTCTTTTGAGGCAGGCAAAACATCTGAACATGTGTATAGGGGGTATATATAGGCATATATGTCTGAATATATACCCCTAGACATATATAGGTGTGATAGTAGCAGAAATATATTACTGTAAATTATTTCATTAGCGCAAGCATTTATTTCTGCTACTATCACACCTATATATGTCTAGGGGTATATATTCAGACATATATGTCTATATATACCCCCTATACACATATTCAGATGTCATGTCTGACATCAAACATGTCCTCAAAAAAGCACTGGCAGTGGCAGCCCCTGCAGCATTAAAAAATGCTTGCTGGTGAGAAGCCACATACCTGTCCCGAAGCAGAGAAATGATCATTTCTCTATAGCGGTCACCCTGCTATGGAAGGGTTTTGTCACCCTGCCATAGCAGTCACTGTCAGTTAACCCTACACTACACTACGGTCCCCTGACACTTAACACTTTCCCTACAGAAACTAAATTTTTGAAGCTAACTTAAGTGTAAAGGAGCACTCTAACTACACTAGATATCCCTTTCCTCACACTAAAAATAGCTAAATGACACTTTTAAAGTAAAATTAACAGAACTGCTTCCACTCTCTTCCATGTCCAGTATAACAATGCTGGGAATATGGCGGGGGCGATCTTATATACTGGGGGGCGTATTCACTAATGATTGGTCTAGGGACCCCCTAGTCACTCCAATCACATTCCTAGCATTCTCCTGCCCCCTCAATTGGCTTTTGCTAATGGTTCTGGTCCAATCACGGGCTTTTAAAGCCCATTTCCTGAAGCATTGCATTTTGGGCGGTTCTGGTTGCCGAATTCCGAACTTTTTGGGCAAAAAGTTCTAAATTCGGCCGAACCTCGAACACCCAATGTTCGGGCCGAACCGATGGTGGACCCGAACCGTTCGATCATCCCTACAACTAATACATTTCTCAGACATTGGCAGCACAATGGCACAGCAAAACATTACATCTTCCATGGAAGTTGAAGCTCAGCAAGAACCAAAACAAGCAGACAAGGTAAACACTTGGTTAAACGTTGAAGGTTCAACAGAATATTAAAGAAGAAATGCTGGGTAATGTTAATCACTCATGTTGCAAAACAGTTGATTGCATGTCATACCTTTCTCATCCATCTCATGAGGTATAATAAATAGAGGGCTCTCTCAAACAATTCATTGCTACCTCTGAGAGTTATCAAAGACTATGCTTTAAATATATTACCCTTTTTAATTTCCAAATTGAAAACTTGGTATTAACCACTTTAAGACTGAGCCTATTTTTGACACTTTTTGTTTACAAGTCAAAATCTGTATTTTTTGCTAGAGAACTACTTAGAACCCCCAAACATTATATATATATATATATATATATATATATATATATATATTTTTTTTTTTAGCAAAGACTCTGGAGAATAAAATGGCGGTAATTGCAAAATTTTTTGTCACGCGGTATTTGCGCAGCGCTCTTTCAAATGCCATTTTTTTGGAAAAATTCCAAAAAATCACATTTCACTGCATTTAAAAAAAAACTAAACAGTAAAGTTAGCCCATTTTTTTTTTAAATATTGTGAAAGATGTAAATAGATACCCAACATGTTATGGTTTAAAATTGCGCACACCTGCGGAATGGCGACAAACTACGGCCAATAAAAATCTCCATAGGTCGACGCTTTTAAATTTTTTTAACAGTTAACAGTTACCAGTTTAGAGTTAGAGTGTAGCTCTTTTTTTTTTAATTATTGCTTACGCTCTGGCGACCTCACATGTGTGGTTTGAACAGCGATTTCGTTTGCAGCGTGACTTGAGTATACGTTTTCTTTCGTACACGAGCTTACGGCGACGGGGGCGGCTAAAAATTTTTTTTTTCTCTTATTTATTTTTTAATTTTTTTTAATTTTAACACAGGTTTTTTTTAAAAAAAAATCTGATCACATTTATTGCTGTCACAAGCAATGTAAACATCTCTTGTGACAGCAATATGCAGTGACAGGTACACTTTATGGAGGGATCGGGGGTCTAAAAGACCCTCGACCCCTCCACGGCACTTCCATGTATTCAAAATGTCGAAAACTGCATTTTTGAATACACTCACTTTTTGAAACTGTCGCCTTTAGCAGCCGAGTAACCCTGATGTGATGTCATGGATGCCGCCTCCGGGTTACGTCATCTGAGACCCGATCAAAGCCGCATTCGGCTTAGAGCGGGACTCCATCCAGCCGGCGGAAGCTTAACCACTTTAATACCAGACACTTTCACCCCCTTCTTGCCCAGATCATTTGTCACACTTTGAATGACTCAGTCATGCAAAAAATTTTTGAAATTTTTTGAGACAGATAGAGCTTTCTTTTGGTGGTATTTAATTACCACTGCGTGTTTCTATTTTTTGCTAAACAAACAAAAAAAAATATTAGTTGAAAAAAAAACACACATTTGTCTTAGTTTCTGTTATAAAATTTTGCAAATAAATAAACTTATTTCATAAATTTGGTCAAAATGTATGATGCTACATTTCTTGGGTGTTAAAATACCCCAAATCAATGTCCATTATTTAGTCTGTGTAAAAACTATAGAGTCTGAAAACTATGGTATATAAGCTTGAAAATCGATTCGTCCTGATGTACAGTCTATCTCATTTCCTGAGGCCCTAAAATATAGTACAAATACCCCAAAATGACCGCTTTTTGAAAAGTACATAGTTTAAGGTAAATAGTAAGAGGCATGGTGAATTTTTTGAAGTTATATTTTTTGTCCACAAAATTTGTTTTTTGTTCATAAAAGTGTAATTTTAACACGACAGAGGCATACTTCCAATTACAGTGCACTCCAAAACACAGTTTGCTACTCCACCCAAGTATGAGGATGCCATATGTTTGAGACTTTTTAACAGCCTAGATGCATAGTGGGGCCAACATCCAAGGAGCACCTTCAGGCATTCTAGGGGCATAAACTACACATCTAATTCTCTAACTACCTATCACATTTTTGGAGGCCTTGGAGAACCAGGGCAATGGAAACATTCACAAAATGACCACATTTTGAAAAGCCAACACCCTAATGTATTTTTCAGGATTAAGAGTCTTTTAAAAAGTATTATTTTTTTTTTTGCCACAAGCTTTTTGCCTTCCCCTCTGAAGAACCAAGTGCCATATTAGTAATTTATTTTCAAGTTTTACAGAATGCTAGTGTATTTGCAATATTCTTCTTGTTCTACCCTTTCCCCTCTTTCAGATGTTCCTGAAATAGAGTTTTAACTTGCAATGTTTGGACTTAACACTCAATTAATATTTAAAATCATACATTTCGACAGGGAGTATCGTGTTACACATTCATTGCCTTCAATAATTTATTTCCTATCTTACTTCATAGCTTGGGGATGCTCTATGTAGTTAGCCCCATTCTTCTTCTAGCCTTAGCCTCCATTCACCACATGTCCCGTATTGTGCTGGTGCTAGACACACTTTGATTTTTTGACCTATTTGATGTTCATCTGTTATGATCTGCACAAGGTTTTAGATTTTAGATTAAAGCTTTCCATGAGCTGTAAGAAATCATTTGGGTTGAGTACTGTCTGCCAAGCTACTAAGACTGTAAGTTAAGCTCATACCAACTGGATCAGTAATAGTCTAGAGCTTTCAGCGTTTAGATTATGAAAGCAGAACAATACCCCACACTGAAGCAGTTCTCTAACACCTAACCACCTCCTACGTATACATTTAAATGTCCCCTAAAACAACCTCTAACACCTAACCCCTCAGGGTAAGTTAAGTGTGATGACATCAGTGCTGCTGTCTAAATCATTGTATATTAGTTCAAGGTGCCATGGTGATGCTACTCAGGGGGCGGATTTATGGCATTCTGCACTCACAGCAGGTCCTCAGTCTTCTAAGCTGGATGACACTAAGCATCATTCAGTCGAAAACATTGTGGACATCTAGTGGTGAAATGAGGTTACTGCATCAGGTAAGTATTGCAGCCAGGACTGCTTTTTCAAAAAACAACTATTTTAAAAATAGATAATGATAGAGTGACACTTTTTTCAGACACATATTTGTGGTTTGAGATTTTATTTATAATCATGTCACTTTACAGTGATTATTTGTAGTAAGATTTAAGCTTTATTCCTTTATTAAATAGATAATGTGACATTCTTTCGCATATTTATTTAAAAAAACTGTGATTTAAAACAAATGTGATCTTAATACTAACCTAACCCCTGAACAAAACCTTACTACTAATCCCTATTCTGCCCCAGTCTATTGTAGAAATTATGTAGAAAAGAAATCAGGTGCGCTAAAATTCACTGGTGTCACAAATCAGGAAAAGGTGTGACACTATAATGAGTGTCCCCCATATACCTGTGATGTGTTTCCAAAATTGATGTGCACTTGAACGGGTGTACAGTAAATACTATGCACCCTGGTGCATATACTTGGGTGTGTTATGGTGAATAGGTGATGATAAATGGACAATGTGATACCAACATAAACCAACAAAGTGCACAAGTAATTCAAAGAAAAAGTGTCCAATATTTCAATGGTTGCCACCTCAGTGTATAGTCCATATACATATAAAAGTGCATAAAGTCCCAATCGTCCCCTCACAGGCTAAAGTAAAATCCACTCTGTGGGTTCCTCTAGATCTGTGGGGTGCAGATGGGTTCCACCACCTTTGTGGGGATTAGCCCCTTACCATAGAGAGAGAAGAGGTTAAGGACGGATAATCAGCCCAGTAGTGTCTTGGGAATTCAGGGAGGTCACCGTGAAATAATCAGATAGTAAGTGTGGCCTCTTACCGGATCGCTCAAACCAAAAGGCGACTGTCTCACTGATCTTTCGGTGTCTCAACCCAATCCCGGTCCACTCTTGTTCTGGGTGTTACTCTCCGCACAGGTGAGGGCTTCCACGTGTATCTCACAGAAATAGAATCAGACCATAGCGCAGTACCTATGACAATTTATTAAAACAAAAGTATCCAGTGCACTTACAGTTAGATGTTAACTAATGGACACAGGAAACTGATACCGATATTGGAGAGGCCGTGGCCGCCTGCAGTGCGGTCCTCGGCAACTTGCAATGACGATGCGGCGCTCCTCTGTGACGCGTTTCCACTAAACAGTCGTCTACGGAAATAGGAGTGGGAGTATTGTAGAAATTACACAGTGTCAAGATCCCATCACCAGAAGAAGTCACTCTGAATACAGAAAATATAGATACATTAAATAAAAATTTGTTGACCATTACAATGGCAAGTACATTCAGTTGTACTGCAAAAACATAAACACTGGAAACAAAATACTGAAGGGGTAATGGAAGGGGTAATGGATTTGTAAGGAAAGGCCTTCTGTGCAGAGGCTAAAACATGTTCCTTTTCATGTTGGCAAGAATTGGGCACTGGCTAATACACATGTTTCTTTTCATGCTCACAATAATTGGGCACTGGCTAATACATATGCACATGCGCAAAATTGTGCACGCACACAATCCATTGCACATTCATGTGCACCTGTGACACATGTAGGCACCAAAAAGGTTATTTAAACCCAGCCAGTGCTCAGGATCAGTGCTGCTTTATCTTTCAGCCTTCCCTGCATCCTGCGTTCCTGTTATCCTGTATCCTCTTTCCAGTTGCTGACCCAGCTTGTCTGACAACTCTCCGAACTCTCTCTGGACCGACCAGGGCTTATCCTTGACCACCGCTTCTGTCTGCTCATTGGCTTCTATTGCGCTGATTGGCTCCTGACCCAGCTTGTATCCAGACAACGCCTGTGCCTGCTCCTCTGTACCTGATCTGTCCTGCCAGTGTATGACCCGGCTTGCCTGACCCTGCTTCCTGACACATCCTGCTGTGTCTGCAGTTCTACAGTCTGCTATCAGTGCATGCCTCACCTGCCCACTGTCACCAGTACCAGCCTTCTTCAGCCTGCCATCCTCCAGCTGCCTACCAGCCTGACTGCTGCGCTGAAATCTACTGATGACCTCTCCCTTCTGGTGCAGATACCCGCTCTGCTTCTGGCAAGACATTCAGGCACTTGTGCCACTCTGCACTCCTGCGTCTTCTGTTCACACTGCCAGGGGCCCCAAGTCAGAGGTGTAAGAGAGGCCTTCCTCATCATTTCAGGCTCTGCTACCAGGTATGTGATAGGATTGACCAAGTTATATACAGTGCCTTGCGAAAGTATTCGGCCCCCTTGAACTTTTCGACCTTTTGCCACATTTCAGGCTTCAAACATAAAGATATAAAACTGTAATTTTTTGTGAAGAATCAACAACAAGTGGGACACAATCATGAAGTGTAACGAAATTTATTGGATATTTCAAACTTTGTTAACAAATAAAAAACGGAAAAATTGGGCGTGCAAAATTATTCAGCCCCTTTACTTTCAGTGCAGCAAACTCTCTCCAGAAGTTCAGTGAGGATCTCTGAATGATCCAATGTTGACCTAAATGACTAATGATGATAATAAATAAAATCCATAAATTTTAAATAAAATCTGTGTGTAATCAAGTGTCCGTATAAATGCACCTGCACTGTGATAGTCTCAGAAGTCCGTTTAAAGCGCAGAGAGCATCATGAAGAACAAGGAACACACTAGGCAGGTTCCGAGATACTTTTGTGGAGAAGTTTAAAGCTGGATTTGGATACAAAAAGATTTCCCAAGCTTTAAACATCCCAAAGAGCACTGTGCAAGCGATAATATTGAAATGGAAGGAGTATCAGACCTCTGCAAATCTACGAAGACCTGGCCGTCCCTCTAAACTTTCAGCTCATACAAGGAGAAGACTGATCAGAGATGCAGCCAAGAGGCACCTGATCACTCTGGATGAACTGCAGAGATCTACAGCTGAGGTGGGAGACTCTGTTCATAGGACAACAATCAGTCATATACTGCACAAATCTGGCCTTTATGGAAGAGTGGCAAGAAGAAAGCCATTTCTTAAAGATATCCATTAAAAGTGTTGTTTATAGTTTGCCACAAGCCACCTGGGAGACACACCAAACATGTGGAAGAAGGTGCTCTGGTCAGATGAAACCAAAATCTAACTTTTTGACAACAATGCAAAACGTTATGTTTGGCGTAAAAGCAACACAGCTCATCACCCTGAACACACCATCCCCACTGTTAAACATGGTGATGGCAGCATCATGGTTTGGGCCTGCTTTTCTTCAGCAGGGACAGGGAAGATGGTTAAAATTGATGGGAAGATAGATGGAGCCAAATACAGGACCATTCTGGAAGAAAACCTGATGGAGTCTGCAAAAGACCTCAGACTGGGACGGAGATTTGTCTTCCAACAAGACAATGATCCAAAACATAAAGCAAAATCTACAATGGAATGGTTCACAAATAAACATATCTAGGTGTTAGAATGACCAAGTCAAAGTCCAGACCTGAATCCAATCGAGAATCTGTGGAAAGAACTGAAAACTGCTGTTCACCAATGCTCTCCATCCAACCTCACTGAGCTCGAGCTGTTTTGCAAGCAGGAATGGGCAAAAATTTCAGTCTCTCGATGTGCAAAACTGATAGAGACATACCCCAAGCGACTTACAGCTGTAATCGCAGCAAAAGGTGGCGCTACAAAGTATTAACTTAAGGGGGCTGAATAATTTTGCATGCCCAATTTTTCAGTTTTTTATTTGTTAAAAAAGTTTGAAATATCCAATAAATTTCGTTCCACTTCATGATTGTGTCCCACTTGTTGTTGATTCTTCACAAAAAATTACAGTTTTATATCTTTATGTTTAAAGCCTGAAATGTGGCAGAAAGTTTGAAAAGTTCAAGGGGGCCGAATACTTTCACAAGGCACTGTACAACATACAATCGAATCTTTGTTGCATAACGGAGAAGAAAGCAGAGATCAGTCAGTGAGTTAATAGCAGAGAACATCTTGATTAAACGCCTGTTTGAAAAGGTATGTTTTAAAGTGTATGTAAACCCATTTTTTTAAATTTTGGATAGAGTATAGAATGATTAAAGTGATTGTAAAATCTCGTTTTTTTTTTTTTTTTAAATAACAAACATGTCATACTTACCTGCTCTGTGCAGTTGGTTTTGCACAGGGCAGCCTGGATCCTCCTCTTCTTGGTGTAACGCTCCTGCGTTTTACGTATGATGTGGATTTTCAGCTGCAGAAATATTCCACTTCAGTAGTCATGTGTGGATGATCTCAATTCAGCAAGTAAATACACACACTCAATAAGATGTTTCCTAGAGTGACTTATGTATATAGTAACACAGTGATGATAGGCTGAAGAGACAGGTTGGGTAGAGATGGTAGATGACAGACACTTGAAAGGAAATGTTCTTGAAAGTAAGATAGTAGCAGATGGGTTGCAGATAGGTTTAGCAATCATGTATGGTAGTAGATGACAGAGTAGCAGGTGGACATACAAGAGAGATCAACCCAGTGCAAGAACAGGTGGTAGTAGGCTCAAGAGCTAGCAATCTTAAATAATGCAGATGTAGTAATAGTCCTTAGTATGCAGAGCTAGATAGTGTAAGCTTTAGTATAAAGGTTATAGAGGTTTCCCCTGTGGGGTACTTATCACTAATAGCAATGTAGCAGAGGAGAAGTTCGGCAAGAGCGGATGATCCGGTAGCGGGATACAGGGATCAGCGCAGCGTGGTTCCGACAGCGAGGTATGCTTGCAAGCATGAGAGCTTCAAGACAGGTTAGCATCAAGGCACAAAGCAGTTTGAACGAACACATGTGAGTGAGAGCCGGCGATCTAAATAGCCATCCAGTCCGGTGCTCAGTGATGACAGCATCAGTCTTAAAGGTGTATGCGCACCTTACCAAAAGAGAATGGTGGGGCGCATACACTTATGAAAGAGTAATTAGGGTACCCAAAGGTACCAGAACATTACAGTACCCCCCCCTTAAGCCCGGCTCCTGAAGGCCTCTGGAGCTGGTTTGTCTGGGTACTTCGCATGAAAATTGCGAATTAATCTAGAGGCATGTATGTCAGAGGTGTTTAGCCAGGTGTCGTCTTGGGGCCCATAGTTCTTCCATCGAACCAAGTACTGAAGTCTTCCTCTGTGGATACGAGAATCCAGAATCTCTTTTATCTCATATTCTTCTCCACCTTCAACTTGTACAGGAGGAGGAGGTGGGATAGTAGGCCTTATTCCTTGGTCAGGAACATGGGGCTTCAGTAGTGACACATGGAAAATGGGATGTATTTTGAGGTCTATTGGCAATGTAAGCTGTACTGCAGCTTTTCCAATAAGTTTCTTGATTGGTAAAGGTCCCAAGAACAGAGGTCCAAGCTTTTTGCTAGGGATTTTCAGTCTTAAATTTTTTGTTGAGAGCCAAACGAGGTCCCCGATAGCGTACTGAGGAGAAGGTCTTCTGCGAAGATCATAGTACTTCTTTTGTTGACTATGAGCGTGTGCAATGGTAGTATTAAGCAAACCCAGAGAGTCCTTTATTTGGGTAAGATAGTCTGAAGCTACTGGGTTATTTGAAGGAAGGATGCGTGGTGGAAGAATAGAGGGATGAAACCCATAGTTCAAGTAGAACGGACTCTGCTTGGTCGTACTGTGGGTTGCGTTGTTGTAGGCAAATTCTGCCAGAGGGAGAAGATCCAACCAATCATCCTGTTGGTAAGAAGTGTAACAACGTAAATATTGCTCGATGCATTGGTTGACTCTTTCAGTCTGTCCGTTGGTCTGCGGATGGTAAGGAGAAGTGAGCTTCCGCTCGATCCGTAGTATGTGACATAGTTCTTGCCAGAACTTGGAAATAAATTGTGATCCACGGTCAGACAGAAGAGTTTTTGGGATACCATGTAACTTAAAGACATGTTTCATCAGGAGTTCTGCCGTTTGTTTGGACGAAGGTAGTCTGCGAATAGCAATGAAATGTGCCATTTTTGTCAGATGATCCACTGACACTAAGATGGTATGAAATCCTTTGGAAGGAGGCAATTCCACTATAAAGTCCAAGGACACAACTTCCCATGGAGTTTGGGGTATTGGTAGACTGCATAGAGACCGGATGGTCTCGTAGTGTCAATTTTGGACCTGGCACAGATATTGCATGAAGAGACGAATTTTTGTATAGATGTTTTCATGTCAGGCCACCAGAATTGCCTGGTAATCAGATTAAGAGTCTTTGTCATACCCATATGTCCTGCCATAGGCACATCATGCGATAATTCCAAGATCTTGGTGCGTATGGTAGGTGGTATGTAAAGTTTGTCGTTGTAGTAGAGGAAGCCTTCTGCATCAGTATTTAGTTGTGGTGGGGGTGAATCCAAACTTATACCATGCAAAACCTCTTCCTTCAAGGAACGGACAACTCCAATAATGCGTTTGTGAGGTATTATAGGAACGGAAGGGATTTCGAAGTAGTTTTCTTCAGTTAGTCGTGATAGTGCATCCTCCTTTTTGTTCTTATCTGCAGGTGTGTAGGTCACTAGGAAGTTAAACCTTAGAAAGAATAGTGACCATCGTACCTGTCGGTGCGAGAGAGTTTTGTTAGTCTGAAGATATTGGAGATTTTTATGGTCCGTGTATATAAGTATTGGTAATTGGGTGCCTTCGAGTAGATGTCGCCAATTCTCCAGAGCCAATTTTATAGCAAGCAGTTCCTTTTCACCCACGGGGTAATTTATCTCTGGACTGCTTAGGGATTTAGAAAAAAAGGCGACTGGATGAAGTGGTGAAGTGTGAGTTGGTCGTTGGGAGAGTATTGCTCCTACTGCCATGTTTGACGCATCTACTTCCAGAATGTATTGGAGGGATGGGTCTGGATGGCGTAGTATGGGAGCAGAAGTAAACCTTGTCTTTAACAGGTGAAAAGCTTTATTTGCTTCATCTGACCATTTGAATGGTTTTTTTAATGCTAGTGAGCTGTGTGAGGGGTCTCACAATGGCAGAGAAGTTTCTAATGAACTTCCTGTAGAAATTCGAAAATCCAAGGAATCGCTGTAGCGCCTTGCGTGTGGTTGGTGTAGGCCAATCCTGAATGCAGGATATCTTACTCATGTCCATCTCGATTCCTGTTTTGGATATGATGTAGCCTAGAAAGAGTACCTCTTCTTTATGAAACAAGCATTTTTTCAGTTTCACATAAAGGTTGTGTGCAAGCAATCTCGATAATACTAGTCTTACATGTCTTATGTGTTCAGACAGGGATCGTGAATATATAAGTATATCGTCCAGATATACCACAACACAGACATCTAGTAAGTCTCTGAAAATATCGTTTATAAATCGTTGAAAAACTGCAGGGGCGTTGCATAGCCCGAATGGCATTACAAGATATTCAAACAATCCGTATCTGGTTCTGAATGCAGTCTTCCACTCGTGTCCATCACGGATTCGAATGAGATTGTATGCTCCTTTCAGGTCCAATTTTGAAAAATAGGTAGCTCCACGCACCTGCTCAATGAGCTCAGGGATAAGCGGTAGAGGATAGCGATCTTTTATTGTAATAGCATTCAATTGCCTATAGTCGATGATAGGCCTGAGACTTGAGTCCTTATTGCGGACAAAAAAGAGTCCCGCTGCTGTTGAAGAAGTGGAAGGTCTAATAAAACCTTTTTCCAAATTCTCATCCAAATAGTCTTTGAGATGGGAAAGTTCATCCTGTGAAAGAGGATAAACATGACCGAACGGCAATTTGCTATTTGGGAGTAGATCAATGCTACAATCATAGTCTCGATGGGGAGGTAGTGCTTGAGCATTTTTCTCAAGAAAAACCTCAGAGAGATCCTGATAACATAGTGGTGCAATCTCATCTGTCACCACAGACAGGATCTTCCCGAAAGACGGGAGGTTACACGTACCCTCGCAATAGCAAGAGAGGAAGGTCAGGGTCCGTTCCTTCCAATCTATGGTTGGTTGATGTGTGTGCAACCAGGGAAGTCCCAAAACAATGGGAAAGTGGGGTGAAGGTATTAGATCGAAGGTAGTGGTCTCCATATGAGACCCGTTAGTAGTGAAAAGAGAAAAAGAGCAAAAATAAACCCTGGATGGCTAAACTCCAACATAAAAATGCATATTAGTGCTAAGGAAAAGGCCTTCAAAAAATACAAGACTGAGGGCTCATTGGCAGCATTTAAGCACTACAAAGAGTGTAATAAGAAATGTAAAGACGAAATCAGGGCGGCTAAAATAGAACACGAGAGACATATAGCGGAGGAGAGCAAAAAGAACCCCAAGAAGTTTTTTAAGTATATAAACAGTAAGAAAGCGAGACCAGAACACATTGGCCCCATAAAAGATGATAAAGGAAATATGGCCACTGAGGACAGAGAAAAGGCGGAAGTGTTAAATCATTTCTTCTCTTCAGTCTTCACAAAAGAATCGGGGGGCTACACAAACCCAGCTTGTAAGGCCGAACTAAATAATACACCTCAGGAAGTGCCACCATGGCTAACAGAAGATAGACTTAGAGCCAAACTAGAGAAACTTAACATAAATAAATCCCCGGGACCGGATGGCTTGCACCCGAGGGTTCTTAATGAGCTCAGCCAGGTGATCGCCAGACCATTATTCTTGATCTTTAAGGATAGTTTACAGACGGGTATGGTGCCAGCTGATTGGAAAAAAGCCAACGTGGTACCAATATTTAAGAAGGGGCCGAGATATATCCCGGGTAACTATAGGCCGGTCAGCCTAACATCTGTAGTCTGCAAAATTTTGGAGGGGATGTTAAGGGACCACATACAAGACTTTAGTAATGAAAACGGTATTATAAGTAGTAATCAGCATGGATTCATGAAAAATCGTTCGTGCCAAACCAATCTATTAACCTTCTACGATGAAGTGAGCAGCCACCTAGATAAAGGTAAGCCTGTGGATGTGGTGTATCTGGACTTTGCAAAAGCCTTTGACACCGTTCCCCACAAACGATTACTGTACAAACTAAGGAAGGTAGGTATGGATCAGAAGGTGAGTAACTGGATAGAGAACTGGCTCCAGGGGAGAGTACAGAGGGTGGTGATTAATGGGGAGTACTCGGATTGGGCGGGTGTGGAAAGTGGGGTCCCCCAGGGTTCTGTCCTGGGACCAATCCTGTTTAATTTGTTCATAAATGATCTAGAGGAGGGGATATCTAGCACAATCTCAGTATTTGCAGATGATACTAAACTAGGCATGCCAATATCTTCTATGCAGGATGTGGAAACCTTGCAAGCAGACCTGAACAAAATAACGGGGTGGGCAACTACATGGCAGATGAGGTTTAATGTTGATAAATGTAAAGTAATGCACTTGGGGGCCAGAAACCAGAAAGCAAGCTACTCACTAGGGGGGGAACCTCTGGGTGAGTCTAGGATGGAAAAGGACTTGGGGGTACTGGTAGACAACAAGCTTGGCAGTGGCATGCAATGCCAAGCCGCCGCAAGCAAAGCCAACAGAATACTGGGATGTATAAAAAAGGGGATTCACTCCAGAAATATAGAGATTATTCTCCCGCTCTACAAGACTCTGGTCCGGCCACATCTGGAGTATGCTGTCCAGTTCTGGGCACCGGTCCTCAGGAAGGATGTGCTGGAACTGGAGAAAGTCCAGAGAAGGGCAACAAAAATAATTAGGGGAATGGAGGACATCAGCTATGAGGAAAGACTACAAGCCCTGAACCTTTTCTCTCTGGAGAAAAGACGATTGAGGGGGGATATGATATCAATGTACAAATACTGTACTGGTGACCCGAGCATAAGGAACAAACTATTCAGAGAAAGGAGATACAATAAGACACGTGGCCACTCACTAAAACTAGAGGAAAGGCGGTTTAACCTTAAAGTGCGTAAGGGGTTCTTCACTGTAAGAACGGTAAGGATGTGGAATTCTCTTCCACAAGCAGTCATATCAGCAGGGAGCATTGATAGTTTCAAAAAACTATTAGATGGACACCTTAAAGACCACAACATACAGGGGTATACAATGTACGGTTAAAAGCAAACACACACACGCATCATAGGTTGAACTGGATGGACTGATGTCTTTTTTCAACCTCACTAACTATGTAACTATGTAACTATGTAACTATGACTAGGAGTGCCTGTGTCTGATCAGTGATCGGACCAGAGGATAAAGGAACACCGTTAATAAGACTCACTGAGACAGGTTTAAGTTTAGAAATAATAGGAACTTTATTTAAAGCAGCAAAACGTATGTCAATATAATTTCCACAAGATCCTGTGTCAATCATGGCCTTAGTAGTAATCCTGTTCTGGTCCCACTGTAATGTTAAGCAAACAGAAAGGTAAGGGTTAGTGATTGAAGTTGTCAATCCCCCTAGGAGGACATGTGAACACTCACCCTTCTTTTTGTAGACTAGGGGACAGACGTTTATCTTGTGATCCGGGGATGCACAGTACAAGCAGAGATTACCAGATCGTCTTCTGGCTCTTTCCATAATTGATAGAGGTGGGCGTATGGTTCCTACCTCCATAGGAACGGGGTCAACGGCCGAAATCCGAGAAGAACTGGATAATGGCATTCCCAATTTCTCAGCCTTTCTTTCTCGTAGTCTTCTATCTATGGTGATACTGAGTTGTATCAATGCATCCAGGGTTTTTGGCAGATCCGCTCGGGCGAGCTCGTCTTTAACAGCCTCTGATAGGCCAAGCCTAAATTGGGATTTCAGAGATGCATCATTCCATTCTGAATCAAGGGTCCATCTCTTGAATTCTGCGACAAAGTCTTCTACAGGTCTCCCACCTTGTTTCAAGGATCTTAATTGAAGATTGGCAGTACTCTGCCTATTGGGATCATCATATAGGCTAGTGAGTTCTGCTAGGAACAAGGCATAGGAGTTGAGAAGCTGGTCGCTTTTCTCAAAAAGAGAGTCTGCCCAGGCCCGAGGATCGCCTGTTAGGTAAGAAATAATAGTACAAACCTTAATGTGATCAGTAAGGTAGGTACGGGGTTTTAGCAAGAAAAGTAACTCACATGCATTTTTAAATTTGCGAAATTTTTTGCGATCGCCTGTAAATACCAAAGGAGGATTTATTTTGGGTTCAGGGGACTGAGCAGTGGTAAGTTGTGTCAGTCTAATTACCTGCTGCGACAGAGCCTGATTGTCTTCTTTTAATTCAGCAAGTGCGTGTATTAACGCAGGTACTTGCTGTTTTAATTGTGTCATCTGAGTGGTTATTTCTGCTGAATCCATTTGTGGTTCGTTCAATCTGTAACGCTCCTGCGTTTTACGTATGATGTGGATTTTCAGCTGCAGAAATATTCCACTTCAGTAGTCATGTAGAGGAACGCTGAGACACCAATCCCAACTCTCAATGACTCATCATGTGTGAATGATCTCAATTCAGCAAGTAAATACACACACTCAATAAGATGTTTCCTAGAGTGACTTATGTATATAGTAACACAGTGATGATAGGCTGAAGAGACAGGTTGGGTAGAGATGGTAGATGACAGACACTTGAAAGGAAATGTTCTTGAAAGTAAGATAGTAGCAGATGGGATGCAGATAGGTTTAGCAATCATGTATGGTAGTAGATGACAGAGTAGCAGGTGGACATACAAGAGAGATCAACCCAGTGCAAGAACAGGTGGTAGTAGGCTCAAGAGCTAGCAATCTTAGATAATGCAGATGTAGTAATAGTCCTTAGTATGCAGAGCTAGATAGTGTAAGCTTTAGTATAAAGGTTATAGAGGTTTCCCCTGTGGGGTACTTATCACTAATAGCAATGTAGCAGAGGAGAGGTTCGGCAAGAGCGGATGATCCGGTAGCGGGATACAGGGATCAGCGCAGCGTGGTTCCGACAGCGAGGTATGCTTGCAAGCATGAGAGCTTCAAGACAGGTTAGCATCAAGGCACAAAGCAGTTTGAACGAACACATGTGAGTGAAAGCCGGCGATCTAAATAGCCATCCAGTCCGGCGCTCAGTGATGACAGCGTCTTAAAGGTGTATGCGCACCTTACCAAAAGAGAATGGTGGGGCGCATACACTTATGAAAGAGTAATTAGGGTACCCAAAGGTACCAGAACATTACATTTGGGTCCCTTTTGGTTGCTCCTGGCCCCTCCCTCCTATCGAGTACCCCCACAGCAAACAGCTTGCTATTGGGGGACCCGAGCCAAGCTGCAACCCCGTGTGTTTATTCAAACACAGAGCTGCCATTAGGCCCACCTCCTTTTTTTCCTGATTGGCTGACTGACTTTGATTGACAGCCGTGGGAGCCAATAGCGCCTTGGCAGTATCTCAGCCAATCAGGAGGGAGAGTTCCGGATGGCCGAGGGACTCGTGGACATCGTGTGCAGTAAAGTGACCCTGTAAAAAAGTGCCTAATGTAGCCCAGAAGATCTCACCCCAGGGAATGCAACCTGTGTGACCCACACTTGGCACCCAACAAGTTTATGGGGAACATGGAGGATGTGACAAAGAACCACCACCCTAACCCTTACATATGTGTATTTATTTATTGGAGTGCAAAACTATACTGTTTCTGTGCACTTACAGGAAATAGCATATACCGTCACATGGTGGCAGAATCTTCCAGTGAGTACAGGGAGTTGCAATTCCTTTTTAATCATATATAAGAGGGTGGAATGGGATATATAGAAACAATTAGAACAGCATTGATACATTGCCAACGGCGGAATTGTGCATGTGAGGCGATGAATGACGAAAACTTGTTTACAGTTACTCTGTCATGAGAAAAATATGGGCACTGTCAAAGCTGATCTCTTTTTCAGGAGTCATTTAACCCAGAAGACTAAGGAAAGGATGTGAGTGCTGGGTGTCATGGCCAAGCATTGATACACAGTTTTTGTCATCTGTGTTATGACGGTAGCACTGATCTTGCAGGACCACCTGCCACTGAGAGAAAATTGAAGAGGAAGAGATCCAACGTGTCATGTAGCTGACCAAAAGACATCAGAAAAAAAGGTAAGAAAAAAGAAACATAAAAAATACCACTGGAGGACCTCAAGGGGGGAAGCACCAAGCCCAGAGTTAGGTCTTAACTACATATTCCTATTAATGTACATAATCAAATAGTAAATCATGCGACCAAGACCCAATAGATGAAGCATACAGTATAAGAAAGTTCCACCAAATATGGCAATGGGGAAGGAGCATGAGGTAAGTTACTATGATCATGAAAATATTGTCTGTAACAAAGTGATGGTTTCCGCATTTTAGAAACCACTGACATCCTGGGATTTTCACGGACTGTAGTCTGTAGTTTTCGTACAGAGAATGTTGCAAAAAGACAGCAAACATTTAGTGAGCAGCAGTCCCGTGGGCAAAAATACCTTGTTAATGAAGGCGGTTGAAAGATTGTATTAACATGCCTTTTTATATTTCATATATATTTCAGCTTATGCCCATTTGTCAATGGAATGTGGTCCCTTGCATTTACATAGTAACGAGCCAGACTAACACTCATTCATACAACCCTGGACATCAGACAGCTGTATTTTGCATTTAGACGACATGTTAAACACCTTTCAATTCATTCATTTGAACACTTGACAGTTGGATATTTTGCATATAGATGACAGACAACACCTGAACTCATTGACACTTACTTACATGTTAACACATCAGACAAACTGAACACAGACAGAGTGACTCGTCCCACAAAACAAAGATTCAGATACAAGAACACCTCATATTGACACAGATGCATAGCGAAAACAAAAGCCTTTTCATGTACTGTTCTGTGAGATATGTGCTATTGTTAATTTGACTGATGAATTGTAACCAGTTTGGAGCAGTTTTTCCAGCACAAAACTTGCCTTAAATATGAGCGAAACTTGCAATAAAATCAGTTGTGTCTGCACTAAGTTTGAGTGCTATGCAGGGGCGGACTGGGCCGGGGGGCAGGGAGGCAATTGCCCTCCAGGCCGCTCTGTTGCTTCCTAAAAAGGCCACTTGCTTGCTCGGCTCTGCACCACTCCAACCCCTGCAGACAGGCATGACACCCGCCAGCCGCCGCTACATTGTGTTATACTTGTAGAGCGGAGCAGTGCGAGTACGTCACTGCTCCGCTCTGCAAGTAAAACACAATGTAGCGGCGGCTGGCGGGTGACATGCCTGTCTGCAGGGGTTGGAGCGGTGCGGAGCAAGTGGCCTTTTTGACTGGTGAGTCCAGTCACTTCCCTGTCAGGCGGAGTGATCTCCACCCGACAGGTGCTACCTAGTCCCGGACGAGCGTGATGTCATCCAGAGGCCAGGAGGCGGGAAGAAAGGACAGAGGAGAGTGCTTCTGCTGAGAACTGTGAGGAGCCAGTCCAGTGAAGCCCTGTGCAAGTGAAGTGAGTTTTCAGAGGCTGATAATACACCTTACCTAAAGCAATGTTGTGTCAGTGTTGTAGCTGTGTGGACTGGCTGAAGTGATAAACTCATTGAGGGAAGGGGTTAATTTACAATGCTGTTTGTAAAATGCAGCATGGAGGGGGTTAATGTACTGCCACTGGCCACTGATGCATTAGTGACCAGTGGCAGTTAATTAACCCCTTTGTGCTGCATTAGTGACAGTGGCACCAGTGTCAGTGTTAATTAACCCCTGTATTGTGCAGCATGTAATGGTTTATAAACACTGACACTGGTACAACTAATGCAGCAGAAAGGGGTTAATGACTGCCACTAGTCACTAATGCATCAGTGTCCAGTGGTGTATTTTATTTTTGTGCTGCCCTAGGCAAGATTTAAATCGGGCACCCCCATCTAAATTTGTCCCACCCCAGCCACAGTATACTGTTCTTGTCTCAGGGTCTGATGAGGAAGCCACAGCTGTTCACAATGAATGGCTGCAGCTTCCTTATCAGACCCTGGGACATGAGGGCAGAGGATGGGGGACAGTGGGACATAGGACGGGGTCAGCAGGGCAGAGAATGTGGCGGCAATGGTAAGCACTGATCAGGAGCAATGATTAAGCTGGATTGATATGCAGCACTGACGGAGACTGATAGGTGGCACTGATAAAGCTGCACTGATGAGGCTGAGCTAATATGCATTGGTGAGGCGGCATTGATGGGCAATGATCAGGCTGCATTGATGAGC
This sequence comes from Pelophylax lessonae, assembly GCF_965119305.1. Taxonomy (NCBI): domain Eukaryota; kingdom Metazoa; phylum Chordata; class Amphibia; order Anura; family Ranidae; genus Pelophylax; species Pelophylax lessonae. The sequence goes on from NC_138768.1 coordinate 660,802,059, forward strand.
ACTGATGAGGCTGCACTGATGGACACTGGTGGTGCTGCGTTGATGGGGACTGATGAGGCTGCGTTGATGGGGACTGATGAGGCTGCGTTGATGGAAACTGATGAGGCTGAAAAACTGAAAAAATGTGGCGCTCAACAGTTTGATAAAACACAAAATAAATTATTCCAATATGCAAACGTTCGTGCAAAAAAACAGTCTCTAGTGTCCAAAAAAATGGGTTAAGCAAACAGCCAATGATGGAAACACAGACTTGATAGGAGTGAATCTCAAAAAAGCCTCCACCTCCACACGATCACCCAGTGAAATGTATAGGTACCAAACACTGGACCCCTTAGTTATAGGGGGTCAAACACGCTTATTGATCCACATCAGGTCCGACCTTGCACATCCCCCTCTCACACAGGCGAGATAGGAGACGCCGCTCCATGCCTGCGTTCCTTAGACCCTTAGATTGGGAATGTGAGACCGTATACTTCCGGGTCTAAGGAACACAGGCGTGGAGCGGCGTCTCCTATCCCCAGCAACTGAAACTGATCTTAAGGCTTTTCATTGTTCGGATTGTAGTAAGTGCATTTTATATCAATAAATGATCCTTTGATGAGTAATACTGCACCATGAGAGCCTGTTTGTCATTTCTCTCCATCTATGACTTGGTTCTTTAATGCTCCATCGATTTGGCTACACACTCTCGTCTGTGTGAGAGGGGGATGTGCAAGGTCGGATCTGATGTGGATCAATAGGCGTGTTTGACCCCCTATAACTAAGGGGTCCAGTGTTTGGTAAGTGGTACCTATACATTTCACTGGGTGATCGTGTGGAGGTGGAGGTTTTTTTGAGATTCACTCCTATCAAGTCTGTGTTTCCATCATTGGCTGTTTGCTTAACCCTTTTTTTTTTGGACACTAGAGACTAGTTTTCTTGCATGAACGTTTGCACATTGGAATAATTTGTTTTGTGTTTTATCAAACTGTTGAGCGCCACATTTTTTCACTTTTTCATTTGTCACATTATTCACGTTGATGTTGCAGCTCGCAGAGTGGAAGCAATTTCACCTTAAACACATTTATGGTTATGAGTAGTGTTTATTTATTTATACATCACATTCATTTTGCACAGTTTTTGTTGGGTTCACCAATAATCTTCTTTCACTGATGAGGCTGAGCTGATGGACACTGGTTAGGCTGCATTGATGGGCACTGATCAGGCTGCATTGATGGGAAATGATAAGGCTGCACTGGTGAGGCTGCATTTATGGGCACTGGAGAGGCTGCATTGATGGACACTGATGAGGCTGTATTGATGAGCACTGGTGAGGCTGCATTGATGGGCACTGATCAGGCTGCATTGATGGGCACTGGTCAGGTTGCATTGATGGGCACTGGTCAGGTTGCATTGATGGGCAATGATCAGGCTGCCTTGATGGGCACAGGTGAGGCTGCATTAATGGGCACTGATGAGGCTGGACTGATGAGCACTGGTGAGGCTGCATTAATGGGCACTGATAAGGCTGGACTGATGGGCACTGGTGAGGCTGCATTAATGGGCACTAATGAGGCTGGACCGATGGGCACTGGTGAGGCTGCATTGATGCATTATTTTTGTTAAACCTCCTTTGTTGCTATTAACATTAAATTATGTTACCGCATTGTATCATATTTGTCTTGCTTTATAACATCAATATCAGTTATAAACCAGGTGGGCATAGAGGGTGAGCTCGGTGGTTCAATGGGCCACTTGACTGGACTTGCCCCCCAGGCCCAAGGCTGCCAGTCCTCCCCTGGTGCTATGTGTCGTCACACCTCCTGGCCGGATGAGGGAAAATTCACTATCTAGGGAAATTGGGACTGAAGGGCCATATATCATCGTGTATTTGCCTCCTGACGAGATTTGAGTTAACAGCGGTCAAATTAGAATTCTCAAACTTTCTTAACTTTTATATCTCCTCCTCACTCCCTGTCAAGCATCTCTGAAAAGTGACCCGTCGTGGAAGGGCTTTGCACATCTTTTAACAGTTGTCTGCAGGACGTCTCTATGTGAACACAAAAAACGTAATAAAGATGGGCTACAGTGGAAAAGAAAAACAAGGCTACAGTGGATACTTGGAAGTAATGGTATGAAAAACATTGAATTGTCTCACAAATTTAAATTTCCTTGACATGATTGAATCCGAGTTTGGTGTACACAGCATGAAACATAAATCATTGTGGTCCCTGTCATCGCTGCAGACTGATGGCATAATGGTGATGTTTTCTTTTATCCACATATTAGGCTCCTTAAAGAAAACCAGTACTTAGAGGCAAAATAAGGTTGGCATTAGGTCATGAATTATCCATTGAAAATGGAGACTTAAGCGGGTACAGACTAATTGTTTTTTTGAATTGTTGAAAAAAAACTGTCAGCTCCAGTCGGATCCACTATACTAAAGCTGGGTACACATGGGCCAAATGCCGAAAGAAAAAAAAAACTACTGACATTTGGCCAGTGTGTATGTCTGTCGGTCCGACTTGTTGGCCAACTTCTGTTGGACGTGCATGCTGGAAAACCAGCATCAGGCCAACTCCCGATCAGTGCTCTCAGCCAATGGCGGACAGAGGGGGGGGGGGGAGCATCCCGCTGTCAAAACACAATAGCTCAGCGGTGGAGATCGCTATACTAGATTTGCAAAGTTGGTATAGTGGCTCCAACCAGAGGTGACAGTTTTTTTCATTCAACCCGCTTGTGTGTACAAGGCTTTACTCTCCAAAGTTAGTATAGCAAACTCCCCCACTGATGCCTCCCTGCCAGAACAATGCTGTCTGCCATTGGCTGAGAGCGCTGATCAGGAGTCTGTCAGCTGCTGGTTTTCCAGCATGCATGTCTGACAGAAGCCTCCCACTGTGAGCTATTCAATTCTGAATGCTGGCAACCTTGGCTGTCAGAATACCTTAACAGTGACTGCAGCTGATAGGCTGTGGTCACTGCTCATCCAACCTTTTTTTTTTTAATCAGTTTGTCGAACTGGGTGGTGTTGCTAGGGGCCACCAATTGCTCGAATTTCATCAGATTCACAGGAAATGGCTATGTAATCGAGCTGTGTATGGCCAGCTTTAGACTCAGTATAACAAAGGAAAATGTCACATGCTGCTCACTAAGCAGTGTAGAGGCAAAGGTCTTAAAGTATTTTGTACAAAAATGGATTACAAAGTCACAAAGTTACAATTTATTAAGAGAAGCAATTAAACTCCAAATGGGCTTTGATCTTAAAAACAAGCAAATAAGTTAAATCAACATATATAGAAAAAAATTGTGTTTCAGGGATCAACATACCCTTCTTCAGGGTGAGCAATAAACAGAACATATAAGCAGGTAGATCGGTGTATACAGGAATGGCAGCAAAGGTAAAAATGCTAGTTAGCAGAGTGTCTCTGGTTTCTGTTCTCTCAGTCTGGCTGGGTTCACACTTGTGCGATCACAGACATTGCATGTGATTTGCACCGCATTGCTGTGTAGATCACATGCGATGTCTGTGCGATGCAAATTCAGCGATACAAACTGTATGGCGGAAATCACATCCCACACCAAAATGGTGCAGGACCCCTTTTTTGTTCCGCACTGGAATCAGATCGCATGGGCATTCACACCTATGTGATCTGATTCCTGCACCATTTCACAGTTTGCACTGCGATCTGCGCACCGATCTGGGGGTGTCATTAACTTTACATTGACATCCGCAGCGGTTCACAGATGTCAGTGTGAACCGCCAGCAATTTAGGTATGATGCGGGAACCCGCACTGGAATCACGCATTGCACAAGTGTGAACCCTGCCTTGGAGGGAAGACCAAATTCTTGATCTGTATACATACTCCACATTATGAAACCAGGAAGCAGTAAAGCAAGTTGTTGATTATAACAGCCGAGCAACTAGTATTTTCAAAAAGAGAGGTCAGCAATGGCATTAGGTAAGGTTTAGCATTCATAGAGTATATGCAGTTAGTAAACCTGATAGGTTTACAGGGCATTAGAATGCTTGCTACCAAAGTCCTGCATTTGGTTTTTAATCTTGCGAATCCACAATGCCCCTCTAAGCTGAAGCACACATTGGCAAGAGACTTAGAACAATGTTTATCACAGTAATCTGTTATCTGATCATTGCTCTTTTTTGCCTGCCAGCTCCATGTGGGCTACATATGTGTGTAACTTAATCAGAAGAAATCAAGAAACTCTCGCATGTTTTTCTAGTTTACATTCCATATGTATTAAAAATCTGGAAATGAGGTCAGTAAATGCAGAACCAGAAAATACACCAGACCAAGGCAATGAGAATCATTATACATCGAGCTAGCAATATAGTTCATGCCAGTTACAGCATGATAATATGAAATTCAATAATATGCGACACATTTGACCTAATATAATATAATGTTTGCTGCTCATTCTCTCATCTGGGGAGATTTAACCAGCAAAGAACCTTTGTAAAGTTATGGGTATGGCTGACAAGATGATCTGGTCACCATACGATATGGTCAATTTGCTTACCAATAAATCCTTACCTGTCTATCCAGGGTTTGCATTCATTTTGCCTTATGTTGTTACGTTTATATTGGATAACATACACCATGGTCTATTTCTCATACTGTATTTGACTCCTTGGGCAGATACTTTTTTACATCCCAAAGAGGGCTACAACTAATGATTATTTTCATAATCGATTAGTTGGACAATTAATTGGATAAAAGCCTCAAAAAAAGTTTGGTGCATAATTTAGTTAATACAGTCAGGTCCATAAATATTGGGACATCGACACAATTCTAATCTTTTGGGCTCTATACACCACCACAATGGATTTGAAATGAAACAAACAAGCTGTGCTTTAACTGCAGTTTTTCAGCTTTAATTTGAGGTTATTTACATCCAAAACCGGTGAAAGGTGTAGGAATTACAACAGTTTGTATTCCCACTTTTTAAGGGACCAAAAGTAATGGGACAATTGGCTGCTCAGTTGTTCCATGGCCAGGTGTGTGTTATTTATTCATTATCCCACTTACAAGGAGCAGATAAAAGGTCCAGAGTTAATTTCAAGTGTGCTATTTGCATTTGGAATCTGTTGCTGTCAACTCTCAATATCACATCCAAAGAGCTGTCACTATCAGTAAAGCAAGCTGAAAAAACACCCTTCACAACAGTTGGCCAGATCAAGAACACTCTGCAGGAGGTAGGTGTATGTGTGTCAAAGTCAACAATCAAGAGAAGACTTCACCAGAGTGAATACAAGATGTAAACCATTGGTGAGCCTCAAAAACAGAAAGGCCAGATTCGAGTTTGCCAAAGAACATCTAAAAAAGCCTTTACAGTTCTGGAACAACATCCTATTGACAGATAAGACCAATATCAACTTGTACCAGAGTGATGAGAAGAGAAGAGTATGGAGAAGGAAAGGAACTGCTCATGATCCAAAGCATACCATCTCATCAGTGAAGCATGGTGGTGGTAGTGTCATGGTGTGGGCATGTATGGCTGCCAATGGAACTGGTTCTCTTGTATTTATTGATGACGTGACTACTGACAAAAGCAGCAGGATGAATTCTGAAGTGTTTCGGGCAATATTATCTGCTCATATTCAGCCAAATGCTTCAGAACTCATTGGACAGCGCTTCACAGTGCAGATGGACAATGACCCGAAGCATACTGCGAAACCAACCAAAGAGTTTTTTAAGGGAAAGGAGTGGAATTTTATGCAATGGCCAAGTCAATCACCTTACCTGAATCCGATTGAGCATGCTTTTCACTTGCTGAAGACAAAATTGAAGGGAAAATGCCCCAAGAACAAGCAGGAACTGAAGACAGTTGCAGTAAAGGCCTGGCAGAGCATCACCAGGGATGAAACCCAGCGTCTGGTGATGTCTATGCGTTCCAGATTTCAGGCTGTATTTGATTGCAAAGGATTTGCAACCAAGGATTAAAAAGTGAAAGTTTGATTTATGATTGTTAATCTGTCCCATTACTTTTGGTCCCTTAAAAGGTGGGAGGCACATATACAAACTGTTGTAATTCCTACACCGTTCACCTGATTCGGATGTAAATACCCTCAAATTAAAGCTGAAAGTCTGCAGTTAAAGCACATCTTGTTTGTTTCATTTTAAATCCATTGTGGTGGTGTATAGAGCCAAAAAGATTAAAATTGTGTCGATGTCCAAATATTTATGGACCTGACTGTATGTAAAGTTTAAAAAAATACAATTTATTCTTGAATATCTGCATGTAGTGGTAAATATAAATAACAAGCTATATGGTTAGGGAACAAAATATTGAATCCACTCTGAGAATAACGGACAGAAGAGATATATATACAGGAATCAGTAAAGGCTTGGGTGTATCTCTCTCTGGATACCTGTTTCCTGGGGGTGCTGAAAATACTCGGGGTTCCACGGCTTGCTCCTGTGTGCACTCAGGATGTCGGAAGAAAAAAAAGGCTCCTCATAGTGCAGACGTTGTAAAAGGTTTCCTCTTTAGTCAAAAGTTTAAAACCGCAATCACAATAAAAAAACAAAGAGCAAAATATACTGGTGCCCTTTTGAAATGTCCTTTGCAGACTCAATGCCTTGCGGCTGTGCTGGATGTCTGCTAGTGAGAGCCGCGCCATACCCGGAAGTGGGGAAGTGGCGTGCGGTTCACCAAGGGCCCAGAATGAGGCAGCTTGCGTTGCAACTTGACGTATTTCGTAAATGGAGCTAACGTCTTCGGAAGGCATTGAGTCTGCAAAGGAAAGGACATTTCAAAAGGGCACCAGTATATTTTGCTCTCTGTTTTTTTATTGTGATTGCGGTTTTAAACTTTTGAATAAAGAGGAAACCTTTTACAATGTCTGCACTATGGAGCACACAGGAGCAAGCCGTGGACCCCCGAGTATTTTCAGCACCCCCAGGAAACCGGTATCCACCTGAGAGAGATACATCCAAGCCTTTACTGATTCCTGTTGGCGTATGCCCACAGGAATCCACTGGATCTGGTAAGTGGGTCATCTTACCATTTACCACCAGGAGGTGAAGCGGAGGGTCACACCACTATTGGATATGTGAAAAGCACCAGCACTTTGATATGATTTGCACAGAAGGACTTTTTCGCACTATTTACACAATCTAATATTTGCACATATATGGACTATTATTTTTTTCTGTGATATATAAGCACTTTAGCTGCTACATGTTTGCACTTTAATTTGCTGAATATTTATGCTATATAATATTATACTACAGCACTTTAGATGATGCACCATTTTGCACTTACACCCGCCAATATATGTTATAAAATTTACTTTTTTTAAATTGAAATATATATTCTCATAATTTAGTGACACTAAGGCACAAGGTAGCAATATCTGAGCATCACTTTATCCACACTTATTGCACTTTTTTCTGCACATCCCATTGTCACTAATTTAATTATTGTGATAGGATTCCAACGCCCTCCACAAATAGGGTTTAGCGCAGTTTTTTTCTCCTTATTCATTATTACATACCCATTGTTGAACTAGCAGCTTACCCTAGTACACAAACTTCCCCTATCTACTCCAGTGGCGCGAGTGATATAACTTACAAGTGACATTTTGGAATGAAATTCATCCATTTATCGAATGCACAAAGAATTTTCGTATGAATAGTTAATTGTATTTGTAATTGTACTTTTAAATTGAATGTAAAAGCAAGTGACATTTTGGAATGAAATTCATCCATTCATTGAATGCACAAAGAATTTTCGTATGAATAGTTAATTGTGTTACATTTAATTGTAATGCCTAATATTATCTTCAGTCAATCAGCCTCCAGCATCTCTGGGTCCAGATGCTGATCTTCCTTGCTCAGAGCCCTTAAAGTGATTGTAAACATTGTTTTTTTTTTTTTTTTTAAACAACAAACTTGTCATACTTGCCTGCTCTGTATAATGGTTCTGCACAGAGCAACTCTGATTCTCCTCTTCTGTGGTCCCCATGGGTGCTTCTGACTCCTCCTGCCTTCAGAGTGCTCCTATAGAAAGCCGCAAAGAGTAGCATAGAGTGCCCCTATAGCAAGATAAAAAAACCTTCCTTCTCCTGCCCAGGACTACATGTCCCAGGAGCCATTGCTCCTCAAGCATTCACAAACTCTCAAGCACTTACTGACATGTATGGATGGTGTACTGAGCTGTATGTGTGCTGCACTGTGTATATTGACACGTATGGACGGTGTAGATAGTTATATAGTTACATAGTTAGTCAGGTTGAAAAAAAGACACAAGTCCATCTGGCTTAACCAATAAAAAACAAAAAAACAGTAAAGAAAACCCAACCATACAATCCCAAATACACAATCCTATACCCACAATTGATCCAGAAGAAGGCGAAAAAACCCCAGCAAAGCATGATCCAATTTGCTACAGCAGGGGAAAAAAATTCCTTCCTGATCCCCAGAGAGGCAATTGGATATTCCCTGGATCAACATTACCTATAAATATTAGTACCCATTTATGGTATGTACACCTAGGAAATAATCCAGGCCTTTCTTTGAAAGCAATCTAGTGAGCTAGCCAGAACCTCTGTGTTGACCTTAAAGTGAATAACTTAACACCAAGTTCACTATGTGGTACCCTTATGTATTTATACATGTTGATCTTATACCCCCTTAATCTCCTCTTCTCAAGGGCCAATAAATTCAGTTCCTCTAATATTTTCTCATACCTGAGCTCCTCCATGCCTCTTATCAGTTTGGTTGCGCTTCTCTGCACTTTCTCCAGTTCTCCGATATCCTTTTTGAGAGCTGGTGCCCAAAACTGAACTGCATATTCCAGATGAGGTCTTGCTAATGATTTGTACAGGGGCAAAATTATATCTCTCTCTCGGGAGTCCATGCCTCTGTTAATACAAGAAAGGATTTTGCTTGCTTTGGAAACCGTAGCTTGGCATTGCATGCTATTAATAAGCTTAGGCTCTACCAGAATCCTTCTCCGCTATGGATTTTCCCAGTTCTACTCCCCCTAGTATGTATGATGCATGCATATTCTTAGCCACCAAGTGCATAACTTTACATTTATCAACATTAAACCTCATTTGCCACATGGTTGCCCAATGAAACAGTGCATTGAGGTCAGCTTGTAAGTTATTCCACTGCAAAGAATCATTACCCACTACTCTCTGAAACCTATCTTTTAGCCAATTTTCTATCCATTTACAAACTGATCTTTCCAAGCCTGCAGACTTTACCTTACACATTAGTCGTGTATGGGGAACTGTGTCAAATGCTTTTGCAAAATACAAGTATACTAATTCCACAGCCACCCCTCTGTCCAAGGTTTTACTTACCTCCTCATAAAAAGAATCAGGTTTGTTTGACAACTCCTGTCTTTCATAAATCTATGCTGTCTGTTGCTTAAAATATTTTTTTCCAGCAAGAACTCATCTATGTGGTCTTTTATTAAACTCTTCAGTATCTTCCCGACTATAGAAGTTAAACTAACAGGTCTATAGTTACTTGGCAAAGACTTTGATCCCTTTTTAAATATAGTCACCACATTGGCCCTACGCCAATCCAGTGGTACTATTCCAGTCCTTAACGAGTCCCTAAAAATTAGAAACAAAGGCTTTGAAATTACAACGCTCAATTCTTTTAGGATGCGTGGGTGGATGCCATCTGGTCCTTTATCTACCTTTATTCTAGACCATATCACTTTTGAGCCATTGTGGATCATTTGGGGCTGTGTCAATACCATCCTCATTATGGTCATGAGCTCCCCCATGCTCCTTTGTATACACAGAGCTGAAGAAAGTATTTAATAATATTGCCTTCTCTTTGCCCCCAGTCCCCCACACTGTATGTGTGCTGCTCTGTATTTTCTGATACATAAACAAATAATACATTCTGTATGCAGGCCAACTAATTGTCCGACCAACTAATTGTTTATGAAAATAGTTGTCAACTAGATTATAACCGGTTATGTTGATTAGTTGTTTCAGCCCCATTCCCCATACTCTTTACCAGTAATCCCCAAACTGGCCTGCGGACTGGATGTGCCACTTTGCTTGCCTTTTATTAGACCTTGGGACACTTTTCCTCTCACTGACACTAATTGGGGTGCACTATTCCTCCTACTGACAGCAATGATGAGACTCTATTCCTCTCATTGGCAAAAGTGATAGACCACTATTCCTCCCACTGAAACCAACAGTGGAACAGTATTCCTCCCACTGACACCAAAAATAGGACACTGACCCCAATGATGGGGCAGTATTCCTTTCACTGACTCCGTGGGGAAGTGCCCCCTCTACACTGGTGGTCAGTAGAGAAGTGCTCTATTCCTTTGGTGGTCAGTTGTTTCCCTTCCTTATATCAATTGTTAGTTGTAAAGTACCTAATACATTGGTGGTCAGTGGGGAGTCCCCCCTTACACTGGTGGTCAGTGGGAGGTCCGTTAAATGGATCGTTGATGTCAGTGATTACACACCTGAAAAAAAAGATTCTGGTTTACTGGTCCTGTTGCTGACTTGGCTGTGCCAAATGCTGTAGGCACTGTAAATATTCAGGCATCATTAGGCTGGAGTTCAGTCTTGCCAAATAGCCTACAACATAAGTGTCAAATTCAGTTTCATCATGGGCCGCATCAGTTTTTTCGTTGCCTTCAAAGGTCTGGTTGTATCTACCATGGTGTTGTGTCTGAGCAGTCTCCAATAAAGTTTCTTCTGGATGATACCAGTGGTGTGCGACCCTCCATTTCAACTTTTTTTTACATCAGATGTCAAGAAAGAGTCTCCCCCAACCACCAGAAGTCAAGAGTCCCTTACCCTTCCCTACATCACAGAGCACCCCCCTTACCTTGTGATGCTGCCGGGAGGAAGCTGGGGTGGAGCTGCAAGGCAGAAAGTGCAGACTCTGGAGGAGGACCTGAGGAAGGCTGGAGTCAGCTGCTGAAGTCTGCTGACTGCTGAGACCAGGGCAAGAGGAGGCAAGAGTGTGCTAAACACAGAGATGTGTAGGATCTGTAGGCGGAGTTCTGTCCTCTTCTCTGCTGCTGACTGCCGAAAAAGGAGGGGGGCAGAGATGAGCCTCTCCACAACTGCACAGAGAAGTGCAGGATCTGTTTGGTCCTCAATTCTGCTGCCAACTGCTGAGACAAAGTAGAAGCAGAGATGAGGGAGGGTTCTGCAGCTGCAAGGGAGATGTGAGGGCCACATGGAATAGCCTGATGGGCTGGATTCGGCCCGCAGGCCTTGTGTTTGACACATGTGGCCTACATGATGCATCCCATCATTGCTTGCACCCAGGGTCTACTGCTCTTGGTAGGTTGCTGGTTATAGATTCTAAAGCTGCAAAGTCAAGGCATAAAGCATCCACACCCTGAGTAATAAAAGCCTGTTCACTGCTAGCATGCTTAAGTGAAAGACCTTAATTATCTTTTGACAGAGCTCCAACACAGCTCCTGCTAAGTCACAACTATAGCCCTGGAATCAGAAAAGCTTATGCTCCCTTCTGATCTGCGTCCACACAAAAAGCAAAGTTCCGTTCTCTGCAACATGCTGTCAGGGAACAAGCTTTTCTACTCAGGATATGGTTGCTTTCTAAAGAAAACAAGCTAAGATTTTGCACACCTTTTGATTTGATGCACCTGGAATATATTTAACTGATTTATTCTGAATGTTCAGACGGGCTTTAGAGCATTTCATAATATGTATGCTAACATCTCCATAATAGAACAGAAACTCCTAATGTTTGACATAGAATTTACATTTGTGTGTGAGTGTAATGCCCCATACACACGTGCAGATTATCTGCAGACTTTTGTCTGCAGACTTACCAAAACCATAAAATATGAGGTCAAACCTAAACACTTTCAATTTGTATGCAACCCGGCAGGCCCTTGCACAACATAGAAAAGGTAAGTCTGCAGACAAAAGTCTGCAGATAATCTGCACGTGTGTATGGGGCATAACAAATAAACTTTTGTTACCAGCCATTTCAGTCTGAGAAAAAGCTATTTGAATTTAATGGAAATAATAACTGAATAATATCTTAATGATCAAAATATAGGTGTAGCTTAAAATATTCAGTTAGAAGTCTGTCTAAATGGCATTGCCAATACATATTTGGAATAATAATACCAATTTTTTTTTATATATATTATACATACAGAACACACATTAAACAAATCCCAAAAACCACACAGAAAATAAAAAAGTATTACAAAAGCATATGTCTCCAATTTTATCCTCCCTTGGTCGCACACATTACTGTGTTTTTAAGCTCAATTATATGCTCTATAAATGTAAGCATTTCCCACTCCACTGACCAGAGACCACACACAGGACACTGGCTGCCATGTTTTACAGAATAATACAAGAGACATCAAATGCATTTGGATTCCCAGATTTCAGCACAGCTTGACGGAACCCCGTGGTCACTAATAGCTACAACTGCAAGATTCACATTCCAGCTTCATTGTGTCATTCATTCTCTTTTCAGGGAATCTGTTGATCCCTACCTGGAAGTCAGGGAGCAAAACATGTACATTTGTGGAGCACATGTAACAGGCTATAGGCAGCAGGACCTCACGGGTCTTTGAGGACTCAAAACACAGAATGGTGTTTAAACTTAAAGCCTTAAAGCGGAACTAAACTCTCTTTATCATCATTGATTTTTTTTATTCCACATGCTGCTAGCATTAGTACATCGATAGGAAAGTATTCCATAGTACATTTTTTTAAACTTTTAAATTTTTTTTAATTTTTTAAGCTATTTCTGGGTTTCCAGGCCTAGGCAAATGGTGTCATACTTACCGGGAGCCTTCAGGAGGAGAGGAGGGGTTTTCTCAGCTAAGCACACCCCTCTGTCTGCATGCCTGAGCTAAGGGCAGATGGATTCCAGGAAGTAAATGCTACATGAATTGGTTGGTCGTGGCCCAAAATGTGTTTTTCAAAGTGATTTATCAGCAAAATAATTTATGGGAGACATAGATAAGTGGGCGAGTTTGCTTTAAATATTAACCACTTCAACTCCGGAAGGTTTTACCCCCTTAATGACCAGGCCATTTTTCGCGATTCGGCACTGCGTTCGTTTAATGAAAAATTGCACGGTCGTGCAATGCTGTACCCAAATACAATTGATGTCCTTTTTCTCCCCCACAAATAGAGCTTTCTTTTGGTGGTATTTGATCACCTCTGCGGTTTTTAGATTTTGCGCTTTAAACAAAAAAAGAGCGACAATTTTGAAAAAAAATGCATTTTTTTACTTTCTGCTATAAAACATTCCCAATAAAAAAATGTAAAAAATTTTTTTTATCAGTTTAGGTCAATTTGTATTCTGCTACATATTTTTGGTAAAAAAATTCCAAAAAGCGTATTTTAATTGGTTTGCGCAAAAGTTATAGCGTTTACAAACTACGGGATAGATTTTTTTAATTTTTTTTTTTTGTTTTTATTAGTATTGGCGGTGATCGGGCCCCTAACTGACATTTTTGACACTTTTTGGGGACCGGTGACATTAATACAGTAATCAGTGCTAAATATTATGCACTATTACTGTATAAATGACACTGGCAGGGAAGGGGTTAACACTGGGGTGATCAAAGGGGTTAATGTGTGCCTAACTATGCTTACTAACTGTGTGGGGGAATGGTTCTGTGACAGGCACAGAGAGATCGGGGCTTCAGCTTAGCTGAAACTCCTGATCCCTCCCTGCCTGCCTGACAGAAGACTCGCCTGCTTTGTTTACGTAAGCAGGCGGGTCTTATGTCAGTTTATCTGACGATCGTGGGAGGCCGGCGGCAATCGCCGCTGCTCCTCCCGCAGCACATCTCCCGAAGTCTCGTAGTACTACATGATTTTGCGCAGCCGAGCCGCCCTGCCGCAGTAATACTACGGTGGGCGGTCGGCAAGAGGTTAAAAATCAATCAAATAGCTTTTTTAGTTTGTAATGCTCTGATGCAATTTAGTTCTCCTTTAATTAGGAGCCTTTTTAGAAAGCAGTGGCACACTACGGCCTTATCGCTGCTTTAACGAAAAAATACTGCATATTTACAAAGCACAGCAGCCAGCTTTAGAAACATACTTAGTGCTCACTATTTCTCGGAATGTAAAGCCCCGTACACACGTACTGATCGTCGGCCGAACGATCGGCTGTCTTTTGTCCAGGGCTGTCGTGTCTGTTGAAAACTGCAAAAGACTGCACACGAATTTTGTCGGCCAACAACAGCCGACTGCAGAAGTGATGTCATGTGATGGTTAACTTTCCTTGTCTTTTTTTCTTTTCTGAGCATGCCCAGTCTTGCTAATCTGCTGTCTGTCGGCCGAAATCTGTACTGACTGGTGAACAATCGGCCATTCTGGTGACTTCCAACAAATATTTTAAAGTCTGCACGACAGATTCTGTTCGGCCGAAAATGCACTGTCGGAAGCATCATACTAACAAGCCTACAATCGGCCGATCGTTCGGCGGCCGAATATTTACGGCCGACGATCGGTACGTGTGTACGGGGCTTAAGAGTGTAAGAAACAAAAAGCCAGTAGGAGAGTCTGGTCATGTGACATGCCAAACTGTCTCCTCCAATCATGAGGCTCTCTCTTATCAGCGGGAACTCCATGGGGCTATAAAATCCAGGTCACCGTGTATACAACAAAGTAGCAAAGTATAATAGAGAGCAGACAGCAATATCCATTCTCCATTTAAATTGTAAATTTAAAAAGCAGTGGCATGGCTGTACTGTGCATTAATAAAGCACAGAATTTTGCTTTACATTTGTCTTTGCTGGAGTCCAAAGCTGACGGGACACAATAAAAATGAATAGGAGCCTTTGAAATGAAGAGTATAACAGGCCCCGTCAAATTGTATGGCCAGCTCTCCAAAAAGCAATGAGTTTTCTATGCTGTGTTAGGGTATATTGCAACTTGTGTGAATTAGCTCTTAAGCAGAGAAAACTCCACAAAGTACCATAGCTACAGCTACACTGTTGAGTGATTCTAGAACAATATCCCCCCGGACAATATCCCCCGGACATTATCCCCACGGACAACATCCCCCCGGACAATATTCTCCCTGGACAATATCCCCCCTCTAACCCTAACCCTAACCTTAACCCTAACCCTATGTCCAGGGGGATGTTTTCCGGGGGGATATTGCCCGGGAGATGTTGTCCCGGGGGATATTATCCAGGGGGATGTTGTCCAGGGGGGATTATGATGTCCAGGGGGATGTTTTCCGGGGGGATATTGTCCCGGGGGATAATGTCTGGGGGGATATTGTCCTGATACCCTGTTGAGTAATGGAGAGTGGTTGGTGATATCGGCTTGCCATTATAAATCTGCCCCATTGATGCCAAATGTAATTCATAAGGGTAGCAATGAAGGTATGTTTTTGTTCTATGGCTTAAGTATACCCTTGGTTTAGATGCCTCATGAATGCATTGGTACATTTAAATAAAAGCGTCTGTAGTCTGGTCTATTTCTTCTTTACCTGCCTTATTTTATTTCTTCTTCAGATTACTTATTTTGAGGATGCCAGGCTCTTAGATAAGCATATTATCTATTTTCATGGACCTGAACTATGAAAGCCTTTCCCAAAAATCATTGGTTACCAGTATTGTATCTGCTCTTCCTGCAGCTTTTAATTTTCTCATTAGGCTGGGTTCACACTTATGCAAAATTGGGTGCAGGTTTCCAAGCATCCAATTCGCATGACAGGAGAGTGTGACCAGCTCTTAATGGAGCCAGTTCACACAACTCCTGGGCGGCCGCAGCCGCGGTCCACATTTGGAAAGGGTCCTTTGCGCTGTTGGCTCCGACTCAAGTGTGAATTCAGGCAGAAATTCGGACCTGATTCGCACCTGAATCGGTGAACAGGGACGCACCAGACCCCTGCTGTGAGCTGGGGGCGCAGCATGTGTAAACCTATTCTTGCTATGGCCAACTAACTCTATGATAACTGAAGATATGATGATGGATGGAGAAATAATCATTTAATAGTAGAAGAGGGTCAAACAGCACAAATTCACAGAATAAGTGAAGCAAAAGCAATGACATAACTGCACTGCAGCTTACTCTCCAGCAAGTAAAACTGCGAGCAACACACTAATGACATCATTATATAAAAAAATCTCATACAGTGCCAGAATTCTTTTCTTTTTAAATCTTATCTGAATTTTCAATGATGATACAAATGAAACAAACACTGTAGCAGGCAGTGCAGCCTGGACAGGGGTGCTCCAATCTGTGTTAAGAAAAAATTACAGGCTCCAACTGTCATGCAAGAACTCAAACCAAACCATTTAACAAGTACAGCTTGTGTGATGATGTGGATCGTACTGAGAGAAAGCAAATGAATAATGAATACAATACCATATTGCTTCAATAGCTCATGCGCCAGACATAGACTATAAGGTTATCCTTCAGGGCAGGCAAGTAAACATCAGGAGACAATTTAACAACATCAAGGTGATTTTTTTTTTTATGCTTAACTTTTTTATTTTGTTATAATTTATTTATTAATTTTCAATACAAAGCATCCCCTCCCATACCCCTAATCCCATCGACCCACCCTCCTCCTATCTTCAACACCTTTTTTACCCATAATGTGCTGCCTCTCCTTCCTCACTTTTTTTTTCACTTTTACTCAGTCTACCCCCAAATCTATCCATGTTTCTGTATATTTGTTGGTCTTTTTGAAGTACACACATTTTCTCCATTTATTTGAGAAGCACTCAACCTGATCCTCATGTCTACTACCTAAATATTCCATATTATGTTAATATTCTGTTCTTTAAACCAGTCTCTCACGGTAGGACTTTCTACCTCTATTAATTTCTTTGGAATTGCCCCCTTTGCTGCATTTATCAGGTTTGGAACAAGCATGTTTTTATACTGCTTAGGTGATTTATCTGTTTTATGAAATAAGCACGTCCATGGCTCGTTTGTTATATACACTCCAGTAATTTCCCTGATATACTGTTGTACTTTTTGCCAGTAAGTATGGTGGACAATCCCACCATCTCGATATGCTTTTATAATTCATTTCAACGGTGTTCACATCCATCGCAAAACAGTGTACGGCTCTCAGTATAACACTCACTTCGTGCTCCTCTAAACGTGGTCCAACCTCTTTTTCCCAAAAAAACAAGACAAAAAAAAAACAACATCAAGGTGATTCAGGCATTAGAGCAGTGGTGATGCTCCATAGTCACTTCACCTATACTTTATCAAATTTTTTAAAACAGCCCCTGTTAGCAAAAGTGTCTTGATACATAGACAAAGTAGTATTTACCAATTGTTGCCAGAACTGAAATGTAGAGGTTGAAGGATTTCTTTTAGTTCAAAGCACTTGCCTTCCAGGCATAGAATAGGAGCAGTCCTAAAAGGGTCCTTTTCCTATGGTGGGGACAATTTCTTCCACAAGGCGCAGCAAACAAATTTTAGAGGAAAGGGTATAGGAGGTGACAATGTCAATAACTGCCCCCCAAAATTGTGAGATAGCTGGGCAATCCCAGAACATGTGTATAAAATCTCTCATCTGGTGAGAACATCTCCAGCAGGCTAGAGAAGACGTTGGATTAAGCATCTAGAGGCGATGAGGCATAAAGCAGGTCCTATGCAAAGTCTTGAATTGAACCAGTCTGTCTCTAATATAAGCAAGTTTCTTGAATAGGTAGTCCCAAATATTTCCAATCATCATCACCCCTTAATTATTTCTGTCTGAGGGATGACAGGTCTGGTAGGGACTCCAACAAGAGATGCTCATAAAAAGCAGAAGTAGGTTTATCCTGCCAGAATATTTTTGGCTTGCTCGGGGGCCATTTTGCCTGATGGTTGGGGATTAAACAAAATAAATGTATACTATTCCTCCCAAAGTTGTAGCCATTGGGGGACACGTATCTACTCTATACTGATGCCCATAAAAGTACCAATGAACAGGGCAAGTGTTTTTGATTTATCCTACATAAAAGAAGAAATAGCACTATACATTTATTAGCTACAACCATATTTATCACTACCTGACAGCCTTTAGAATTTTGGGCAATATACATAAAATAAATAGGAAAAGAATTACTGCTGTCATTTGTTAGCCACTAAAATGATGTTATTCAGTTTGTGCAAGAGAGGCCTTACAATCAACAAACACTAATTCAAGCCTATGCAGAGCCATCAGCAGCTAAGGTAACAAAACAGAAAATGAATTGTTGGCAAATACTGTATACATCTATCAGTAGAGGATGGTAATTACATAGGCTATGCCAGAGACACAGCTATTTCTGTGTTTTGTTGAAAGCTATAAATATATCATAATTCTGGAGCTGAGAAATTCAATAAATCGTGCGGTAACCTGATAGGAATATGGGAAGTAGGCAAATCATCTCTTTGAAGGTTAAAGTAATTGAAGCTTTTATCAGATATTTTCCATCTTGAGCATCACATAACACACATGAATTTCAGATTTAATGTCCAGAGACCAGAATCAATATATATTTTAAAAGAGAAAAATGAGAATGCTTTACATGTAATGCATATACATGTCATGTGCAAATATAACATGCTTATGATGTTAATCTTTTTTTTTTCTAGACTTTGTTTTTATATAAGGGTTTATTTAAAGGAAAAACAATAACAATAAAAATATTAATAATAACAATTATAGAAGGGCGGTAATGCCAGAATCCGGCTAAATATTCTGCAGTTACAAAAACAAGAAGGAGGAGTGGCGCTTCCGCACCCCTTTAACTATTTTCTGGCATCACAGATGCAATATTTGGGGGGATGCGACCGAGAGGGGGAGAGAGCGATTCTGCTGCAGACCACACCACATGACTCTATAGCTGAGGCTCTAGAGGCAGGATCCTTCCTAAAACTCCCAACTCTGGACTTGATGACGAGAGTGTGGGATAGCATGACGATAAAACTGAATTATAGAGGTTTCACTGCGTTTTCCCCCTTGTGGAAAAATAATAAATGAGCTGAATTGCAGAAGATTGGGGTAATAAGAGAATGGAAAGAACGTGGCATAATTTATATTGCCCAATTATATCAAAATGATACACTTTTATCCTTTCAGGAACTGAAAGAACAATATGCCTTACCGACCGCATCTTTTTTTAGATACTTACAGGTTAGACATGCCTTAGAGAAACAGTTTAAAGGGAAGACCCCAGAATGGAGCTCAATCACAGCACTTAAAATAATTATTAATGTAGAAATATGGAAAGGTTTAGTTTTGAAAATATATCAACAAATTGACAAGGGTATAAGGAGAGATACAGAAACAATTAATTGTTGAAAAAAATGGGAGAAGGACGTGGGTGAAATTTCCAAGGCACAATGGAGTAAAGTGATTCTCTCTCCATCTCAGAGAATGTCCCACCTATTTTTAATATACAGAGCTTATTATACCACATATAGACTTTTTCAGTTTGGCCGTCGATCAGATCCTAAGTGTGGAAGACGCCCAGACGAAGTCTTTTGATGACGAAACGTTGGTGACTCCAGACGCAAAGTCCACACGCCCCCTTACGGAGGCGGCTGCTTTACATTGCTTGATGCTGCTTTGGACAATTGCGGGACGCCGCACTGTTCTATGTACCTGTTTTTTACCTTCTCATTGTGAGTAGTATTCTTTTAATAAATTGGATTTTATATGTTACGGAATTACGCTATGGGCTTTTATTCTTTTTATATACTCATGCATATATGATGGAGTGATTATGAAGCATTGGAGCTTGACAACCGCTGGTGACATTGGTATAACATCTTGCTGGGAGAGGCTGTCTCATTAAATTGAGTAGCCAAGGAGTTCTGGTAAGCTGCTTGTGATACTTGTGCACAGAGGTGTCCCCATCCTTCACTTTTCCCTGGGTGTCACTGAAAAGGATTGTTCTCCTCAACACCTTGCATGCGGATTCATTTTCATTTGCATTTCTGTTTTGGGACTTTATTCAGTATTTTGGACACTATTTTGCTTATATTGTATATGTTTTTTTGTGGTTTTCCACTTGCCACATTATTATTCAAATTACTTTAGCGCTGCACTTTTTGTAAAGATATAAGGAGAGATACAGAAACAATTAATTGTAGAAAAAAATGGGAGAAGGACGTGGATGAAATTTCCGAGGCACAATGGAGTAAAGTGATTCTCTCTCCATCTCAGAGAATGTCCCACCTATTTTTAATATACAGAGCTTATTATACCACATATAGACTTTTTCAGTTTGGTCGTCGATCAGATCCTAAGTGTGGAATCCCGAAAGGGGATATAATTCATATGTTTTGGAGATGCCCGAAGCTGTTCCGATACTGGGAGGGGGTGAAACGGATTATTGACCGAGTGTTTGGGACCTCCATCTTGTTGGAGGTGAAATACTGCCTATTGGGATTGGAGGAAGTATGAGGAACCCCAGTTGATATTCAAATCCCCGTTCTGAGGTGTATGTTCCAGGCAAGGAAGTTGATTGCCTTGCGATGGCAAGCGGCTTCACCCCCCTCCAGTGAGGAATGAATAAATAGTATGAATGTGGTTATTCTGAGAGAGAAATCGGTTTACATAAGAAAAGGGGCACTAAAGAAATTCGATAAGATGTGGAGACCTTGGTGGGAGGATAGAGGGATTATAATATAAAGTCCATTAACATAGAAGTACAGTTAGTAAGTTAACTGTGACCTTCGTACCATTTATGGTCAATAGGGACCGAAAGTTGAATGAATGAGAGTTTGGATTGTGTAAGTAAAGAGGTGGAAGGGATTGAGTGGGAAAGATCAGAGTAGTGGAAAAATATCTCACTAGATACTTAGGGATCCTAAGTTCACCGATACAAATATCACTGCTGGAGGGTAGGGGGTGATTACTTTTTTATAAACAAATCTAGGGTGGGGGGGTGGGGACGGGGGGAGAGTGAAGAATGCGATGGTGTTTTAATCTTTGAGCTTCATGTTTTCTTGTTCTTTTTTGTATAAATGGATGAACATTTTTCAATAAAGAGATAAAGTAAAAAAAATAATAACAATTATAAAATTATTAATAAAAATTATTATTATTTGCTATTATTGTTATTTGCTATTATTTATATATATATATCTATTATATATTCATTTTATATTATAGCCGTTTAAATAAACATGAGCAATTATACACATTGATGGTAATAAATTGCATATGGCAAAAAAAATCAGGCCAGCTTACAACTGTAATAAATAATAAAATATGGCATTGAATAATTTGCTTTACACCATTCTTTTAAAAGTTTTGTAGCTGTAAAGTGTGGTGCCATATTAGTAATTGACAAAAAGTGGAAAAGAAAAAATGTAGGAGATATCTTTTGTGTGGTTAACTGAATACTGTCTCCCAAAACTTGCATTTCAAAATATATTCAGTTAGCTAGATTTTGCCTACATTTTTACTTTCCTAATACTATCTATGGCTAACATGGTACAAAACGTTATTGCTGGAATGAATGGCACATGAATGGAAATGAAAAATCATCCTGGAAAACTCGCACACTTGACAAACATGCACATATGATATCTGCTTGTTTACGAAAGGACAGGCTCATTTCCAGGAGCCTCATGCTCCGTAATCCAAAAGTTCACACCTATAACAGCTGATTTGTGAAACTTTACATCCAGATAACCATGCCTGTGTTTGCAAAAGCTTGCACCTCAAAATATATTTGCCATTCTACTTTTACATAAAGTATGCCTCTATCTTAAAATACTTTTAGGTCACCTTTACAGTAGATGATTTTATTGTGTTCAAACATTTTCTTTAATTTAACCACTCCTGGACCAGAAGATTTTACCCCTTAATGACCAGGCCATTTTTTGCGACACAGCACTGCGTTATTTAACATGATAATTGTGCGGTCATGCGACGCTGTACCGAAATAAAACTAATGTCCTTTTTTCCCCACAAATAGAGCTTTCTTTTGGTGGTATTTGATCACCTCTGTAAATTTTATTTTTTGCGCTATAAACAAAAAAAGAGGGACAATTGTTAAAAAAAAATATATATATATATATATATATATATTTTTTTTTTTTTTTTAACTTTCTGCTATATAACATTCCCAATAAAAAAATTTAAAAATCTATTTTTTTTTATCATTTTAGGCCAATTTGTATTCTGCTACATATTTTTGGTAAAAAAAATCTCAATAAGCGTATTTTGATTGGTTTGCGCAAAAGTTATCTTATCTACAAACTAGGGGAAAGATTTATGTCATTTTTTTTTATTTCGTTTTTTTTTTCCTAGTAATGGCGGCAATCAGCGATTTTTAGCGGGACTGCGACATTGCAGCAGACAGATCGAACACCTAACTGACATTTTTTACATGTTTGGGGGGGACCAGTGACATTACTACAGTAATCAGTACTAAAAAAATGCACGGTTACTTTACTAATGACACTGGCAGGGAAGGGGTTAACACCAGGAGCGAATAACGATTTCAATGTATGCATAGGGGATGTTTTCTAACTGTGGGGGGCACGGCTTATGGAATCAACACAGGGACCTGTGTTCCTAAAGAGAAGGAACACAGGAGCCCTGTGTTGGTTCCAGACAGAACAAGGGTCTGCTGTGTTTACAACAGAAGATCGCCGTTCTGTCTCCACATAGAGCGATCACGGCTGCCCGCCCTACAGATCAGCTTTCCCGCTGGCGAATGGGCCTCCGGTGGCACATGGCCCCTCATGATCCCTCCTGTGAAGCGCTGTACAGGTACGTTGTTTCACGGGAACCTGCCGACCTGCCGCCATATATCTGCAGTGGCTGGTCTGCCAATAGTTAAATAGAGTGGGGAAGTGTTAGAACCTCTTTCAGAGATTACCACTCTCTCTATACATTTTGGTGACCATTGTCACCAGGACAGAAAGTCATGAGAAATCCAAAATGTTTTACTTGTCTATTGTAATAGATGGGGAATCCTCCAATGGGAGTACTAGTTCTGCCGATAACTGTTGAAGAGGATTTATCACTTGCTGTTGTCTCTCCAGGAATAGGAGTAAATCCAAATCTTCCCAATAAGTTACAGGCGGCAAAAGAAAAAAATTGAAAGGATTTTCAAGCTGGATTCACACCGTTACCTTCTAGTAAATGTATACTGCAATGTGTGGCAACACATATTATGTGCATTGGTGCTCTGTAGTTCCTCTCATTTTGAATAGCACTCCAATGACCTGCATTGCAGTGCACCACAATGCACAGTGATGCCCTACCATGAATTGTAGGGTGCTGCATTGCTAAAATTGGTGTATGTACCTTTTTTCTGTGTGATTAGGTGTTTTGGCCAGCCTGTTCAAATGAATGTGCTAATGTAGTTGTGGCCACACTAATGTAAATGTGGCGTGAAGCAATCCATGTTCTATCAAAATTTTTTTTAAAAATTATAAGGTTATATACGGCTGGTACCACACAGTCCTGCTGGCCTGTATAGGTCCCCAGTATCCATTCTGTTTCCATGGGTGCTCCCAGCCCGGGACGATGGCCCACATCTGGTGGTTCTGCTCTCTAACTACTAGGCTATGGATCTGGGTTTATGCACTATTGCGAACGTTAATTCACTCGGGTGTAAACAGTAACCCTTGCAAAGCTCACCTTTTCAAACTTATAGGATCATTATTTCTGGCAAAAAAACGCAAACTCGCAATGCACCTTTTTATTGCAACTAAGCTCACTGTAGCAAAGGCCTGGAAAACGTCTGCTCTCAGCTTTGAGGCAGTGAAACATTGCATGAATGTTATTATCTCAGATAGCAAGCAATTGAGCTGCAAGATTGAAAATAACTTGCTAGAAAAATTTGCAAATGTTTGGAAAGAATGGAAAGAGTTTAAGAATACAAAGAAATACTCTGGGATAATGGAAGTCTGAAAAAAGAGAAGTAGAGGGAATAGACAGAAAGAAAGATTATAACATACAGTATGTTAAAGGAGATGACGGATGGGGAGAGGGGGAATGGGAAAAAATTATTTTTATGAATGAGAATTTTGAACAAAATATTTACATTTTGTATAATGTGAAATTCAATAAAATGTAAATTAAGAAAAAAAAAAAAAAGAAAATGACTTTTTTTTTTCATAATTTGTTGCATAATTGGAGCAAGTCTGCATTGCATTTCTCTAGATCCGTGTTTCTCACCCTTTTTTCAGTCAAGGCACCCTTTAAAAATTATGAACAGTCTCGAGGCACCCCATTCTAAAATATAAAAACTATTGTAATAGTTTTAAATAATGCAGCAACATCCACACAAGTAGGACACCCAACGCTAGAGGTGATTTATTCTTCCAAAGCAAATACACGTTTGCAAACTGGTATTGACTAGTATTCCAGTGTTCCTCCTCTCCCTCATTTTTTCTCCACCAATCAGTTAATGTGACCCCCCCTCCCCCCCGGAGAGGGGCAGGGGAGGGTCAAACAAGGATGCTATGCAGGCAAATTACATCTTCCATATCAACTGAAAATGCCACTGGTCATTAGGTTGCCATCAGCTAGGTTGTAATGGTGCACAATGAAAACTAGTGGCTTTGTGTAACTAAAAGGCATCTCTAGCCTAGCCTCCTCATATTTTATCGGGGGGGGGGGTCTTATTTGGCACTCACTCTTTTGTATACTTCAGTTGACTGACTCTCCTCCAGTTCAATGACTGCGAATATGCTGTAACTCATTGCATCACCTAACAGTTTTGGAGTTGGTCCTGTTCTAGTCGTTTTTCGTAACTACTGTTAATTATGTTCTAATTTTTAAGAACATTACTTTAATATTGTGGATCATTCCACCTAATTCCACTATATTTTGGTGCTGTGCTTTGAGTTATATTGTACACTTTGGATTATTGTCTGTAGTTGGCACTGTATGACTATGCTATTTGTCAATAAAGAACCTTTGTAAAAGAAAAAAATGTAATACAAATTTTGTTTTTGGACATACTTTAAGCAAATCTTATATCAAAATGTAAGGTGTGCTTATTCTTTATAGACCAAACTGTACACACCGACTTCGACCCACAGTGCCTAGGCAAAAATTACCCTACAAGCATTTCAGCAATATTTTTATGGGGAAAATGTAAAGGCAGCGAGGTTCTACATATTGCATGAAATTGATATATTAATTTGAATACATGGCATTCTGTGAATGGCCAAGGGCAGAGGGGGCGGATAAGCTACACTAGTGTGCAAGACGGGGGCGGGCTGAAGGTACAGCAATGCTGCATTGACATACCCTTCTGGAAAGCTAATATTTGTATACGCAGTGGAAAAAAATATCTGTGAAAATTCTGTTTTAAGCACTTACATATAATAACAAAATAATTCAAACATAACATATTCTTTACTGGTTATGCAGATCAAAAACAAAGGGATTTCCAGTCACTACTTACCAACCAGCCAGCAACCAGCCAAATTAATCTGTCTAACAGTATGCGTTAAAAACAGGGGTTTAGTTGCACACATTTGCAAATACATGCGTAAGCTGCAGGCCGCGCCAAGGCACCCTGATATCTGCAGTCCCTAATTCTACCTTTAAAGAGTCTCCACAATGGAAGCACATGCATTCTGATGAGATAGATGGAGGACAGGTGACTGGAGGGAGCCCACCCTTCCTTAAAGGCGCAGGGTCACACTGAACACCCAGCACATAGCACAATGGCAGTAAAGGTGTCAGTGCGTTGCCTGACCAATATAAACGTTATACGATAAGGCAAAAATTACCTTACAAGCATTTCAGCAATATTTTCATGGGGAAAATGTAAAGGCAGCGAGGTTCTACATATTGCATGAAATTGATATATTCCATAAACCATTCACGGAATACATGGCATTCTGTGGATGGCCAAGGGCAGAGGGGGCGGATAAGCTACACTAGTGTGCAAGACGGTGGCGGGCTGACGGTACAGCAATACTGCATTGACATACCCTTCTGGAAAGCTAATATTTGTATACGCAGTGGAAAAAAATATCTGTGAAAATTCTGTTTTAAGCACTTACATATAATAAAAAAATAATTCAAACATAACATATTCTTTACTGGTTATGCAGCCTGACTGCAAAACAAATTAAAAAAGCAAGAATTGGGCTTTGAAATCACATTCTACCACTCTGAGCTCTTTTTCATCATGGAAGCAGAGCACTTTCACACTTTCACACATTTGGTAGACTGCACTGGAAATTAACTGTATCTGAGCACCACTGAAAATACTGTTTATTAAATTTTTAATATTCATATGAAGCGCAACCATCGATCCATGTCTCTATGCTTTATTTAGTTTACAAATCACTATGAAAAACACCCCCCTTAGAATTTCTAGCCACTGCCCTCTTAAATAAGGGCAAATAATTCATGTAGCATTTACTTCCTGCAATCCATCTGCCTTTGGACCAGGCATGCAGGTAGAAGGGTGTGCTTAGCTGAGAAAGCCATTCCTCACGTTGAAAGAAAAAAAAAAATGCCCATGAAAACTCCTGGGATGTATGACAAAGTTTTGCCATAGACCAGAAACCAGGAAGCAACTGAAAAAATATTTTAAAAATAGCTTAAAATATTTAAATATAATTATACCTATCTATTTACTACTTGCTATTAGCAGCTAAAGGATTAAAAACAGGTATTGTTGATTGGGAGACTTTAGTTCCACCCTAATTACAGTATATTTTCACAAATTTTATATACAGTATCTCACAAAAGTGAGTACACCCCTCACATTTTTGGTAATATTTGATTATATCTTTTCATGTGACAACACTGAAGAAATGACACTTCTGCAACAATGTAAAGTAGTGAGTGTACAGTTTGTATAACAGTGTAAATTTGCTGTCCCCTGAAAATAACTTAACACACAGCCATTATTGTATAGACTGCTGGCAACAAATGTGAGTACACCCCTAAGTGGAAGTGCCCAAATCAGGCCTAAAGTGTCAATATTTTGTTTGGCCACCATTTTTTTCCAACACTGGCTTAACCCTCTTAGGCATGAAGTTCACCAGAGCTTCACAGGTTGCCACTGGAGTGCTCTTCCACTCCTCCATAATGATATCATGGAGCTGATGGATGCTAGAGACCTTGCACTCCTCCACCTTCCATTTGAGGATGCCCCACAGATGCTCAATAGGGTTTAGGTCTGGAGACATGCTTGGCCAGTCCATCAACTTTAACCTCAACTTCTTTAACAAGGCAGTGGTCGTCTTGGAGGTGTGCTTGGGGTTGTTATTATGTTGGTCTTCAAAGGGAGGGGATCATGCTCTGCTTCAGTATGTCACAGTACATGCTGGCATTCATGGTTCCCTCAATAAACTGTAGCTCCCCAGTGTCGGCAGCACTCATGCAGCCCCAGACTATGACACTCCCACCACCATGCTTCACTGTAGGCAAGACACATTTGTCCTTGTACTCCTCACCTGGTTGCTGCCACACACATTTGACACCATCTAAACAAATACATTTATCTTGGTCTCATCAGACCACAGGACATGGTTCCAGTAATCCATATCCTTAGTCTGCTTGTCTTCTGCAAACTATTTGTGGGCTTTCTTGTGCATCATCTCCAGAAGAGGCTTCCTTCTAGAACGACAGCCATGCAGACCAATTTGATGCAGTGTGCGGCATATGGTCTGAGCACTGACAGGCTGACCCCCCCCCCCACCCCTTCAACCTCTGCAGCAATGCTGGCAGTACTCATCACTCATTGACCATGGTGAGGCCTGTTCTGAGTGGAACCTGTCCTATTAAACCACTGTATGGTCTTGGCCACCGTACTGCAGCTCAGTTTCAGGGTCTTGGCAATCTTCTTATAACCTAGGCCTTCTTTTTGTAGAGCAACAATTCTTTTATCAGATCTTCAGAGAGTTCTTTGCAATTAGGTGCCATGTTGAACTTCCAGTGACCAGTATGAGAGAGTAAGAGCGATAATTTAACACACCTGCTCCCCATTGACACCTGAGACCTTGTAACACTAACGAGTCACATGACACTGGGGAGGGAAAATGGCTAATTTAGCCCAATTTGGACATGTTCACTTAGGGGTGTACTCACTTTTGTTGCCAGCGGTTTAGACATTAATGGCAGTGTGTTGAGTTATTTTAAAGTGAACAGCAAATTTACACTGTTATACAAGCTGTACACTCACTACTTTACATTGTAGCAAAGTGTAATTTCTTCAGTGTTGTCACATGAAAAGATAAAATAAAACATTTACAAAAATGTGAGGGGTGTACTCACTTTTGTGAGATACTGTATAATATAAATAAAACATATATTTGAAAAAAAAGCAATCATGTACACAGAATCTATGTATGTATGTTTCCACTATTTACATGACAACATTAACAATATATATATTATTGTAGCACCCTCTAGTGTGTGCTAGGAGTGAGAGTAGGAAAAATTATAGTTTAGCTCAGGGCTAAGACTGAGCTATGGAATCTGGGTTAGGGTATACTAAAGTTTGCACTGGGCGACTCATTCTGGTAGCTCTCTGGTGTCTCCCCCTGGTCTAGAAGGTTGGAGAATCTTCTAGGATTAGTGGGTGAAGGTAAGGAGAAGCTGCCTTGAATATTTATGGAAACTCAGCCAATCCCCAGTAATGGGCTGGCAGGGGGCAGAAAATACCTCATAAATGTGCAGGAATGGGAAATCCTTGCCCATCTGTGGCTCCTGTAGGGGTGCACCACATTATCATTCATTAAACTGGCCACATTTTGAAAAATCATGCATACTATGATTACTTGTCCAGGATATAAGTAATTATGAGTCTTGGATGGTCTTCAATTAACTGATCTAGCCTTTACATAGAAAGGACTTCCATTCCATGCTTTCTTTTTTCATTTGTGGTTTATCTTTTAGTGCAACAAAATAAAATAATAAATTTGTCGGAAACTGTTGCAGCATCTGTTATTTGACAAGTTCACTGTAAGTGCATAACTAAAGGCAATTGAAAACTAAGTGCTTGAAGTGGAAAAATTGCCTCAATATGGGTATAAAGGACTAAATTATTTTGAGAAAGCACAAAACTTGCTTTATTTTGCTGCGGACTTGTAGAAGGAATAACTGCAAGCCTGCATATAGTGGTATACATTTTTCTGGCCATTGGTTTATCTTATAAATACAGAAGCTGGTCAAGCCTGCAGATGTAAAACGTTCTTGATGTTGAATAAAATAACAATAAATTATTATGAAAAATGTATACATCCAAAGCAAATACGATACCTACATTAATAATCTGGTGCAATTGAAAAGTTCCATAGGAATTGCAATGGTGCCATTTTAATGAATACATGAAATAAAGACATACATATCTTCAATAAAAAAAAAAAGATAATAATGTCCAGCATAATGCCAGATGGCAAGAATAACAACATCATTATATTCTTTATCACAAATAAATTATTGCACAGCTTCCGTCCACATAAAACAGATGTGCTCTTCATGAGAGTATGTAAAATTATGACTGCACTTTCAGAAGCAGAGATCACAGAACAGCCATTTGTCCTAATGAAATAAAGCCTTAATGATTTATGTGTAATATCCACCATGAGACTGGATAACAGGATGCACCTGA
Source organism: Pelophylax lessonae (assembly GCF_965119305.1). Classification (NCBI taxonomy): domain Eukaryota; kingdom Metazoa; phylum Chordata; class Amphibia; order Anura; family Ranidae; genus Pelophylax; species Pelophylax lessonae. Next base: position 660,831,568 of record NC_138768.1, read on the forward strand.
GAAATAAAATAAAAAGAACTCTGCATTGTTATATGGTCCACTTAATGAATTTCACATATACATCTGCTGTCTCTAGAGATAACACAGGGATGTCCCGCTCAGGTGTGCGCTGTAGTCCTTATGAGCAATCAGTGATGTCATCCAGGGTGATGAGCGATAGCTATTCGTCATCTTTATTCCAAAAGTATTTGGCTTCAACGTTACTGTTATGTTTATCAGGTGTGGAGTAATGTAACAAAACAATTGCTTGGGTTCAAGGTCAGAGGTGTTTCAGCAGAGCTGCCTTGTTTATTGCAGTTCCAAAAGCATTCAATGCCTTCCCCAAACAATCACCACCAGCTGTATCAGGACTCTGGGGAATTAAAATCTGTCTATAAAACAAAGAACCCATTTCAGTATGCTTTTCTTGAAGTGCCAAATCCCACCTAGCTGGTATTTCTGGAGAACATTTTGCTTAAAGTGGAACTTTAGTCAGAAAATGAAGTCCTGCTAGATCACTTCAGGCTGGCCCCTTTTGCAGGTATAGCTATGTAAAACATTAAAAATAAGTGCCTATACTGTTTCAAATTCAATAATACACTATCTCACCCTGCACTGCACATGCTTAGTTGTGCTCTCTTTTTTGGCACTGTGCCAAAAAATGTAGAGGCCAATCTGCTGACAGCTTAACCACTTAAGGACCAAGGCTATTTCTTGTTGTTTACAAGTAAAAAAAATGTATATTTTACCTTTCCTGGATGGGTAGACTTACTGGTTTTAAAATGACCATACTCCCATGTATTCTATACTACTTCAGAATCCTTCCCATATGCATCCCTCGACAAATTGTTTCATATATTGCAGGCTGATTTATCTAAGTTTGTATGGTTGGGCAAAAGGCAGAGATGTGCACCTTCTATACTTATGAAACATAAGAAAGTGGGTGGTATGGGAATCCCTAATTTTAGGGACTATCATACAGCTGTTATACTAGATCAACTGAAATTTTGAGTCTCCGAACCCTATATCAATCCATGGTGTGAACTAGAGCAGGATTCTGTCCCATCTGGCAGTCTAAGGAACTTCCTTGTTGCAGCCTTGACTAAGCTCACAGTCACTCACCAGACTTACCTGATTATCGAAGCAGCCTTGACTGCATTGTCGTCTTATCTAAAGCTCAACAACAAAACATCCCAACTCACTCAAATCCCCATCCCTATAGAGGTTCTTCAAATTCTATAACCGCATTTATACCTTAAACATTGGATATCCCATAGGATACACAGCATGGAAGATTTAATTTTCAACTGTAAAATACTCCAGTTTCCAACCTTGCAACACCGATTTTGAATTTCCTCTAGAGACTTCCTGACATATGCTAGTATAGCAGCGTACCTCTCCCAGCACCTTGTAACAAACTTATATATCCCTACATTGGTGTGGTCCTTTTGTAACTCTAAATCTAAGGGGGTAAGAGGTATTTCATTGTTTTATCTTGATCTTAACTCAAAAGACAGTTTCACAAAGAGCCCCCCCTTGATTAAATGGTAAACAGACCTGCAAACGTCTTATTTAGAGGAGCAGTGGAAAAATGGCAATTTGTTGTAATCAGAAATTCACAAAATGTGCAAATTACTGGGAAACGGGTCAAAAAATCCTCTTGAGATGGTACCTCACTCCCTACACTATAGCGAAATTTACTAAGGGTGGGGACAATTCCTGTTGAAGAGGTTGCGGCAGAGTGGGAACCTTGCCTCACATGCTATGGGCCTGTCTGCATCTTAGAAGTTTCTGGAACTCAGTATTTAACCGCTTGCCGACTGCGCACAGTATATTTACTGTGGCAGTCGGCCCCGGCCAGGCAGAGTGACGTAGGTCTACGTCGCTCGCCTGTCACTCCTTCCAGAGCCAATAGCGGGCGGGCGTGCGCCCGCTGAGGCGCGCGCCCGCTGAGGCTCGTTCACGGAGGAGTGCGGGAGTGTGACTGGCGGACCCGATGTCCGCCGGTCACACTACGATCGCCGGTACAGCGGGAGAAAGACAGAGCGGCTTATGTAAACAAGCCGCCTGTCAGTTCTCCCTGTGTAAAAGTGAAGATCAAACAGTTCTACTATGTAGAACTGTTGATCTTTGTTTTTACACTAGTAGACCTGTCCCTGCACAGTTAGAAACACGCCCCTAGGACACACTTAACCCCTCCCTGTCCAATACTGTTAACCCCTTCCCTGCCAGTGTCATTTTTGCAGTAACAGTGCATATATATAGCACTGATTACTGCAGTAATGTCACTGGTACCCCCAAAAGTGTCAAAAATGTCAGTCAAGGGTCCGATCTGTCCGCCGCAATGTCGCAGTAAGGCAAAAAAAATCGCAGATCGCCGCCATTGCTCGTTAAAAAAAAAAACACCAAAAATGACAAAAATCTTTCCCTTTGTTAGTAAACGCGATAACTTTTGCGCAAACCAATCAAAATACGTTTTTTGCGATTTTTTTTTACCAAACATAGGTAGCGTAAAACAAATTGGCCGAAAATTTTAAAAAATTTTGATTTTTACATTTTTTTTTGGGGGAATTTCATATAAAAAAAAGTGAAAAATATTGTTGTTTTTGCAAAAATTACGCTCTTTTTTTGTTTATAGCGCGTGATCAAAAAATCGCACAGGTGATCAAATATCACCAAAAGAAAGCTCTGTTTGTGGGAAAAAAAGGATGTGAAATTAGTTTAGGTACAGCGTCGCACGACCGCGCGATTGTCCGTTAAAGTCACGCAGTAAAAAATCGCAAAAAAAACCCTGGTCTTTTAGCAGGAAAATCCTCCGGTGGTAAAGTGGTTAAGCTTCTTGCTGAAGTTTCCAGAGTTTGGGTTAAAGCAAACTTGGGACAAGCAATTTTTTCCATTAATCTTGACAAATACCCTCTTCAAGTGAGACTTATTGTGGTCAATATACTTGCAGTAGCAAGACTTATGATCCTTAGAAAGTGGAAATCCTCGGCTATCCCCTGCATTTCTGAACTTAAATGCCAGTTAGATATTCTCCAGTATGAGACTTTAATGGGAACCAAAATAAATTAAACCAGCATTGGGAACCCTGGCTGACATACAAAATGAGTCTCCACAGGGTCTAATGCCTTTACCTTCTTTCTTTTCTTTTATAACTTACTAAGTTAATAGTAGCTTCTAATGCTGATGCTATATATAGATTTGTTTGATGTTATCCACTTTAGATCTATGAGAATGGACAACTGCACTACTTCCTTGTATTGTTGATGCTGTTTGAAATTTTATTATGCATCACATTTAAAGATTTTTTTCTGTACTTTGTTTAAAATTCTAATAAAAACCATTTGAAATAAAAAATTGATTTTTAATTCATACTTACCTTTAAAATCCATTTCTTGAAGTACATTACGGGACACCGAGACAAAAATCATAATATATGGGTTATATAGCCACCTATAGGTGAAGGACACTGGCAACCAATCAGAATTGATGACCCCCTATATAACCCCTCCCACACAGGAAGTACCTCAGTTAAGTAGCAAGCAATAAAAGAGCCCATAGAAGAGGGGAGGGACCTCTGTGTCCCATGATGTACTCCAAGAAATAGATTTTTCAGGTAATTATGAATTAAAAATCCATTTTTCCTTTCGTACATCACGGGACACAGAACAATAAATCATAACATATGGGATGCCCCAAAGCAATGCATCTGAGGGGAGGGGGACACCAAAAAATACTGCCATCTGACCCTTAACAGAAGGATTACACCGCTGCCTGCAGCATACTGTGGCCAAAAGCAGACTCCTCCTGGGTCCCAACATCCACTCGATAGAAACAAGTGAATGTATGCACCAACGACCACATCGCGACCTTGCAAATCTGAGCCATAGAGGCTTGATGGCGATGTGCCCTAGAGGCACCTACTCCTCTGGTAGAATGTGCCTTTACAGGAAAAGGTGGAACCTTTCCTACTAAATCATACGCCTGGGTAATAACCTGGGGAATCCAACAAGAAATTGTAGATTTAGATGCGGCCAATCCCTTTCTGGGGCCTTCTGGCAGTACAAACAAGCTCTCGGTCTTACGAATCTGAGCTGTTTCCTGTAAAAAAAATCTTAAGTGCACGATTATATCAAGAGAATGTAATAACTTTTCCTCCTCTGAGTGAGGATCTGGAAAAAAAGAAGGTAGCATAATGTTCTGATTCAAATGAAAGGCGGACACTACCTTGGACAAAACAGCTGGGTGAGGATATAAAATCACCCTATCTTGATAAAATATCAAGAATGGCTCTTTACAAGAAAGAGCTGCTAGTTCCGATACCCTTCTAGCCGAAGTTATCGCAATCAAAAAGACCAGTTTTGTGGTCAAAAGAACCAGGGGAACCTGCCCCCAGAGGTTCAAAAGGCTGTTTTTGCAAAACTGCAAACACCAAATTTAAGTCCCAAGGACATAACGGTGGCTACACTGGTGGCAGCAAATGTAATGATCCCGAATAGTTCCAGAAACAAAGGTTTGAACCAATGAATGGGAAGTAATTGGTTCCTAGAAAAAAAAAAAATGATAAAGCTGAAATCTGCCCTTTAACCACTTGCCTACAGTGCACTTTCACCCCCTTCCTGCCCAGACTGATTTTCAGCTTTCAGCGCTCTCACACTTTGAATGACAATTACTCAGTCATGCAACACTGTACCCATAAAAAATTTGTGTCCTTTTTTTCACACAAATAGAGCTTTCTTTTGATGGTATTTAATCACTACTGGGTTTTTTATTTTTTGTGCTATAAATAAAAAAAGACTGAAAATATTGTGAAAAAACGCATTTTTCTTTGTTTCTGTCATAAAATTTAGCAAATGAGTAATTTTTCTTCACAAATTTTGGCCAAAATTTATACTGCTACTTATCTTTGGTAAAAATAACCCAAATAAGTGTATATTATTTGGTCTTTGTGAAAGTTATAGAGTCCACAAGTTATGGTGCTAATCATTGAAAATTGATCACACTTGACCACACCTGATGTACTGAAGGCCTATCTCATTTCTTGAGACACTAAAAAGTCAGGAAAGTACAAATACCCCCCAAATGACCCCTTTTTGGAAAGTAGACATTCCAAGGTATTTAATAAGGGGCATGGTGAGTTTTTTGAAGTTGTCATTTTTTCCCAAAACTCTTTGCAAAATGAAGATTTTTTTTTTTTTTTTTTTTACAAATTGACGTATTAACAGGTTATTTCTCTCACACAGCATATGTATACTTGCAACTACACCCCGAAACACATTCTACTACTCCTTCTGAGTATGGCGATACCACATGTGTGAGACTTTTTCACAGCCTGGCCACATACAGAGGCCTAACATCCAAGTAGTACTGTCCGCAATTCTAGGAGCACAAATTACACATATAATTTCCTGACAACCTATCGTACTTTTGAAGGCCCTGGAGCACCAGGACAATGGAAACCCCCATAAAATGACCCCATTTTGGAAAGCAAACAGCCCAACGTATAATTTTTGAGGCATAATGAGTCTTTTGAATATGAAATTTTTTCCAAAAGTTTTTGGAAAATGTGGAAAGAAAATGAAAACACATTTTTTTTACACAAAGCTGTCCATTTATGCAATATTTCTAACACATAGCATGTACATAGCAAAAATTGCACCCCAAAATACATTCTGCTATTCCTCCTGAGTATGGCGATACCACATGTGTAACACTTTTTCACAGCCTGGCCACATACATAGGCCTAACATTCAAGTAGCGCTTTACACAAAGTTGTCCATTTATCCACTTTAAGACTGGGCCTATTTTTGACACTTGGTGTTTACAAGCTAAAATCATTTCTTTTGCTAGAAAACTACTTGGAACCCCCAAACATTATATATTTTTTTTTAGCAGAGACCCTAGAAAATAAAATGGAGATCGTTGCAATATTTTTTATCACACCATATTTGCGCAGCAGTCTTCCAAATGCGATTTTTTTTTTAAAAATTCACTTTTTTGAACTATAAAATAAGAAAACAGTAAATTTAGCCCAATTTTCTTCCATAATGTGAAAGATTATGTTACGCCGAGTAATTAGATACCCAACATGTCATGCTTCAAAATTGCGCATGCTCACAGAATGGCGCCAAACATTGGTACTTAAAAATCCCCATAGGCAACATTTTAAAAATTTCTGCAGGTTACTAGCTTAGAGTTACAGAGGAGGTCTAGGGCTCAAATTATTGCTCTCGCTCTAACAATCGCGGCGATACCTCACATGTATGGTTTGAACACCGTTTACATATGTCGGCGGGACTTGCGTATGCGTTTGCTTCTGCGCGCAAGCTAACGGGGACAGGGCGCTTTAATTTTTTTTTTTTTCCTATTTATTTTATTTATTATTTTTTTATTTTTACACAGTTTAAAAAAAAAATGTTTTGATCATTTTTATTCCTATTGCAAGGAATGTAAACATCCCTTGTAATAGAAATAGGCATGACAGGTCCTCTTTATTGTGAGATCTGGGGTCAAAAAGACCTCACACCTCACAACTACACTAAAAAAGAAAAAAAAAAATTGTTAAAAGAGGAAAAAAAAAAAAGAGAAAAAAAAAGCGGCCCTTTAAACCGGTTGCTAGGCAACGTCTTTTGACGTAGCTCCGGTCCTCCAAGACCATAGAGTCGAGTGAGGGCCATCTTGCCCTCACTCGACTTCCTGTCTCTGAGGATCCAGGACCGGATAGTTTTCCCCGCTACCGGCGGGTCCGGTAAGCTGGAAAAACGTCTGGGACGCGGCGGGAGGGGGGGGGAGCACCTCTTCCCCTGCACCGTAAGGGTAATTCCGCGGCGAATCCGCCACTGGGACCACCCTTATCTGAAAGCCGACCGCCCGCCGTTTCAAAAAATACCGGGGTTATGGGGGCTATCTGCTGCCATAACCCCAGTATTTAGCTTTTAATGGCCGACGCATATAGTCGTTAGGCGGTCAGTAAGTGATTGCATGTATATGGCAAACAGGTGACGATGACTGATGGGGTGACAGGTGACGATGACTGATGGGGTGACAGGTGACGATGACTGATGGGGTGACAGGTGACAATGACTGATGGGGTGACAGGTGACGATGACTGATGGGGTGACAGGTGACGATGACTGATGGGGTGACAGGTGACGATGACTGATGGGGTGACAGGTGACAATGACTGATGGGGTGACAGGTGACGATGACTGATGGGGTGACAGGTGACGATGACTGATGGGGTGACAGGTGACGATGATTGATGAGGTGACAGGTGATGATGATTGATGAGGTGACAGGTGACGATGATTGATGAGGTGACAAGTGACGATGATTGATGGGGTGACAGATGACAATCACTGACGGGGTGACATGTGACGATGATTGATGGGGTGACAAGTGACGATCACTGATGGGGTGACAAGTGACGATGATTGATAGGGTGACAGATGATGATGACTGATGGGGTGACAGGTGACGGTGATTGATGGGGTGACAGGTGACGGGCGATGGTCACTGATGGGTGACAGGTGACGGGCGATGGTGCACGGCGGTACTGATGGCAGTCTCTGGTGACCGGTGAACTTTAGGCTACATTCACATGTGAGCGCAGCAATCGCGGGCAGAATCACTGATATTCTGCCCGCGATCCAGAAATCATTGCAAACTGCGGGACGCCTGTGCGTTGCCAGTGATTTGCAATAGCACCCCAAACGCTGTGCGATGTTGCTGCGATTTCCGCCTGCCGAATCGAGGTAACATCACGCAAACAACACATGACGCCCCAAAGAAGCTCTTGTACCTTTTTTGGGCGTCATGCGTTGCTTGCGCGATGTTACCGCGATTCGGCAGGCGGAAATGGCGGCAACATCGCACAGCGTTTGGGGTGCTATTGCAAAAAACAGGCAACGCAAAGGCGTCCCGCAATTTGCAATGATTTCCGGATCGCGGGCAGAATCGCTGTGATTCTGCCCGCGATCGCTGCGCTCACATGTGAACGTTATGGGTGTCAATTTCTGGGCACTGATGAGGTGACTGTTGGGTGACAGGTGACATTGGGGGGGGGCTGAGGACTGTGTGGGGACCTTTATTAGTGTGATTTTACTTTTTACAGGTACACAGAGCAGTAACTCACTGTTTCTAGCTCTGCTCCCCTCACACTGGAAGCTGTGTGAGGGTAGAAGAGCTAGTAACAGTGAGTTACTGCTCTTTGTTTACATTTTGTGATCGGCTGTGAATGGATTCACAGCCGATCACATAGTAAACAGTCACTGTCAGTGACTGTTTACTACTGCCGGTGACAGCTGTGTTCCTACGGAACACAGTGCCACCGACATGACCGCGCTGCGCGCTCACGATCGCGCATGCGCGGTCATCTCCCGGGCTCCTCTATTGTGATCGGCTGTGTCATTGGAACACAGCCGATCACGTGGGAAACAGCCACGCCCATTGGCTGTTTCCCCCTGCCGGTGACGGGGAGTGTCCCGGGGACACCCCGACACCGGCAGTGCAGGGCGGCGCGCACACGATCGCGCGCCTGCCCTGTTTCCTGGGATCACGTCATATGACGTCTTCCCAGGATAATGGTCGCACCGCTCCGCCGTCAATTGACGGCGGGCGGGCGGCAAGTGGTTAATCATGCTCAGGGCTAATTTCATATCTACCCCTGCTTGCAGGAAGGATAGCATTCTCCCAATAATATAAGTGTGGGGGTGCCATTTCCTGGCTTAACACCAAGCAATGTAGGATTTCCAGACCCTGTAATAATTATTTATTGAGACTGGCTTCCTGGCATTTATCAGTGTATGAACTGCGGGGCCAGATACACCCAAGATTAAGGCTTCAATAGCCAAGCCGTCAAATTTAGAGACTGTACAGCAGGGTGGAATATCGGACCTTGAGAGAGCAGGTCCGGACGCAGTGAAAGAACCCAGAGCCTTGTCACTGCCAACCTTTGGACTTGTGCCTACCAAATCCTCCTTGGCCAAGCCAGAGCTAACAAAATTACTGATTTCCCCTCCAGCTGGATCCTGCGCAACAAATGTGATATCAGCTGTACCGGAGGAAAGGCATAGATCAAGGAATACTCCTCCCAAGGAGTGACCAAAGCATCCACTCCGACTGCGAGTGGATCCCTGGTCCTGGACACAAATCTCTCCAATTTGTTGTTGAACCTGGATGCCAACAGATCTACGTCTGGGACCCCCCCCCCCCCCCCCCCCAGCGTAGGCAGATCAATTGAAAAATCTCGGGATGTAAAGACCATTCCCTCGGAAACATCTGTTGATGGCTCAAGAAATCTGCCTGTCAGTTCTCTATTCCTGGAATTAACACTGCTGTCAGGTGTGGCAAAAACTTCTCTGCCCAGGACAGGATAATATCCACCTCTTTCTGGGCTGATCTACTCCTTGTGCCTCCTTGATGGTTGACATAAGCCTTGGCCATGGCATTGTCAGATTGCACCCTGACAGGGTGACCCCGAAGTCTGGGCGTCCAGAATCTCAGAGCCCTACTGACTGCTCAAATTTCCAAAACGTTGATGGGGAGACCATTTCCCCTGGACAGTATCTACCTACAGAACCGCTCCCCAGCTGGAGAGACTGGCATCTGTAGTCACTACCATCCAGGTCACTGGGAGAAAGGATTTCCCCTTCTCCAGATTTCTGGTCAACAACCACCAATTCAGACTCTATCGTACTCTTGGTAAAATGAATTGGCGTTAATCGCCAATAGTACCTACGCAAATGGTAAAAAATATAAGTGATATTCAGATGTATGTGTTAAACGAATCCATAAAGTGCAATATAAAAGTGCATGTGTGACACAAATTTATATATTGGTATAAACCAAAGAAGGGGGCTGCAGCCAATCAGCCCAAACCCAAGCCCAAGCGAGGTCTATAGTATACGTCCACCGGAAGCAAGACATCCGGATATTTGTAGTAAGGGCGGAACACGTTTCCTTGGTAAAGGAGTTTGCCCCTTCTTCCGGGATAGTGTGATCGGTCAGCTTGTTTATTGATGTCTTGCTGATTGGCTGAAGGAGGGGGTTGGAACACATACTTAAACTACCAATAGAGTGATTGCGACCATATGACCCTTGACAACGACGGCCTGCGTGCTGACTAAACCGGTCGGGACTTTTGGAGCGCAATCACGCTGTTACGCCATTTCCGGGATCGGATGACACGCATAGAGCGTCGCGGAAGCGGCACTTGCTTATGTCATCTCCGGACCCTGTTTGACTGAATGCCCGCTATATTGTTTTAAATGCAAGTGTATCTACCTTATTTTTATTAAATTGCTTGAACGTACTTCACCATTCTGGCCATTCCTTTATTTATTCACCACTGAGGAGCATGAGGTTGGCAGAGGAGTGCGGAGTATATCTGTTATACAGGCGATTGCAAGGTGGATTATTCAGGAGGGCTCAGACTCACTCTGGATTATGATCATTGTGTCACACTTCTGCTTGCATTGACCCCCTATAATCAAGGGGTTGGTGCCTTCTGTTAAACATTCCCACACACTGGGTGTCCATGTGGTGAAGGGAGTGATGATTTGTTTTCATGTGGAAGAATCATCCTTTAGAGACTGCACAATTCATTTTCTGTTGGTGTATGGGACTTTATTTATGATTCACTCATTTACCAATTGTTGATGCACTTTATATTTGATAATGCACTTTGTATTTAAGAATATATGAATTTTATATATTTTAGGTGAGCGCAGCTCCGTACACTTTAAGTGTATTTTCTACGTACTCTTGTTAGCAGAGATATGGGCAGAGATATGGGCCAGTCCAAGGACTGAATTTTTCCGTTCCATGCAGACAGAATGTTGTTGTGTAAGGGTCTGGCATGGAATTGAGCATAGGGAATTGCCTCGAAAGTGGACACCATCTTCCCCAGTAACATCATGCAAAGACATATAGACGCATATCTCAGTCTTACTATAGACCAAACCTGACCCTTCAGGTCTGAGACCCTTCGTGCTGGCAAGAATATCTTTGCCTGCACCATGTCAACAAGAAGCGCTAAGTTCAGTAGCCAACCCAGACATTCCAAAAACTGTACTGTCTGAAGGATATTTCGGCTAAGAGCCTATGCAGATCAATCTATTAGTAATAGATCGTCCAGTTATCCTATTACAGATATACCTCGGGACCTTAGAGCAGCCAATACTTTGTGAACACTCTTGGAGCTGTGGCCAACCCGAAGGACAGGGCCACAAACTGGAAATTATGGTTTCCAATTGCAGAACGAAGGAACCTTTGATGGGTCTGAAATATAGGCACATGAAGATATGCAACCTTGATGTCTATGGATGCTAGAAATTCCTCTTTCTGCAATTGATTCCATGCGGAAAGAATGAATGTTCAGAAACTGATTAAGCGCCTTGAGATCCAAAATAGGTCACACATCCCGTTTGCTTTGGGGATTATGAAAAGGTTTGAGTAAAAACCCTTGAACCTTTTGTTTTCTGGGACCTCATTTACCACCCTCTGAGCTCTCAGCTGATCCAATGCCTGAAAGAGAGAGCTTTCTTTTAGGGGATCTGTTGACCTTACAAACTGAGGGATGCGGGAACACCCGAAATCCCAGCTTGTATCCCTGTAAAATGGTGGAGACGACCCAGTTATCCTGAATCAACTCCACCCATAACCCTAAGAACTGCAGGAGCCTTCCCCCCACCCAGGCAAGTGGGGGCGCCCCTTCACCGAGAGGGCTTAGGGGAAGACTAGGCTAATCTCTGGGCCCAGGGCTTTTTCTGACCCTGCCCTGAAGGCTTGGGTCTGGATGCAGATGGTTGAGGCCGTCGCCACTCCCTGGAATTGGAAGCACTGGTATTATGAGTGCTGTGGATCTTAAAGGAAGGACGCCTGCTCTTCCTCTTTACAGGTAGCAATGTAAGCTCCCCCCCCCCCCCCCGAGATCTTTTGAATATATTTATCTAGATCATCACCAAAAAGGCATTCCCCCCGAAAGGGGAAGCTAGCCAGTAATTTTTTACATGGTAATTCCGCAGACCAGCTCTTTAACCAAAGGATTCTGCGCATATGCACTGTCATCAGAGCAAACTGTGACATTTGCCTTATGGAGTCTATAAGAGCATCTACTGTGAAACACAAAGTGTGAGGTAGATCTGACAGATCTTCCATAGGCTCTTCTGGAGAAGGAACTGTCTTGGCCACTCGCTTTATGCGGTCTTTCAAAGACTGACAAACTCCTATGGCTGCTACCACTGGTTGTACTGCAGAACCTGCAACCGCAAAGGAGACTTTCAATAAAGATTCCAACTTTTTATCCGCTGGATCTTTAAAAACCTTGGCATTATCCATGGGACAGGTTAAATTCTTGTTAACCGAAGAAATGGCTGCATCCACAGTGGGAATTTTCCATCTCTTAGAAAACGTATTCTCCATAGGATATAACAATGAAAACCTTTTAGGAGGAACAAACATCCTATCAGGATGATCCCAATCATTATACACTTCTTGCCTAAAGAGTGGATGTATGGGAAATGACCGAAGACTCCAAGGAGTGCGCAAAGAACCCAGGGAGGAAAAAGAGGTTTCAGTTGTCTCTAAGGGCGGAAGTTTAAGCTCAGCCCTGACCATCTCAGCAAGAGACTGGATAAACAATCTCTGGGATTGAGAGGCTGATAGAGACTCCTCTGACTCCCCGGAAGTGGAAATTTCAGCTTGACCTTCTATAGGGTCACCCTCAGCTACATCTTGCACATCCTCTGCTCAATCATGAACTGATTCAGGGGGCAGCTCAGGAGAGGGGGATATAAGCAGCTTCTTTCCTACATGTGGTGCTGCAATCATGTCAGCAATCCTACCCTCTAGGCTGGCTAATGCCGATGCCAAATCGTCCTTGGTAACATAGGCTGTGGCAGAAGTACACAGAGTAGCTACTATGCCTGACAACCGTAATTGCTCAGATTGGATAGATGCCTCTGGCTTATTAACAGGAGTAGACACAGTGGAAGCATGACTAGGACCTTTATGGTCTGACGGTGGGATCATAGTGCCCTTTCCAACTGTGCTGCCTCCAGCCCTTTTTTGGGCACACATTGCTTGTACTCAAGGGTTGTGCCAAGCTTATTCAGCCTAATGCACACAACACTAATTATTTCTAAAATACAGGACCTATTTGTGCCAGTAACATACACCCACAGTGACTCACGCAACCCAGCTGCTGCTGCTCCTTATCCCTTTCAGCCTGTGACAGAGGCTAGTGTGTTGGAGACAGTACAGTATCTGTACATGGATATCATATCCCCCCTCAATCGTCTCTTCTCCAGAGAGAATAAGTTCAGTGCTTGTAGTCTTTCCTCATAGCTGATGTCCTCCATTCCCCTAATTATTTTTGTTGCCCTTCTCTGGACTCTCTCCAATTCCAGCACATCCTTCCTGAGGAGCGGTGCCCAGAACTGGACAGCATACTCCAGATGTGGCCGGACCAGAGTCTTGTAGAGTGGGAGAATAATCTCTTTATTTATGGAGTGAATCCCCTTCTTTATACATCCCAGTATTCTGTTGACTTTGCTTGCAGCGGTTTGGCATTGCATGCCACTGCCAAGCCTGTTGTCTACCAGTACCCCCAGGTCCTTTTCCATCCTAGACTCACCTAGAGGTTCCCCCCCCCCCCCCCAGTGAGTAGCTTGCTTTCATGTTTCTGGCACCCAAGTGCATTACTTTACATTTTTCAACATTAAACCTCATCTGCCATGTAGTTGCCCACCCCGTTATTTTGTTCAGGTCCGCTTGTAAGGTTTCCACATCCTGCATAGACGATATTGGAATGCTTAGTTTAGTATCATCCACAAATACTGAGATTGTGCTAGATATCCCATCCTCTAGATTATTTATGAATAAATTAAACAGGATTGGCCCCAGGACAGAACCTTGGGGGACCCCACTTTCCACACCCACCCAATCCGAGTACTCCCCATTAATCCTCTGCACTCTCCCCTGGAGCCAGTTCTCTATCCAGGTACTTACCCTGTGGTCCATATCTACCCTCCTTAGTTTGAACAGTAAGCGTTTGTGGGGAACGGTGTCAAAGGCCTTTGCAGGTCCAGATACACCACATCCACAGGCTTACCTTTATCTAGGTGGCAGCTCACTTCATCATAGAAGGTTAATAGATTGGTTTGGCAAGAACGATTTTTCATGAATCCATGCTGATTACTACTAATAATACCATTTTCATTACTAAAGTCTTGTATGTGGTCCCTTATCATCCCCTCCAAAATCTTGCAGACTACTGATGTTAGGCTGACCGGCCTATAGTTACCCGGGATATAGCTCGGCCCTTTTTTAAATATTGGTACCACGTTGGCTTTTTTCCAATCAGCTGGCACCATACCCGTCTGTAGACTATCCTTAAAGATCAAGAATAATGGTCTGGCAATCACCTGGCTGAGCTCTTTAAGAACCCTCGGGTGCAAGCCATTCGATCCAGGTGATTTATTTATGTTAAGTTTCTCTAGTTTAGTTCTAAGTCTATCTTCTGTTAGCCATGGCGGTACTTCCTGAGGTGTATTATTTAGTTTGGCCTTACAAGCTGGGTTAGTGTAGCCTCCCGATTCTTTTGTGAAGACTGAAGATAAGAAATTATTTAACACTTCAGCCTTTTCTCTGTCCTCTGTGGCCAAGTTTCCTTTGTCGTCTTTTATAGGGCCAATGTGTTCTGGCCTCGCTTTCTTACTGTTTATAAACTTAAAGAATTTCTTGGGGTTCTTTTTACTCTCTTCCGCTATATGTCTCTCGTGTTCTATTTTAGCCGCCTTGATTTCGTCTTTACATTTCTTATTACACTCTTTGTAATGCTTGAATGCTGCCAATGACCCCTCAGTCTTGTATTTTTTGAAGGCCTTTTCTTTAGCATTAATATGCATTTTTATGTTGGAGTTTAGCCACCCAGGGTTTAGTTTTGCTCTTTTAAATTTATTTCCCTTTGGAATGCACTGGCCAATCCCTTTGTTTTGTATGCTCTTGAAGCACTCCCATTTTTCCTCCGTGTTTTTTGTTCCCAGGGTTCTATACCATTTGAAATTTTCTAGCAGAGAGCACAGTTTGGGAAAATTGGCTCTTTTGAAATTCAGTGTCCTTATATTACTCTTGTGTTTCCTATTACTATGATTAATACTAAAACTAATTGACCTATGGTCACTGTTTCCTAAGTTGCCCCGTATTTCAATATCCATGAGCAGGTCTGTATTGTTGGTAATCAGTAGGTCAAGTACCGCATTGTTTCTTGTTGGTGCATTCACCATCTGACCCATGAAATTGTCCTGCAAAACATTTATGAACTGCCGGGCCTTGGCCGAATGCGCGGTTCCTTCTGCCCAGTCTATATCTGGATAAAATAAAGTCCCCCATTATAATGACATTTCCCATCCTTGCTGCCAAACCTATCTGTAAAAGGAGGTCCGCCTCCCCCTCCTCCCTCTGGTTGGGGGGCCTATAGCATACGCCCAATATTACCTTCCCTATAGTGCCTTCCCTTTTAAGTTCTACCCATAGGGATTCTGCCTCGTCCATAGCTCCATTATTAATATCATCCCTCATATTTACCTGTACACTGTTCTTAATATACAGACATACCCCTCCCTCTTTTTTACCTTCTCTATCCCTGTGATAAAGGCAATACCCCTGAATGGTCGCCATCCAATCATGAGAGCTGTCGAACCACGTCTCTGTTATCCCCACAAAATCTAAGTCCTCCTCAAACGTCAGCAGCTCCAGCTCTCCCATCTTGTTGGACAGGCTTCTGGCACTGGCATACAAACCTCGTAATTTTGACCAGTTACATATATCCTCATTTGATGTTGTTTTTAGTTAGTTGTGTTCATTATTATTATAATATTGTAATTATTAAAGGGAGCAGTGCATAAAATACAGTGGGTACGGAAAGTATTCAGACCCCCTTAAATTTTTCACTCTTTGGTATATTGCAGCCATTTGCTAAAATCATTTAAGTTCATTCTTCTTCCTCATGAATGTACACATAGCACCTCATACTGACAGAAAAACACAGAATTGTTGACATTGTTGCAGATTTATTAAAAAAGAAAAACTGAAATATCACATGGTCCTAAGTATTCAGACCCTTTGCTCAGTATTTAGTAGAAGCCCCCTTTTGATCTAATACAGCCAGGAGTCTTTTTGGGAAAGATGCAACAAGTCTTTCACACCTGGATTTGGGGATCCTCTGCCATTCCTCCTTGCAGATCCTCTCCAGTTCTGTCAGGTTGGATGGTAAACGTTGGTGGACAGCCATTTTTAGGTCTCTCCAGAGATGCTCAATTGGGTTTAAGTCAGGGCTCTGGCTGGGCCATTCAAGATCAGTCACGGAGTTGTTGTGAAGCCACTCCTTCGTTATTTTAGCTGTGTGCTTAGGGTCATTGTCTTGTTGGAAGGTAAACCTTCGGCCCAGTCTGAGGTCCAGAGCACTCTGGAGAAGGTTTTTGTCCAGGATATCCCTGTACTTGGCCGCATTCATCTTTCCCTCGATTGCAACCAGTCGTCCTGTCCCTGCAGCTGAAAAACACCCCCACAGCATGATGCTGCCACCACCATGCTTTACTGTTGGGACTGTATTGGACAGGTGATGAGCAGTGCCTGGTTTTCTCCACACATACCGCTTAGAATTAAGGCCAAAAAGTTCTATTTTGGTCTCATCAGACCAGAGAATCTTATTTCTCACCATCTTGGAGTCCTTCAGGTGTTTTTTAGCAAACTCAATGCGGGCTTTCATGTGTCTTACACTGAGGAGAGGCTTCCGTCGGGCCACTCTGCCATAAAGCCCCGACTGGTGGAGGGCTGCAGTGATGGTTGACTTTCTACAACTTTCTCCCATCTCCTGACTGCATCTCTGGAGCTCAGCCACAGTGATCTTTGGGTTCTTCATTACCTCTCTCACCAAAGCTCTTCTCCCTCGATAGCTCAGTTTGGCCAGACGGCCAGCTCTAGGAAGGGTTCTGGTCATCCCAAACGTCTTCCATTTGAGGATTATGGAGGCCACTGTGCTCTTAGGAACCTTAAGTGCAGCAGAAATCTTTTTGTAACCTTGGCCAGATCTGTGCCTTGCCACAATTCTGTCTCTGAGCTCTTCAGGCAGTTCCTTTGACCTCATGATTCTCATTTGCTCTGACATGCATTGTGATCTGGAAGGTCTTATATAGACAGGTGTGTGGCTTTCCTAATCAAGTCCAATCAGTATAATCAAACACAGCTGGACTCAAATGAAGGTGTAGAACCATCTCAAGGATGATCAGAAGAAATGGAAAGCACCTGAGTTAAATATATGAGTGTCACAGCAAAGGGTCTGAATACTTAGAACCATTCTGTGTTTTTCTGTCAGTATGGGGTGCTATGTGTACATTCATGAGGAAGAAGAATGAACTTAAATGATTTTAGCAAATGGCTGCAATATAACAAAGAGTGAAAAATTTAAGGGGGTCTGAATACTTTCCGTACCCACTGTATTTACAATTTTTGCAATTTTTAACCTTTTAAGGTTTTGTTTGCTGTGTAAATATTTAAAATGGACTCACCAGTCCATCTTCACCCATCACGGTGAGCATTGTTTTGGAGACCATCAAGGACTTGGTCCCCTATATAAGAGGGGCCACAGCCTTAGACCTGTACAGTACCCTGCACAGAGCTCCTTTGGGGTTTGGTATTCCAAGGGTCCGGATCCCAGGGTCCAGCGCCCAAAAAGGACAGCATTACAGGCAAAACCTTGTATCTGCTTCCTGAGGCTCAGGTACTATCCTTTTAGTACATTGACTGTTTTAGATGGATCCGATAGCAACCCCCTTAGATCCAGTGATCTTTGATCCGGATATGTTAGCATAAACCTCTTTCTTCTTCTTTGAAACATAAACATGTGGGGCCCCTCTGCACAGCGACCTTCACCTTTTGGAAACTGGAGAAAAAACTGAGGTTATATAGGGGTCATCAATTCTGATTGGTTGCCAGTGTCCTTCACCTATAGGTGGCTATATAACCTATATGTTATGATTTATGGCTCTGTGTCCCGTGATGTATGAAAATAAATCAGTATTTTTTGCTAGAAAATTACTTAGAACCCCCAAACATTATATATACATATTTTTTTGGCAAACACTCTGGAGAATAAAATGGCGATCTTTGAAATATTTTTTGTTACGTGGTATTTGCGCAGCAGTCTTTCAAACACAATTCTTTTGGAAAAAATACACTTCACTGAATTAAAAAAAAAAAAAGGAAACAGTAAAGTTAGCCCAATTGATTTGTATATTGTTAAATATGATGTCATGCCGAGTAAATAGATACCTAACATGTTATGGTTTAAAATTGCACACACTCGTGGAATAGCAACAAACTGTGGTACACTAGAATTATTGCTCTTGCTCTGACGATCGTGGCGATACCTCACATGTGTTATTTGAACACTGTTTACATTTGCCGGCCCAACTTACGTATGTGTCTTCTTTGGTGCGCAAGCTCACAGGGACGGGGGCGCTTTAAAATTGTATTTATTTTTTTTCCTATTTATTTTATTTTATTTTTTATTTTTAACAATTTTCCCTAAAAAAAAAAAAAAAAAAAAAAAAATCTGATCACTTTTATTGCTGTCACAAGGAATGTAAGCAACCATTGTGACAGTAATACGCAGTGACAGGTACTCTTTATGGAGGGATCTGGGGTCTAAAAAACAGCTGCAGGCATCACCACTTATTCAAGCCGGTCTACAGGTACATTAGTTTGCAGGAAATGGTTAAAGACTTAACCTCTTCACGCTGGCGCCCTTTAAGAAGTTTAGGATGTTTAGAGGCCACTGCACTTGAGAAAGGAGCGCGCACGCCCTGTGAGGCTACTGCGCACGCTCGGAAACACGTTTTGCAATTGGCTGCTGGATCTGTCACGCTGGGCTCCCTTATATGTTGGCGCCGGATGTATTGAGGAGCAGGGCGCCCTTCTGAAGCCGCCAGCCATCCTACCTAACAGTCTCTCGGCTCACCAGGTGTCTCCCTGAGGAACAGAACACCTTCCTGAAGCCGCTGGCCATCCTACTATCTGGTCTCTTGGCCCTCCAGACATCTCCCTCCTTCACCATCCCCTGCACCACCTCTTGGAGCCACAAACATCCAGCCTTGGACCCCTGTGTTCCTGCAGACCACCTAACAGATGAGCTATTTTATACTGTTTTAAATGTGAGCAGTTTTCCTGTACCTGCCTCACCCTTTTAATTAAACTGATAACACTTAGAGGCGCTCTGCTTTTTGTTTTTAAATGTATATAACTAGTTTGCAATTTAATAAACTAAATCCTCAACTTGTGTTTGTGAACTATTAAAGTGAATTCATATTCACATATAAGGGAGAAAATACAATAAAACAAATTGCAAACTTATATAAAAGATTTCCAAAAGACAAAAATCTTTAAAAAAAAAACATTTTTTATATAAGCAAGTGTCCAGTGAAAGCTTGTGAAGAGTGCTCTTAGTTTAAAGCATCCATGTGACTTTTGTGCAAGGTGATTCTGTGTTTCATGCCCCCCCTAAGTAAATTCACTTACCAGACAATATGGGCCCATGGGCAGTACTGCATAGGGATCTTAACAAGCTTCAGCTGGTAAGTGTAGAGGATGGGGCTCCTTGGATGTCTCCTAATATCCAATACTTGGCATGGAAGATAGAGAAGATTCCAAAAGTGCAGTATGTTCAAAACCTTTATGAGATAAATCCAAAATAAATGCACTTACAATATATCAGACGTTATAAGGTATGTAGCTAAAAAGATTTAGAGCTCCTAGAGGCTGGTGTTTCAATGGCACCCTGTGCACAGCATAGGTAAAGCAGCGTACGTTCCAAAACACACTTCTGCTTGCGTTCCATTAGCCCGGAAATTATGTTGACGTTGCTGCAAAGGCCAGAATCTCGTTGTAGCATTTCGCCCCTCCCAGTGGGCATTCTCATAAACTTTTTTTTTTTTAAAGATTTTTTTCTTATGGAAATTTTTTTTAAAGTTTTTCGATTGTATTTTCTCCCTTATATGGGAATATGAATTCACATTATTAGTTCACAAAAGCGGGTTGATGATTTTGTTTATTTAATTGCAAACTAGGTATATACATTTGGTGTTTTGCACTGTCCTTAGCGCTGTGTTATGATTATCTAATTTTTTCTTAGGCTATACATGTAGTTTCCAGATTTACGATGGAAAAGATAGCAATTTGTAGCCCCCCAACTGCCCAGACTACATAAGAAGCAGCGGCAAGGTTGTTTGTGACTTGGTGTCACCCATATTCGGAAAGGGGTACCATTGATACGTGGACAATTATTACATAAGCTTGCCACTTTAGTCACCTTTATGATTTTGGAATTGACGCACATGGCACCGTGCGACCTAATCGCCGGGGCTTCCCCCAATGGCTTGTAGATTTCCGACTTAGACGGGGGTGAGAGCCTGCTTGAAGTGTAATAAATTGCTTGCAGTGAAGTGGAGGGACACACAGAAAACCTCTAGCCAGGTTGGTAAAATTATCATTTATTAATGCTTCTGTAGACGCCAAAGGCAACCTAGTCTGTAGGCCTACTAAAATCAACTAGGTTTTAAAACAATTTCACAATAATTGACAGCAAATCCTATGAATGCACATACTGTCACAGACCTTCTTAGCAATCCCCCTTTAACTATTATTTACCTACTTTTTCCCGGAGTCTCTGGATACCCTCAATGCTGATATCATCATTTCAGGACTAGATGGGGCCAAGGCCCCAGGACTAGGTGTGTTCACTTCAGAATTGTAGAAAATTTTGAAGAAGGACATCACTGATACTCTGGAGTCCCTTTAAAACACCATGTGGAATGGAGATTGATACTTGCCTATTGGCAATTAGACACATATAAATCTATTTTCTAAAAAGGGTCGAGACCCCACACAGCTAGAGTAATATAGACCTATATCACAAATATTGATGCAAAAATTATATTGGAAAATGTAAAAAAGAATGTTGCAACTGGCATTGATCCACACATAAGACAGGGCATGTAACTATAAGTAACTATAAGTAAGTATAAGTGTCATGAACTTGCAATAGTGTTTGGCAGCTTACCTGTTCCTTCTTGTCTGCATTAGGTCAGGTCAGATTCTCTTTCTGGTTCCTTTTTATCATCTCTCCTTCCTGTTCAGCCCCACCACAGGCAATCACAGGAAGTCTATATTAACCAGTGCACTGCAGGTCTGCTTTGCTGTTCAACAGTGTTTGTTTCTTGTTTCCCGTCTGCCGTGTGCTTGATCTACCTTTCAGTGTACCGACTTTGGCTTGTCTCTGACTTCTCCTGTTTGCCTGTGACCCTGACCTTTGGCCTGTCCCTTGGTTTACCTCGTCTGCTGTTGTCCCGACCTCAGCTTTCCCATCACTATCCATTGTGTCCTGAGTGGCTGCTTTCCCTCTCTCCCTACGGAGCGTGACCCGGGGAACCCCAGGGGCCGTGACCTGGGCCCAGCTGCAGCCAAGTCCATCCTCACCCCTAGAGGCTCTGGTGAACACCTGCAGGGTCTTAGACTCCACATCCTGGGGAATCTTGGGTTCACGTTTCTGTCCATCCGCAGCAGTCAGCTACTGGGTTCACTACCTTGCAGTGCACCCCTGCCTCCAACAGGGTGCAGTTGTCACCTGGCCACAGGTGACCTGGCAATAAGGAAGTATAAATGTTCTGTAGCAAAAGAGAGCACTCTTAAATTGGTTGAAAAAAGACACAAGTCCATCCAGTGCAACCCACAGAAAAACACACACACACACAAATCAAAACTTCCGTATATACAATCGTATACCCACAGTTGGTCCAGAGGATAATCAGTACAGTACCAGGTTCTCCACAGAATAGGGCAAATTTAAGTTTAATCAGTTCATAAATGAGGAGATGCCCAGTCGATTTGCCTTGCAGCTCTTGTAAAGGAGAAGGGAACTCTGAATGAAACAAAAGATATCAAAGTACAGAAGAGAGCACTGCCATAGTGTAGCATATCCTTTTTAATTAAAAAAGATAAAAAGTAACATACTCATAGTTTTAAATCATTGTACAGTAGAATATTGAATTAGATACCATATAACCAGGAACCACAGCTGAAGCAACCAGCATGGATGTACAGCTGCAGTAAATCTCAGAGCTTGCTTCAACTCTTCTGGGAAGGCTGTCTACAAGGTTTAGGAGTGTGTCTATGGGAATGTTTGACATTTCAGAAGCGCATTTGTGAGGTCAGGCATTGATGTTGGACGATACGGCTTGGCCCGCAGTCTCCTCTTTAATTCATCCCAAAGGTGTTCTATCAGGTTGAGGTCAGAACTGTGTGGGCCTGTCAAGTTCCTCCACCCCGAACTCTCTCATCAATGTCTTTATGGACCTTGCTTTCTGCACTGGTCCAAATTATTTGGTGGAGGGGGGATTAGGGTGAGGAGTTGTTTTTCATAGGGTGAGGAGTTGTTTTTCAGGGGTTGGGCTTGGCCTCTTAGTTCCAGTAAAGGTAACTCTTAGGGCGTCAGCATACCAAGACATTTTGGACAATTTCATGCTCCCAACTTTGTGGGAACAAAAAAGGAAAAAAGGTAGAACACCTTTGGGATGAATTAGAGCAGGGACTGCAAACCAGGCCTTCTAGCCCAACATCAGTGCCTGACCTCACAAATGCTCTTCTAGAAGAATGGTCAAACATTCCTATAGACACAATCCTAAACCTGTTATAGCTGCAAAGGTGGGCCAACTCAATATTGAGCCCTACGGACTAAGACTGGGATGCCAAGTTCATGTGTGTGTAAAGGCAGGCGTCCCAACACATTTGGTAATATAGTGTATGTCCATGCTTATATTCCCCTGAATGACCCACTACTTTTACTCTTCAGCCATTCTGCATCTATAAGGCCTCTAAAAATGGCTTAAATTCAGAGCGATTAAGTGTTTATCTACTAACAGCCAGGCATTATATTGCGTGGATTGAACACAACACCTCCTGATCATGAGTGTGGTGATCTGATGCTAAAACTTGTTGCACAGCACCTTGCAGACCTCTCTGGACTGGGCAATAGAGGGAACACCAGCCTAGAGCATTATCTCTGAAACCATTTATTCAAAAGAATACAAGTATGTCTACTTAAAAACGTCAAGACTGGCAAACCATATCAGAGTAATACAATCAATTTGTCCACTCCGCTTTCTCCTGGGCTTGGGAGGACCTCATCCAAGATCCAAATGGCTTACGTGTTTCGAGACCAGTACCCTCTTCCTCAGAGCCATGTGTGGATCATGTGAGATTTAATCATATTTTGCTTTCCATCCATACAGGATGTAAAGAAGTGTCTTACCATTTGGTTGTTGGGCCTCGTGGAAGGGGTGGTGCCTGCCAAGTACACACGACTTTTTGTGTTCTACACAGCATATTATGCACGTAGGGAGATTCTTCTGTAATGAAAGCACCCCCACTGTGAGCGGATGGAAGAAAGCTATTAATGATACTCTTTCCCTGTATAAACTGACATACAGTATGCTAGTAGGAATTGCCCACATAAATTTGATAAAATGTGAAACTGTTGGGTTGATGCACAAGGTGACACAGTGTGATATATGCCCTGCTCTACTTCTACTTTCTCGACTTGTAATGTGGGGTTTTTTTTTTAAGCTGCCTATGACCTTGCTCCCTACTCCCCCCTTTCCCCTCCTGCCTTTTGTTGCTGGTTGTACATTCCGATTTACCTTCAATCTGTGTTAATATTGTCTGTAATCCTACTATGTTATTATATCGCACTATACATTGGGCCTATTGCCCTTACCTTTGTGAATATGAGATACGGTTCGTTACAGGGTAATTTACGTTTTGGAAATTTCCCTTTTTTTTTCTTTTTTACTTTTGGAATTTTATACTGAACTGTATATACTGCAGACTTTAATAAAAACTTATACTGTTAAAAAAAAAAAAAAGGGTCTTAAACAATTACTTCTCTGTGAAAAATTGGAAACTCAAAATCCAAAAAAACACACACACACAAATGTTTTTTTAGAAGATGAAGACTTTTTATTAAAGAAACCTATGGAGGAGGTGAAATCAAACAATTGATGTATTCTTTTTGTTACACATAGAGCACAATTAAGTCCTGAAGATAGACACTTTTGGAAACTGAATTCTCTATCTTTTTTCTGTTTTGGGTTTTTATTTTTGTTTTCTTTTTTCTATCCAGAGTAGATATTGTTATATCATTGTCGGGTGTACAACCTGCTCTTCTCTCATGCCTAACCTATAGTAATCTTCCCTGGTGACTTGGTATTTTTACACATAAAAGTATTAAAATTGCGTAGAACTGTAATTGTTTCACCATATTGACTTGGTCTCTTATGTACTATATGTCTAACATGTGATCTTGAGGAGTCACCGGATAAATAACTTTTAGCATTTTCAAAGTTTTGATTGTAAACAAGACCTCATAACTACAAATGTAACAATCTTTTCCGGTCTCTTGAGAGGCCTCTTAGAGCCGGTCCACACTAGCGCGAATTGTCAGGCAACTTGTCAGCCTGACAAGTCGCGCTCCCTCGCAGTCCATTGACTGCTACAGGACCCGTTCTAATAGGAGCGACACAAGTCGCTCCGACTTATAAAAAGGGTCCTGTACTATTTTGGGGCGACCTCGGAGCAACTTGCATAGACTTCCATTATGTGAAGTCCATGCAAGTCGCTCTAAAGGCGTGGTGCATGGGAATGCACAAGTCGCCCCCAAAGTAGTACAGAGTCGTGTCGCCCCAGTGTGAACCGACTCTTACTGAATTAATACAAACAATCAATGAGTTTGAGTGGTATACTGGAGGGGTGTTGAAGTGTTTTATTATGATTTGAAACACAAACCCTTAGTGGCGGGTCACACTTGTGCGATGCGGGAAGGCTGCAAATTCGCAGCCTGTTCCCGCATCACAAACGCACATCTGGCAGTTCACACTGCCATATGCGATATGCTGGGGGTGTCAATGAAATGTTAATGACACCCCCAGTTTGATCGCATATCGCAGTGCGATCTGACAGTTCGCACAGGATCGGATCGCACAAGTGTGAACCACTGTGCGATCCGATCCTGAAGCGGCTGAAAAAATGCATCATGTGCGACTTCGGTGCGGGTCCAGTGCGAATTTAGCCATACAAAGTGTATGGCTGAATTCGCACTGCACATCCGATCGCATGTAATGAAGGAGCAGTGCGCTCCGATATTACATGCGATCGCCGCACACGCTATAGTGTGAACCGGCACTTAATGCCAGTTATCCTGAATACATCTATATTTTCACCTGACAAGGTTTCACAATCTGACAACTAACCTAACATTGCACAGAAATAAATTATGATTCAGAAGTATCATGTACCTGGTAGCAGAGCCTGATATAAGGAAGGCCTCTGTTACAGCAGGAACGCGGGGGAATGCAGTTCCTGCACCTCCAGTACTGAATGCATGTAATGGCAAGGGGTGCTGGGGAGTTCTGGAGTGTATATTGATACTGGCTGTTGGAGGATCTATTGTCGCTGGCAGGGTGTAGTGTTGCTGGAAGGGGGAGTCTATTTTTATGTGGGGGGTATATTGTTGTTGGGCAGGTCTATTGTTGCTGGTGGGGAATTAATTGTTACTGGAGAGGGGGGAGGGGTTATGTTGCTGGTGTGTCAATTGTTGCTGGGAGGAATCTACTGTTAAAGGAAAGGTCTATTGATGCTGGCTGCTTGGAGATCTGTTGTTGCAGCTGGGGGTCAATGGTTTGGGGGGAGTCTATTGTTGCTGGGGTATCTATTGTGGGGAGTCTATTGTTATTGGGGGTGTACATTGTTGTAAAGGAATATATTGTTATTTGGGGTGTCTATTGTTGTGGGGGATCTATTGTTGCTGGTGGGTCTATTGTTGTGGGGGTCTATTATTGCTGGAGGGGGATCTATTGTTGTTGAGGCTATATTGTTGCTGGCTGCAGGGGATCTATTTTACTGTGTTTCTTGTTATAAGTAACAAATTCTATACAAATTTTTTATCACCACAAAATGATACTTGGTTCTGTTTTCTCTTAATGGAGCAGTTCAGGAGATAGGTAGGGGGTGGAACCAAGGAACAGTGCTTGTAGGTGGGTAGAGAGTGGAGACAGGGGGTGACTCAGAAAGGAAGAGTTCCTGCACCAGTTCTCTGAGAAAAAAAGCCCTGCTTACCCCTCTGATTTAGAACCCCTGGTAGTGTAAATAGTAGGCGCAGGAGTGCAGAGTGGCACTAGTGCCTGTAAGTAAGCAACAGAGCAAATGTCCGCGCTGGGCAGGTGAAGTTGTTAGGGGTCTCCAGGAAAGTAGGCAGACTGGCAGGCAGCAGCCTGAAGTAGACTGGTACTGGTGACAATGGGTAGATAAGACAATTGCTGGTAGCAGACTGTAGATCAGCAAGGTAGAAGGCAGGCACTGTCACGTACCTGGAGATGGAGCCTGGCGTGGAGAGGAAGGCAATCTCTTACACCTCCGGCCTAGTAACCCTGC
This sequence comes from Pelophylax lessonae, assembly GCF_965119305.1. NCBI lineage: Eukaryota > Metazoa > Chordata > Amphibia > Anura > Ranidae > Pelophylax > Pelophylax lessonae. The sequence continues at coordinate 660,858,088 of NC_138768.1, forward strand.
TAATGTAAACAGGAGACACAGAAGCCTGGAGTGGCACGAGTGCGTAGAAGTTCAGATGGTGAAGGCTGGAGATGTGAGGTCCGTGCGTACTTGGATGCAGGCTGGATCGTAACGCAGACAGCAGGTACTTCGCAGACTGGCTGGTCACAGGCAGCAGATGCTTAGCAGGCTGGCAGATCACAGGCAGCAGACACTTGGCAGGCTGACAGGAAGCAGACAGCAGGAATAAGGATGTCCGGTTACACAGCAGGGTTAGACAAGCCAGGTCGGTAACTAGCAGGCACGTCAGGAACAGAGCAGAAGGCAGCAGAGTAGTCAGATACAGGCTGGATTTTGCAACAGCAGAAAAGAAAACAGCAGGATAAAGCAGATACGTTGTCGAAGAGCAAGCCAGGGGTTGGTTCAGGCACAGTACAAGCATGGTCAGACGGATCAGAACAGCAACAGAGTTTATACACCAGGAACAGGAAACAGGAAGCAGGAGGCTGTAGACCATAAGGCAAGGTCCTAGTGCAGCAGAAGTGTTTATATAGGCCATTTGGCATTACATAGTGGTGGGCGTGGATGGTGAACAGGAATTCTCTGTCCATAGGTTTGGCTAATAGGTTTTCTCCGTTGGCTAACAAACACTCTCCATCTGCACATAACTATGTGCCTGGGCTAACTTCTTCCCTGACAGGCACTGGTGACAGCAGGCAAAGTAGCATAATCAAGCAGGCTCGGGTCATACACTGGCAAGACGGATCAGGTACAGGGGCACAGGCAGAAGCGTGGTCAGTGTACAAGCTGGGTCTTGAACCAATCAGTGAAGCAGAAACCAGTGGAACAGACAGGAACGGAGGTCAAAGGACAGACCGAGGTCAGTGCAGGCAGAGTTCAGAGGGCAGTCAGGACAAGCCGGAATCAAGTTACAGGAACACAAAGAACACAGGGAACACTGGAGGCTGAAGACAAAGCAGCACTGATCCTGAGCACAGGCACAGTTTAAATAGCCTGTCTGGTGCCAACATCTATCACGAGTAGACCTAATCACACTGACGCGTATGTATGCGCATGCACCTAATTCCTGTGTGCACGAGATAGAACATATAGCCTGTGAAAGTGCACGGAAGAAAGTCCACAAGAGCCATCTTGTTTACTGGCATGCCCTTCCTGACCAAAGACCAAATATAATATGTATGTATAAAATGTGCATCTAACCTAGGAGATCTCATGCGATGCAACCGCCTCCTGGACCTTGTAATATAGGTTTGTTGTCTACCTAGTTGGCATCTTCCCATACATTAGGGTAACCACTTTTTATAAAGGTAACTCCATCAAAGCAGGAATTATGCAATATAAAGAGAGTTTGGTTCTGAGAGTTAAAAAAAACAAGCAGATTTAAGATGTATAATACTTACACAGATTATTTATGACTTGACTATTTATGTCAGGTCTGAATTAGAAGCCTTTTGAGGATTCTGGCTAATGGAGGCTTATAACATCTTACTTTTCTTCTAGCTTGGACTGTTTTAGAGGCATCATATGATACTTCTGATTTTTAATAAATGTGTCTTAAGCTGGCCCCCTTCTTTGCTGTCTAGCACAGGCATGAGATTTAAATCTGTTTTTGTCAGTGACATGTGACTTTTTGAGAAATTAGGGTGGCACTGTGTTTATTAGGAGTCTCCTATTTGCTCCACACAGTTTATGTTTCATCAGACCTCATTAAAAGAGAAGTACATCTTTTTTTTTTTTTTTAATAATAAATGCACATTTTTTTGCAGGCAAAAAAAATGTGCATTTAATCTTTTTTTTACTTAGAGCCTGTAAAGCATTGCACCCGTGATCCACACCTCGCGACTGCCATGCAGGACTTGTAGGTGTATCTGCGCCATGGTAATTCATTGAAACTACAAACTATTTGTAGTTTGTCATTCACAGAACTCTGTAAATACTGTAAATGACATGGCCAGGTGGGTGGGTGGGGCCCTGCATGGACGCGCCTTTTTTAAATTGTGACAGCAAGCAGGGAAGAAGTTCCCCCACTTGCTGTCAGTACAGGCAGCGGCTGCAAGAGTGGGAACATGTTACATATTCCACCCTGAAAACAGGTGGGAAGTGTAACATGTTCCCAAAGGTGAACTTATCCTTTAATGTCACAACAAGGACACATAGAGAAGGTACATTTCCCCACTAGGGACACAGACAACAATAAAAACCAAATGGAAGTTTTAACACTCCCTTGCTCTATTTAGGCAGAAATAAAAAAATATGGAAAAGCTTTACAAAGGCTTCCACTAGGATGTGTGTTTTCATTTTTGGATCAAAGACAGTGGCAATGGCAATATACACTCACCGGGTACATCTGTTCAATCGCTTGTTAACACAATTTGCTACTTAGTTAATCACATGGCAGCAACTCAATGCATTTAGGTATCTAGATGTAGTAAAGAAATCTTGTTGAAGTTCAAACTGAGCATCAGAATGTGGAAAGAATGGGATTTAAGTGACTTTGAACAAGGCTTGGTTGTTAGTGCCAGGCGGGCTAGTCTGAGTATTTCAAAAACTGCTGAGCTACTGGGATTTTCATCCACAACCATCTCTAAGGTTTACAGAGAAAATATCCAGTGAGCGTCAGTTGTGTGGACTAAAATGTCTTGTTGATGTCGTCAAAGGAGAATGGGTGGACTGGTTTGAGATGATAGAAAGGCAACAGTAGCTCAAATAACCACTTATTCCAACCAAGGTATGCAGCATACCATCTCTGAACACACAAGACATCAAACCTTGAAGCAGACGGGCTGCTGCAGCAGAAGACCACACCGGGTGCCAATCCTGTCAGCTAAGAACAGGAAACTGAGGCTACAATTCGCACCAGCTCACCAAAATCGGACAACAGAAGAGTGGAAAAATGTTGGATGGTCTGTTAAGTCTCGATTTCAGCTGCGATATTCAGATGGTAGGGTCAGATTTTGGCATAAACAACATGAAAGCATGGATCCATCTTGTCTTATTTCAACGATTCAGGCTGGTGGTTTTATTGGAACACTTTGGGCCCTGTAGTACCAATTGAGCATCGTTTAAACACTACGACCTACCCGAGTATTGTTGCTGACCATGTCCATCCCTTTGTGAGTACAATGTACCCATCTTCTGATGGCTACTTCCAAGAGAATAATGCACAATGTCACAATGCTCAAATCTTCTCAAAATGGTTTCTTGAACATGACAATGAGTTCGCTGTACTCCAATGGCCTCCACAGTCACCAGATCTCAGTCAAATAGAGCAGATTTGTCGGCTGCACATCCATGGGAGATTTGCATCATGGATGTGCAGCCGACAAATCTGCAGCAACTGCGTGATGCTATCGTGTCAATATAGACAAAAACTGCTGAGGAATGTTTCCAACACCATGTTTAACCACTTCTGGACCACCCGTCGCAGTTTTACGTCGCTACTTTGACATTAACTACTGGGGTTATGGCAGCAGATAGCTGCCATAACCCTGGTATGTTTTTTTACTGGACGGGTTGTCCTCTCTCACATAAAAGTGGTGCCAGCGGCGGATTCGGCGCGGAATCACTTTTATGGGCGGCAGGAGAGGTGCCCCCCGCCGATTCCCGGTCATTTTCCCAGCCTGCCAGAGCCGTCGGTAGCGGGGAAAAGGATCCGGTCCTTTCCCCTCCTAGGCAGGAAGTCGAGTGAGGGCAAGCTGGCCCCCACTCAACTTTATGGCCTTGGAGGACCAAAGCGAAGTCATACGTCCCTTCCTCCCAACCTTAAAGGGCTAATTTTTTTTCATGATGAAAAAATAATTTTTTTTTTTTAGTGTAGACATGAGATCAGATCTTTCTGACCCCAAATCTAACATTAACCACTTCCGGACCGCCAGTCGCAGTTTTACGTTGGTACTTTGATGTTAAATACAGAGGTTATGGCAGCAGATAGCTGCCATAACCCCAGGATTTTTTTTAAACTGCCAGCAGTCCTCTTTTATATAAGGGTAGTCCCAGCGGCGGGATCACCCTTTTGGGCAGTGGGAGAGGTGTAAAGGTTGTTGTAAAGGTCTTGGTTGCTGTTGATTGTACATGTGATTGTAGTGTGTTATTAAAACGGAAACAAAAGGGACTTTTCTTCTGCAATCTAATATTATCTGAGCTTAGTTCTACTTAGAAAGGTAACTGTCTGCACATAACTGACACAAGAAGCTTCATTTGGCTCATGGGAACATAAAAATCAATTGAGCACACTGTGCAGATACTGTGGAAAAGCCATAGTTATGTGCCAGGGGGCAGCACAGTGTCACAGCTAAAGAATACAGCATAGCTCCTGAGTCCATTTCAACTTTCTGGGGATTATCTGGAATAATTTACACTGCTGATTATCTTCTCATAATGGACTAAGGCAGACATACTGAGGGTAATTTGTGGCTTTTTAAATACTGTTGAACTTCAAGCATATACCGGCAGACTATGCTGGGACTTTTAGTTCCACACTAGCTAGAGTCAAGGGTAGCCTGAACCTAGAAAAAGGAGTACAGAAAAACTTGGATTGCGAGCATAATTCATTCCGGAAACATGCTTGTAATCCAAAGCACTCTTATATCAGAGCGAATTTCCCTATAAGAAATAATGGAAACTCAGGTGATTCGTTCCACAACCATTTATTCATAAATCCTTCAGTTTATAGTCCACATAAAAAGATTATAGCAATGTAATAGGTTGTGTAACCATAAAATGTCCATCCACAAATGGCATCCTCCACAGGTGGATTAGAAGCAAAATCCAGCAGGAGCTACAGAGTATAAAAGAGAAGAGAGGTGCATCTAATGCTGGCCATACACTATACGAGAAATTGTTCAAACTCATTTTCAAAAAACTAACACTCGGCCGTGAGAGTAAATGATCGTGCCATCATGTAATGGCCCATAATTCATTCAATGGACATAAATGAATCAGTTTTTTGTTATTTTTTTCACATATACCTAGTGCGAACAGTTGGACAAGAAACACAAACCTTTCAATTTATTGTTCGTTCGGCAGAAAATTTTTCAAACTTGTCAGTTTTTTCGGCTCAAAAACGTCACAACCGATTACTGATTCATGCTCATTAACTGACTGAAAACCGAAAGAACTGCCCAAATGACCGGATTTCAGCCAATTTTTCGTATAGTGTATGGGCAGCATAAGTGTAGCAATATGGTTACATTTAGTAAAGGATCAACATTTAGCAACTCACAAGCTTGATGATTAAAAGAGGCACATCTAAGAGTGTGGGCATCCGGTGTAAAGCTGGGGGTGTCATTAACTTTGTATTGACACTCCCAGCAGTTCGCATATGGCAGTGTGAACTGCCTGCGAGTTAGGTGCAAGGCGGGAACCCGCAGTGGATTCGCAGGGTTCCCCGCATTGCACCAATGTGAACCAGCACTTAACCACTTGCCGACCGCCGCACGACTATCTAGGTCGGCGGTCAGCCCCTCACAGGCAAAGTGACGTAGGGCTACGTCACTAGCTTGTGAGGGTCTAGGGAGGGAGCGCGCGCCGCCGGAGGCGCGCTCCCGCGTGGTCACGGACCCCCCCGCGCGTGTGACCGGCAGACCCGATGTCCGCCGGTCACTCTGCGATCGGCGGGGGAGAGGGAGAAAGTCAGGCGGCTTGTGTAAACAAGCTGCCTGTCATTCTCCCCTGTGTATGAAGGATGATCATACGGTTCTACTATGTAGAACCGTTGATCATTCTTCATACATCTGAAGCCACAGCCAATCACAGTAGAAAGCACGCCCCTAGGGACACACATAGCCCCTCCCTTTCAAAAAAGTTAACCCCTTCACTGCCAGTGTATTTTTACAGTAACAGTGCATATGTATAGCACTGATTACTGAAGAAATGTCACTGGTAACCCCAAAAGTGGCAAAAATGTCAGTCAAGGGTCCGATCTGTCCGCCGCAATGTCGCAGTACCGCAAAAAAAAAAAATCGCAGATCGCCGCTATTAGGCGTTAAAAAAAACAACAAAAATGACAAAAATCTTTCCCTTTGTTAGTAAACGCGATTGCGATTTTTTTTACCAAACATAGGTAGCATAAAACAAATTGGCCGAAAATGTTAAAAATTTTTGATTTTTACATTTTTTTGGGGGAGAATTTCATATAAAAAATGTGAAAAATATTGCTATTTTTGCAAAATTTACGCACTTTTTTTGTTTATAGCGCGTGATCAAAAAAATCGCACAGGTGATCAAATACCACCAAAAGAAAGCTCTGTTTATGGGAAAAAAAAGGATGCCAAATTCGTTTAGATACAGCGTCGCACGACCGCGCAATTGTCCGTTAAAGTCACGCAGTGCCGAATCGCAAAATACCCCCTGGTCAGGAAGGGGGTAAAATCTTCCGGGGCTTAAGTGGTTAATGTCAAAATCATGACGTACATTCCCAGTTAGGCACACTGGGCTAATGTGAATGGTATTTGTACTTTGTAAAGCATTGTACAATATATTATCCCTATTTAAAAGGACACAAAAAATAAATGGATTTTTGTAAGATCTTACCGTAAAATCCTTTTCTCTTAAGCTCATTGACAGACGTAGTCCTCCTTGATTAATATCAACTCGGGTTATACTGCCCTCTACAGGAGTAGGACTAGACAGGAAAGAAAACGTTCTGGCCACACCTTAGGGGCAGTCCCAGAGGGTATATCCTCTCTCTCTCTGCTACAGCAAATCAGTTATGTCACAAAGCAGTGTTTAGAGAATTTAACCCAACCCAACTCAGAAAACAGAGGGGCGGGTACTACGTCTGTCAATGAGCTTAAGAGAAAAGGATTTTATGGTAAGATCTTACAAAAATCAATTTTTCTCTGTCGCTCATTGACAGACGTAGTCCTCCTTGATTAATATCAACTCGGGACGTCCCAAAGCAGTGCCACAAATGAGGGGTGGGAAAATGGAAATCAAAATCCAATCTAGAAGGCCCAACCGGTGCCAACTAGAAGTTTTAAAGGTTCATTGGACAAAAGGATGAGACTCAACTGAAAATCCAACGGAAAAAAACCCTCGAGGTAGACCACAGGTCTCCTCAAATTGCGGCCGGCAAAACCTTGCGGCCAAATGAGGCATCCGCCGATGCCATCACATCAACTTTATAAAATTTTGTAAAGGTATGAACCGACGACCAGGTAGCCGCCTTGCACACCTGGACCACTGACGCCTGATGGCGGTAGGCCCAGGAAGTACTGAGCACTCGAGTGGAGTGCGCCTTAACAGGGAACGGAGGGTTCCGACCCTTAATAGAATAAGCCTGTACCACCGTCTGTCTAATCCATTTGGAGATAGTCACGGCAGATGCAGGCAACCCCTTTCTGGGGCCATCCGTGATCACAAAAAGTGAATCAGTTTCACGGAACGATTCCGTAGTCTTCAGGTATACCCTGATTGCCCGAACTACATCCAAGGAATGCAATGCACATTCCCGAGGATGATTGGGCTTAGGACACAAGGAAGGTAGCACAATATCTTCATTCAGATGAAAGTCTGAAACCACCTTAGGAAGAAAGGATGTCTTCGAATGAAGAACTACCTTATCCCTATGAATCACCAGATATGGGGAATGGCATGATAATGCAGCCAGTTCTGACACCCTGCGTGCAGAAGTAATGGCCACCAAGAAGGCCACCTTCTGGGATAATGTAAGCAAGGGAATCTCCCTGATATTTTCAAATGGAGGTTTCTGCAGAACCGACAAAACCAAATTAAGATCCCAGGGCGGTAAGGGCGCGCGCACTGGCGGAGCCAAGTGTCGCACCCCCTGGATGAAATTCCGCACCAAGGAATGAGTAGCCAAAGGCTTCTGAAAGAAGATTGCTAATGCTGAAACCTGACCCTTGATGGTGCTCAAGGATAGTTTCTGCTCAACCCCCTTTTGCAGAAAAGCCAAAATTCGGGTCACCAAATAGGTACGTGGGGGAAATCCCAAAGATTCACACCACGCAATATAAGTCTTCCATGTGCGATAATAGACTTTGCTGGAAGTCGCTTTCCTTGCTTTAATTAGAGTAGGAATAACTGAAGCTGACAATCCCCTGTCCTTCAGTACCTGGGTCTCAATGGCCAGGCCGTTAAAACCAGCGACTGTAAAGCACGATGGAAGATCGGTCCTTGAGACCGCAGATCCTCCCTGAGAAGAAGTCTCCAAGGAGCGTCTGCGACTAGCCTGCCCAAGTCGGCGTACCCGGCTTGACGAGGCCAGCCCGGAATTTCCAGGATAACTGGAGTTCCCTCCACCTCTATCCTGCGGAGAAATCTCAGCAGTAACTTGAGAGGGGGGAAGACATATAGTAGCTGATACTGCCCCTACGGGACGTTCAGCGCGTCTGCTGCGTCCGCTAGCGGATCGCGGGCGCGAGTTACCAACCTCCGCGCCTTCCTGTTGAGCCGAAATGCCAACAGATCCACCTGCGGGATGCCCTACTGAAGACACAGGTGGTGAAATCCTTGGTGATCGACCTAAGTCATCACCATGATATTGTCTGACTGGATCCGAACCGGGCTGCCCTAGAGCTGCTTGGTCCAGGCAATCAGACAAAGTCTGATCGCTCTCAGTTCCCACACATTTATCAGAAACGAAATTCCTATCGGAAGTGATGACTTCTCCTGGCTGAGCATTAGAGACTGAAGTCACCGGACCAGAGACTCCTTGGTCCGCTCGCTCAACCGGATCCGATTCCTGGAGGGAACTGGGAATGATCTTTGGAAAAGGTAAAGAAAACGTTCTGCTCAAGGAACGGGAACTACCGCTCCCTGTAGCATATAAATGTTGGAAGGGAAGAATCGCACCGGTAGAAGTGATCGACACTCGATCTTGTATCCTGATCATATGATCTCCTGAACCCCTTAGTCCGGGATTCAGGAAAGCCCTGGATCTGAACACCGGTGAAGACGTCCCCCCACCCCTGAGCTGGGTGGGGGGCGCACCTTCAGGCTGTATTAGCCTTATCTTCAGGTTTGGCTGAGTCGGCCTTTTGTTTACCCGACCAGCGCCTTTTGAAACCTCCTGAAGGGGCTTTGCCCTTCACGCTCGCCCCAGCGGAGCGAACAAACCTCTTATGAGCGGAAAAGAAAGGTCCTCGCCTGTTACGAGGTCCTTTAGCTTTAGCAGTCTGTGGCAAAAAAGTGCTCTTGCCCCCAGTGACATCCTTTATGATCTCATCTAGGGTGGCCCCAAATAGGCGATCCCCCTGAAAAGAGAGATTAGCCAAAGCTTTCTTGGAACCTTGATCCGCCGACCAACACTTTAACCACAGCACACGTCTGAGGACTACTGCTGACATCGATGCATGCGCTAACAAGGGAGTGGCATCCAGGGCTGCGTCACAGACGAACTGTAATCCCTGTATAATTTTCTCCATCAAATCAGAAGCTGCCTGGGGAATACTTCTCCCCTTTAAGTCATGGCGCAACAATTTTGCTCATTCTGTCAATGTTTGTGAAACTAAACCAATGGCAACCACTGTTCTAAAGGTTGACCCTATCAGGGAAAAAACAGTGCGGGATTCCGCTTCCACTTTTCGATCCACCGGATCCTTAAAGGACGGAGCGTCCTCCAACGGGATAACAGTGGCTTTATTTAGTCTGGAAATCGGTGGATCCACCACTGGTGGTACCGTCCATTTTTTAATGAGGGATTCCTCAAACGGATAGCGTCTAGCAATGCGTTTGGAAATAGTAAGGATTCGTTTCGGATAATCCCATTCCTCTTTAATTTTATTACCAAAACATTTGGGTAAGGGAAAAACCTTTGCCGTCTTGGTAGGTTTACTAGTACCAAAAGGAATTTCCATCTCGGTTACCTCTGCCGGTGTAACCTCAAGTCTCAAGGTTTCCCGGACAGACACAACTAGTGCGTCCACCAATGCTTCTTCTTGTGCTATGGCGGAGGTAGAACCGTCCTCCTCACTATCTGAGGGAGCATTACCTGAGACAACAGCTCCTGCAGAGGGACCTGCAGCTGCAATGACCATCTCAGAATCTGACTCTGAAGTATCAGATGAAATAGGGATAGGCGGGGGTCGCTTTCTTGACCCCCGTCCCTGACAGGCCCTCTCCACCCGGGATACCAAAGACTCCAAAACTGCTGATAATGCATCAATACTCTGTGAACTGGAGGGTCCTGCGGCCACCTCGAGGGGATCAGGTGGGGATACATGTGTGGCAGGGTCCATGGTTATACAAGACACTTGCCAGAAAAAAATAATTGCAATCAAAAAAATAAAACTTTTTTTTTTTTTCTTTCTTTAGTCCCCCAGCGCAGCAGCGCCCCTTAGTGTTACCTGCTTTTGGACCCCTACAGAGAGAGACCCCAAGGCTCACCACTTGATGCTCAGAAGTTTCAATACAACCTGTTCCAGCACTGTCTGTTACAGACAGGAAGTCTTTGGCTTGCTTTCCCGGGTAAAAGGAGGCGGCTCCGCCCCTTTACACGCATTCGGGTGCCTCCCCATAGCTCCTCGAGGTGTTTGGTCACCTCAAACATGGCTGCCCCAGCTAGAGACACGAGGCTACGCCAATATGGCGGCCCCGTGCGATCTGCAGGAAAATGGCGGCGGCCTGTGTGGGATAGCGGCGGCTTGCAAGCTAGCAGCGGCCTGCGAGAGGTGTGCACTCGGCCTGTGCGGCCTGCGGGAGTGTGTGCTCGGCCTGTGCGGCCTGCGGGAGGTGTCCTCGGCCTGTGCGGCCTGCGGGAGTGTGCGCTTGGCCTGTGCGGCCTGCGGGAGTCTGTGCGGCCTGTGGAAGTGACCGGCTTTCTGGAGGGATGACGACCTGCGGATGCAGTAACTCAGGCATAGGCATCGGCCTGTATACACACTATGACAGGTAGGATACCTCTATACCTCAATAGTAATGCCTTTTAGTAGTCTGCCACTGACTTCAGTCACCCTTACAGTCATATAGTGACTTTAGATAGTCAGCTCCCAAAACAAGCCTCCTGGTTTCTTTATTCACAAAATCACACTCAAATTGGGGGATCTGTGACCTGTTATAGGATAGAGGGGGGACCCAGAAACTGAGTGTCCGACCATCCCAGAGAGGGGCCCGCGTCCACCAACAAACCCGACAGGGGGAGAGGGGGAACATTCTACTCACCATACCGGAACCAGGCGGGCGCCAACTCCTGACAGAACCCCTCTCCACCGGGGTGGGGGGGGCTGTCGACCAATACGGACGCCGTGACTCAGTGTGCAACTGGTCATTGGCGTCCAGGCGAGACGTTTAACTCGCAGGGTCAGTCCCCGTCCAGTGGGACTATGTCGCGGCCGACCCAGCGCGGAGCTATGGCCTGCACGCGCTCGTAGGCTGAACTGGGGTGACCACTGGATCTCAACATCCAGCCCGTCGCCCAGTTTCAGCGTACTTGATTGAAGATCTCACAGGAACACTGGAGAAGAAAAGCTGCCTAAAAAGTATTTCTAAAAAAATCTTGCCAGGACCAAAGATCCCAGCAAGGAACTTAGGTCCTTACTCCTAACTAGACAGAAAAAAACTGATTTGCTGTAACAGAGAGAGAGAGGATATACCCTCTGTGGCCAGAACGTTTTCTTTCCCGTCTAGTCCTACTCCTGTAGAGGGCAGTATAACCCGAGTTGATATTAATCAAGGAGGACTACGTCTGTCAATGAGCGACAGAGAAAAATAAATTTCCAGTGTGGCTGGAGTCCATGTGTGGCTGGTAAATGCACATAGACTAGCCTGTTTTAATAATCAACTATACAAGCTAAACCTTCATTAAATGTAACCATATTGCTATACTTAGAGGGGCCTCTCTTCTCTTTTATACTCAGTTGTGATGTGATGCTACTTGTAGCTCAAGATAGCGCTTGTTTATCAAGTTTAAATATGTAAATAAACGTTGCTTGTCTTGCAAAACGCTCTCAAACCAAGTTACTCTCAATCCAAGGTTTTACTGTATTCCTGCAATGGTGCGTGTTAAAAATGTTCTCACCTCCGATGCTGGCCTCCCAACTGTCTTTTGCAGCCACAGAGTAAGCAGTGTGCAAAATCTGCAAACCTTGGAATTTATCCACGATTTATTTGAATTTATATAGGGACACTGTGATCCCAGTGAGCGGTAATAAATAACTGTATACCTACACGATACTTACCGCATGCACGCACTTAACAGGAAAGAATTATTTGATGTTAGGTCCACTTTAACAAAGTACAAAAAATAGACCATTGATCCTTGCTCCCAATGATTTAATCTAGTGCCCCGGGCCCTAACCCAGCCACACTGGAAATGTATTTATTTTTTGTGTCCTTTTAAATAGGGGCAATATATTGTATAATGATTTACAAAGTACAAATACCATTCACATTAGCCCAGTGTGCCTAACTGGGAATGTACGTCATGATTTTGACATTAAGGGCCTGATTCATAGTACGGCGAATTGGCGTTTCGGCGTGATTTTGCGAAGCGGCGATTATTTAAGTCTGAAATTGGCATTCAAAGAACGGCGGGCGGAAAATAGCGCCTAGTGTGAGATTCATTAAGATGCAATATGGTCAGAGCGCGACTTAAAACCACGCCAGCTAAAAGCTCGACTAAAGTTTAGCCAAATTTTCCCCTGTACCCCCAAAAATCCCAAATCACTGTGGAAGGTGTGGAAGTCAATTTGGAGATGACTTGCGTTTAAAAAATCTCAAAAACTGACTTAGAAAGAGAGATATCTGCGAAAGTGTGGAAAGGTTAAACAGCTCCTCCAGCCGCGAGCTGCGAACTCGCGAATGTGCGCATGCGCAACGCCAAATTGGCTCAAAAA